>NC_079213.1:50437399-51095733 GCF_029633865.1 Lampris incognitus | reverse complement strand
AAAGGCCCACACAGGGGTTGTGGAGAGGCCCAGCAGGATATTTTGCGGCACCCACTTCATTAATCAATACTGTAATCTCAGATGCGCGTGGTCAGGACCCTTGCACAAGGGGGAAATCATGAAAAGGATTCAAAGGGCCTGGTGGTCACCTTATTTAGCAGGGATGGTAGACCATGGACTACACAACTGTGATATATGTGCAGCATATAACAACAGAAAGTCTGTGAATGTTTTCATTCATCCAGGTCATGGTTATTCAAAGGAGTTGAATCAAGTGCAACTGGACTTGGTATATATCTGTGAAGACGTTTCGCCTCTCATCCAACAACAGAAAGGCCTTTTCAGCGCCAATTGGGCACATTCCGCTGTCTGATGGACCATTCGGGCATCATGATGTGGACATGATCACACAAATGCAAAATAAAAGATACATGCTAGTGGTTGTGGACAGATTCAGCAGATGGATGGAAGCCATACCCACTGCCAAACCAGATATAACATCAGTGGCAACGTTTTTGTGCAAAGGTGTTTCCCAGGTTTGGCATACTAGACAAGATCAGTTCAGACAATGGGGCTCATTTTGTAGCGGAAACAATGGTCACCAAAACATTGGAAATTAGACAATGGTTTGGATGTGTCTACCATCCAGTCACAGCAGATGGTGGAAAGGGCTAATGGCAGCCTAAAAAGCAAAAATAGCCAACATATGTGCAGACAGCAACAGCAAGCTTAAATGGGTGGAAGCACTGCTTTTGGCTTTAATGAGCATGAGAATGCAGACCAACAGAAGCACGTATCTAACACCACATGAAATTTAGCGGGGCACCCAATACTAGTACCATACCTCAGGGGTCCATGTAATGGACCTCCACTTGAGCAACTCCAGCAGGAGTTGGCTAACTATGTGCAACACCTAACCTCAATACATAAGACTATATTCCAACAGGTGAAAGGTGCCACCAGGGGAAGGACAACTGATATCCCAGAAAACTTTCAAGCAGTAAGTCCGGGAGACTGGGTGTATGTACAGCAAGGTGTTCAAGAGAAAGTGGAATGAAAAAAGGCATGAAGGACCCTATAAGTTGATCCTGACCACTCTCACTGCACTCAATGTTTGAAGGCAGTGGTGAGCGGCAACCTTTGAAGCTGGGTATGCTACCTCATGCCCATCCCCACCCCAGGCACGCACACACGCATGCATATACAAATTACCCACTACAACCCCCTCCCAACACTGCAAATGACACACTCGCACCCCTAACTCACCCACTCACACACACACACACACACACACACACACACACACACACACACACACACACACACACACACACAGAGTATTAGGGAGTAACCAGTTACATGTAACGACGTTATGTAATTAATTACAAAATAAATGTAACTGTAATCCATTCAAATGTAATAAGTTACATTACTTTGATCAAGTAATTGAAATAGTTACATTGCTTATTAAATTTTAGATAGGGTAACTAGTAATATGTACCGCATTACATCTCCAAAGTAACCTTCCCAACCTTACACACACACACCCTCTTTGGTAGCGTACCTCCAGACTGTAGAAAGCTGGGCGAAGTTGGACACCGGTGGTTTCATCAGTTAGTATCGCTACAAAGCTTGCGTCTTTGATTTCACATTTTATTTCGTTGAGCAGCACATTCCCCACAGATTCCATCACATCATTCCCCACAGATTCCATCAGATCGTTCCCCACAGATTCCATCACATCATTCCCCACAGTTTCCATCAGATCATTCCCCACAGATTCCATCAGATCATTCCCCACAGATTCCATCACATCATTCCCCACAGATTCCATCACATCATTCCCCACAGATTCCATCAGATCATTTTGGATGTGGCTTGACATGCTCTCAACCTCTCATCATATTTCCGGAGTAGGTTGATGAGCTTAATATAATTACCACGATTGTCCGATCCTTCCCCCTCTGTGTGCCCCCGGAAGGCCTGCTCCTGGGTTCCGAGGTACACAACGATGTCCACGAGTCTCTTCAACACGTCCCTGTTTTGTTTTTTTTGTTTTTTTAACGCGCTCGTTATGTTGCTCTGATGATGGATTCGTGTGTTGCCAAATGTGTGAAGTTTTACTAGACAATGTGTGTGTGCAGGTGCACGCTCATGTTTTGGCATTGCTGTATGGAGATTGTTTGAATCGCCATGACCTGCCGTGGTCCAGACTGTGTTCTGTAGAAAAAAAGGAGACATGACCAGCAGAATAGTTTGCTAACCTTTGGGCAGCCAGCTAGCCATGTCTGTTTTTCGTATGTGGTAGCTTGAAAGTGATGGACGAAATTCTTCGTTGATTTTGTGATGCCAAGTTCGGGAGTTGGACGTCCTCCTGCAATAATAACCGTTTTCTCTTCAAAAGTCCTCCGAGAAAACGGGACAGGGCGTAACGATTCTATATGTGAACTGTCGCTCATATTGACACGCTCTGAAACGTATGGCGCTGAGCTAACTGAGCAAGACAAGTGCCAACTTACAGTAACTAGCCCGCTAGATGGCAGTATTGCGCATATGTTTCCGGATAAGCTCGTTCACAGCCAGCTTTTCTGCCCACCACACTCCCACGCTCACAAGATACTTTCATATACCACGAATACAACTGGGAGTCACAGAGCGCATGCGCGAAGTAAGCTGAACGCTTGGCAGCTGCGCCGTGAGCTGGATAGATGTGGCAGACTGCGGTAATGCGAGTCGGAAAACCAGACCGCAGTTGCCATTTGAAAAGAAAACAATCGAAGACATTGACAAACAAACATTTAAATGACACGTTTAATGTAAATTATGCTCATGTTACTTATCAAAAATAGATTTTCAATTCATTATTATACTGTATGTAAATTATCTTGCCATTTTCAAATGCCTTTGGCTTATTATGACCGCTCGCCACTGGTTGACGGTAAGACTGTTTGGTATCATCTCAACCAGTGGTGCAGAACTGAGTAACCAGGACGAACACTAAGGAAAGTTCGAGAGGATCTACAAGGAGCAGCTGAAAGGCTTATGAAATACCTCGTGAGGATGGAGACAGCGAGGAGGTAGGGCCAAGTGAGACCATGTCACCCACTCCGTAGGCTAGGTTGTGGCCCCCAAGGGGGCATGTGCGTGCTATTAGTAATAGGTTTGTTAATCAAGTCACTAATAACATTCCTGTCTCCTGAAGGACATCCCACCAATCGCAGAAAGACGAGTTTCTATAGCTAATATCAGTAGATGAAGCGAAGTAAACTAATGACTCATTGGCTACCATATAATAAAAGTACACTTTTATACCAGAAGAGTGAATTAAGTGAATAATATCAGTAAAATCAAATAAAATGAACTAACCAAATCAAGTAACAAAACACAGATAACGGAGACCTAACCCCCTCTGGCCACTAGATGGATAACAGAGACCTAACCCCTTCTGGCCACTAGATGGATAACAGAGATCTAACCCCCTCTGGCCGCTAGATGGATAACAGAGACCTAACCCCCTCTGGCCACTAGATGGATAACAGAGACCTAACCCCCTCTGGCCACTAGATGGATAACAGAGACCTAACCCCTTCAGGCCACTCGATGGATAACAGACCTAACCCCCTCTGGCCACTAGATGGATAACAGAGACTTAACCCCCTGTGGCCACTAGATGAAAGCATGATCACATGGTAGAAATACAGTTAAAATCTGGATTCTCTATCTCAGCTAATTCAAACATTATAATTATTTTTCATGAAATTGTTTACTAAGTAATACTAGAGAGTTAAATAATTAATTCATATCAATTCAGACATGTACAGAAACACAAAGACATTGCTTTGGAGACCTCAAAGCTCTCCAATGCAATATCTGAATGTATGACCTCAGATGAGATCACTAGCATCTAACACGTGTCAGAGAGAATCTTTGATAAACAAGCTAATGATGACATATTTATAATGCAATAATCCGTTTTACATTGACATAATATATCATAAAAGTGGTTATGAGGTGTTGTAAGGGCATATATACATGGTTATGTAGAGCCGAAGGAACGGAGAAGACCGTAGGTTCACACTTTAGCCGTGTAGGCAACTTTCTTTAATCCACGGTAAATCAGAGAGACAACAAAACTACAGCTCGACTGAGCGGAGGCGGCAAGAATAACCAGAAAACTGGCTGAACAACCATAACTTAACCCTGCGTTAACCTGCCAGGGCAACCATGACTTAACCCTTAGTTCCTGGGGTGAATTCTATCCCCAATACGTGGCCACCACATGAGCCCCCCCAGAATTCGCCCTAGTAATCGAAGTCAGGCAGGCGCGGGGGGACGACAGGCCATCCACGGCGGCTCCGGGTAACAGGGGCCGGAGTGTCTCTGGGAGGCATTGACGCGGGCCTGTGGAGGTCGGCCTGAGGAGCAGAAGAGGCAGCGCGGGCCTCCACGGGGGGAGGAGGCGGAGCCGGGGGACGACCGCGACGAGGAGGTTGGGCTAACTCCAACGGCTGCGTCAAGTCCAGGTGTGCGGGTTTAACTCGGTCCACTGAAACATGCTCGGCCGTGCCCCAAAAATCCACCACCAGGTGCTTAGTTCCCCGTTCCAGGACGTGGAAGGGGCCGTCATAAAGGGGTTGCAGAGGGGGGCGGTGTGCGTCGTGACGGATGAACACATAGTCCGCTGACTGCAGACCTGGGACACCGGAGCGCCGTGTTGGGCGGTAGGGACGGGTGTGAAAGCTCTGACCCCGTCCAGCAAGGAGGCTCGTTGGTCCACAGCTGACCAGGGACGCGTTGCGTTGGGCATGAAATCGCCTGGGACTCGCAGCGGCGTGCCGTACACCAGCTCCGCAGAGGAGGCTTGTAGGTCTTCTTTCGGGGCGGTCCGCAGGCCCAGCATGACCCATAGGAGCTTGTCGACCCAGTTGCAGTCCTTGAGAGTAGCCCGAAGCGCAGCCTTCATGGACCGGTGGAAGCGCTCAAATAGGCCGTTCGCCTGAGGGTGGTAGGCGGTAGTGCGGTGAAACTTAACGCACAGAGCCTCACCCACAGCATTCCATAGCTCTGAGGTAAACTGTGGCCCGCGGTCAGATGAAAGGTCGGAAGGCGTACCGAAACGTGAGACCCACGACCCAATAAAAGCCCGGGCCACATCAGCAGACGTCGTGGATGCCAGGGGAACAGCTTCAGGCCAGCGCGTAGTCCTGTCCACCACAGTGAAGAGGTAGGTGAACCCATGGGAGGGGGGTAGGGGACCAACCAGGTCGACGTGGACATGGTCAAATCGTCTCTCCGGCACTGCGAAGCGTTCCAGGGGCACCTTAATGTGGCGGTGTATCTTAGCCCGCTGACAGGCAACACACGAGTCGGCCCACGCTTTCACGTCTCTCTTAAGTCCCTCCCACACAAACTTAGCAGAGGTCAGGCGCAGGGATGGCTTACCGCCTGGATGAGAGAGGCCGTGCACAGCTTCAAACACGGGGCATCTCCAGCTGTCCGGGACGATGGGCCTGGGCTGTCCTGTGGAGACGTCACACAGGAGGGTGACACCTGTGTCGCTTAAAGGAACGTCCTGCCGGCGGAGCCCCGTGTCGGAGGTCCGGAGACGGAGGATGCTCGGGTCCGTGGCCTGGTCAGCAGCCATCTGTGCATAGTCCAGGCCTAGGTGGACCGCTCCAATCACTGCCCTAGAGAGGCAGTCAGCTACACGGTTAGACTTACCAGCGACGTGCTGGATGTCGGTAGTGAATTCCGAAATGTAGGAGAGTTGTCGCTGCTGGCGAGCGGACCATGGCTCGGCCGTCTTGGACATGGCAAACGTGAGGGGCTTGTGGTCCACATACGCAGTAAACTCGCGGCCCTCTAGCAGGAACCGGAAATGCCGGACGGCGAGCCAGAGACCGAGGAGTTCCCTGTCAAAAGTACTATACTTGCGCTCTCGGGGTGTAAGCTGGCGACTGAAAAAGGCCAAAGGCTGCCAAGCCCCCCCCCCCACCCACCCACTGCTCGTGAACCGCACCAACAGCATAGTCCGATGCATCCGTGGTTATGGAAATAGGCGCTGTAGGTGAACGATGCGCTAGCAGGGTAGCCTGGGAGAGAGCAGCTTTAGTCTCGGTGAACGCACGGTCCCGCTCTGCTGTCCAGTCGACCGCCTGGTTGGGGGACTTGCCTTTCAGCGCCTCGTACAGTGGCCGGATGATAAAGGCGGCTCGGGGAATGAAGCGGTGGTAGAATGTCACCATCCCGATGAACTCCCTGAGCGCACGAGCTGTTTGGGGGCGCGGAAAGGCCGCCACCGCTTCCACCTTTGAGGGCAGGGGGACCACCCCGTCCCCAGTGATGCGGTGCCCGAGGAAATCAGTGGCCGTCAGCCCGGGTTGACGATCAGCCCATGCTGGCTGAGGCGTGTGAAGAGGGCGTGAAGATGGGACAGGTGTTTTTTCTCGGAGGCGCTGGCGATGAGTATGTCGTCCAAATAGAAGAAGATGAAAGGAAGGCCACGGAGCACTGAATCCATCAGACGCTGAAAGGACTGGGCCGCGTTTTTGAGTCCAAATGGCATTCGTAGGAATTCAAATAGGCCGAATGGGGTAGTCACCGCTGTCTTGGGGATGTCCGAGGGGGGCACGGGAACTTGATGATAACCACGGACCAGGTCGACTTTTGAGAAGACGCGTTTGCCAGACAGGTTTGCAGGAAAGTCCTGGATATGCGGGACAGGATAGCGGTCGGGCGTGGTGGCGTCATTTAGTCGGCGGTAGTCCCCGCATGGGCGCCAACCTCCATCAGGCTTAGCGACGATGTGGAGTGGGGACGCTCACGGGCTGTCAGAGCGGCGGATGATCCCCATGCGTTCCAGGTGCTCGAACTCAGACTTGGCAATGGCGAGTTTGGCGGGGTCGAGACGCCTGGCTCTGGCGTAGACCGGGGGCCCCTTCGTAGCAATGTGATGCTCCACCCCATGCTTAGCGGTGGGTGCAGAGAAGGTAGGCTGGGTGAGGTCAGGGAACTCAGCGAGGAGGCGGTTGAACTTGTCTGCCTCTGAGAGAGAGTTGGCTAGACCTTCATAGGCCGCTTCCCCCCGCGTACATGCGAAGGAGGAGAAGGTTAAGGCGTCGACCCGACGGCTGTTCTGAATGTCCACTAGCAAACCTTAAGCGCACAAAAAATCAGCTCCGAGGAGGGGAAGCGTTACATTGGCCATGACGAACTCCCACGTGAAACGTTGTCCACCAAAACACAGTTCTACAGACCGCACGCCGTAGATGTGGATAGGGCTGCCGTCAGCCGTCGCCAACCATACATACCCAACAGGTGATGGGTATGTATGGTGTCAAGGAGAAGAATGTGGAAGGACAGATGGTGGTGGATTTTGCGAAAAGGATGGAAATGGCTGTGGTGAATACAAGAAGAGGGAGGAACACGGGGAGAACACACTTTCCTCCACTCTTGGCGTACAAGAGTGGAGGAAAGTGCAGACAGGTGGACTATATCTTATGCAGAAGGTGTAATCTGAAAGGGACTGGATACTGCAAGGTGGTGACAGGTAGAACGTAGATAGGCAGCATCAGATGGTGGTCTGTAGGATGACTTTGGAGACCAAGAAGAGGAAGAGAGTGAAGGTAAAGTCAAGAATCACATGGTGGAAATTGAAGAAGGAAGACTGTTGTGTGGAGTTCAGGGGGGAGTTAAGACAGGCACTGGGTGGTAGTGAAGAGTTGCAGTAGTGGGGGAGACAGCTAGGAAGGAACTTGGTGTGTCATCTGGACAGAGGAAGGAAGACAGGGAGACTTGGTGGTGGAATGAGGAAGTACAGCAAATTATACAGAGGAAGAGGTTGGCAAAGAAGAAGTGGGATAGTTAGAGAGATGAAAAAAGTAGACAGGAGTACAAGAAGATGCAGCGTAAAGTGAAGAAAGGTGGCAAAGGTAAAGGAAAAGGCGTATGGTGAGTTGTATGACAGGTTAGACACTAAGGAAGGAATTGGCTAGAGAGGGACCGAGCTCGAAGGATCTGCAGCAAGTTAGAGCGATCAAGGATAGAGATGGAAATGTGCTGACAAGCGAGCAGAGTGTGCTGAGAAGGTGGAGGGAGTACTTTGAGGGGCTGATGAATGAAGAAAATGAGAGAGAGAGAGAAGGTTAGATGATGTGGGGATACTGAATCAGGAAGTGCAGTCATTCGCAAGGAGGAAGTGAGGGCAGCTATGAAGAGGATGGAGACCGGAAAGGCAGTTGGTCCTGATGACATACCTGTGGAGGCATGGAGATGTTTAGGAGAGATGGCAGTAGAGTTTTTAAGTAGATAGTTTAACTCAATCTTGGAAAGTGAGAGGATGCCTGAGGAGTGGAGAAGAAGCATACTGGTACAGATTTTCAAGATCAAGGGTGATCTGCAGAACTGTAGCAACTACAGAGGTATAAAGTTTATCAGCCACAGCATGAAGATTTGGGAAAGAGTAATAGAAGCTAGATTAAGAGGAGAGGTGACGATCAGCGAGCTGCAGTATGGTTTCATGCCAGGAAAGAGCACCACAGATGTGATGATTGCTTTGAGAATGTTGATGGAGAAGTATAGAAAGAGTTACATTGTGTCTTTGTAGATTTAGAGAAAGCATACGACAGGGTGCCGAGAGAGGAGGTGTGGTATTGTATGAGGAAGTCGGGAGTTGCAGAGAAGTATATAGGAGTGGTGCAGGATATGTACGAGGGCAGTGTGACAGTGGGGAGGTGTGCAGTTGGAATGACAGGTGGGTTCAAGGTGGAGGTGGGATTACATCAAGGATCAGCTCTGTAGGGTTTGCGGTGGTGTAGCGGCTTTGTGTCGATGCAGTTGCCCACTGGGGATCTGGGTTCGCGCCCTGGTCTCGTCGTGGAATTACATCAAGGATCGGCTCTGAGCCATTTATTGTTTGCAGTGGTGATGGACAGGTTGACGGACAAGATCAGGCAGGAGTCTCCGTGGACTATGATGTTCATTGTGATCTGATGTGATCTGTTGACATTGTGATCTGTACACTGTAAATTCTAACAGTTAAGTTTACTTTTAAAAAAATTAGGACACCGATTACACTTGGGGAACGAAAGTAAATTAACTTGTGTCAAGTTATGTGAAATGATTTTATCTGAAATGAGCTTGACACAATTAAGTTTGTAGAGGAGCTCAACCAGGAGTCGTGACAACTTTCTTTTTTGGCTACACAACGTGCACCATTTATTTAGCAGCCGAAGCAGAGGACAGAGGCTGGAAGGTGAAGGTGCGCCCTGTGGAGGTGGGTTGTAGGGGCTTTGTTGCCAGCTCCACAGCAAAACTCCTGAGGGAACTAGGAGTCAGGGGGCAGGCCCACAGGAGAGTGATCAAAGAGCTAGCCAACATTGCTGAGAGGACTAGCCACTGGATCTGGCTCAAAAGGAGAGACGCCGTCTGGGCAGCCAGGGTGAACAGCTAACCACAGGTCATGCACCCAGGACCAATCAACCTGTGGTGGGCCTGCCTCAGCGGAGGGTGTCTTGTGATAAAAGGCCAAAACACCCTGTGATGCTGAGGTACACAACTGATGATGTGTCCTGGTGGTGGCAATGTCACCTTGGCAGACATCTCCAGTTTGATCTCCACTGAATCTGTTGCAATGCAAACACTAGGGATTTTAACAACCAGTCCTTTTTTGAATCTTGAATATCTGGAGTAAACCAGTGACCGCTGCGAAAGGGCAGCTGACAATCAGGGAAAGACCAGATGATGGCCTGGAAAGACTGCTGACAGGAGGGAATAGACCCCAACGGGGCTGGTATGGGCTAGCGACTCATACTAGCAGGACCCAACGCTAGTTAGCGTTCCTGGATCCACCCAATATTGCTACGAAAACTTTAAGGAGAAGAATACCCCCAGAGTCTGCGAGAGCGGGGGCACAAGATGACTCACAGGTGGATCACACGGTAACGGAACAAGGAAAGGATTTGACAACGAGTCGGATGACCAGCACTGCAACCGATGGATCATCAGCACTGGCAGGACAAAAGCTGCACAGCTGCATCTGTGGCTGGTCAAAGGTTACATCAGTGAAGGGTCTTAAGATCCATCAAGGCAAAAAGAAGTGCCTTAGTGAGCTCGGTAAGGGGCCTCGCATTGACCAATACTTCTTAAGAAGTAGGCCAAATCAGTCGAGTGAAGCCCGGAGGCAGGAGAACCCCCACAGTCCTCAGGATATCAGCACCCCAGAAGAAGCTCAACTTTGCATAGACCCTCCAGTGGACTCCGGTCTGGAGCACGGCCAGCAGCAGAGAGGAAGATAGAAGGAAGGCCCAAGTCCAGCCAGAAGATTGAGTGGGAGACCATCAACTCTGACCTTGTCCTCTTACTAGAAGGTCAAAAGGGAACAGTTGAAAGAAAACTGGAGAACATGGGAGCCATCATTTACAGCTATGGCGTAGAGAGATTTGGGGTGAAGGAGAAGATACACAGTAGGCAGAAAGACCCTTCAACCCAGCCCAAATCCAGGAGACAGCGGGAAATTGACAGGTTGGTGAAGGAGAGAAGACAACTGAGGAAGCAGTGGAGGAAGGCCACAGAGAGAGAGAGGGTTGGGCTTGACGCACTGCAAGCTGAAATAAAGCAGCGTTTGACAAACCTGCGAAGAGCAGAACACCTCAGACGACAGCATAAGAGGAAAGAACGGGCTAGGACTCGTTTCTACAGCAACTCTTACAGCTTTGTCAAGAGCCTTTTTGACAGCAAGAAAAATGGGAGCCTTAGAGTCCCCATACGAGATCTGGAAGAGCACCTAAAGAAGACCTACTCTGATGTCCGGAGACATGAGCCAGTCACCATCCCGGATGACATGCCACCAATTCACCCACCTGACCACCATATGGACACAAGACCCCCCACATGGAGCGAGGTGGAGAGGACGGTAAAGCAGGCAAGATCGATGTCAGCTCCTGGGCCCAATGGTATTCAGTATAGACTCTATAAGAACACTCCTGGAGTCCTGAAATACCTCTGGAAGCTGATGAAAGTGGCATGGCAGAAAAGAGTCATACCCAGGGCATGGCGAAGAGCAGGAGGCATTCTGATCCCCAAGGAAAAGAACTCTTCCTGCATCAGCCAGTTTCGCCAGATCCGCAGCCTTCTTAATGTAGAGGGAAAGATATTTTTTAGTGTGATTGCCCAAAGGCTCTCCACATTCCTCCAAAGAAACAACTTTGTTGATACATCAGTGCAGAAAGCCGGGATCCATGGCTTCTCAGGATGTCTGGCGCATGCTAATATCATCTGGCACCAGATACAAGCTGCCAAGAAAGAACGGAGAGACCTGCACGTGGTTTTCTTAGACCTTGCCAACGCTTTTGGATCAGTTCCTCACAAGATCCTGTGGACGGCGTTTGATTTTTTCCATGCCCCCAAAAATATCACAGAGTTGGTCAAGACCTATTTTCAGGATCTCCAGTTCTGTGTCACAACACAGAACACCACCACCACTTGGCAACATCTGGAAATGGGCATTATGGCGGGCTGCACTATTTCCCCTCTGGCATTCACCATGGCAATGGAGCTCGTCATCCGTGCATCTCGATGGGTGGTGGGAGGCGAAACGTCCAGGAATGGCCTGCGTCTTCCACCAATCCGGGCGTACATGGATGACTTGACCACCATAGCAACAACAAAACCATGCACCAGGCGCCTGCTGCAGAAACTCCAGGAGAACATCAAGTGGGCACGAATGGAGTTTAAACCAAGTAAATCTCGCAGCATCTCCATTGTCAAAGGCCAACTAGCAGATGAACGGTTCTGCATTGGTGATCAACCAATCCCCACAGTCCAGGAGAAGCCCATCAAGAGCCTCGGACGGTGGTACAATGCAGACCTCAAAGACACCGAGCAACTGGAGCAACTTCGCCAGGATACAATCAGTGGCCTCAGGCAAATCAACAACACTGCACTGCCCGGGAAGTTGAAGCTTTGGTGCTTTCAGTTTGGGCTGCTACCCCGACTCATGTGGCCAATAACCATATACGAAGTCTCACTATCTCATGCCAATCGCTTGGAGAGGCTAGTGAACTCACAGGTGAGGAAGTGGCTTGGACTGCCAAGGTGCCTCAGCAGTGTTGGACTCTACGGCAATGGAGCCCTCGCACTGCCAATTTCCAGCCTGGTTGAGGAATTCAAATGTGCCAAAGTGAGGCTGGACATGTCCCTCACAGAATCCCGAGACCCAGTAGTGAGAGGAGTTGCTCCAACCCTAGCAACAGGGAAGAAATGGACCCCGGCTACAGCTGTACTGGAGGCGAAATCTGCCCTCCGCCACCGAGACGTAGTAGGCCATGTTCAACAAGGCAGAGGCGGCCTTGGCCTGGGAATAAAAACACCTACCTGGCAAAAGGCGACTACTACCGAACGGCGAACTATGGTGATTGAGGAGGTCCGCCGACCAACGTCCCTACTAGCTCAATAAGGGGAATTATGTATCCCCATAACCACTACACACGTCCCCCCAGAATTCTCCTTAATACGAAAAGTCAGTGTGGCGAGGGGGGCGGATCTCTCTGCCCCGCTGAACAGGAGCTGGGGGCTGGTTAACCGCAGGCAAAGCAGCAGAGTCCTCACAGCTGGACCGGGGAAAGGGAGGGGCTGGGGAAGCAGGGGGCGGCTCGCCGGGGGAGGGGGGCAGGGCCGGGGGGCGCCCCCGCCGTGGGGGCAGGGCCAGACCAACAGGGCGGTCTAAGTCTAGATGAGCAGGCTTGAAGCGGTCCACAGAAACCCGCTCCAGACTGCTGCCAACCTCCACCACAAAGTGCTTATCCCGTACCCGAGATGGGCCGTCGTAGGGTGGCTGCAGGGGACCGCGGTGCGCATCGTGACGGATGAAAACATACTCCACCGACCGCAGCTCCGTGGGGACATAGGACTGAGAGCCGCCATGCTGGGAAGTGGGGACCGGTGCAAAAGCCCTGGCTTCCTCCTGCAGCGCAGTCCGTTGGCAGCTGGTGGACCAGGGAGCTGTGGCGGTGGGAAGGAAATCCCCCGGGACCCGAAGTGGCTGTCCGTAGACCCGTTCGGCGGATGAGGACTGGAGGTCCTCCTTGGGGGCCGTCCTGAGCCCAAGCATGACCCAAGGCAGTTTGTCGACCCAGCTGTCGTCCTTGAGGGTGGAGCGATGGAACCTCTCGACCAATCCATTAGCTTGAGGGTGATACGCTGTGGTGCGATAGAGCCTCACCCCTAAACCCGCGGCGATCTCCTCCCAGAGCGCTGACGTGAATTGCGGCCCTCTGTCCGAGGAGAGGTCAGATGGGAGTGCCAAAGCGGGCGACCCAGGTTCCGATGAACGCTCGGGCAACCTCAAGCGCTGTCGTGGACGAAAGCGGGACGGCCTCTGGCCATCGCGTGGTTCTGTCGACCATGGTGAGCAGGTATGTGAAACCACGGGAGGGGGGTAGGGGGCCTACCACGTCCACATTCACGTGGTCGAACCTCCTCTCGAGTACCGTGAAAGGTATCAGGGGCGCTTTGACGTGCCGGAGCACTTTGGAGGGTTGGCAGTCCACACAGGTGTCAGCCCAGTCCCTCACATCCTTTTTGAGTCCATGCCAGACAAACGTTGCCGCCACCAACCTCTGTGAAGGCTTTCTGCCAGGGTGAGACAGCCCATGGACTGCGTCGAAGACCCGCCGCCTCCAAGCAGTCGGAACGACGGGTCGGGGCTGACCACTAGAGACGTCGCACAGGAGCGTGGCGCCGGCGTCGTCGAAAGCCACATCCTCCAACTGCAGCCCTGTGACGGCGGTCCTGCATGCCTGCACTCCTGGGCCGGCGGCCTGGTCAGCCGCCATCTGGCTGTAGTCGAGTCCCAAATGGGCGGCTCCAGCGATGGCCCGGGAGAGACAGTCGGCGACCGGGTTGGACTTCCCAGCAACATGCCTCACGTCGGTGGTAAACTCTGAGATGTAGGCCAACTGTCGCTGCTGGCGGGCTGACCACGGCTCTGCCACCTTGGCCATCGCGAACACCAGCGGTTTGTGATCGACGAAAGCCGTGAACTGACGGCCCTCCAGTAGGAAACGAACGAGCCTAACAGCGAGGAAAAGACCAAGCAGCTCACGATCAAAGGTGCTGTATTTGCGCTCTCTCAGGTTCAACTGCCGGCTGAAGAAGGCAAGCGGCTGCCACGCGCCGCTCACCCACTGCTCGTAAACCGCGCCGACAGCGTAGTCCGAAGCATCCGTCGTGATGGCGATGGGCGCTCCAGACACAGGGTGTGCCAGCATCGCCGCGGCAGCCAGGGTGGCCTTCACATCCTTAAAAGCCTTGTCCCTCTCTGCAGACCAGTCCACAGCGTGTTTGGGGGCTGTGCCCTTCAGAGCCTCATATAGGGGGCGGAAGAGATCGGCAGCCCGGGGGATGAACCGGTGGTAGAAGGACACCATGCCAATGTACTCCCGGAGGGACTGGGCCGTGTGTGGGCGGGGAAAGTCTGCGACGGCCTCCACCTTAGATGGAAAGGGGGCCGCCCTGTCCTTGGTGACCCGGTGGCCCAGGAAGTCGATGGTGCTCAGACCAAACTGGAATTTAGCCAGGTTAACTCAACCCGTGCAGGCTGAGTCTCTCGAAAAGGGCTCTGAGGTGGGACAAGTGCTCGGAAACGGAGGCGCTAGCGACCAGGACGTCATCCAGGTACACAAAGAGGAAAGGCAGGTCCCGCAACACTGAGTCCATGAGGCGTTGGAAGGACTGCGCGGCGTTCTTAAGCCCAAACGGCATGCGCAGGAACTCGAACAGTCCGAACGGAGTTGTCACAGCCGTTTTGGGGACATCAGCGGGATGGACGGGCACCTGGTGGTATCCACGGACGAGGTCCACCTTGGAAAAGATCACTTTCCCAGCCAGGTGGGCGGAGAAATCTTGGATGTGAGGGACCGGGTAGCGGTCCGGTGTTGTTGAGTCATTGAGCCGACGGTAGTCACCACATGGACGCCACCCACCGCCAGGCTTAGGCACTATGTGGAGGGGTGAAGCCCACGGGCTGCTGGAGCGGCGGATGATGCCGAGGCGCTCCATGTTCTCAAACTCCGCCTTGACGACAGAGAGCTTGGTCGGGTCGAGGCGCCGAGCTCGGGCGTGCACCGGCGGGCCAGTGGTGACGATGTGGTGCTCAACCCCACGTTTGGTCGTAGATGACGAGAATGTGGGCTGAGTGAGGTCAGGGAACTCAGAGAGAAGATGGAGAAACACGTCCTCGTAGGAGAGCATGCTGGACAGCCTGGCGGAGGCTGTATCGCTGAGTGTACACGCGTGTGAAGCGAAGGTGACGGCGTTAATCAGGCGTCGATTCCTGACGTCCACCAGCAGCCCATGAGCACAAAGGAAATCTGCACCGAGGAGGAGAAATGCCACGTCGGCGGTGACAAAATCCCAGCTGAACCGCTGTCCGTTAAAACACATGTCAATGTGCCTCGTGCCGTACGTACGGATAGAGCTGCCGTTAGCAGCTTCCATGGGAGGGCCGTGAGCGCCCGACAGGGCGTCCACACGCGATGCAGGTACGACACTCCTCTGCGCCCCAGTGTCGCATAGGAAACGCCGCCCCGAGATGGAGCCTTGCAGGAAAAGTAGCCTGTTGTCCTCCTGTCGCCGACCGGGGGTTGCCACGGCGACCACCATTGAGTCACCAGGTGGTGGCGTGTGGGGGTGGGCAGGGGTGAGCGCGGACGCGCAGTGCTGCTGTTGGCTGGCCAGGAAGAACTTGTCAGCTTCTTCAGCTAGCTTGCGGCAATCGGTAATGCTGGTGTTAGCCAAAGCGGCCCGCACCTAAGCAGGCAGTTGTCGCAGAAACAGTTGGACAAAGAGGAAATCAGGTGTGTGCGCCGGTCCCAGCAGATTCAGCATTTTGTCCATGAGCTCGGATGGCTTGCTGTCACCCAAGCCTTGCAGAGAAAAGAGACGGTGGGCCCTCTCGGCGTCGGAAAGTTCAAAAATCTTCAGGAGGTGATCTTTGAGCCCCTTGTATTTGTCTGCCGCCGGAGGATTTGTAAGGAGACTCACCACTCTAGTTGCAGTCGAACACCCGAGCTCCGATACCACGTAGTAGTATTTAGTAGCATCATCTGTTATTTTGCGGATAGCAAACTGCGCTTCCGCCTGGGCGAACCATGTCGTTGCCGATGACTCCCAGAACTCCGGCAATTTGAGAGAAACCGCGTTGATTTCGTCAACCATGTTCGTTGAAAGATTGTCTCTGATAACTACCAAGAGACAAACGTCGGGGTCACCAGTGTAGAGGAGCTCAATCAGGAGTCGTGACAACTTTCTCTTTCGGCTACACAACGTGCACCATTTATTCCGTCACCATAACAGCAACAACAAAAACCCGCGCAGCGGAAGTGTACCACTGTAAACCCGAATTGAGAAAACAGCAGCTGTAAACAAACGTTCCTACTAGCTCAATAAGGGGAATTATGTATCCCCATAACCACTACAAGTTCATTTATTTACTTTTCCCAAGTGTAATCGGTTTCCTAATTATTTTTAAGTAAACATTACTTTTAGAATTTACAGTGTAGTGAGAGTAGGGTGCAGGTGGAGGAGAGCCTGGAGAGGTGGAGGTATGCAGTGGAGAGAAGAGGAATGAAAGTCAGGAGGAGCAAGACAGAATATGTGTGAATGAGAGGGAGGACAGTGGAATGGTGAGGATGCAAGGAGTAGAGGTGACGAAGGCGTATGAGTGTAAATACTTGGGGTCAACTGTCCAAAGTAATGGGGAGTGCAGGAGAGAGGTGAAGAAGAGAGTGCAGGCAGGGTGGAGTGGGTGGAGAAGAGTGTCAGCAGCGATTTTTGACAGAAGGGTACCAGCAAGAGTTAAAGGGAAGGTTTTCAAAATGGTTGTGAGACCAGCTATGTTGTATGGTTTGGAGACAGTGGCACTGATGAAAAGACAGGAGGTGTTGTATTATTATGTTGTATTATTTAAATTGCGTGAACACAACATCCATTGCACGCTGTCCGTCTTGGGAGAGAGATCCTCCTCTGTTGCTCTCCCTGGGGTTTCTTCCTATTTTTTCTCCGTTAAAGGTTTTTTTTTAGGGAGTTGTTCCTTATCCGATGAAAGGGTCTAAGGACAGGATGTTGTGTTGCTGTTAAGCCCACTGAGGCACATTTGTAATTTGTGATATTGGGCTATACAAATAAAATTGATTGATTGATTGATTGATTGATTGAGGTGGAGCTGGAGGTGGCAGAGTTGAAGATGATAAGATTTTCATTGGGAATGATGAAGAAGGACAGGATTAGGAACGAGTATATTAGAGGGACAGCTCAGGTTGGACAGTTTGGAGACAAAGCAAGAGAGACAAGATTGAGATGGTTTGGACATGTGTGGATGAGAGCTGCTGGGTATATTGGGAGAAGGATGCTGAATATGGATCTGCCAGGGAAGAGGAGAAGAGGAAGGCCAAAGAGGAGGTTTATGGATGTGGTGAGGGAGGACATGCAGGTGCCTGGTGTGACAGAGGAAGATGCAGAGGACGGGAAGACATGGAAACGGATGATCTGCTGTGGCGACCCCTAACGGGAGCAGCCGAAAGTAGCAGTAGATGTGGATTGGGTCGAAGGCCACTGTGGAAACTCGGTTAGTATATGAAAAAAACGTTGCTTTCTTATTTCTGGTGAAATTCCAAAGGGGGTGGAGCGGGGCGGGGGGAGACCTCGCTACACAACACTTACCATGCAAAATGAATTCATCACAACCAGATTAAACGTGATGTAGATCATCTTCACCTGTGCAAAACGAACAGAAACAACAGGGCACCTGGTTGTGACACGGCTCAAAACTTAAGGAAATCATTGCATGATATTTGAAATAAAGATACGGAATTTCAAGTTAATAATATTATCATCATAAACAAAATAATATATTCATAAATGTCACTTGGCCCCATGTCAGGAGACTATGTACAACTCCTGTCTGAATATAATTTATTCTAGTCTATTGCTCAGTTCCTTATTTTTAATTAATTATGTTAATGGCTCAACTTTCTGTACGTTTGAATTCCTTTTCTGTTAGTATGCTATTTCAATATTTTAATTCCGTTTTTTTGTTAGTTTTCAACAACAATAATTTAGTTATTATATAAGGTACTGATGGTTAAATGTACTGTACATATTAACTGAAAACATCCTTACACAGGAGCTGCGGTTCTGTCTTGACAGGAAACCTTACCTGGATTGTACAACATTGAGTTCGTCACTGTACTTATGTTCCATGTGTTATAATAAATCAACGTTGCTTTAAAAACAACTTTGGGGTTGCGTCTAGGACTCTAGGTAACCTTAGATATGTGAAACACATGCGCACTGGATTCAGAACAGGGGCGCTTGTCAGCAGGAAGGGTTTAAGGTGAGGTGAGGTGAGATGAGGTTGCATGGGGCTGGGCTGGGCTGGGCTGGGCTGGGCTGGGCTGGGCTGGGCTGGGCTGGGCTGGGCTGGGCTGGGGCAACGTAATGAAGAGACAACGCGCTACACAACGACAAACAATGTGTAAAAAAAAACGCAAATCGAGGGTTACCGTCTAGACTCCACCCTTTTTTTCGGCGCGTGCGCCAGGCGAGCAATTCCTATTGGCCTTAACAGGCGCCATGTTTGGGTCGGTATCCACTCTCATAATACATCCATGCTGTTAACACCGGGACCGTTCAACACTTCTGAACTGATCGTCGTCTGAAGATGTTTTCTGTTAAACCGTTGAGATCGATGATGGATCAACCCGTCACCGAAATATGCTCGGAGTTTGAACGAAGGATCGCAGTTTATGAGTCTGAAATCTCGCGTCTAAAGAAGGAAAACTGTCGACAGAGGAAACTACTGGACGCCGTTTATAAGCCTGAAGTACGGATATACAAATCAGGTTTGTACGATTAAACTGCCCACATGGTTCTTGCAGTTCATGTCATCAGTATCGTTCAGTTACACGATGTCATGTGCTGGTAAATGGCTTTTAGTTTGTAAGTTTCGTCCCAGATAGCAAAATTAATCTGGCCCATACATGGACGACATGTTTGTTTTTCTTCTGGCCCAGTGTAGCCCAGTTCTTCTGCTATATACATGTACACATGTACATATACATACATATACATCCAGTATGACTGTCAGATCGTACATACATCTGATCTGTCTTAATGTGTTTGAGACGATAGGCTGTGGTCCAGTTCTGGTCCACATACGCTAACATTCTAATTTTAGTCATTTGGCCCAACTCTGGGCCATCCATCCATCAGCCAAACCGCTTATCCTCTTCTCAGGGTGGCGGGGATGCTGGAGCCTGTCCCAGCAGTCACTGGGCAGCAGGCGGGGAGACACCCTGGACAGACCGCTGGTCCATCACAGCCAACTCCGGCCTCTATGTTAAAATTACTACTCTATATTAAACATGTGCTGCTGGCCCATGTACTGCATGAAGGGTTGCCTTGTTGCCATGGAGATCCACAGTCTCTTCTGAGCTGCAGTTGTTGGATGACACACACACGCACACAAACACACACACACACACACACACACACACACACACACACACACATATATATATATATATATATATATATATATATATATATATATAAAACCAAACCGCTACATTGTAGCGTAGCGGTTTGGTTATTCACCCGTCTAAATCTCCCTCCTCTTCATCATGCCAGCTAACCACCTTCCCCTTGCCCCTAACCCCCCCCACCACTCCAACCCCCCCCAAATGCTCAGAATCATCTGAAATGCCGAGAAAAGTGGTTTTTAGCCATTTTTAGAAAATGCATATTTTGCATAGTTATGCATAATTATTATAATTATTTTAATTTTCTGCTATTTTTCTGGTCCTCTCTGGAACAATACCTACCACCTCCAAAAAAAATTAGGATCATAAGTGCATTTTTGCAAAAATGCATTTATTTTGCATAATGCCAAAACATTTCTAAGTCCCATACATTTTTTTTATATAGGTGAAAAAAATCAAAGATGCTCGGAATCATCTGCAATGCCGAGAAAAGTGGTTTTTAGCCATTTTTAGAAAAATACGTATTTTGCATATTTATGCATAATTATGCATAATTCTAATTTTTTGAGATTTTTCCCTTACTCTCTGAGACAATACCTACCACCTCCAAAAAGAATTAGGATCATAAGTGCTTTAGTTTTCGGTGCCGCTATCTACACTAACACACACACACACACACACACACACACACACACACACACATTCCGAAAATATATGAGTAGATATATACACTCACTGGCCACTTTATTAGGTACACCTTGATAGTACCGGGTTGGACCCCCTTTTGCCTTCAGAACTGCCTTAATCCTTCGTGGCATAGATTCAACAAGGTACTGGAAACATTCCTCAGAGAGTTTGGTCAATGTTGACATGATAGCATCACGCAGTTGCTGCAGATTTGTCGGCTGCACATCCATGATGTGAATCTCCCGGTCCACCACATCCCAAAGGTGCTCTATTGGATTGAGATCTGGTGACTGTGGAGGCCATTTGAGTACAGTGAACTCATTGTCATGTTCAAGAAACCAGTCTGAGATGATTCGAGCTTTATGACATGGCGCGTTATCCTGCTGGAAGTAGCCATCAGAAGATGGG
The DNA here is from genome assembly GCF_029633865.1 of Lampris incognitus. Lineage (NCBI taxonomy): Eukaryota > Metazoa > Chordata > Actinopteri > Lampriformes > Lampridae > Lampris > Lampris incognitus. The sequence goes on along the minus strand of NC_079213.1, from coordinate 51,075,100 downwards.
AACACTGTGGTCATAAAGGGATGGACATGGTCAGCAACAATACTCATAGTCCATGGGCCAGACGATATTTCGGTACACTCAAGGTGGCAAAACTTACTTATAATTTTTGAAAGGATCCATGTCTGTAGATGATATTTTGGTATGATAACCATTCCTGAGTGGCAGCTGTATCACAGTTATCAGCTCATGAAGTTAACCACCCGCTAAACTAAATTGCATTTTAGACACTGGTGCATATCCTGGTTTAGCCTCATGGTCAGGACATTTTTCAATGTTCTATAATATTGTCTTTGGTATCATTTTAAAGGGGACCTTCTTAGCTTTCATTCAAGCCCTGTTGTGGATATTTCTCACAAATATAGAGGTCACTTGAGCTCTTCAACCCGTCAATAACACACATCTTTCTGCAATTTTCGCCTAAACCATATACTTTCTTTTAGCCCTGTGGCATCTAGGAATATCAGGGACACAAAACACAAACACTGGAATACTCACAGGACTGTAAAGATTCAGGAAATGTATAATATACCCATACTATTTCATTGTGTGAGGTGATTGTGAGCCTTAAATGAGAACTAGACCAAAGCCAGTTAGGTCACAAACTGGTCTCTATACATTTGTTTAAATACACAATCAAAATACATGATAAAAAGGAATACCATAGTGAGGTAATGAACTATTTTAATATTTTAAACAACATTGACATTTACATATACTTAGTCAATGATACATGTAATCCCATATCATTAGTGGGTATATGTAATGGTAATGGGTAGGGTAATGGGTATATGTGAATATGGTTAAATTATTGTTATCAAGCTCTGGGTAACCGAGTCCAGAATCAACATCCCGTGCATCAATAGACTACTACCACAGTAATACCATCAGAATCATCACACTGTCATTCATCAAACTGCTCGTTTCTCTCATCATCTGACTCCCCAAGTTCAAAGTCCAGTTCTGGACCATCCTGCTGTTTTTGGGTACTGCAGGTCTGTAACCTGCACATGTCTGTGCATGGAAGTCCATTTGACAGGCACATGCAGCTTGGCATTTTGCATGAATGCACACACTTGCATGTTAGCATTTCCAAGACCACATCTGGTGCAGGTGGGGAGCGCATCCAGTAAACGGCCAGCTTGCCTTCATCGTCTGTCCATCCATACTCTGTAGGGCTTGGCACCACAGGGTTAGCCTGCAGACAGCACTTCCATATTGCTGCCTGATAGTTGGCTCGTTGAACATGCATAAAGAGACAGTCTCTACATGGTGGCAGCTGGCTGGACTCAACCTCTCCCCTTTTGGTGCAGAAGAGCTGGTAACGCAGTTTGTTCACCTCAGCAGTGCTGCTATTAGCAACATACATCCGACAGGTGAACAGCTCAATTTTCTGGAACAGCTCATCACTCACATTCCATGTCTGTCCCAGTTGACTAAAAGTCTCTTGGCAGGAAGTGTGCTTTCTCACTATCTTCAGGGCATTCAGCTTCCCTCGACCAGCGAATGCACTGACAGTGTCGCAGCCTGTGAAGGCATGTAAGCCAATTAGGCTGTCACAGATGCTGTCTCCAAGTGAACTTGCCAGTTTGGTGATGTCGACAAACCGTGTGCGGTTCTGAGTCCCACACTTCTGGTAGATGGGACAGGTGATGTCCTTCTGGAAGCCAAGACAAAGCACCATGACATCAGTGTCCTCAGCTGTGATGATAACTGACTTTGAGCCCGCATTTGCTGCATGCAATGCATGCAGGAGCAGACGGGTGTCAGCTTCTTCATGTGTGGAGTGCAGTTCTGCTGCTTCCTCACACCCATCTTCTGTCAACTTGTAGCAGGTTTCCTCACAGGTCATGTACAACACCTTGCCATGCAGCATAGCTCTGTATCGTGGGAGTTTCCACTCTTCCACCAGAAACTTGATGAGACTGGTCTTGTTGGAGGAACTGCACAGACATTTTCTCCACTGCTGGACGTGGTGTCCCCCTGCAAGATTCTTGTACTGGAGAGTGATGTCTCCACCCCGGTTCAGTCGTTCAGCATCTTTGATCGAAGTCTGGTGATAGACATCAAAAACAACATCAATCCTCCCACTCTGTGCTCCCTCATGGAGGACCTGGGTCAAGGCTGACTCTGCCACCTGTGCAAAGGTTTTGTTGTTGCCATTCATTTTTTGGACCAGGCTCATCCCATCAATGATGGAAGTAGATGGGATTGGGATGTCTTCTGCAGGAGATACATTCTTTTCAAGCTCTCTGGCAAGTGCAGCCTTGTTTGTTTTTCGTAAGGACCCATCAGCATTTGCCAGTGCCCATGGTAGTGGGCCCAATGGGTAGGCAAGGACATCCTTCAGATTCACCTTCCTGCTTTCAGCCACCAGGTCACGTGACTGAAAAGGTTTCTATCTGCCTTCAGAACCACACCCTGTGCTTTCTTTCCATGAGCTTGTTTTGTGCTGACATTGGAGAATGTTTTCAGACTTTGCTTGGTCATCTTGTCGTGGAATTTCACAGGTGGTGGGTCTGCATCTAACCTTGTTTGCTGGAATGCTTGGTAGGCCTCTTCTCCTTTCTCAAGAGCTCTCAAGAGATCTATGGTCACATCAGGTGGAGCCATGTTGCCAGTGGAGAGGCTAACCAAATCAATATCATCAGGGGACATAGGATTGAGCCAGTTATTCTCCATAAGGTCCATGAGAGACTGGACATCTGCTTCATCTCTCTTGATCCTTGGACTCTGTAGATCTGGATGAGACCATTTGCACCTGCCTTGACCTGTCAGGTCTCTCAGCTGTCTGAGGTACATGCTTCTATACTCAGCTGTGAGATAATATTTGGTCACAGCTCCTGGCTTCAAGCTGAATCCCTTTGTCCCTCCAGCTGTTTGGGTGTCTTTGTTCACCGTTTCTTCTATAGCTTGGTCAACAGGGATTCGGCCAAAGGGATTGGTGGAGCCCAGTTGGACTGAGAAGCCTCCTTCCATGAATTCTGTGTACACATCTGGGTGTGTGATGGGCAGCTCAGACATCTGGGCGTAGTAGTAGGGGAGGTAGCGTGCATAATTCATCCTGTCATAAGCAAAGCACCATGGGATCATTGCTCGAATGCTAGCCAAGTGTAGCATCCAGTCTCCCTCTCTGGATGCTCGGGTGAGCCCCAACAAGATTTCAACCATGTCCAAATAGGACATCCAGAATTTCGAGAGGCTGCCGTTTCCACCTCTAAGGAACTCACGGTAGACTTCAAATAGATCCATGATGCGTGTACAAGAGCTGTTCTCGAGGACCTCCTTCAAAGCATGTTGTGAGACTTCTTTCCCAAGGCTGTCAATGGTCTTCAGTGTCTAATTCAGGTGAACCATGTCATTCCTGTGAGTTTCTTCCAACCAGGACAGGAAACTATTCAAGGTCAGTCGCATGAGAGCCTCATATAGGAGCTTGTGTAGTCGCACTGCCCTGTTGTACTTGCGGCCATCCATAACACCAGCAATTGAGCCTTCTGCAATCATGCCAGACTCAATGCAGAGGTCTTTGAGTCCAGCATCTTGGAAACGCTTTCCTATTATTGCCAGGAGTGTGCAGATGGTGTGGAATACCCCAAGCCTAACGATGATATCATGGAACTTGTCATGGTGTTTCCATGTGATCTCGACAGCCTTCGCATACAGGGCTTGGTCAAAGACACAGACAATCTTCCTCAGGCCTAAGCACTGCATGATGCTCAGTGACTGGTTAAGCACCTCGTTGACAGTAGACATTTGTGTCGCTGGAGCATTGATGGTAGGCAGATAGCCTATATTGTCGGGGATGACCGTCATCTCTCCTCGAGTCAGGATGTTGAAGCCTGTCCAGCTGCTGACTGACTGTTCTTCTTGTTGTGACATGCGTGCTAGGACCCAAAGAAGGTTTTTCTCTCTGGCAAGCTTAGTATTGGCTGCAGTATCGGCATCTGACTTTTTGCTTTGTGGTGGCCCTACCCGTTGTCCAGCATTGTAAGTTGGTAACATTGGTGGGGGTCCATCAATGCTTCTCTTCTTTGTTTTGGGAACAGTGGGCATGGGTTGGACAGGAAGTGGGTTGACTGGCTTTGCTTGCACAGCAATCCCATTGACTCTGTGAGATTTTCCCTCACCACTGACAGTTTCTTCAAGACGGTCGATATTGTCCTAGGCTAAAGTTGTGAATATGCCAGTATGGATGTTAGCTGGAAGGGCAATGCCACTCCCTGATGATGAGAGTTTCTGGAGACACAGGGCAGTGTTGATCTCTTCCATCTGTGAATAGGACACACTGTGACCAAGTCGGTTGAGGATGTTTATCAACTCTACATTTCCTGTCAACGATTTGACACTGAATGGCAGAACAATGTGCTTGGAAGGCTTGGTATTTCCACATGTAACTGCATATACTATGTCATGGCCAAATGACTGCAGAAGGCACTGCACTCTCTGGGATGCACGATCAGGATCATTTGAGCCTGTTCGTAGAGAGTACAGGAAGATAATGAGCGACTCTGGAATGGTAGGACATTCTGCTTCTGGTTTGACTTCAGGCGGCCAGGTTTGAGGAACATCTTGACTTTTAATGTCTGCTCTCAATTTAATGGCTGCTTTGGCTATAACATCTTGTGCACTGACACTTTTCAGGGTCTGCAGCTCCCTTTTGAGAGACTGATTTTCTTTGGCAAGTTCCCTCATGGACAAGTTATCGGGATAGAGGAGGAATTTTCCTTTCTCATCAGGGAATATCTGCAAGGCTCCAGCAAACTCACTCTCCAGGTTTCGCCTTATGTGCTTCTTGGTTGATTCCTTGACTTGGGCAATGCCTTGGGAGTTCATTGAAGCTACCAGTCTAGAAGAGAGATCAGTCATTGTCATCACTTGAGGATTGCCAAAAAGCTCCATCCTGATGAAGAGGAACAGCTCATTGTATGCCTTATTCACAGCAGCTTCATACTGGGCTGCAGCATCATCATCTTCATTGCTGGCAACCTCTCCTTTGGAAACCTCTTCTTTGGTGTAAAGTCTATAGCATGACCTGTGGTAGTGCCCTTCAGCTGCTACAAGGTCTCTACTCACAATGGCAAGGATTCTGCTGTCCCTTTTCTTTGTGGCTGCACTCCTGATCTTTGCATCAGCTCGCAGTTCTCGACACTGCACCAGTACTTCTCTCGTATTCTGTCTCTTGGAATATTTGCTGTTTTTCTGACAAAATATGCACTCTGCATCATAAGTCCTAGATGTACTTGGAGCATGTCGAGCTACTCTCTTAGATTGTTTCTCTTCAGCAGAGACACAACTTTTCTTTTCTTTTGCAAGGAGGCCATCAAGAATTTGCTTCATAGTGAAGATACTGCGACACTTTCTGTGGTAGTAGATTGCTGGAATCTGTCCCTCAGGAATGTCTTTTGCCAGTTTCAAAACTGGTGCATGATTTCGTATCTGAGCTGCCCTGAGCAGAGTTCTCCATGAGTCGACACTTTGTAGTGAAACCAGCTTATATGTATCATCAGAACAGTGGATAATGCACTCCACCCGTGGGCGCTTTGGTATTGGGTAAAAACTTGCTTGTTCACCAGTGGCCATATTCAGTCAGTTTTCACCTGCCACATACAAACAAATACATGTAACTTAGGTGTATGAATACTACTAAAACAAAGTTTACTTTGCTTCACCAGCGTCATATTGCCATTATTTATCTTACATAGCCACAAATAGATACATTACCTAGTTGCTATGCAACAGCTGTATTTTGTCCACATGAGGCCGCTAAAATCAACACAAGATGAAAGTTCCTCGTAGCCACTTTAACTAATCATATTAACATATACATTAAAAGAACATGCTAACATTATGGGAAATTAGCTTACATCTTCTCCAGAGTGAGACAAGAAGATAGATACCAGTTTCCTCTATATGTATTTAGCAGAAAGCTATCTGGCTGCACGTTAGCCTAGCTTAGCACAATGAATGGAAGTACACAGTACTGGTTATCCTTGGTTGTTGGCCAACTAAGAACTGTCCCAGAGTTTAAGCTAGGCTAATCAGTACCAGGGGTATTGAAATGCTATATTTGTAAAAATCTGGGCAAATACACAATCGTGAGAGGCACAGAAACAGGTTTCCTGAAAGAAAAATGAAATAGCTGCTCCTTTGGAAAGGTTATCATGTATTATTTTACTTTTGTTAGTGTACCAAATAAAATGGCACCAGTGAAGTTGTGTCACCTTGGGTGATATCGATATCTGGTCTGACCCATGGACTAACTGGCTTTGGTCTAGTTAGTTTCTTAGTAATAATGCCCTTCTAATTTAAGGTTCATAATCACCTCACACAATGAAATAGTATGGGTATATTATACATTTCCTGAATCTTTACAGTCCTGTGAGTATTCCAGTTTTTGTGTTTTGTGTCCCTGATATTCCTAGATGCCACAGGGCTAAAAGAAAGTATATAGTTTAGGCGAACATTGCAGAAAGATGTGTGTTATTGACGGGTTGAAGAGCTCAAGTGACCTCTATATTTGTGAGAAATATCCACAACAGGGCTTGAATGAAAGCTAAGAAGGTCCCCTTTAAAATGATACCAAAGACAATATTATAGAACATTGAAAAATATCCTGACCATGAGGCTAAACCAGGATATGCACCAGTGTCTAAAATGCAATTTACTTTTGGGGGTGGTTAACTTCATGAGCTGATAACTGTGATACAGCTGCCACTCAGGAATGGTTATCATACCAAAATATCATCTACAGACATGGATCCTTTCAAAAATTATAAGTAAGTTTTGCCACCTTGAGTGTACCGAAATAGGAAATTTTGGGCTCTGGCCCATGGACTATCAGGTAGGCTGTGGCGTTGACACGATGCTCAATTGGTACTAAGGGGCCCAAAGTGTGCCAAGAAAATAGCCCCCACACCATTACACTTCCACCACCAGCCTGAACCGTTGATACAAGGCAGGATGGATCCATGCTTTCATGTTGTTGACGCCAAATTCTGACCCTACCATCCGAATGTCGCAGCAGAAATCGAGACTCATCAGACCAGGCAACGTTTTTCCAATCTTCTGTTGTCCAATTTTGGTGAGCCTGTGCGAATTGTAGCCTCAGTTTCCTGTTCTTAGCTGACAGGAGTGGCACCCGGTGTGGTCTTCTGCTGCTGTAGCCCATCTGCCTCAAGGTTCGACGTGTTGTGCGTTCAGAGATGCTCTTCTGCATACCTCGGTTGTATTGAGTGGTTATTTGAGTTACCGTTGCCTTTCTATCAGCTCGAACCAGTCTGGCCATTCTCCTCTGACCTCTGGCATCAACAAGGCATTTTCGCCCACAGAACTGCCGCTCACTGGATATTTTCTCTTTTTCTGACCATTCTCTGTAAACCCTAGAGATGGTTGTGCGTAAATGTTCTTTCTCTCGTAGCTACTTGAGAAGAAGTTTCTGCGAGTTTAAAGTAAACAAACTGTAACATGTAAGCATGTAGTTGGTTGTTTGTGCAACTATTTTTTGTCTTTTGTCTATTTTTTTTAATTCTGCATAAGATTTGCATAACATAATCCTGATTGCATGTGTGTGTGTGTCTCCTGACATTTGTGTGTACCAGTGATGTTTATGTCAGTGTAACACTCGAGTAGTGCAGTTTCTATGTCTCTATGAACCTTCAAGTGCAGTTTCTATTAATATAATGAATACAGCTACCCCTGAGTAGTTTTGGCTAATGAAAGATACTACTACTCTACTTAACTAACAGTTTTTAAAATGATCTTTAATCACGATTCATGCTAGAATGCTTAAAATAAACGTTCTAAAGTTATAACGACTTTTTTGAATGGATACGTCCATTTTGCTTGATTATTACATAATGCACCATATTATTTCATTTCCGTTATAAAAAAAAGTGCAACTCCCACATTTTGTAATAACCACCGCAATATGTAATAATTGCGTTCAGACGATTTATTACAAAATGCTGTAGAATATTACATAATGCAGCGTTATTACATAACGAAGTGAAAATGTATATTACATAATGCGACGTTATTACATAACGAAGTGAAAATGGATGACCTTATTACATAATGCGGCGTTATCACATAACGAAGTGAAAACGTATATTATTACATAATGCGGCGTTATTACATAACGAAGTGAAATGTATGACATTACATAATGCGGCGTTATTACATAATGAAGTGAAAATATATGACATTACATAATGCGGCGTTATTACATAATGAAGTGAAAATGTATGACATCACATAATGCGACGTTATTACATAACGAAGTGAAAATGTATGACATTACATAATGCGGCGTTATTACATAATGAAGTGAAAACGTATGATAATTACATAATGCGGCGTTATTACATAATGAAGTGAAAATGTATGACATTACATAATGCGACGTTATTACATAACGAAGTGAAAATGTATGACATTACATAATGCGACGTTATTACGTAACGAAGTGAAAATGGATGACCTTATTACATAATGCGGCGTTATTACATAGCGACGTGAAAATGTATGACATTATTACATAATGCGGCGTTATTACATAACGAAGTGAAAATGTATGACATTATCACATAATGCGGCGTTATTACATAACGAAGTGAAAATGTATTGTGGTGTAGCAACTAGGTTTAGTCTGTGGTGGCGCGGATGCTGTAACGTACCTGCGGAATGACATGTAACACCACCGAGGAAGGCATTCCGTCTGAGTTATGGTGTCGCCTCATTGTTAATCTAATTAACAACACACATATGACATGGTGTCAGCAGTAAAGCATGGAGCAACTACAGCCACCGAACAGCTTGCGTCTGGAAGGGAACCTGGCGGAACATAGTCGTCCGTGGATTCAGAGGTTTGAGCTGTACCTCGTTGCTAGCGGCATCTCCGAAGAGTCAGAAAAGGTGAAGTGCATTACTTTTTTCCATGTGGCTGGAGAGGAAGCTATATTTAATACCATGGACTCTGATGAGGCTGCAGACCGCGGCTTAGACGCAATAAAAGAGAAGTTTCGGCAGTACTGTGAACCAAGGAGGAACATAACGTACCTCAGGCACGTGTTTTTCACAAGGGTCCAAGGAAAGGGTGAGTCAATCGACGCATACGTGACTGACTTGAAAAATAAAGCGCTAGAGCTAGACTGCTCAGAGAGCCCGACTTGTCATTGGCAAAAGCTGTTGATATCTGCAGAGCTAACGAAGCTACACAAAGCCACCTGAGAGCTTTGCATGAAGACACTGAAGTGGCAGTTAGCAAGCTAAGTAAAACGAAGCTAACAAAAAAGCCTAAAGAGAGCAGGGTGTTACGGCTCGCCCACCCCGCGCCGTGGCTCGCCCACCCCGCGACGGCAGCCAATCCGCTCGTCAGGGCCGTGCTTAGCCGTCAGGGCTGGGCTTAAGTTTGGTGGCCTCCCACGCGCCCGTTGTCTGTTCGTGTCGTAACCTCCTCGCAGTAGCGGCTACTCTCCCCTCACGGTCCTTTTCTCTCCGAACTCACCCCAGCCCTTGGTTTATGTTTTCCCTTGCAAAGTTTCCCCGTGGAAGTATCCTGCCGTGTTCCCGTTTTGGATTACCCGCGAGTTTTTCCCTTGGACTTTCCGTTTTTCTTGTCGCTCATTGCCTTCCTGTGTTTGACTATTTGTATGCGTAAGGAATACAGTACGCCAGTTTTCGGCTAACCCCATCTCTGCCTGGTGTCGTGCGCTTGGGGTCTTCCACAAACCCTAACAGTACGAACTGACCATGACGACCCCAGCCGAAACAGAGAGCGTACCGGCCAGTCCGCTTCGAGCGGCTCTCATCGGACGGATCCAACTGACTAACTCCCACACTCAGCAGCTAGAGGCGGCCTCCGCCGCGGTGAGAGATCTTCAGACTCGGGTCCAGCCCCTCCAGGCCTGTGTGGGTAACCTAACGAGCCAGCAGGCGGCGTTGGCGAGCCAACAAGCAGAGATCCTGCGGCAGTTGCAAACCGTCACAGCGGCTCTCACCATCCAGCCACCGGGCCAGCCTGCCCCTGGAGTCGTGGGTAACCCGCCCCCTGGGCCCGCTGCCCCGGTTAACCCTGTAGGGCTCAACCCAGTTCCCCGGGAGCCCTGCCTTTCCAGCCCACGACCATTTGATGGCGACTTTGAGACCTGTGCCACGTTCATCATGCAGTGTGAGCTGGTCTTCCTGCACCAACCCAGCATGTTCGCGTCTGATGCTGCCCGAGTTGCTTACGTGACCAACCTGCTCACAGGCCGAGCAGCTCAGTGGGTCACTGCTTCCTGGTCCATGAAGGCCAGTTTCAGCCTCACCTACGAGGCCTTTGAGGCGGAACTACAGAAGGTTTTCCACCATCCAGTCGGTGGCCAGGACCCTGGTGCTTGGCTGAGCAGTATCCAGCAGGGCAGTGGCAGTGTCACAGACTACTCGGTGGAGTTCAGGCTGGCCGCAGCTGAGAGCGGCTGGAACGACCAGTCACTTCGGGTCACCTTCCGGAGAGGTCTCAGCGAGGCTGTCAAGGACCAGTTAGCCACCCGGGAGGAGCCCACCTCCCTCGAGGACCTGATCAAGCTCGCCATCCGCATCGACGGACGCCTTCTGGAGAGGAGGCGCGAGCGAGCCCTGCGTGGATCCCCGTCCATTCCCCAGTCGTCCAGCACTCCTAACAGGACCCCTACTCCTGCTCGCCCCACTTTCCCTGTGACCGTTTCTCTCCCCGCGCCCCAGACCATGACGGGGGAGGAACCTATGCAGCTGGGAGGCACGCGCCTTAGTCTGGCCGAACGGGAGGCCCGGTTCAAGGCAGGTCAATGCCTCTACTGTGGCCAGAAGGGACATCTGATCAGCGGCTGCCCCACTCGGCCAAAAGACTAGGCTCACTGGGGCCCCGGGAGATCCTAGTGAGCCGCCTTTCCTGTTCCCGCCGTCCTGCCCCACAGAACCATCTAGTTAGCGTTACCCTGGCCTGGGCTGACCAGCGGCTCACGGTGGGGGCACTCCTCGACTCGGGGGCTGATGAGTATTTCCTGGACTCAGAGTTTGCTGCCCAGGCTAACATCCCACTAGAGACGCTGGAGAAGCCCATGGAGGCCTTCACGCTGGACGACCGCTGCCTGGCCAGCGTCACCCAACGCAACCACCCTGTCTCTCTCACCATAGCAGGTAACCATGTGGAGAGACTTCGGTTCTACATCATTTAGTCCCTGTGATCCTAGGGCGCCCCTGGTTCGTGCAGCATGAGCCACACATCGCCTGGGCCTCTGGTACCATCATGGAGTGGAGCTCCTCCTGTCATGCCCAATGTCTCCAGGCTGCTCCCGCCCCATCCCCACGACATGCCCCTAGTGCCCCGCCTCCCGACCTCTCCTCTGTTCCCCCTGAGTACCATGAGTTAGGTGAGGTTTTCAGCAAGACCCGGGCCCAATCTCTTCCTCCTCATCGGCCTTATGACTGTGCTATCGACCTCCACTCTGGGGCACCCCTTCCCAGCAGTCGTCTGTACAGTCTGACCATCCCCGAGAAGGCTGCGATGGACGAGTACATCTCCGAGTCCTTGGCAGCGGGGCTCCTTCGGACCTCGTCCTCCCAGGTGGCAGCTGGATTCTTTTTCGTGAAGAAGAAGGACGGGGGCCTCCGACCCTGCATGGACTATCGCCAACTCAATGAGATAACCAACAAAAACAAGTACCCCCTTCCTCTCATGAGTTCCACCCTTGAGCCCCTCACCCAGGCTACAGTCTTCACTAAGCTGGACCTCCGGTGTGCCTATCATCTGGTCCGGATCGGGAAGGGGGACGAGTGGAAGACAGCCTTTAAGACGCCCCGGGGTCATTATGAGTACCTGGTCATGCCGTTCGACCTCACCAAAGCCCCGGCGGTATTCCAGGCTCTCATGAATGACATTCTCCGCGACATGCTCGACGAGTTTATGGTGGTCTACCTCGATGACATCCTCATCTTCTCCAGGACCCTCGAGGAACATGTCCAGCATGTCCGCCGGGTACTCGAACGTCTCCTCCGGAACCGGCTCTTCGTCAAGGCAGAGAAGTGCCGGTTCCATTCCCCTTCCGTTGACTACCTGGGCTTCGTCGTTGAAAGGGGACAGACCCGGGCCGACCCCCGCAAGATCCAGGCTGTGGTGGACTGGCCCGATCCCACATCACGGAAGGAATTACAGAGCTTCCTCAAGTTTGCGAACTTCTATCGGAGGTTCATCCGGAACTACAGCCGCGTGGCAGAACCTCTCACCAGGCTGACCTCCCCCTCCCAGCCGTTCATCTGGTCCCCGGCTGCCCGCTCTGCGTTCCAGTCCCTCAAGGAGAGGTTCACCAGCGCCTCGGTCCTGCTCCACCCCGACCCCAAGAGGCAGTTCATCGTAGAGGTGGACGCTTCGGACACCGGGTTGGGGGCTGTCCTCTCCCAGCGGTCAGCGTCTGACCAGAAGGTCCACCCATGCGCCTTCTTCTCTCGCCGGTTCCTCCCCGCCGAGGAGAACTACGATGTCGGGAACCGGGAGCTGCTGGCAGTGGTGGCTGCTCTGGAGGAGTGGCGCCATTGGCTGGAGGGGGCGGAACAGCCGTCGGCAGGCACGGTGGGCCAGCTTCCTCAGTCGGTTTGACTTCACGCTGACTTATCGCCCCGGGTCCCGCAACACGAAGGCAGACTCCCTGTTGCGACAGCACCCAAGGAGGGAGCCAGCTACAAAGGAGCCGACTCCCATCCTTCCTGAGGCCAGGGTGGTTGGCGTGGTTACCTGGGACATCGAGACCGTAGTCAGGCAGGCGTTGCGCTCCCATCCCGCCCCGAGCCACGTCCCTCCACATCACCTATTCGTCCCGGATGCAGTCCGGCCCCGGGTTCTCCAGTGGGGCCATGCCAGTCAGTTTGCTTGCCACCCGGGTGTCCACCGCACCTTCACCTTTCTGGCTCGGCGTTTCTGGTGGCCCACCATGAGGATCGACGACAGGGACTTCGTAAGGGCCTGCTCCATCTGTGCTCGCAGCAAGGCCTCTCACCAGACACCCACGGGTGTGCTGCAGCTCCTCCCAACTCCAAGCCGGCCCCTGGTCCCATGTGGCGTTGGAGTTTGTCTCCGGACCGCCTCCCTCCCAGGGTAACACTGTGATCCTGACAGTGGTGGACCGCTTCAGTAAGGGAGTGCACCTGGTGGCCCTCCACAGACTCCCATCGGCTTCTGAGACGGCGGACCTCCTGACAAGCCATGTGTTCCGTCTCCACGGCCTTCCCCTGGACGTCATCTCGGACTGAGGGCCCCAGTTCGTCTCCCAGGTATGGCGGGCCTTTTGTAAGAGGTTGGGTGCCTCTGTTAGTCTCTCCTCTGGCTATCACCCACAGACTAACGGACAGACGGAGAGGATGAACCAGAGCGTGGAGTCTGCCCTCCAGTGCGTGGCCACCAAGAATCCCAGTTCCTGGAGCCGGTTCCTCCCCTGGGTCGAGTATGCCATCAACTCCCTGGTCAGCTCTGCCACCGGCCTCTCACCTTTTGAGGTGTCCCTGGGCTACCAGCCGCCTCTCTTTGCTGCGCAGGAGTCGGAAGTGGCAGTTCCCTCTGTGCAGGCCCATCTGAACTGGTGTCGTCGCGTCTGGGAGGTGACCAGAGCAGCTCTGCTCCGGGCAGCTGAGCGCGCCAGTCGGGGAGCCAACCGATGCCGGTCCCCGGCGCCTACGTACCAACCAGGCCAAAGGGTGTGGCTGTCCTCGAAGGATCTCCCGCTTCAGTCCACCGTGAAGAAGCTGAACCCCCGGTTTGTCGGGCCCTTTGAGATCAGGAAGATTCTCAGCCCCGTGGCGGTGAGTCTGAAGCTTCCGGCTTCCTTGAAGACCCATCCTGTGTTTCATGTGTCTCGGGTTAAGCCTGTCTCCCACAGTCCTCTGATGCCTCCGGCCCCAGCTCCGCGTCCCCCTGAGATCGTGGATGGGCACCCCCAGTGGAAGGTCCGCCGGCTGCTGGACGTCCGGCGCCAAGGACGAGGGTTCCAGTATTTGGTGGACTGGGAGGGCTACGGTCCACAGGAACGTAGCTGGGTCTCCCGCCAGCTCATCCTGGACCCTGGGCTGCTCACTAAGTTCCATCATTCCCATCCCGACAAGCCGGGCAAGTCGCCTGGTGGCTCCCGTGGAGGGGGGGTACTGTTACGGCTCGCCCACCCCGCGCCGTGGCCCGCCCACCCTGCGCCGGCAGCCAATCACCTCGTCAGGGCCGGCCTTAGCCGTCAGGGCTGGGCTTACGTTTTGTGGCCTCCCACGCGCCCGTTGTCAGTTCGTGTTGTAACCTCCTCGCAGTAGCGGCTACTCTTCCCTCATGGTCTTTTTCTCTCTGAACTCACCCCAGCCGTTGGTTTATGTTTTCCCTTGCGAAGTTTCCCCGTGGAATTATCCTGCCGTGTTCCCGTTTTGGATTACCCGCGAGTTTTTCCCCTTGGACTTTCCGTTTTTCTTGTCGCTCATTGCCTTCCTGTGTTTGACTATTTGTACGCGTAAGGAATAAAGTATGCCAGTTTTCGGCTAACCCCATCTCTGTCTGGTGTCGTGCGCTTGGGGTCTTCCACAAACCCTAACACAGGGTCAGTGATAATAAATATGACTGCAGTAAATGTGGATGCAAACATGAGGCTCGCAAATGTCCTGCCTATAGTCAAACATGCAAAGTGTGCAAAAGAAAAAAACACTATGGGCGCATGTGCAAAGCAAAGAAACCGACAGAAGGCTATCGAAAAATGGAGAGACATGTAAATGAAATTGAAGAACAGTAGAGTGAATGTTTCTTGGAGCTCCTGAGTCAAAGAAAAGTGGAAAGAAAACGCAAAAAAATGAGAAAAGAGAAAAGACAAGAAACTAACATAGAAACAAAACAGAAAAAATGGCCTGGAGTACTCAAAGTAAGTGGCAAAAAGCTCACATTCAGGTTGGATTGCAATTTTTTGCCTCTCACAACCTATCGACAAGTGGCTGAAAAGGATGCACAACCAATCGAGTCCAGCATCAAGTTGGTTGCATATTCCCGCCACAAGGTGGTGCCATTGGGCAAGGCAAAGCTAAAATCGCAGTACAAAACTGAAGCGCATGACTTCCAGATAATAAAACCCAACTTCCCAGCTATCCTAGGTGGTGATTCCTGCGCTCAGATGGGACTGATAAAAAGGCTCTACAAGGTGGAAAAGGAAGTGGAAACAGACATCCTAAAGGATTACAATGATGTGTTCACAGGGTTGGAGCATGTGCCTGGACAGCATCACATCCAGATGGATCCGGCAGTAACTCCAGTTATCCACCCGCCCAGAAAAGTCCCTTTAGCACTGAAGGACAAAATCAAAAGTGAACTAGATAGAATGAAGAACGTCGGTGTGGTTGAAAAACAAACAGAACCCACTGACTGGGTTAACAGCATGATTACTGCCAACAAGCCAAATAAAAAACTAAGGCTCTGCATAGAGCCCCAAGACCCACAAAGCCATAAAGAGGGAACACTATCCCCTGAGTACAGTAGAGGAGGTTGTGGCCGAGATGCCAGATGCAAAAGTATTTTCTGTATTAGACGCAAACCATGGATTCTGGCAAATACAACTAGACGAGGATAGTTCTAAGTTGTGTACCTTCAACACACCATTCGGTCGGTACCAATTCAAATGGCTTCCTTTTGATGTCTCATCAGCTCCGGAGGTTTTCCAAAAATGCATAGCGCAGAGAATGGAGGACCTCGGAGGTGTTGTGAACGTCATTGACGACATCCTAGTGTGGGGTGCTGACAAGGAACAACATGACAAAAGGCTGAGAAAGCTTCTGGACAGAATAAAGAGCATAAATCTCAAGCTCAACAAAGACAAGTGTAAGATTGGAATGACAGAGATACAATATATTGGTAACATTCTGAGTGCTGAGGGCCCGAAGCCAGACCAAGAAAAAGTCGGAGCAGTAGCGGATATGCCACAGCCACAGGACAAAGCTGCACTGCTGAGGTTCCTAGGTATGTTGCAGTACCTCTCAAAGTTCATCCCGAACCTGTTTGATATAAGCGCTTCACTCAGAAAGCTCTTGGAGGGGGATGTTGAGTGGCATTGGGATGCACAGCAGCAACACAGATTCGAGCAGCTGAAGAAACTGGCAAGCAATGCCCCAGTTCTCAAGTATTATGATGTGAACAAGGATGTTACATTATCAGTGGATGCAAGCTCTGAATGATTGGGAGCTGCGATAATGCAGAATGGACAACCCATTGTTTATGGCTCGAGGTCTCTTACCAACACACAGAAGAGATACGCGCAGATAGAAAAAGAACTGTTAGCCATAGTGTATGGGTGTGAAAAAAATCAAACAGTATCTGCATGGAAAAAAGGTACAGGTGGAGTCTGACCATAAACCACTTGAGGCAGTGTTGAAAAAAGGACTACACAAAGCTCCTCCCAGACTACAGCGGATGCTGTTGGCACTGCAGCCTGTTGACTTGTGTGTAACCTACAAACCAGGAAAAGAGTTGCACATTTTGGATACACTCAGCAGAGCTTACCTGCAAGAACAGTCTGAACAACTACTTGAAGAGGAAATAGAAGTTAATCTTCTATCAGCACACCTTCCAATCTCAGAAGAAAAACTGAGTCAGTTCAAAACTGCAACAGCAGAGGATGCTGAACTGCAGCTCGTGATGAAAGCGGTTAGGTCGGGTTGGCTAGAGCAGGTTAGCCAAGTTCCAGCTGAAATAAAGAAATGCTGGACGTTCAGAGAAGAACTCAGCTGCTCAGAAGGACTTGTTTTCAAAAACTCCAGACTCGTTGTCTCCGAAAGACTGAGAGCAGAAATGCTTCAAAAAATCCAAACAAATTGAGGACATTGTGATGAAGCGTAGCTTCTGTAACACTTTCAAAAAGACCGATGTGGAAGAACCAATATGCCATGACGTTCCAGATCGATCATGGGCAAAACTGGGTGTGGATCTTTTCCATTTTGATCAAGGTGATTATCTACTCTGTGTAGATTACTACTCGAAGTATCCGGAAATTGCCAAGCTGCCCCAGACAACAAGCAGACATGTAATTGTAGCTCTGAAATCCATGTTCGCAAGACATGGAATCCCAGATGAGGTTATGTCGGACAGTGGACCGCAGTTTGCAAGTGAGGAGTTTAAACAGTTCGCAGCAGAGTGTGAGTTTAAACACACTACATCAATCCCAGGATTCCCACAATCCGACGGTCAAAGTGAACGAGCGATCCAGACCATAAAAAAACTGCTCAAGAAAGCACGAGAGAACCAAGGAGACCCATATGTTGCTCTCCTTGAGTACAGAAAGGCACCTTTGGATGGAATGAGACTGTCTCCTGCCCAACTGTTAATGGGTCGGCGACTGAAGAAAAAACAACCAGCAACTACGCAGCTGTTGAAGCCTCAACTGTACAAGGAAGTGCATGGACAAATGAGGAAAAGACAGTTGAAACACAAACACTACTTTGATCGAGGTGCGAGACCTGCCTGTACTACAGGAGGGTGAGACTGTGAGATTCAGAATGGGCAATACATGGCAGCCAGCTGTTGTGAAACATCGCCATGTTCAGCCAAGGTCTTTTGTGACCCAAACACCTGAAGGCAGCACCTTTCGCAGAAACAGGCGACATCTGCTAAAAAGCAGAGAGGACAGACTTCCAGAACTGAGCAGAACAGGTCAGGAACAGGAGGACTTCACGGCGTCTGCTAGTGAACCAGCAGACATTACAGTGATGCCAGCACCTGTGGCTTCTCCTATAAGAGAGACTGGGAGAGTGATTAAACCTCCAAAACGTTATTCACAGTAAATAAATAAATAAATAAATAAATAATGTAGAGTGAATGTAACGGTGAATTCATGTTGTTACATTATAGGTCACATCAATTTCCCCTCGGGGATAAATAAAGTATTCTGATTCTGGCATACTTGTTTAATGTTTGTACTGAGTTGAAAGTAACATTGCATAGATGATTTGTTGATTAGTAAAAAAGGCCAAGTGAAAAAGAACAAAAAAATAGAACGGAAAGTTAATGGCTTTAAGGTAAGGATAAACATTATCTAAGATGAAGCACATAAATGCTTTAACAATTCTTAGATTGTTATTTGAGTTTATGATTACATGATTCAGGTTTATTTGCATTGGTTACATATTCAGGTGTTCTGCTTGAAAGAGGGAGCTGTGATATGTAGCAACTAGGCTTAGCCTGTGGTGGCGCTGCTGCTGTAACGTACCTGTTGAACGACATGTAACACCATAGAAGAATACATTAGTTAAAAAGACGGTCAAGCTGAATCAACGTGCTATCCGTCTGAGTTATTGTGTCGCCCTATTGTTAATCTAATTAACAATACATATGTGACAAGTATTACTGTGATAACGTGTTCTTTATGAAAAGATGTAGTTTCAACGGATTAGGGTTTACCGATTTCATTCAGTCTCATGGAACAGCATACAGATTCACATGTTGTCATTTCAGTTATCACTACTTACTCTGTATGTCTCAACTCATCAACTTGATATCCCTAGGAGTCAACTGTACCTCCTTAGGGTGTGGGGTGGTACTGCAGGTAAGTATAATATGAACAGGTAGTCAGTATACCACATCCCTCCCCCCTTAAGAGTAAACTACTCGGGTGAGCTTTAACCTGAAGTTACCTTTTCTCTTTTTAAACTGCTCACACATTGTACTGTAACAGTAATGCAAAACTAAATAAAATGTTTAACTTAATCAAATGTTCAAAGTTAATTTCAACATTTCATATTATGACAATGTTTACCCGTGTTTTTTTTTTTTTTTTTTTTTACATATCATGCTTGAACCTAGCACAAGAATTTAACTAGGAAGGTGGGTAGACTACCAGCCTTCCGGTGATTCCCAGAGCACATACTAACTTACAAAGTCTTTGAGGTAAGCAGGAGCCTGTTTTGTGCGCTCAGAGCGGCGCAGTACTGGTGGTGGGTCTGCTCTCACATCTGGCGGGTGAACCTCAGCTATCCCAGCAGGCTCAGAGACTTCCCCTTCCACTGAAGCAGGGACCGTCGAGTCTGCAGGCAAGGCCTCCGCTGCTTGCTCCGGCTCCTGAAGAGTGGTAGGCTTCTCTGTCACCTCTGGCATGGACGTCTCGGTCATAGTTGCATGCCGTCTCCAGATTTGGTTGACATGACATCTCATGACGCGTCCATCTCCTGTCTGTACCATGTAGGATACAGGTCCTGTGTTCTGCTCGACGACCGCTGGTACCCACTTGGGCCCGTAGCTGTAGTTACGGATGTACACATCATCACCAGGGGAAAAACTTCTCCACTTACTGTGTGTGTCATGTTGTTGCTTTTGTTTAAGTTGTTTCTTACGTATCTTGGACTTCACATCAGGCAGTAGAAGATCCAGTGTTGAACGTAGTCTCCTGGACATCAGCATTTCCGCTGGTGACAAGCCAGTAGTGGTTTGCGCTGTGATTCTGTAATTGAATAGAAATCTGGCTATTTTTGTTTCTAAAGTGTCTCCTTTTATTTTCTTTATACCTTGTTTGAATGTCTGTACGGCTCTTTCGGCCAGGCCGTTTGATGCCGGGTGGAAGGGCGCAGATGTCACATGCTGTATGCCATTCTGTTTCAGGAACGTCTCAAACTCTTGTCTTGTGAAGCAAGTTCCGTTGTCATATACAATTGTCTGGGGCAGCCCGTGCATGCTAAAGCACTGTCTGAGCTTTTTGATAGTTGCTTGGCTTGTTGCGGTATTCGTTGGATACACGTCAATCCATTTGGAGTGTGCGTCTACGATGATAAGAAACATCTTACCTAGATGAGGGCCAGCATAATCAATGTGGAGTCTGTTCCAGGGTGTCTCAGGCCACTCCCAGGGGTGGAGAGGCGCTGCGGCTGGAGACTTTCTGTTTTCCTGACGTGTGGCAGGACTGTACTTCCCTTTCAATGTTGGAGTCCATCCCTGGCCACCATATGCACGAACATGCTAAGCCCTTCATTCTAGATATACCTGGGTGTGTGTAGTAGTTGTTTCAAGATGGCTTCCCTTCTCCTCTTCGGAACAACCACTCTCGCCCCCCAGAGCACACATCCATCTTTCACACTCAGTTCCAGTCTTCTCTGACTGTAGGGTTTGTATGCCGTTTCCACCTCTTTTGGCCATCCTTTCAGACACCAAAGGAGCACTTGAGAGAGTGTCTCATCTTTCGCTGTCCACTGCTTTACCTGTGCTGTTGTGATAGGTGGATCTTCCATCGCATCCAGCATCAGGACTTGTTCTGTGTTGTCTTCCTCCTCTGTTTGTGGCAGAGGCAACCTGCTCAGTGCATCTGCATTTGCATGTTCCTTGTCGGGTTTGTATATGATTTTGTACTCGTAAGCTCTCAGCAGTGTTGCCAACCTTTGCACTCTTGGTGACCCCATCTGTGGCACTGGCTTCTTCTCATGAAAAAGTGATATTAGCGGTTTGTGGTCAGTGCTGATTGTGAATGTACGTCCATAGATGTATTTATGGAACCGCTTGATTCCGAACATGATGGCTAACCCCTCCTTATCGAGCTGCAAGTAGTGCTTCTCGGCTGGTGTCAGTGTGCGTGACATGAAGCCTAATGGCTTTTCACTTCCATCTTCCATGACATGTAACAGCATGGCGCCGACTCCGTATGGTGAGGCGTCGCATGCCAGCACCAAGTCCTTGTCTGCTGTGTAGTGACCCAGGACTTTGGCTGATTTCAGCGGCTGTTTGGACACACGGAAAGCGTCCTCCTGTTCCTTTTTCCAGGCCCCTGGAGCGTCTTTTCTTAACAGCTGCTGTAATGGAGCTAAATGTGTGGCAAGATTGGGGAGAAATTTGTTATAGTAATTTAACAGGCCTAGGCACTTCCCCCATCCATCCAGTATCCTCGTCGCCAATATGTGATAACGTTCTTTATGGAAAGATGTAGTTTCACCGCATTTGGGTTTACCGATTTTATTTAGTCTCACGGAACAGCGTACAGATTCACATGTTGTCATTTCAGTTATCACTACTTACTCTGTATGTCTCAACTCATCAACTTGATAACCCTAGGAGTCAACTGTACCTCCTTAGGGTGTGGGGTGGTACTGCAGGTAAGTATAATATGAACAGGTAGTCAGTATACCACAATTACATAATGCGGCGTTATTACGTAACGAGGTGAAAATGTATGACATTATTACACAATGAAATGTTACAGGACCAAACGATAATCACAATTATTTTGATCAATATCGAGATCACGGTTATTTATCACGATTATTCGTTGATTTTAGGGACAAAATATATTGTCTTTTAAAACAATTCTCCTGTGTGGTCTTGTCTGTGAATGTTCTCATTCATCCAGGTCATGGTTATCCAAAGGAATTGAATCAACTGGATTTGGTATATATCCGTGAAGACGTTTCGCCTCTCATCCAAGATGTTAAAGTGTGTTGTTTCCTTCTACTAATGAGACGTTACAACTCGTTTCAACCCCACGGGGCTATAAACTTTAATAATAACTTCGGCACGTAAGGTTATGCATCATGCTCGGTCCGTTATTCCAGGTGCAACAACCTAAACGACCCCTGTGTAAACAAGGAACTAAACAATGGTTCCTAACAATAGTTCCTATTGTTACATCCTTTCTCTTTTCAGTTTCTTCTTTTTTTTAGAACCTTTAATACATTTGCACAACATTTGTGATTCACTTTTTTTTCCTTTTTGTTTTTTTTTCATTCATGCCCCCCCCCAAAGTCCATTAGTGCTACAGATCCATTCATCTGTGTGAGGTCACAAAGTCTTTGTATCGCTGCGGCTGCACAACAGAGCGGCCTGATCTGGTGGTAACAGGGTTGGCCCTGTCACCAGTGTCCTTGGTTTTGTTTCCTGCTAAGACACTGTGAGAAGGAACACTCTCTGAATGTCCGGGTTCAACACTCTCTGGCTGACTGGGGCTGCTGATCTCCATGTCCATAGTGTCAGTGAAGATTGCCCCTGGTGCATGCCTGACATGTCTGCGATTTCTCCTGATGACACCACCCGTGTGCAGCTGGACCTCATAGGATCTCCTATCGACCAGCCTCAGCACCTTGCCCACTCTCCAGCCAGTGTGGGGTGCGAGAGGCTGAACTCTCACACATTCACCTGGGGCAAGCGTGTCCAAGTCTTTAGCCGACCTGTCGTAGTATGCCCTCTGCCGTTGTTGGTTATTTTGTAAATCCTGTTTCACCTGCACAACTTTCGGCTGTAACAGGCTTGCCTTGGTTGGCAGTAGTGTTTTGGTATGGCGACTGAGCAGCCGCTGTGCTGGTGTGGTATCAGTACCCTGTGATGGTGTGTTGCGGTGGTCCAGAAGGGCGAGATAAGGATCCCGTCCAGCAGCCTTGGCTTTGAGCAAGAGTCTTTTTGCTGTCTTAACAGCTGACTCAGCTTTGCCGTTGCTTTGCAGGTAACCTGGTGATGAGGTTTTATGTTGAAATCCCCACAGTCGACTGAACTTCTGGAATTCTTGTGACGAATACTGTGGGCCATTGTCCGAGATTACAATATCTGGGATACCTTGGCGGGCAAAATGTGCTTTCAGCTTCTGTATCACTGTGGTTGACTTGGTATCTGCCAGGTAATCTATTTCCCAAAAATTTGAGAAAAAATCAACAATTATGAGGTAGTCTTTGTTTTCAAACATGAACAGATCCGTGCCCACCTTTGCCCACAGCCTGCTTGGCACATCATGTGACATTAGTGTTTCTTTTTGTTGCTTAATGTCCATTGATCTGCAGATGTCACACTTTGCTATATATGATTTTATTTGGTCGTTCATGCCCTGCCAATAGACACACTCCCTAGCCCTCCGTAGGCATCCTTCCACACCCAGATGTGATGCGTGTAGGCGGCAAGTGATGTCTTTCCTCAATGCATCAGGGATGACAGCGCGCTCACTCCTGAACACTATTCCATCTTGGTGGCTTAACTCCTCTTGGAATGAGAAGTAGGGCTTGATTTCCCTTGGTGTTTTTGACTTATCGTCAGGCCATCCTTGCTGCATCATTTTGATGAGAAGCTGCAGTGTTTCATCCTCTTTTGTGGCAGATCGTATATCATGTAGCCTGTCTGCTGCGATAGGTAAGTGTTGTGCCATGTTGACAGTCTCTAGTTCTGCATCCGGTGCACTCTCAGGAAGATAAGCTCTGCTCAGAGTGTCTGCTAGCAGCATGTCTCTACCTGGCACATATACTACATCTAGATCATACTTTTTGTATGCGCAGCATCATTCCCTGCAGCCTTTTGGGTGCACTTAGTAGAGGTTTTCTCACTATTGTTTCCAACGACTTGTGATCACTTTGCACCGTCACTTTTCGGCCGTATGTGTACTGGTGAAATCTTTCCATGCTAAAAACCATTGCTAAGAACTCCTTTTCTATTTGTGCATACCCACGCTCTGTTTGAGTGAGTGCTCTGCTTGCAAATGCTATTGGCTTACCCATCTGCATGAGCGCTGCGCCTAAGCCTGTGTCTGAAGCGTCACACTGCACTGTGAGTTCCTCATCTGGGTTGTAATATTTCAGTACTGGGACCTTTGCTATAGTCTCTTTCAATTTGAGGAAAGCCTCCTCGTGCTGTGCTGTCCAGTTCCACTCCCTGTTTTTGTGTGTCAAATCTCTCACCACTATGCACTGGTCTGAGAGGTGGGGACAAAACTTGGCTAGATAATTTACTATACCTAGCAGCCTTTGCACTCCTTTCACATCAGTCGGTGCCGGCATCTTCTCAACGGCAAGCACTTTCTCTGGATCCGCCCTGAGTCCATCAGCCGTCAGGCGGTGTCCAATGTATGTGGTCTCCTTTTGTCTCAGCTTGAATTTGTCTTTGTTCAGCTTGATGTTCTTTTGTCTGCATCTTTCAAGAAACAGTCTCAGTTTTCCATCATGGTCACGCTCAGCTTCCTCCTGTGTTTCCCCTTGGCCTGTGATCTGTACATCATCAGCTATAATGTACAAGCCCGGTACACCGTCCAGCGCTTGTGTGAGCTTTCTCTGAAAGATTTCTGGGGCCGGACTTATCCCCATTGGCATCCTCAGCCACCTGTAACGTCCGAATGGAGTGGCAAATGTTGTTAAATAGCTGGACTCCTCCTCCAGCTGCACATGCCAGAATCCACTCTTGACATCACACACTGTGAACACTTTTGCTTTTGACAAGTCCGGTAAAATGTCCTCAATGGTTGGCAGTGGGAAGTGACTGCGCTTTAGAGCTTTGTTCAAAGGCTTGGGATCGATACACACTCTTGGTTTCCCACTTGGTTTCTGTACCACCACCATTGCACTGATCCAATCTGTACTGCATTCCACAGGTGTTATGATCCCTCTTTGCTGTAGGTCCTGTAGCTCGTCCTTCAGTGGTTTCATCATGGCGACTGGGACCCGCCTCTTTGGCAGCTGTACTGGTTTCACTGTGCTGTCCACCTCTATTTTGTATTTTCCCTCGAGGCAGCCATCGCCAATGAACACATCAGCATACTCATCTTTAATTTGTCCCATTATCCACTGTCCTGTTGTTGTTTCTGTTGTGACAATACTGTCTATTGTCATGATGTTTTCATACTGCACTTTTATCAATTTCATGGCCTCACTGGCTCTTCTACCCAGCAGAGGCACTGTACCAGCTGCATTCACCACCTGGAACTCTAAGCGATATAGCTTGTTGTTTCTCGGGTTTCTTATTTTCACTTTACATTTTCCCAGTGGTTTTAATTTGGTTTTATTGTACATTACTAGTACACTCTTCGTGTGTTCTAATTTGGCATCTGGATTCAGCAGGTTAATTGGGATGATATTGCAACTGGCACCACTAGTCCATGGGCCAGACGATATTTCGGTACACTCAAGGTGGCAAAACTTACTTATAATTTTTGAAAGGATCCATGTCTATAGATGATATTTTGGTATGATAACCATTCCTGAGTGGCAGCTGTATCACAGTTATCAGCTCATGAAGTTAACCACCCGCTAAACTAAATTGCATTTTAGACGCTGGTGCATATCCTGGTTTAGCCTCATGGTCAGGACATTTTTCAATGTTCTATAATATTGTCTTTGGTATCATTTTAAAGGGGACCTTCTTAGCTTTCATTCAAGCCCTGTTGTGGATATTTCTCACAAATATAGAGGTCACTTGAGCTCTTCAACCCGTCAATAACACACATCTTTCTGCAATGTTCGCCTAAACTATATACTTTCTTTTAGCCCTGTGGCATCTAGGAATATCAGGGACACAAACACAAAAACTGGAATACTCACAGGACTGTAAAGATTCAGGAAATGTATAATATACCCATACTATTTCATTGTGTGAGGTGATTGTGAGCCTTAAATGAGAACTAGACCAAAGCCAGTTAGGTCACAAACTGGTCTCTATACATTTGTTTAAATACACAATCAAAATACATGATAAAAAGGAATACCATAGTGAGGTAATGAACTATTTTAATATTTTAAACAACATTGACATTTACATATACTTAGTCAATGATACATGTAATCCCATATTATTAGTGGGTATATGTAATGGTAATGGGTAGGGTAATGGGTATATGTGAATATGGTTAAATTATTGTTATCAAGCTCTGGGTAACCAAGTCCAGAATCAACATCCTGTGCATCAATAGACTACTACCATAGTAATACCATCAGAATCATCACACTGTCATTCATCAAACTGCTCGTTTCTCTCATCATCTGACTCCCCAAGTTCAAAGTCCAGTTCTGGACCATCCTGCTGTTTTTGGTTACTGCAGGTCTGTAACCTGCACATGTCTGTGCATGGAAGTCCATTTGACAGGCACATGCAGCTTGGCATTTTGCATGAATGCACACACTTGCATGTTAGCATTTCCAAGACCACATCTGGTGCAGGTGGGGAGCGCATCCAGTAAACGGCCAGCTTGCCTTCATCGTCTGTCCATCCATACTCAGTAGGGCTTGGCACCACAGGGTTAGCCTGCAGACAGCACTTCCATATTGCTGCCTGATAGTTGGCTCGTTGAACATGCATAAAGAGACAGTCTCTACATGGTGGCAGCTGGCTGGACTCAACCTCTCCCCTTTTGGTGCAGAAGAGCTGGTAACGCAGTTTGTTCACCTCAGCAGTGCTGCTATTAGCAACATACATCCGACAGGTGAACTGCTCAATTTTCTGGAACAGCTCATCACTCACATTCCATGTCTGTCCCAGTTGACTAAAAGTCTCTTGGCAGGAAGTGTGCTTTCTCACTATCTTCAGGGCATTCAGCTTCCCTCGACCAGCGAATGCACTGACAGTGTCGCAGCCTGTGAAGGCATGTAAGCCAATTAGGCTGTCACAGATGCTGTCTCCAAGTGAACTTGCCAGTTTGGTGATGTCGACAAACCGTGTGCGGTTCTGAGTCCCACACTTCTGGTAGATGGGACAGGTGATGTCCTTCTGGAAGCCAAGACAAAGCACCATGATATCAGTGTCCTCAGCTGTGATGATAACTGACTTTGAGCCCGCATTTGCTGCATGCAATGCATGCAGGAGCAGACGGGTGTCAGCTTCTTCATGTGTGGAGTGCAGTTCTGCTGCTTCCTCACACCCATCTTCTCTCAACTTGTAGCAGGTTTCCTCACAGGTCATGTACAACACCTTGCCATGCAGCATAGCTCTGTATCATGGGAGTTTCCACTCTTCCACCAGAAACTTGATGAGACTGGTCTTGTTGGAGGAACTGCACAGAAATTTTCTCCACTGCTGGACGTGGTGTCCCCCTGCAAGATTCTTGTACTGGAGAGTGATGTCTCCACCCCGGTTCAGTCGTTCAGCATCTTTGATCGAAGTCTGGTGATAGACATCAAAAACAACATCAATCCTCCCACTCTGTGCTCCCTCATGGAGGACCTGGGTCAAGGCTGACTCTGCCACCTGTGCAAAGGTTTTGTTGTTGCCATTCATTTTTTGGACCAGGCTCATCCCATCAATGATGGAAGTAGATGGGATTGGGATGTCTTCTGCAGGAGATACATTCTTTTCAAGCTCTCTGGCAAGTGCAGCCTTGTTTGTTTTTCGTAAGGACCCATCAGCATTTGCCAGTGCCCATGGTAGTGGGCCCAATGGGTAGGCAAGGACATCCTTCAGATTCACCTTCCTGCTTTCAGCCACCAGGATCATGTGACTGAAAAGGTTTCTATCTGCCTTCAGAACCACATCCTGTGCTTTCTTTCCATGAGCTTGTTTTGTGCTGACATTGGAGAATGTTTTCAGACTTTGCTTGGTCATCTTGTCGTGGAATTTCACAGGTGGTGGGTCTGCATCTAACCTTGTTTGCTGGAATGCTTGGTAGGCCTCTTCTCCTTTCTCAAGAGCTCTCAAGAGATCTATGGTCACATCAGGTGGAGCCATGTTGCCAGTGGAGAGGCTAACCAAATCAATCTCATCAGGGGACATAGGATTGAGCCAGTTATTCTCCATAAGGTCCATGAGAGACTGGACATCTGCTTCATCTCTCTTGATCCTTGGACTCTGTAGATCTGGATGAGACCATTTGCACCTGCCTTGACCTGTCAGGTCTCTCAGCTGTCTGAGGTATATGCTTCTATACTCAGCTGTGAGATAATATGTGGTCACAGCTCCTGGCTTCAAGCTGAATCCCTTTGTCCCTCCAGCTGTTTGGGTGTCTTTGTTCACCGTTTCTTCTATAGCTTGGTCAACAGGGATTCGGCCAAAGGGATTGGTGGAGCCCAGTTGGACTGAGAAGCCTCCTTCCATGAATTCTGTGTACACATCTGGGTGTGTGATGGGCAGCTCAGACATCTGGGCGTAGTAGTAGGGGAGGTAGCGTGCATAATTCATCCTGTCATAAGCAAAGCACCATGGGATCATTGCTCGAATGCTAGCCAAGTGTAGCATCCAGTCTCCCTCTCTGGATGCTCGGATGAGCCCCAACAAGATTTCAGCCATGTCCAAATAAGACATCCAGAAGTTCGAGAGGCTGCCGTTTCCACCTCTAAGGAACTCACGGTAGACTTCAAATAGATCCATGATGCATGTACAAGAGCTGTTCTCGAGGACCTCCTTCAAAGCATGTTGTGAGACTTCTTTCCCAAGGCTGTCAATGGTCTTCAGTGTCTCATTCAGGTGAATCATGTCATTCCTGTGAGTTTTTTCCAACCAGGACAGGAAACCATTCAAGGTCAGTCGCATGAGAGCCTCATACAGGAGCTTGTGTAGTCGCACTGCCCTGTTGTACTTGCGGCCATCCATAACACCAGCAATTGAGCCTTCGGCAATCATGCCAGACTCAATGCAGAGGTCTTTGAGTCCAGCATCTTGGAAACGCTTTCCTATTATTGCCAGCAGTGTGCAGATGGTGTGGAATACCCCAAGCCTAACGATGATATCATGGAACTTGTCATGGTGTTTCCATGTGATCTCGACAGCCTTCGCATACAGGGCTTGGTCAAAGACACAGACAATCTTCCTCAGGCCTAAGCACTGCATGATACTCAGTGACTGGTTAAGCACCTCGTTGACAGTAGACATTTGTGTCGCTGGAGCATTGATGGTAGGCAAATAGCCTATATTGTCGGGGATGACCGTCATCTCTCCTCGAGTCAGGATGTTGAAGCCTGTCCAGCTGCTGACTGACTGTTCTTCTTGTTGTGACATGCGTGCTAGGACCCAAAGAAGGTTTTTCTCTCTGGCAAGCTTAGTATTGGCTGCAGTATCGGCATCTGACTTTTTGCTTTGTGGTGGCCCTACCCGTTGTCCAGCATTGTAAGTTGGTAACATTGGTGGGGGTCCATCAATGCTTCTCTTCTTTGTTTTGGGAACAGTGGGCATGGGTTGGACAGGAAGTGGGTTGACTGGCTTTGCTTGCACAGCAATCCCATTGACTCTGTGAGATGTTCCCTCACCACTGACAGTTTCTTCAAGACGGTCGATATTGTCCCAGGCTAAAGTTGTGAATATGCCAGGATGGATGTTAGCTGGAAGGGCAATGCCACTCCCTGATGATGAGAGTTTCTGGAGACACAGAGCAGTGTTGATCTCTTCCATCTGTGAATAGGACACACTGTGACCAAGTCGGTTGAGGATGTTTATCAACTCTACATTTCCTGTCAACGATTTGACACTGAATGGCAGAACAATGTGCTTGGAAGGCTTGGTATTTCCACATGTCACTGCATATACTATGTCATGGCCAAATGACTGCAGAAGGCACTGCACTCTCTAGGATGCATGATCAGGATCATTTGAGCCTGTGAGTAGAGAGTACAGGAAGATAATGAGCGAATGGTAGGACATTCTGCTTCTGGTTTGACTTCAGGCGGCCAGGTTTGAGGAACATCTTGACTTTTAATGTCTGCTCTCAATTTGATGGCTGCTTTGGCTATAACATCTTGTGCACTGACACTTTTCAGGGTCTGCAGCTCCCTTTTGAGAGACTGATTTTCTTTGGCAAGTTCCCTCATGGACAAGTTATCGGGATAGAGGAGGAATTTTCCTTTCTCATCAGGGAATATCTGCAAGGCTCCAGCAAACTCACTCTCCAGGTTTCGCCTTATGTGCTTCTTGGTTGATTCCTTGACTTGGACAATGCCTTGGGAGTTCATTGAAGCTACCAGTCTAGAAGAGAGATCAGTCATTGTCATCACTTGAGGATTGCCAAAAAGCTCCATCCTGATGAAGAGGAACAGCTCATTGTATGCCTTATTCACAGCAGCTTCATACTGGGCTGCAGCATCATCATCTTCATTGCTGGCAACCTCTCCTTTGGAAACCTCTTCTTTGGTGTAAAGTCTATAGCATGACCTGTGGTAGTGCCCTTCAGCTGCTACAAGGTCTCTACTCACAATGGCAAGGATTCTGCTGTCCCTTTTCTTTGTGGCTGCACTCCTGATCTTTGCATCAGCTCGCAGTTCTCGACACTGCACCAGTACTTCTCTCGTATTCTGTCTCTTGGAATATTTGCTGTTTTTCTGACAAAATATGCACTCTGCATCATAAGTCCTAGATGTACTTGGAGCATGTCGAGCTACTCTCTTAGATTGTTTCTCTTCAGCAGAGACACAACTTTTCTTTTCTTTTGCAAGGAGGCCATCAAGAATTTGCTTCATAGTGAAGATACTGCGACACTTTCTGTGGTAGTAGATTGCTGGAATCTGTCCCTCAGGAATGTCTTTTGCCAGTTTCAAAACTGGTGCATGATTTCGTATCTGAGCTGCCCTGAGCAGAGTTCTCCATGAGTCGACACTTTGTAGTGAAACCAGCTTATATGTATCATCAGAACAGTGGATAATGCACTCCACCCGTGGGCGCTTTGGTATTGGGTAAAAACTTGCTTGTTCACCAGTGGCCATATTCAGTCAGTTTTCACCTGCCACATACAAACAAATACATGTAACTTAGGTGTATGAATACTACTAAAACAAAGTTTACTTTGCTTCACCAGCGTCATATTGCCATTATTTATCTTACATAGCCACAAATAGATACATTACCTAGTTGCTATGCAACAGCTGTATTTTGTCCACATGAGGCCGCTAAAATCAACACAAGATGAAAGTTCCTCGTAGCCACTTTAACTAATCATATTAACATATACATTAAAAGAACATGCTAACATTATGGGAAATTAGCTTACATCTTCTCCAGAGTGAGACAAGAAGATAGATACCAGTTTCCTCTATATGTATTTAGCAGAAAGCTATCTGGCTGCACGTTAGCCTAGCTTAGCACAATGAATGGAAGTACACAGTACTGGTTATCCTTGGTTGTTGGCCAACTAAGAACTGTCCCAGAGTTTAAGCTAGGCTAATCAGTACCAGGGGTATTGAAATGCTATATTTGTAAAAATCTGGGCAAATACACAATCGTGAGAGGCACAGAAACAGGTTTCCTGAAAGAAAAATGAAATAGCTGCTCCTTTGGAAAGGTTATCATGTATTATTTTACTTCTGTTAGTGTACCAAATAAAATGGCACCAGTGAAGTTGTGTCACCTTGGGTGATATCGATATCTGGTCTGACCCATGGACTAACTGGCTTTGGTCTAGTTAGTTTCTTAGTAATAATGCCCTTCTAATTTAAGGTTCACAATCACCTCACACAATGAAATAGTATGGGTATATTATACATTTCCTGAATCTTTACAGTCCTGTGAGTATTCCAGTTTTTGTGTTTTGTGTCCCTGATATTCCTAGATGCCACAGGGCTAAAAGAAAGTATATAGTTTAGGCGAACATTGCAGAAAGATGTGTGTTATTGACGGGTTGAAGAGCTCAAGTGACCTCTATATTTGTGAGAAATATCCACAACAGGGCTTGAATGAAAGCTAAGAAGGTCCCCTTTAAAATGATACCAAAGACAATATTATAGAACATTGAAAAATGTCCTGACCATGAGGCTAAACCAGGATATGCACCAGCGTCTAAAATGCAATTTACTTTAGGGGGTGGTTAACTTCATGAGCTGATAACTGTGATACAGCTGCCACTCAGGAATGGTTATCATACCAAAATATCATCTACAGACATGGATCCTTTCAAAAATTATAAGTAAGTTTTGCCACCTTGAGTGTACCGAAATAGGAAATTTTGGGCTCTGGCCCATGGACTACACAGTCTATTTGGAATTTGATCATGTCCTTGCCTAGAAGCATGCCAGCATAGAGAAGCTGAGTTTTCTTCATTTTCTCAGTTTCTTTTACACAGGTGATAATATCTTCATATTCATCACTCTCAGATTCAGTTGTTATTTTACTCACATATTTCTTTTTCCTTAGTTCCGGTTTTACTCTGCATTTTGCTGCAAAGTGGTTCTCTCTTCCACACTTTGTGCACTTCTTCCCAAACGCTGGGCACTTTTGTTTACTTTTCTCATGCGTTTTTCCACAATATCTGCACTCCACAGTGTTGCTCGTCTGTTTCCGATACTGTGCTCCTTTCACTGCATGTACCTCTTCCACCATCGATCTCGAGATGGTTTTCACATTGTCCTTTGAGAGCTCAGCGGCTCTGCACAGCTGCAAACATGTGTCCAGTGTCAAGTTTTTCTCTCGGAGCAGTCTTTCTCTTACGATTGTGTTGTTACCTCCACACACAATCCGATCCCGAATGAGCGAGTCTCTCACTGTCCCAAAGTTGCATGTTCTTGCCAACACTCTCAGTTCCATGACATAACGGTCTATATTTTAACTGGTGCCCTGGTTTCTTGTAAAAAAACGATAACGTTCCACAGTCTCGTTAACGCTGGGGTCGCAGTGATCATCAAACTTCTTGATAACGTCATCTAACTTCCATGCATCCTTCGGTGTGTCGCCCAGTAAGGTGTCCATAAGTTCCCTGCCGCTCTCCCCGACAAGATAGCTGAACAGTTTCACCCTCTGTTTGTCATCGGCGTCAGCCATGGCTAAATTCACATACAGAGCAAACTCGTCCCTCCAGGCCTTCCATGTCCTCGAAAGGTTGCTTGAGTCCAGACATAACGCTTGCGGTGGTTTAAGCCCATCCATGTCACACGGCAGTCTCACGCTAGCAGCTAATGCTAAAATATACTGAACGTTGCTTAGGAACACTAACTGCTCTCCCGCTCCTAGAAACTTTTCCGCACCAAACTTCAAACCGAGTTGTCCGCCGCTGCCACCATGTTAAAGTGTGTTGTTTCCTTCTACTAATGAGACGTTACAACTCGTTTCAACCCCACGGGGCTATAAACTTTAATAATAACTTCGGCACGTAAGGTTATGCATCATGCTCGGTCCGTTATTCCAGGTGCAACAACCTAAACGACCCCTGTGTAAACAAGAAACTAAACAATGGTTCCTAACAATATTGTTACACAAGAGGCTTACTCAGTTCGTGCCTTTCTGACTAGACCAAGCTAGTCTGACTGGCTGGTGATGAGACTCAGATATTTAGCCTCTTTGGAGTCGTTATCCGAGCTATAGATGTCCATGGCTCTTTGTGTTCCGATGTTTAGCCGCGCCCGTCGTTATCAGAGCTATTAATGTGCATGGCTCTTTGTGGTCCGATGTTTAGCAGCGACGGTCGTTGGGGGTGTTAGTCTCGACTTCGTTAGTGCTCCATTCAGTGGTCATGAGTCGTTGGAGCCGTTAGTGACCGACTGTTGTTCTTGGAGGCGAGGCGTCTCGAGTCTCCTGGGTAGAGATGAAAGGACGGCATTGTAAGTGGGAGATAGGTGGTGTCGCAGACCTCCTCCTCTGTTGAGGGATGGTTTTTCCAGTTTTGCATAGATGACTTCCTTCACCCCTCTTTCAAACCATCTATCTTTCCTGTCCAAAATGTGTACGTTGATGTCCTCGAAGGAGTGTGTCTTCTCCTTAAGGTGTAGATAGACTGCTGAGTCTTGTCCTGAGGAGTTTGGCCTTCTGTGTTGGGCCATCCGTTTGTGTAGTTGTTGTTTGGTTTCTCCTATGTATAGGTCAGTGTAGTCGCAAAGTACTCGACAGCTAGGACACCCCTATTTATTTCCCCTCGACGTTTTGCATACAGCTCAGGTAATGCCACTTTGAAAAAATAATTGCGTGAGGGGGGCCACATATTTTTTGTCCAGTGTGTTGACCATTTTTCTGAAGCTTCCTTGCTCACAGTGTTTATTACTGCAGCCACAGCAACCAGAACATTTTTGCACAGGCTGCCGCTGCAGGGTTGGCACTTAAAGGGAACAGCTGTGATTGGTCAGGCAGGTAGTTTAGGAAGCGCTTGATTTGATATACAGCGAAGCATTCCATGAGCGGAGCACTCATTTTAAACGTCAATATCGCAGTCGATCTTGTTCATTTAATTATGGGAAGCCAAAATCGTGGTCGCGATTAATATTTGATTAATTGTGCAGCCCTACGTCACAGACATCCACAAATGATGCCAACAGAGCAAACCAAACAAGACTAAACCTAAAGTACTATGCCAGGTACTACCATACCATAAACATTTAATGAACCTCCTGACACACATGTAAATGATAAATACATTATTTTTGTACGTCTTCTGCATGTTTCACTCATAAATTATTCTGAAAGATTACTCTCTACTTGCATTTTTATTGCCACTAATTCATACAATTACATTATAAATGAAAGAACATGTTAGACAACTTATTACTGGCCACAGGTTAGACCAGATATTTAGCCTTGATATGCAAATATAAATACAAACTAGCCTATATTTTGTTTCCAAATATCAAAAAGGATTTTGTTAAAGTTACTGCTCTAAAGGATATCATTTACTATTTAATTACCCGTGATTTTATTTAAAATGTCCAGTCGTTAATGTTTATATTTCATCTCTCCCCTCTAGACCTCCAGCAGCTCTTAGTTTCTGAAGATGAAGTTCTCTCTGTGAAGCAGGAGTGGAGCCCCAGTCTGGACCTGGAGGAGCCAGAGCCCCTACACATTAAAAAGGAAGAGGAGGAACTCTGGAGTAGTCAGGAGGAAGAGCAGCTTCAAGGACTGGAGGAAAGGGTTGACATTACCAAGCTGTCATTCCCCCCTTTACCTGTGAGGAGTGAAAATTATGAAGAGAAAGCTCAGCCCTCTCAGCTTCATCAAAGTCAATCTAAGCAGAAAAGAGAGGCAGAGCCTTCAGTCAGCACCTCAACTGAGCAGATGAAACCAGAACCTGATGGAGAGGACTGTGGGCCATCAGAACTAACCAGTAACCTACATCAAGATGGTGACTTACAACCAATTAGTGATGGTTGTGAAACAACTAGTGAAAGTGAGACTGAAGACAGTGATGATGGTCAGAACAAGACTAGAGAACCTCAGTCAGGTTTGGAAACAACAGAGAACAATGAAATCAGTAATCAGAGATCTGCTGAGAATAAACCCTTCAGTTGCCCAGTCTGTGGTAAAGGATTTACTAGAAGAGGAACTGTGCAGACACACATGAGAATACATA
Organism: Lampris incognitus; assembly: GCF_029633865.1. Lineage (NCBI taxonomy): Eukaryota > Metazoa > Chordata > Actinopteri > Lampriformes > Lampridae > Lampris > Lampris incognitus. The sequence continues at coordinate 51,040,193 of NC_079213.1, read as the reverse complement.
CAGGAAGGAAACCTTTTATTTGCTCAGTCTGTGGTAAAGGATTTTCTGAAAGAGGAAGTATGCAAAGACACATGAGAATACATACAGGAGAGAAACCTTTCAGTTGCTCAGTCTGTGGTAAAGGGTTTTGTCAACGAGGAACTATGCAGTCACACATGAGAATACATACAGGAGAGAAACCTTTCAGTTGCTCAGTCTGTGGTAAAGGGTTTTCTGAAAGAGGAAATATGAAGTCCCACATGAGAATACATACAGGAACAAAACCCTTCAGTTGCTCAGTCTGCGGTAAAGGGTTTTCTGGAAGAGGAAATGTGCAGAGACACATGAGAATACATACAGGAACGAAACCCTTCAGTTGTTCAATCTGTGGTAAAGGGTTTTCTGGAAATATACAGAGACACATGAGAATACATACAGAAGATGGGACGGGAATGGGAAGGGGTTCAGGGACCTTTAACCATTCATTATTCCATGCAATTTTTTTATGACTATGACATTGATACAACAATAACACTAGTAGGCATGGTTTCCATTAAAATAAAAAATAAGATTTATTGTCTCAGATGCATCCGTTTCTAAAATAGATGTATATTCATCTGGGGACCACCATCGACAGCAGGCTGACCTTCAATGACAACACAATGAGTATGGTCAAGAGGTGCCAGCAGAGAACCTACATACTATGGAGACTGAGAAATCTGGGTGTAGCCCCTCCCATCCTCTGCAGCATTTACATCTGCCACATTGAGAGTCTCCTTACTTTTTCTTTCCTGTCCTGGTACGGAGGGCTTTCTGAGGCCAACAAGAGCAAGCTGTGGAGGGGGACCACCCTGGGGTCTAAGCTCTGCGGACAACGGTGCTTGGGCTTCCAACTGCTGTACGACCAAAGGGCAGTGAGGAAAGTAGGAAAGATTGCCAGGAACAGACACAATACACAATCTCAACACCTGCTTAAGCCCCTACCTTCTGGCAGGAGATATAACATTCTCTCCTTTAAGGACAATAGAGTGAGCGACAGCTTCATCTCCTCTGCCATACCATTACCAAACAATTACAGACCCTCGGGATTTTAAGCTAGCATTCATTTTTGAATGGCTTTCTTATTTTTATTGGTGTACCTTTTCATGATTTGTGCAGTTACTTAACATTAACATTGGATTTTTGAACAGTTTTCTAGCTTCGGAACGATACATTTTGCTTTAAGGGTCTATTGTAAATAAGTTACTTTTGATTTGGTTTAGATTGGTAACCAGCAAATTGATTACATTTTATATATTTACAAATATTATATAATTTTGCTCTTGTTCACGTTATTTGTAACATTTTCAAGTATTTTTACAATTTTCCGTTTCAGGGCCTTTTTTTATGACCTCTTCATTTCATTTGTTCTGTTGGATTTCTTGGATAATGTCAATTTTTCCAAGGGAACACAAACATATTTCAATAAGGTCTGGAGTTCTTACAAGGTAGTATGTGAGTCTACGTGCACTCTTTGTAATGTCATTGCCTACTACTTATCAATAAAATCTATAAAAGGCACAGAGGGCATAATGTCTACTTTTGTCAGAATAGTCCTTTGTATTAGATAGATTGAGTATTAAGGTGAACCGGCCTGGAATAATAAGTCGAGAGCAGATATCTCTTTTTAATGGCAGCTCCCGTGTCCCATACACCGCACGACCCCAGGAGTAGTCTGTTATTTACACACCGATCAGAACTACAACACAATTTAGACTGACGTCGCCAGTTGTGACGTCAGTCTAAGTCACGGGCTTAAGGTTAGTCAACCATTAAACAATTCTCTACCCAGTCCAAGTCAAACCCCCAAACAGCAACACATCCCAACATCGACTAAACATTTGAACACATAAATAATAACAATTTCAACCCGAACATTAACAGTCCCATGAGCCCCTGCGCTCCCCCAGCGCAGAGCAGCCGAAAGTCAGAGCGACCGCCTCCAATGGTCGCCACATAGCCCCCACCGGAGTGGTCAGTCGTCCTCGACGACCCCACCGCCAAATACATAGTCCCTCAAATGCCCAGGGTGCTGTTGCTGGTGAACAGGGCGCCTGGGGCTCACAGGAAGCGCAACTAGAGGAGAGTCACACTGATCGGGTGCATCGGGTGCTGCTGTTGCCCTCCTCCCCAACAACAGGGGCAGCAAGTAAGAGGAGAGTCTGTCCTGGTTGGAGCATCACCATGCGCCCCCGGCCGGGAACGCGAACCCGGTACACCACCTCAGACATTTTTAACTTTTGCGATGTGCCTAAGTTGGAGAAAACACGACTGTATTACCTTGATGATTTGTTTGTCAAAACAGAGCTTGGAGTAAAAAAACACACCCAAATTGCGGGCCGAGTGCATAATATTGGCGGTTTCCTAGGTCGCCAGTTAGGTTAGGGGGGCAAATAAAAGGACCTCAGATTTCTACTCACTGAGAGACAAGCCATTACACGAGAAAGACTGTGTCGGTACCATTAAGCAGAACACAAAACAGGGTGTCATCAGTAAAAATTAGTATGATGACAGATGATCCGAGTCAGGGGAAGCATGTAAATGGAAAATAATAATGGACCAAGAATTGACCCCTGGGGGATATCGCATGTAAGGGGGGCTGGGGATGGAGGGAATGCTCCCATTATAACACAGAAAGATCTGTCAGATAGGTAGGACTGGACCCAGGCAAGAGCATTATCCTTAATGTCAACATAGTTTTCCAGGCAATTTAAAAGGGATGTCATGGTCGACCATATCAAAAGCGGAACTCAGGTCAAGCAGAATTAATATTGACCAAGCACCAGAGTCAGCGGTGAGCAATGAGTCGTTGGTAACTTTAATGAGAGCTGTTTCTGTGCTGTGGTAGGTATGGAATCCTGATTGAAATGACTCGAAAACACTACAACTATTCATGTGTGTGATTAGTTGAAAAGCAACAGACTTTTCTAAGATTTTAGATTAAAAAAGGTAGATTTGCAATTGGTCTAAAATTGCTTAAAACAAGAGGGTTGGCAGTGTCAAGCACTGAACTAGAGCAGGACCCAGAATGCAAACACACTCGAGGATAGGGCAAGAATCAAGTCCTTTATTCGGCAGAAGGTTCGGTACACGGAGGTCAATCAGCTCAGCAAAGGTATCCAAAAACGACAGGCAAAAGGCAAAGTCCAAAAACACTCAGGTCTGATCTAGACCACTCACTGGCAAAACACAAGGAAAAACATGCTGGAACGCTGCCATGCAAGGATCAAGACGAACTGGCACAGAAGACAGGGAGCACACAGACTAAATACACTAGGGAGGGAGACAATTAGACACAGGTGCAACACATTAGGGCGGGGCAGGTAATCACACACGCGGGAAACACAGGAGGGCAGGAAATGAAGGTATTGAGATGGACTGTGTTTCGTGTTCTCATGAATGACGCAGGGTTAGTACTCAAAACCTGGTTTATTAACCAACACGACGAAGATGCAATAAGACAACATACAGCTAGCTGGCATCCAGCACTATCACCCCGCGGGCCCCCACCCGGTAATCTGTATAACTGAGTGTTCCTCAGTACGGTGTCTGCAGTGGCTCAATAAACATCAGCAATAACACAGTCACTGATCTACATCCCCCTTTCTTAGCTCTTGCTCGTACCATAACAAAACCATGTTGTCAATTATCAATACTTGCTGAATAACATATATTGAACAAACCTTCAAATAACATACATTAAACAACTGTTCAATAATCACAGAGTGAGAATTATCACATACAAAGAAACAATTTGCCCTTGATTAATAATATGAAAATAGTTGTCTTAGCAAAGCATATATTTATACTTTAACCCTAAATTAGGTCTTTTATATGTGAAGATACCTGAAACGAAACCCAAAGACCTCAACGTCAGCTCTTAGCAAATCAGATAATTAACTTAAATTACATAACCTTCAGAATTTTGAGCTGACAAATTGACTCAGTCTTTATACTTAGGATTTGGCTTGCTGCCATGACCATAGCGTGTTGTGTACAGACTTCCAGTTGTCTTAGCAGGTAGCACAGCTGTAGGTGTTTTCATATGTGACTGTTCAGTGTCCAGCGTGTTGTATGACACTTTTGTCGTAGTGTGCTGGTTGTTAAGTTCATGTCTACTGTCCTGACATTCACTGTCGTCTGGGTAGTGCTGTGCTGGAGCAGGCTTGACAAAAGGCAGAATGTGGCGCCTTTTTCTCCTGTACAGCTTTCCTTCTGAGTGAATGAGATAGGATCTGGGCTCCTTGCAGATCTCCTTCACCATGCCTGTTCAATTGTAGCCTTGAGGGGTCTGCATTCTGATAACTTGTCCTTCCATCAATGGTTGAAAAGGTCGGCTCGTTCTGTCATAGTACAACTTCTGTGTCAGTCTTTTGTTAAGAAGCTGAGCCTTTACCTCCAGTGGCTTGTACACCTCTGGTTCAAGCAGCTTTCTTGAGACTGGCAAAGTGGTGCGTGTTTGCCTTGACATCAGTCTTTGTGCAGGGGATCCAAGTTTTGTGTCACGTGGTACATTTCTGAGATTTAACAGATTGAGAAAGACATCACTTCCATCTCTATGAGACTTTTCCATGAGCTGTTTTGCACTGCGAACAGCCCTCTCAGCTAAACCATTAGATTGAGGATACTCTGGGCTGCTCGTGACATGAGTGAAGTCCCAATGTGTAGCAATGTCCTTAAGGCGCTGACTTGTGAACTGTCTACCATTGTCAGTTAGGAGTGTGTGTGGTGCCCCATGAACTGAGAAATGTCTTTTGAGTTTGGTGATGACTGTTGCCGATGTAGCATCACGGAGCAGATCAATCTCATACCAGCCTGAATATGAGTCTACCAAAACTAGGTACAGCTGATTATGCCACTCAAAGATGTCTGTTGCTACAGTGGACCAGGGAAGATCTGGCACCGGGTGTAGCTGGAGTGGTTCTTTCTGCTGATGTGGTTTTGTGCTGTTACACACTGAGCATGACTTTATTTCTTTGTCGATGTCATCTGTCACTGTAAACCAGAAAACAATCCCCCTTGCTCTCCGTTTAGTTGCTTCTGCACCAGGATGTCCTCTGTGTACGATGCTAGTGTAATCTTTTTGTAAAGACTTTGGAATGACAGCCTTTTGACCTTTCATGATAACACCATTTTCAATAGTCAGTTCATCTCTGAAAGGATAATAGGAATGAATAGCATGAGGAAGGCTGGGTGGTCTGCTAGGCCATCCATGTCTGATGATGGAGCTGAGAGTCTGCAGAGTTGTGTCAGTTGCTGTGTGTTCTTTCAACTCCAACAGCCGGGAAGAAGAGATGTAGTTGACCGTCATCACATCAAAGCTTTCCTCCTCTTCAGCTTCCTGAGCAGTTGAGCTTCTGGGAGCTCGAGACAGTGTGTCTGCCACATACACAAGTTTACCGCTTTTGTATAACAGTGTGAGGTCATACTTCTGCAGTCTGAGCATCATCCTTTGCAGTCTTGCTGGAGCTGCATGTATAGGCTTCTTTCGTATGGTGACTAGGGGTTGATGGTCTGTTTCTATGGTCACTGACTTGCCATAGATATAGTCATTGAATTTTGAGCATGCAAAAACTACTGCTAGCAGCTCCTTCTCAATCTGTGCATATCTAGTTTCAGTGTCAGTTAATGTGCGTGAAGCATAGGCTACAGGTTTTCCTCCCTGCAGACATGCAGCACCAAGTCCATACTGTGAAGCATCGCATGTGAGCATCACTGGTTTACTGACATCGTAGTATGACAGAACTGGTGGACTAGACACTTGTGTTTTTAGCTGTTCAAAGGCATTTTGCTGCTGCTCATGCCATGTCCATGCTGTGTCCTTGTGTGTTAGTTGTCGTAGTGGAGCCGTAAGCTCACTAAAGTTGGGAATGAACTTTCCAAGGTAGTTAACCATCCCGAGAAATCTTTGTAAAGCTGGAACATCTGTTGGTGTTGGCCTTTCACTGATCGCTTTTGTTTTGGAGTGTTCTGCCTTGAGGCCTTCACTGGAGAAAACATGACCAACATAGCTGACCTGGTTCAGCCGGAACCTGCACTTGAGAGGATTGAGTCTCAAGTTCACCTCTCTGGCACAGTTAAGGACTTTTCTCAAGTTAGCATCATGTTCTTCCACAGTCTTACCACCAATGAGTATGTCATCCACTATAATTGCACAGGGATATCCAGCAAAAATCTGTTCCATGGAGTGCTGGAAGACCTCACTGGCTGAGTTGATTCCGAAGGGCATTCGCAGAAATCTGTAACAACAAAACTGGGGCTGAAAGTTGTTAACATTGAGGATTTGTGATCAAGAGGAATCTGCCAAAATGAATTTTTTGCATCTAGAACTGAAACTACAGTTGCATTTGACATGTGTGCAGCCACTTCCTCTACAGTGCGCATGGGGTGATGTGGTCTTTTTAGAGCAGACTTAAGGTCTCTTGGAATTATGCATATTCTGATTTCTTGCTTGTCCTTTTTGTTTGTAGCAACCATTGATGACACCCAGTCAGTTGACTCAGATATTGGGGTGATGACACCTAATTCCTGCATTCTGTTCAATTCAGCTTTGACTCTGTCTTTCATAGCCATAGGAATGTGATGTGCAGGACGAACAGCAGGTCTCACCTCTGGATCAAGTGTCATGGAGTAAGTCACAGGTAGTTTCCCAAGCTCATCTGAAAAGAGGTCGCTGTATTCAGTGTAAATTTGCTGCGACAGATCATCATCAGTAGGACCTAACTGATGAACATCTTTGCTGAATGAAACAAGTCCCATCTCTCTACATGCACGTAGACCAAGCAGTGGCAAAACATCCTCATGAACAATGAAGAATGGCAATGTGTGTGTTTGTCCCTCTAGGTGACACTGCAGCCGAACAAGACCAACAGTTTTAATTTTGCTGCCCCCATATGCAACAAGGTTTGTGGGTTTCATATTTACTTCAAATTGATAATTTCTCTCTATCTGTTCAAATGTCCGAATTGACAGGACATTGCACTTAGCACCAGTATCAACCTTCAGCTCAACTGGGCTTCCATTTACATGTACAATAACAAAAGCTTCATCCTTTTCAATTATGTGTACATCATGTGAATCAACAGTCTTTTGCAGTGTTAGGCCATCAACATAGAATGTATCATCAGCAATATTATCAGCTTGGTCAGGTGCAATCTGGTGAACAGCTCTCCTGAATTTTAGCTTGTTGTGGCCCTGTTGTACAGATCTACAACATCTTTTAAAGTGATTCCATTTTTTTACAGGCACACTGTTGACGAAAAGCTGGGCATTTGTCTCTCCTGGCCGCATGACTGCCTCCACAGTTGTTGCAGTTAGCAATGCTCTGTTTGACATATTTTTTCTGATTGATTGTCCACTTTGACTCTATCATGCTTTTTTATTCTCATGAATTTAGGTTGGACTGCATCAACATTTGTAGTATAATGCTGTTGTGATTCTAGTGTCTTGTTGTGCTCTTCCGTCATCTCATGTATTTGACAGAGGCTCAGAGACTGCTTTGGCTGGCGTCAAGTCACTATCACGCAATAGCACTTTCCTCAGATTGTCATTATTTATGCCACAGACAAATCTGTCCCGAACGAGCTCTTCACATAGATCTCCATAGTTGCAGCTTTTAACTTTTATTCTCAAGTCACTGACACATGATTCAATGGACTCACCAGCCCTCTGATTGCGTGTGTTGAACTTGTGTCTTTCCATTGTAATGTTGGACCGTGGGCTGCATATCTCACGAAACTTTCTTTTCAGGCATTCAGGATCCTCCTTGGATTCAGCGGGAACGACGGCGTGTCCTCCCTTGCCGGGTGCTCTCACTTCTGCTGCATACATAAAAGACCGTTCGCGTCCAATGGCCTCTGGTCCTGCTAAGTTGAGGAGAATGTATGCACGGGTGCGGGCTGGCTTGTCAGAGTGCCGCTGCCGCCGCCGCGACGAAAATGTCATATTCCTGTTCGAAGATCCGCCAGTTTTCACTGATGTTGCCATCGAAGATGAGAGGGTCGGGCCGCCGAAATCCGTCCGCCATGTTCTCTGATTAGCTCCGTAGGCTAGGTGGCTCAGTTGTCCTCGCTAGAAAAAATAAAAGTATCGGCCGAAAAGAAGTGCGTGAAAGTTCCAAAATCTTCCGCTTCTGACACCATGTTTCGTGTTCTCATGAATGACGCAGGGTTAGTACTCATAACCTAGTTTATTAACCAACACGACGAGGATGCAATAAGACGACATACAGGTAGCTGGCATCCAGCACTATCACCACCCGGTAACCTGTACAACTGAGTGTTCCTCAGTACGGTGTCTGCAGTGGCTCAATAAATATGGCGTTATATTTGTGCCAGTATCCTGAGCGAGCAATGATAGGTTTTGAGCACACAATGAGAGATTTTGTATATTTTGCAAGCACATACATTATATTTTGAAAAAAATTACACTTGAGCAAACAAAAATCAACGCCATAAATAAACATCAGCAATAACACAATGACTGATGAACGGACTGTGACAGAGTAGGTTTCCTCAGGAGAGGTCGGACTACTGCGTATCTAAAATTAGATGGTTACAAACCGGTAGGCAGTGAGTAGTTGATAATTGTCATGTACCGCTTTAGCATGTAAGGGCACCCGTATGTATGTGACTGTTATGTCTGCACACATCGACAGTGCTGCATTTGATTTGGTGCTGTTCTATTGTGCTGGGATCGATTGGTGATGCCTGCGGGCTCTGGGTTGTTTGATCGGGTCTGCCTTTGATGCTGTGTCAGTCTAAATAAAGAATGCCACGGAGAGGTTGTGTCGAGCGACAGCGCTGTGTCCTGACGTGATTTAAAAATACAATATTGGCGACGATGATGGCTGATATCTCTCTCCCACCACCTGCCCCCTTCCTGGCATTACCTGGCGAGCCTCCGGTACCATGGACTCGCTGGCTACATAGTTTTGAAAATTACATCATCGCCTCAGGGCTCGACGACGTGAGCCAGGCTAGGAAGACGGCTCTGTTGCCACACTGCTTGGGAGCAGAGGGTCATCGTGTGCTCGGGACTCTGGGGAACGTCACAAGCTTTGCCGAAGCTGTGGGACTTATGAGCACCCATTTCGCTGCTCCACAGAGTGCCCTCCTTCGGCGATTTGTATTCCGTCAGCGACACCAACTGCCTGGTGAGTCTGTGCGGCAGTGCGTAGCTAATTTGCAAGGGCTAGCTAGCTCATGCAAGTTTGGCGCGCTTCAGGACGAGATGGTTCGCGACCAGCTAATCGAACACACCAACAACGCAAAGGTGCGTGAGACTCTCCTGCTGGAAAAAGACGATCTGCTGCTGTCCAGAGCAATTACCATCGCACTACAGGTTGAGGGAGCAGCTGAGTGTGTTGCTATGCTAAATACACAGCAAGTGGCCACCTCCAGTCAAGCTGCCAACGACTCCTCCCTCTACTCACGGCTGCCCCTCGGGACGCAACCCAACCAGAGCGAGGCGGGCGCCGACTCCACTGGGGACGTCTTGCAACTGCAACGACGGCGTTCTCGGCCCCGCCCTCAACAGTCCTGTGGTAACTGTGGGTCTCGGTCTCATGTTTCAAGGGCTCAGAACTGCCCTGCCCGTGGCCAGACATGCCGTAGCTGCGGTAAGCACAATCACTTTGCCAACGTCTGTCGATCTTCCAAGGCTGGGTCAGAGGGCCACACCCCCCAGTCTTCAACCGCCGTCATTCACAAGGTGAGCTCTGGGCCAGTGTCATTCAAATCATGCACAGTCAACATTAATGATGTGTGCATCCCCCTGCTGTTGGACACTGGTGCAAGTGTGTCTCTCCTGAATGTTGATACCTACAGTCAATTTTTCGGTTCACTGCCACTGTCCGCACCCTCAGCTGTCCTCTGTGGGTATGGTGACTCCAAAATCGATCTGGTTGGCTCTCTCCAACTGACGGTCCGCTATGGAACCAAGCTGGTGCCCAATGCAGTTTTTCATGTGGCACGCCGTGGGGCCAACCTGATGGGCCTGGACCTGTTCTCCGCTCTGGGGTTCTCCCTCTTAGACACAAGGGGGGCAGCAATCCTGACTGTCGCCACACCTTGGCAGCAGAAGTGGCCATCGCTGTTTATGGGGCTGGGCTGCCTCTCCGCCTTCACCCATCAACCTCTCCGTGGCATTCTTTATTTAGACTGACACAGCATCAGAGGCAGACCCGATCAAACAACCCAGAGCCCGCAGGCATCACCAATCGATCCCAGCACAATAGAGCAGCACCAAATCAAATGCAGCACTGTCGATGTGTGCAGACATAACAGTGACGTCACCTGTTGATGTGGGGAGAAGCGCGAGGAATATTGTTCGGGCAGTCTTGCAATACGGTGGAATAAAGCAAGCCACGTTAGGCATTGTGTAATAACGGTGTGCCTAATCATTTATAATTAATGACACCTAAATAAGCATATAGGTGGGAATAACAGATCAGAACAATGGCGACGAGTGATGTACCGAGCCTAAGCTAAGTGATGAGCTAAAGTTCGTAACGTCTAGTTAGATCTGAAGTGTAGCTAACAGTTGTAGCTAGCTAGCGCGGCAGCATGGAAAAGACAGCATGCGTACCGGCGTTTGATTGCTACTCCGACCCGGCGACTTTGGGGCCGCGGTGGACAAGATGGCTAATGTCATTTGAACTGTTTGCTGATGGGAAAGGTCTGATCATCGATGATAACACCGAGGATGCAGTGAAGCAGCGCCGGGGAGCACTTCTTTTGCATCACGCAGGTCCAGACACACAGGACATCTTTTCAACTTTGGACGGCACCGGAGAGGTGACTGATTATGATGCCGCTGTTGCATGTTTGAACAGACATTTCGTGCCTCAAGTAAATGCTACATTCGCCCGCCAGACATTTCAGAAAATCTCTCAGAATCAGGGGGAGACAGTACAACAATTCGCTACACGCTTGAGACGTGCGGCAAAAGACTGCGGTTTTGGTGGAGACACAGACGGTCAGATTAGAGATGCAATTGTAAGCAAATGCACGTCAAGTTATATTCGCCGTAGACTCCTTGAGGAGCGTGGTTTGGTGCTTGCTCGCGCTCTCGAGTTGGCGGCACAGTGTGAACAAATTGAAGAACAAATGGCGGAGATGTCTGTGAGGGAGGGGAAAGCAGAGGCGACTGTGAGTCGTGTCTCACAGAAAGGAGGGAAATATCAGAATAGAAGACAAGGGAGACCGGGCGCGGATAGAGGAAAAACGGACAAAATGGACAAAACGTGTTTTAGATGTGGAAATTCAGACCACTTTGGAAAAGACCCCAATTGTCCCGCACGCGGCCAAACGTGTCGCAAATGCAATGGTAGAGACCATTTCGCAAAGCAATGCAAAACAAAAGGTGCAACAGGAAAGGGAAAAGTGCATAAAATAGAGATAGAAGAACATGATTATGCCTTTGTATTGAGTGATACAAACAAGTCAGATAGGCTCAACATAAATGTGGGAGGAGTTAGCTTGAAGATGTTTGTTGACTCCGGGGCTACTTGCAACGTGATAGACGAAAAGACCTGGGAGGGTTTAAAGTCAGAGAAAATTAGGGGTCACTCATATGTCCCAAAGCCGGAAAGGAAACTATTTTCCTATTCATCTAACCAACCTCTACCCATTAAAGGGGCGTTCACATGCAAAGTAAAAATAGGAGACCGCTGTGAACAAGCAGAATTCATAGTAATCAGAGGTGATGGAGAACCACTACTAGGAAAAGAGTTGGCCATGAAACTACACTACCGTTCAAAAGTTTGGGATCACCCAAACAATTTCGTGTTTTCCATGAAAAGTCACACTTATTCACCACCATATGTTGTGAAATGAATAGAAAATAGAGTCAAGACATTGACAAGGTTAGAAATAATGATTTGTATTTGAAATAAGATTTTTTTTACATCAAACTTTGCTTTCGTCAAAGAATCCTCCATTTGCAGCAATTACAGCATTGCAGACCTTTGGCATTCTAGCTGTTAATTTGTTGAGGTAATCTGGAGAAATTGCACCCCACGCTTCCAGAAGCAGCTCCCACAAGTTGGATTGGTTGGATGGGCACTTCTTTGAGCAGATTGAGTTTCTGGAGCATCACATTTGTGGGGTCAATTAAACGCTCAAAATGGCCAGAAAAAGAGAACTTTCATCTGAAACTCGACAGTCTATTCTTGTTCTTAGAAATGAAGTCTATTCCATGCGAGAAATTGCTAAGAAATTGAAGATTTCCTACACCGGTGTGTACTACTCCCTTCAGAGGACAGCACAAACAGGCTCTAACAGGTACTATTTAATGAAGATGCCAGTTGGGGACCTGTGAGGCGTCTGTTTCTCAAACTAGAGACTCTAATGTACTTATCTTCTTGCTCAGTTGTGCAACGCGGCCTCCCACTTCTTTTTCTACTCTGGTTAGAGCCTGTTTGTGCTGTCCTCTGAAGGGAGTAGTACACACCGGGGTAGGAAATCTTCAATTTCTTAGCAATTTCTCGCATGGAATAGCCTTCATTTCTAAGAACAAGAATAGACTGTCGAGTTTCAGATGAAAGTTCTCTTTTTCTGGCCATTTTGAGCGTTTAATTGACCCCACAAATGTGATGCTCCAGAAACTCAATCTGCTCAAAGAAGTGCCCATCCAACCAATCCAACTTGTGGGAGCTGCTTCTGGAAGCGTGGGGTGCAATTTCTCCAGATTACCTCAACAAATTAACAGCTAGAATGCCAAAGATCTGCAATGCTGTAATTGCTGCAAATGGAGGATTCTTTGACGAAAGCAAAGTTTGATGTAAAAAAATCTTATTTCAAATACAAATCATTATTTCTAACCTTGTCAATGTCTTGACTATATTTTCTATTCATTTCACAACATATGGTGGTGAATAAGTGTGACTTTTCATGGAAAACACAAAATTGTTTGGGTGATCCCAAACTTTTGAACGGTAGTGTAGGTGTACTGAAAATAGGTGCCAACATATCAGCCGTCAGAGACATGAACCGATCACTTCAGCAGCAGTACCCGACTGTATTTCAGGGGGTAGGGAAGCTGAAAACAAAACAGATAAAGCTACACATAGACCCAGAGGTGACACCAGTAGCACAGCCACTTAGGCGTATACCCTTCAACCTACGGGCGCCTGTGGAGGCCAAGATAAAAGAGCTCCTAGATCTAGACATAATAGAACCGGTCGATGGACCAACACCATGGGTAAATCCAGTGGTCATCGTGCCCAAGGCAAACTCAGAAATAAGACTGTGTTTAGACATGCGACAGGCAAACCTTGCCATCATCAGAGAGAGGTATCCAATACCCACTGTGGATGAGCTACTACAAGGGATGAATGGATCGGTGACGTTTAGTAAACTGGACTTAAAGTGGGGCTACCACCAACTTGAAATGACCCCAGAATCACGCGGAATCACCACATTCGCCATCCACAACAGAGTCTACAGATACAAGAGACTCATCTTCGGCGTGTCTTCCGCCAGCGAACAGTACCAGCATGAAATCGCCGCTGCACTGGCTGGTATAGAAGGTGTGGAGAACATCTCAGATGATGTCATAGTCCACGCTAAGGATGAGGAGACACACAACGAGCGACTACACACAGTCATGAGGAGACTGGAGGAGTGCGGACTGACGCTAAACCCTGCCAAGTGTCAGTTCAACATGGATCGACTGATTTTCATGGGAATCCTGCTTTCTGAAAAAGGAATCGGTCCTACAGAGGAGAGAGTGAGAGCCGTGAGTGAGGCGAGAGAGCCGGAAAACGCATCGGAGGTGAGAAGCTTCCTCGGGCTCGTAAATTACAGCAGCAGATTCATTCCACAGTTTGCAACAGTGTCAGAGCCGCTGCGACGCCTGACAAGAAAGGACACTCCGTTTGAATTCGGTCCAGAACAGAAACAAGCGTTTGAGGCGCTGAAAGAGGGCTTAGCCAAAGCAGGGACACTAGCCTACTTTAACAAAGATGTACCGACCAAAATCATTGCAGATGCTAGTCCAGTGGGATTAGGAGCAGTGTTAGTACAGACCCAGAATGGAGAAAATGTTCCCATTTGTTATGTCAGTCGTGGTCTAACCGACTGTGAACGCAGGTATTCTCAGACAGAGAAAGAGGCCTTAGGTCTGGTATGGGCGTGTGAAAGATTACACCCATACATCTATGGTAGACGATTTGACTTGGTTACAGACCACAAACCTCTTGAATCTATCTACAGCCCACGCTCGAAACCATGCGCTCGTATAGAGCGATGGGTCCTAAGGTTACAGCCTTATGATTTTAATGTAGTACATATCTCGGGCAAAAAGAACATAGCAGACCCACTATCACGTCTGCTGGGGAACAGCGCACTGAAACAGAAACATGCACACGGATCCGACGAGTACGTGAGATTCGTTGCAGTGAGTGCCACACCCAGAGCATTGACAACCCGCGAGGTGGAGGAGGCATCAGCCCACGACGAGGAGCTGATCGAGGTGCGTACAGCTATTGAGAGTGGAGTGGACACTGAGAAGTGCGCAGCATATGCCGCGGTGGCTAGTGAGTTATGTGTAATAGGACAGTTGGTTCTACGTGGAACGCGTATTGTGCTGCCACAAGTATTGCGGGCACGCGCTCTCTCACTAGCACACGAAGGACAATCAAAGATCTATGCAGACGAACGGCGTCACGCCAGGTACTCGGATGTCAATGTCGGTGACACGGTCCTGGTGAGACAAGAAAAGACTGATAAACTGACAACACTATTCAACACAACGCCACACAAGGTGGTGAGCAAATCAGGAAACCAAGTTGTCGTCATATTTTTGAATTGAAAATAACCTGAAGTTTATTTCCCAGAAAAGGAGGGATGTCATGTACCGGTTTGGCATGTAAGGGCACCCGTATGTATGTGACGTCACCTGTTGATGTGGGGAGAAGCGCGAGGAATATTGTTTGGGCAGTCTTGCAATACGGTGGAATAAAGCAAGCCACGTTAGGCATTGTGTAATATCGGTGTGCCTAATCATTTATAATTAATGACACCTAAATAAGCATATAGGTGGGAATAACAGATCAGAACAATAATAGAGAGAACTTGTGGGCCAACGGTGTGAAATACCTCTTTCAGAAATCTAGTGAGGATGGTGTCCCGCTGACAGGTTCCAGTGGGAGATTAACTCTTCTATGTCTAATAGAGAAACTTGCTCAACGCGAGTCAGACTGCCGGAGGGTTCAGTGCAAGTGGGGAGATTGTTCGTCACCAGTGGAATGTGGAGCCTAATGTCATCTATTTTCTTGATCAAGTGGAAGAGAAACTGGTCGCATTTTTCAGTGGATGCATTCAAAGGTTGGCTGGGGGGGCAGGTTGGCTGGGGGGGGGGGAGTAACCACCTGGAGCCGGAGAGCACCAGCAAGGGAGCTGATGTTAGGCGTAAAGACACTACTGGATTCTCTGGATCGGCACGAAAGAGCAAAGGACTGAAAAGATGTGGATGGATTTCCAAAACAGAGTTTATTGTCCAGGCCAAGGGGTGTGATTCCCTGCAGGGACATTCATTTATTTTGAAACAAACTAATGACTGCACTCGGACGTCAAATCTTTTCAAGATCTGACTACTCTGAGCATAAAATGTATGACTTTGAATATGATGTCGTGTTTAATTTTATCAATGACATTTGTAAATAGTATTCTGAGGATCAATTTAATGACGATGCTGAACTGATGCGACACCCACTGAGCGGCGACACCCTCTGATTACCAGGCCCAGTACAATAACCTCGAGTTGTGCAACATTAACTGACAATATTTTTGTAAATATTATGGAGAACAATGTTAAAAGTGGGCTAATAATAAACGACATAAGCGACCATTTACCAGTATTTCTAACATATCATTGTCAAATAAAAAGAAATAAGGAGAAATTTACTGTAAATATGTAAGGGTAAAAACCAAAGAAGCAATAGACAAATTCAGGAATGACCTCTTAAAAGATGAAAAGGGGTGTATGTAGAAGAGGTAAATACTTCATATGAAACACTTCTAAAGAGCTACTTATCACTGTATGATTCACATTGTCCATTAATGCCATGCAAACATAAACGTTCATGTTTTATAGTTTTAGTTTTGTTATTATGTTTGCATGATAATCATGCAAACATAATAACAAAACTATAATAAAAACCTTGTATAACAAAGAGCTTACAAAATGCAAGCAAAAAGAAAAATAAACTTTACGGAGACGTCATAAAATCTAGAACAAAGACAGCTGAAAAGCAATACAAGGTTTTCAAAAATAAGTTGACAATGATAAGCCAAGAAAGAATATATAATTTAGCGCCCCCCTCAACAGTTATATTATTAAGGGCAGGGCTTCTGGGTTCTTTTAATACATGTTAACCCTGATTAACTCAGTTTTAATAATTGTCCTGGATCCCTTTTTACAGTACACACCTGCAGGTGTTTAAACCTACCTATTATGAACTTACCTTTAAAGTTATGGTTTTAATAAAGATTTCTAACCACATGTGTCTGTGTGTCTCCTTCAATATGAAATCATTCCCTCTAAGCAGGTAAGTATAATAAAATCACACAACTCCGGTTTTATAGAAAAATAAGTCTCAATTACTTACTTAACTAAAGAATGAGTTTTGATTTAGAATGAAAAAATAAAATAATAATAGGAATGTTCTTCAAACTGAAATGTCCCTTTCTTCAGGAAAACTCTCTTAAGGTGTTTCAACACTGTAAGTGCATAACAACACACTACACTTTAACACCTAAATGGATTCTCCTAGAAAATCACAATTAACCATCTCACTGTCACTTAAATTCAACCCATATAATTCGTGGGCCCACACACACACAACACACACACACACACACACACACACACACACACACACACACACACACACACACACACACACACACACACACACACACACACACACACACACACACACACACACACCTGGATACTGCCCCCTAAAGCCGGCAAAACCAAAATTATGATAAAACAAAATATAAAGTTGCAGGCCTGGTTCGCTGCTTGTGATCGTTGTGGCCCAAAACTGAATGGCCCCTTCGCTCCTCCGTGAGCAACAGAACAAGTGTGGTACCTGAGACAATGTTCATGGTTTGTATTTCTTCACCCGTCCCGGTTGCAGGTTGAGCAGCAGGTTGGCATCTCGCACAGTCACCGACTGATGTCTTTCCTCTCTCCCGCGTCGCCACAAACACGCCGAGTGAAGCTCTGGTTGCTCCAAACTTCGTCCCAGGTCTCTGCTCTGCCCTCTGGTGGTGGGAAGCAGCAGCTCACCCCTCCAACAGTTCAACTGAGCTAGTTCAACTTAAGCAAGCAAATGTCCGTTCACGGGTGATGAACAGACTCTATGCTACACGTCGAGCGCTTAGCATTAGCATTAGCACACACCTAAACGCTCTTTGAATTTCGGGTAGAAATCCCTCACATTCCCACAATATATAATTTATACTCTCACCCCGACTGTTGTCTAAACAATGCTAAGATATAAATTACACAATGGTTTGTGCACTCTAAACTTAACATACAACACAGAATTTCTCTGTATCGAGCTCACTCGCCACTCCCTTCCGGCTCCGTCGTCCACCGTCCCTCCCCTCTCTCGTCCGTGTAGAAACACCTCCCCGACCTGTACTCCTGCAGCATGTCATTAACCCCCGTAAATGCTGGTTTAGACAGTTTCCAGGAAAACATTATACTCTTTAATAATCAAAAACACATCACACTTTCCAAATGATTTTAACCTTCTTAAACCCTTTTAAACTAAACCTTATTTAAATGTTTTTAACACTATTTATACTATAGCGTCACCCCTTATAACCACATGTTTTAACTGGGTTACAATAATAAAATGTTAAAAGAGAATCAAAATAACATTAAAGGTACTTGGAAAATATTAAACAATGTAATTGGGAATAACTCTGTGTCTACAGATGTGCCCAGTCATTTAATCAATAGCAATGATAAGGTTATAAAAACATGAATGAAGTTGTAAATGAATTTAATTCCTTTTTTTTTTAGTCCCACAAGGGTCGGTATTGGGGCCGAAACTTTTCATTTTATATATCAATGACATATGTGAAGTGTCAAAGATACTGCAGTTATTACGGTTTCACCGCTCTTTGGTAATCCTGCAACTACAGACTACTGCCAACCAGGTAGCCAAGCAGGCTCAGTTGGAGGAGGTCTCCTCCGCTATGCTCTCTCTCACCAGTGCTGCCGCCTCACTCACTGCCTCTGCTCCCCCCGTCGCTGCAGTCACTGCCACAGCTCACGGCCCCGCTCCCCTGCCGGCGTCTTTCCGTCGGGAGCCATTCGTTCCCGCACCGGAGTGTTATGAGGGCAACTTGGGGGCTGTCGAGCCTTTCTGACCCAGTGCGCCCTGATGTTGACCAACATCCCCTTTCCTATCCCACTGACCATTGCATTGCCTATCTTGTGGGCTGTCTGAGGGGTTCCGCTCTCACCTGGGGTAGCTCTGAAATGGAGAGGGGGAACGCCTGCTTGTGCCACGTACGAGGCTTTCACCACAGAGATGAAGAAAGTCTTAGATCACCCCGTCTGAGGCAAGGAGGCCACCAAACGTCTCCTCGCGCTCTGACAGGGCCTAGTCCTTCCCCTCTTGACCTCTCCTCGGTGCCCCCCATCTACCACGACCTTGTGAGGTGTTCAACAAGGAGCGCGCCCGCACCCTTCCTCCTCACCGTCCCTACGACTGTGCAATCGAGCTCATTCCCGGGTCACCTCTCCCTACCAGTCATCTCTACCTCTCCCTTCCTGAGAAGGCAGCCATGCAGGCCTAAATCGGTGAGTGTCTGGCCGAGGGGCTGATCCGGCCCTCTTCTTCCCCGGTGGCAGCGGGTTTTTTCTTTGTCAAGAAGAGTGGAGAGCCCTGGGTTGATTACAGACAACTCAACAACATCACCGTAAAGAATAAATACCCACTACCTCTCATGAGCTCCACCTTCGAACCCCTCATGGGGGCCGTCATCTTTACCAAGTTGGAGCGCCTATCACCTCGTCCGTATTCGGGAGGGTGACGAGTGGAAGTCGGCATTCAAGGCCATTACGAGTACCTGGTTATGCTCTTCGGCCTCACCAACGCCCCAAGGGTTTTCCAGGCACTCACGTTCGTGGTCCTCTACTTGGACAATATTCTTGTCTACTCCCGGACCCTGGAGGAGCACCCCAACATGTCCGGATGGTTCTCCAACGCCTCCTGGTGAACCGGCTCTTCAACAAGGCAGAGAAGTGCGCCTTCGATGACTCTTCGGTGGAGTTTCTCGGCCTGATCGTGGAGGGTGGAGCCACCAGACCTGACCACCACAACATCCAGGCCGTTGTGGATAGGCCCTTGCCGACCACACGGAAACGGCTCCAGAGCTTCCTTGGCTTCGCCAATTTCTATCGGCAGTTCATCCGGAACTACAACCAGGTCACTGCTCCACTCACCCAGCTCACCTCCACTCTCCGCCCTTTCATCTGGTCCTCCGCCGCCGCCCATGCCTTCACCAACCTCAAGCAACGGTTCACTGCAGCCCCGATCCTCCTTCACCCTGATCCTGCCAGGCAGTTCATTGTGGAGGTGGACGCCTCTGACACAGGCATTGGGGCCGTCTTGTCCCAGCGGCCTGCGGAGGATCAGAAGCTCCACACCCCGATGCGTTTTTCTCTCGCCGCTACCTCCCTGCTGAGGCCAACTATGACATCGGCAACAGGGAGCTGCTGGCTGTAGTGGCTGCATTGAAGGAGTGGCGCCGATGCTGGAGGGTGCCGAGCACGCCTTCATCATTTGGTCTGACCACAAGAACCTGATGTACATCAGGTTGGCTAAACACCTCAATGACCGCCAGGCACGCTGGGCCCAGTTCCTTAGTCGTTTCGACTACACCCTCACCTACCGCCCGGGTTCCCGTAACGCCAAAGCGGACACCCTCTCCCGCTTGTTCCCAGTTAAAGGGACCACTGAGGCTCCGGATACCATCATCCCTGCAGCTCTGGTGGTGGGGGCGGTCACCATGGGCATTGAGACTGTGGTTAAATGGGCCCAACGCACTCAGCCCAATCCAGGAAACGGACTCCCACATTGTCTCGTCGTTCCGGACAGGTTTCGGTCCCCGGCCCTCCAATTGTACCCTTCCAGTCGGTACGCCTACCACCCTGGCATCCATTGCAACCTGGCCTTCATCCAGCGACAGTTCTGGTGGCCCACCATGATGTCCGATGTCCAGGAGTTCGTCAGGGCCTGTTTGGTGTGCACCTGCAGTAAAGCCTTACACCAAGCCCCGGTGGGCCTACTGCGCCCTCTTCCCATGCCCAGCCGTCCATGGTCCCACATAGCCTTGGACATTGTGACCGGTCTGCCCCCCTCTCACGGTAACACCACTACTCACTTCTCTAAAGTTGTGCAACTGGTGGCCCTCCCCAAGCTTCCATCTTCTGCTGAGACTGCCAGGCTGCTTACAGAGCACGTGTACCGGCTTCATCGCCTGCCCCGTGACACCGTGTCGGACTGTGGACCCCAATTCACCTCCCAGGTCTAGCGAGCCTTCTGTCGGAGTCTCTATTGTATTTAGAAATCACGTCAGGACACAGCGCTGTCGCTCGACACAACCTCTGCATGGTATTCTTTATTTAGACTGACACAGCATAAAAGGCAGACCCGATCAAACAACCCAGAGCCCGCAGGCATCACCAATCGATCCCAGCACAATAGAACAGCACCAAATCAAATGCAGCACTGTCGATGTGTGCAGACATAACAGTCTCCTCCAGCTACCACCCTCAAACTAACGGGCAGGCCGAGCAAGCCAACGAGAACATTGAGACGGCTCTCCGCTGTTTTGCGGCCAAGCACCCCTCCTCTTGGAGCGACGACCTGCCCTGGGTTGAATACGCCATAAACACCATGCCCAGCGCCGCTACCGGGTTCTCCCCCTTCAAGTGCTCTCTCGGGTATCAGCCCCCAGTGTTCACCAGTCAGGAGGTCGAAGTGGCGGTTCCCTCCGTACAAGCCCATCTCCGCCGGTCCTGAAGGGTCTGGAAGACCACACGGGCCGCCCTGCTCCAGTCCAATGACCGCACCTGTCGGGGGGCAAACCGACGCCGCACTCCGGCTCCTACCTACTAACCTGGGCAGAAGGTATGGCTGTCCACAGTGGGCCTTCCTCTCCAGCTCCAGGACACCCCCAAGAAATTGTCAACCCGTTTCATTGGCCCCTATGTTGTCGACAGCCTCATCAACCCCACAGCTGTTCGTCTCATCCTCCCTGCCTTAAAATTCACCCGGTTTTTCATGTTTCCAAAATCAAGCCAGTCTCCTCTAGTCCTCTTATGCCCTCTGTTCCTGCTCCACCTCCTCCTCAACTGGTCGACGGCCACCCACAATGGACGGTGCGGCGGCTGCTGGACGTGCGCCGCCGTGGCCGTGGCTTCCAGTATCTGGTGGATTGGGAGGGCTACGGTCCGGAGGAGCGCAGTTGGGTGTCTCCCTGACTCATCATGGACCCCAGTCTCCTCCGGGACTTCTACCGGACTCACCCTGACAAACCTGGTCGGTCGCCAGGGGGCTGCCGTCAGGGGAGGGGTCCTGTTACGTTTTCACCCTCACAACCCCCGCAGCCTACCCCTTCCATTCCCTCTGGACCGCCACGGCGATCGGCTTCGCCTGAGTATCCACTCCTCACCACCGGAGCTGGGGCGCGTTCAATTCCCCCTCACCGGACTCAGACCCTGAGATCCCAACGGGCACGGCGCGCCCTACGGCGCCACTGATGCCATCTGTTGGCAGACTGGCAGCACGGATCTGCTTTTGCCCAGCTGTGCCCCATCTACAATCATCTCAGCTGTTCCCCATCTGCAATCCCTTCAACCCCTACAAGAAACTGGCCTTCTCTCAAACTCATGCCAGGTCTTCACATAGCATTCCTATGACCTGTTGCGCAGGGCCGGCTCGCCTGCCAGCCAACCTTCCTCCTCGGACTACCACTTTGACTTTGTTCTCGAACTACTCTTCGATTCCCTTTTGCCCTCGGACTTGGTACTTTGGCTGGTACACGCACACTTACACAACGCCCCATTCACATTTTACACATACTTACGATGATTTACACTAACAAACAGCTAGACACATTCCCGCCTGTCACAACACACTGCATATTCACACACCCCACAAACAAAACTACCTGAGCACCATACACAGCCCGCATTTCCCTCTGCCCAATTATGTTTTCCCTCGTTTATTTTCATTAAACGTTACTAAGAGTCCTCCGCCTGGTGGTCTGGGTCCTCCTGCACAACCCGTAACAGCAGTTGGTTTTGTTCGCAGGTGACACTAACTGTTCTTTAGTTCAGGAGATTATTTAAAAGGTTTAGCAGAGAGCATTGTAAAGGAAATGATCCAAAGGAAAAGACGGTTTGATGAAAATAAGTTTATTAAATTTGAACAACACTAAGTTTATGGTTTTTGCCAAAGAGAAAAAGGACGAAGATGTTTTACCGTGTATAGATGGAGTTGATATTGAATGAGTATCTGAGTTTGGATGGTCGGGTGTAATAATGGACGACAAGCTGACGTGGAAATCTCATATAACTTAAATATGTAAAAACAAAGGAGTCTAATAATATTTATGTTCCGAACAAACCAGAGTACGTGTTAGATTACAAGGTAATGTGAATTCTGTACTGTTCACTTGTTTTGCCATATTTCAGATACTGTGTGGAGGTCTGGGGGAACACGAGCAACATAAAGACCCTGGTTATAATACAGCAATAATTATTCATAACGTGGATCCAAGACAACACACCAACGGACCGTTTATTGAGTCAGGATGAACGAAACTTAAAGATTTAGTTGACTTACAAACATTGTTAGTTATGTACAGGGCAAAAAGCAGAGTATTACCGGAAGATTTACAAAAATTGTTTTGTTTTTATCAAGAGACGCCTTGAGTTTTCCTTCTTCCATTTTCGCTTGGCTTTCCTGCACTGCCTCTTTAAATTCCTTATGTGGCAATTAAGCCGGGGGGGGGGGGTCGTTATGCTTGACACGTTTAACTTTGATAGGGGCAATGCCATCAAGGATCGTCCAACAGGTATTATTTAAAGTATCCAATAAATCATTTACAGAGAGATCCTTCTGCTTAAGGGTATTACTAGCCGGAGCAAACAAAAACTTTATTCTTGGCATAGAAAAAGACTTGTTAGCAAGGGACCTCGCATTCAGCAAACAAAACATAGCAGCAATGGCTTCAACAGTAGCTGCCTTCAAAGAATGTAACTGCTGTTGAGCAGAGGATATACCTGATTTTGTTGTTGGAGTGGGTGGAATGGCAAGTTTGCTCTCATTGTTCATTCAGTACTACCTCTGCGTCTATAAATGGTACGGTTTAAATTAATAGGAATATTGTTGATGGAGGAATGCTCGTCAGGACCCAAGGAGAGATGCTCATGGGTGGGTGAGGCCACTGGTACAGAAAGGGTCGTGCTGGGGTATCAATCGGAATTAAAAGAAAAATGCTGAATGAGGTTTTGAGCAAGTTTTTTAATGCCCTTTGTGTTTGGGTACAGGCCATGGGACTGTGTGAGGAAACCGGAGCACCCGGAGGAACCCCACGAAGAAACGGGGAGAATATGCAAACTCCACACAGAGGACGACCCCCAATGTTGGACTACCCCGGGGCTCGATCCCAGGACCTTCTTGCTGTGAGCTAACCACTGTGCCACAGTGCCGACTTAACCAAACATTTGAACACATAAATTATAACAATTTCAACCAGAACGTTAACAGTCCCATGAGCCCCTGCACTCCCTCAGGGCAGATCCACCGACAGTCAGACAGTCTGACTGCCTCTTTTTGTGTATATTTGTCACACTGAATGGCTTCAGATCTTAATATAAAGTGTTATATAAGATGAGGAGAATCTGAGTAAACATAAAATACTGTTTTGAAATTATGATTTCATTTATTGAAGGAAAACAGTTATCTACCGCCCAAATCACCATGTAAAAAAAAAGTTGCCCCCTGAACTTAGTAACTGGCTCACAGAAAGTTGAATAAGTTAATCTGGAAACAACATTTAATGGCAGAAACGTTACATCACTCATCTCAGTGACCTCTTCAGTCTTGACATTTATGGATGTATGCTCTCAATTGTGGGAATGACCTTTTTTTGTATTGTCAAACGATACCTTATGTAAGCCCTCAAACTTGTGGCGAACAGGTGACCTGAGGCTGCTGTGTAATTGGTTTCTTCAGATTTTCCAGGGGCGCAGTTCTGTGCGCCCCAGGCACTCCCACTTTTATTGGCAGTGAATTGGTATTGTTTTAATGTTTTCTGATCTAATGTGATTGGAAAATTCTCGTGGCTGTTAATCATGTTCACACCCAACCCGACGCCTCGTCTCGACTGTCAATCATCCACCGTCTATAGGCTACATTGTCCTTAATAACTCTGTGACTGTGTGGACATTAAAGCAGCTGTTAGGTGTGCTGCGCCAAGGCTGCGCTCCCCCCCAAAATTTTTTAGCACCAGCCGCCACTGTCTCCATCTCACTTCTGACACCAATGTAGTGAATTCAGGGGGCAGCCGGGACGCGAATCTGGGTCGGACCCTTTAGTTGACTGGTTAACGTAGTCGCCCGTGGTGCGGGAGACCCGAGTTCGCGTCTCAGCTGCGGCAATCCCGGCTGCCCCTCGAATTCACTACATTGATGTCGGAAGTGGGATACAATTAAGGGATGGTTGAAAAGAGGGACGTAGAGTGAATTTGATGAGGTAAGGAATATTCTGTGTCAATGCATTCCTTGGGACATTGGTTTAGTGATATTAAAAGGGATTAGTTTCAAAGACTAAGGAAAATGACGTCTATATAAGGTAAGGGTGACCACTGAGATAGGAGCTTGGTTTCTTGATGGTCAAATGGTGATAAGGTAAGAAAACCCAATAATTATTGGTAATTTGTAAACAGTGTTGCCATGGGCTATGATAAGCTAAGGTTCAAAACAGAAATTAAGTTGATTAAAAGTGGTATGATGAGTTATTTTTTTTAATAACTGCATCTAGTGTTAGACAGTGATATGGTAGGGGCTGCCAGGGACGTGTTCATCTCCCCACTTGACCACCAATATGTATTCTCCTTTCTCTTTGAGCTGGTAGCTAACATTGTAGGGGCGGTTGCCCAAGTGTTTTACTAGGATCTCTTCGCAAGGGACCTTGGGATCATGTTGCATCCTGCTTTGCTGCAGTCAACATTAAAGCTCTTCTTTTGTCCAATGAAGCCCTTGATCAGGCCAAGGCCCTTAGCCATGACCTTGCTGGCATCTGACTGAATGGGCACTCCTTGCTGAATACAGCTGATAGCGCAGGTCACAGTGTAAACCATCACAGAAGAGGTTTCATGCCTACTGTGGCTGGACACCAACTTGGAACCAGTGATCTTAGCCTTGAAGGGGCTTCCCACAATGTGATAAGGTCCACCGTATTTGATGGAGATGAGATCATTTCCAGGGGCCATAGGGGTGTAGATGACTCTGTAGCCCTCCATGCACTCCACAAAGTCCATCTTTACCTTAGTCAATGGTCACAGTCACAGCCTGAACCCCGGGGCCCGCATTATTGGTGTTCACTACAAATTCACATGCGGTGTCTGTGGGGCCTCCTTCCAAGCCTGGTCCATAGGCTGAGACCTTCCCTGGGTCCCCGGCCTGGCTGTCTGTCCTAAATGGATCTTAATTTGACTACCAGGGATGTGACTACCATTGAAACGAATTGACACCTCGTAGTCTCCAGGCTCCTGTACAATGTAGGACACTCTGCTGGACCCATCCTTACGGTCTTGAAAGACAATCTCTGCCTTGCTGGGTCCCTCCACAGCAATACTGAGGGCCCCAGCCCCAGTCTCCCTCGTCCAGATACTGAACTCAGCTGGTACTCCAGCCTCAGCTCTCTCCAGGCCTGGCCCTCCTGCATGAACCTTATGTGCCCATCCTTCTCCAAGTGCAGCAACAGTAAACTGGAATGGGCTGCCAGGCACGTACACGCTGCTGTACCTCACACACACACCGTGTGCACACCCGTCTCAGTGGCCACAAAGCGAACAAAGTAGGTGTTGTTCTCTCCCTCCATGATGACTGTCAGCTTTGTGGATTTGGCTGGACGGGCTAGTCACCTGGATTGTCATGTCTGCTATGCTGATCTCTGGGATCTTTAGGCTGAGATCACACTGGCTGCAAACATTAGCGACTAATGCTGCTTTCCTCTTCCTGGTGATGCTCTCCTTCATCCTGCCCTTGCCTGTTACCTTCACTGTGAATGCACTCCCTGGCACATGCTGATCAGCAAACTTGATGTTGATTATGTAATTTCCTGGTTCAGTAGCCTTTTTCACTTTGTCATTATGGGATATTGTGTGTAGATTGATGAGAAAAAAAGGAATTTAATCCATTTTGGAATAAGGTAGTAACAACAAAATTTGGGGAAAGTGAAGGGGTGTGAATACTTTCCGGATGCATTGTAGCGGGACCAATAGACCCGGAGTCCAGAGACGGGTATAGGTTTGCGTTATCATTCACTGATGATTATTCCAGTGCAGTGTTTGTCTACTTTATGAAAAATAAGAGTGACACAGTGCAAGCAACAGAGAAGTTTCTCACTGACACAGCCCCATATGGGAATATAAAATGTATTACATTACATTACATTGCAATCATTTAGCCAACGGTTTTATGCAAAGCGACTTACAATAAGTGCATTTAATGTAGGATATCAGGAGAACTACTAGTCATCAGAGGTCATAAGTGCATCTAAACAAGCATCTAAGAGCAAAACCAGTGCTAAAGTAAAAGTGCAAGAAATACATATATATATATATATATATATATATATATATATATATATATATTATGAGTGAATACAATAAGTGCTAAGAGCAAGTAACAGGGTAGTACTTCTTAAAGAGGTGAGTTTTCAACCTGCGCCGAAAGATGGGCAGCGACTCCGCTGTCCTGACATCAGTGGGGAGTTCATTCCACCACTGTGGGGCCAGGACAGATAAGAGCCGTGACCTGGTCGATCGGCAGCAAGGGCCTCTGAGCAACGGGGCAACCAAGCGTCCCGAGGCAGCAGAGCGAAGTGGTCGGGCGGGGGTGTAGGGCTTGACCATGGCCTGGAGTTAGGAAGGAGCTGTTCCTTTCACTGCCCTGTAGGCTAGCACAGCGTTTCTCAAACCTCTCCTGGAGGACCACTTGTCCTGCACGTTTTAGATCTCTCCCTGCTCCAACACAGCTGATTCAAATGATCAACTCGTTATGAGCTCCCGAAGCTG
This sequence comes from Lampris incognitus, assembly GCF_029633865.1. NCBI lineage: Eukaryota > Metazoa > Chordata > Actinopteri > Lampriformes > Lampridae > Lampris > Lampris incognitus. Next base: position 51,012,828 of record NC_079213.1, on the reverse strand, counting down.
CCTAATAACAAAACTGATAATTTAAATCAGCTGTGTTTGGAGCAGGGAGAGATCTAAAACATGCAGGACAAGTGGTCCTCCAGGAGAGGTTTGAGAAATGCTGGGCTAGCACCAGAGTCTTAAACTGGATGCGAGCAGCTACTGGGAGCCAGTATAGGGACATGAGAAGGGGAGTTGTGTGGAAGAACTTAGGGCGGTTGAACGGATCACACCCAGATTCCTCACAGTTCGAGTTGGCGTCACCACGGTGTTGTCAATGGTGATAGCCAGGTCTCGGTGCGGGCAACCTTTCCTCATGAGGAACATCAGCTATGTCATGTCCAGATTGAGCTCCAGGTGGTGTGTCGCCTTCCACACTGAGATGTCAGTCAAGCACACAGCAATGCGTGTCTCTGTAGACTGTCAGAGGGAGGAAAAGACAAGCTTAGCTGGGTGTCATCAGCCTAACAATGGTAAGAGAAGTCATGGTAGCGAATAACAGAACCCAGGGATGTCGTGTACAGGGAGAAAAGGAGAGGAACCAGAACCGAACCCTGTGGAACGCCTGTAGTCAGTCTGCGAGGCTTCGACACAGATCCCCTCCATGTCACCTGGTAGGAGCGACCCATCAGGTAGGTTGCAAACATTGAGAGTCCAGAGCCTGTGACACCCATCCCCTCGAGGGTACAGAGGAGGATCTGGTGGTTTACTGTGCCGAATGCAGCTGACAGATCTTGTCAAACAGTCAAATGTGTCAGATCTAACAATGGTGCAGAGTTCATAGGAAACAAATATCAGGCACTACTCAGCAAAAATGGGATTAGACATGCGACCTCAGCGCCATACTCACCACACCAGAGACTAAAAGACTATCATGGCTCCCTCAGTAACAGACACGAGGCATGAGGTCTTGGTTAAAAAAACGGTGCTTTACTCTTGGACAGATCAACCCGTGAGAACTGGGTTGGAAGAGAAAATAAAATAAATAAAAATACAATAAACAAAATGCATGTATGTGTCTTGTTTTCACAATTCTTAATTTCCTATAGCTATACAACAGGTAGCATGTTAGCTAGCTAGCACATACATAGCATTGCATAGTAACCGGAGAAATTAGCTCCACTCAAACATATCTCGTAGGCTGCTTGTTACTACAGGGGCTAAAATCGTCATCATTCCTTCTGGTTTGTAGCTGTCCTCCTTCCTTTAGGCTTCTACGCACTGCACACACGTTCACATGCTTACTATTTAAGACTTCATCTTTCGTTGTTTAAGCTATTATTTGTTGTTTCTTGGCGCATTTGGTAAAAGTGTATCAATCAATTGCATGAGGAACGCTGACACAGCAGATTAGTTCCACTTCTCGGACATTAAATGTAGGAACCAAAAATGAAAGGAAAATGCCACACTAAAACTTAACTGGTAATGTGAAGCAGTTACACTTCCACCAAATCACTTGAATCAAGTGATTTCTTTGAACGACTTAAAAAGACAACATACTGCATATAAACATTAATTTAAAAAAACTAACTATTTAACTCTGGATACGAAGGACTGGTGGAGTGAGAGAGGGTGAGTATAAGTTAAGCCACCTCCGACTCTGAGAACCCTTGGTCATCCAGGAATGGGCCTAACTTATGCAACTTGTTGGCCTTGTCTTTGGTTTGTGTTGTCTTCTGATGCTGGAGGCCCCACATTTCTTGAGAGAGGGTTGCTTGTTGGACCATCTTGATTATGGTCAGCTCTGCTTCCCTTCTTTCCTCCGAACTGGTGGCTTCACAGCACCTTGGCTTGAGGCCTTGGATTTCCTTTGCCCAGTGCTTGAGTCTGGCAATAGCTTTCACCATTCTTGACCAGTCAGAAAACTTGTGTAGGCGATCTAACCCTGACCTTACTTCCTTTTCTAGGGTGTCATGAACCTGGGCCTTCTTGAGCTCTGGGTCACTGCTTGCGATTTCTCCCATCTTGACTACTCTGCTTGGTAGCTCTTTCTGCCAAAGAAAGGCTGGGCCTGTGAACCAGTTAGAAGCTATAAGTTGCCATGCTGTGAGACCTCTTGAGACGTAATCTGCTGGATTCCCTTCAGAAGCCACATACCTCCATTGTGCAGACTCCGTGCTTTGCTTGATTCATTCCACGTGGTTTGCTACGAACACATGAAATCTTCTGGCTTTGTTATTGATGTATCCGAGGACAACCATCGAATCTGTCCAGAAGAATCATTGTAGGCAATCTACTTCCAGTACTTTCTTGAGCATGTCACTGGTGCAGACAGCCACCACTGCTGCTGACAGCTCGAGTCTTGGTATGGTTGTCAATTTAGTGGGGGCGACTCTTGACTTTCCCATAATTAAGGAGCAGTGAACTTAGTTAGATGCACTGACAGCTCTGAGGTACGACCACTTGCCATAGCCTGACATGCTGGCATTGGCGAAATGGTGGAGCTCGTAGTGCTGGACCTTGAAGTTTGATGGAATGTAGCATCTCTTGATCTTCACACCAGCCAGGTTTTGCAGGTCTAGGAGCCAAAATTCCCACAGAGGTCAAAGCTCATCAGGTAAGGTATCATCCAAACTGAGCTTGTCACGACACATCTGTTGCAGCATCTGCTTTCCCACCAGTGTGAAGGGTGACACGAATCCGAGTGCACTGTATACTGAAGTGACCGTGGACAAGACTCCTCTTCGGGTAAGTGGACTTTCTTTGCTGAACACTCTGAACCAGAACTCATCAGAAGCCACGCACCACTGTAGTTCCCCCAAGGCCAATGTCCAGGGTTTTAGCAGCTTCAGCACATTCTTCTTTGGGAATTGTGGCTAGCACTTCCTTGCTGTTGGAGATGAACTTGTGCAGTCGGAGGTTGCCTGTGCTGCACAGCTATCTAGCTTCCTTCACTAGCTGGATTGTGTCACCTATGGACAGTCCACATAACAAGCCATCATCGAAGTAAAACTTCCTCTGTATGAACTTGATGGTGTCTTCACTGAAGCGTCCTCGCCCTTCGGCTGCAAGGTGCTTGAGTCCCTAGTTGGCGCAGCCAGACAATGAAGCTGCACTGAAAAGGTGGACTTTCATCTGGTAGATGGAAGTTTGGGCTTCAAGATCTCCTTTCTTCCACCACAGGAATCGTAGGTAATCTTGGTCTTCTGTTTTCACATGGAACTGGTGGAACATGCATTCAGCGTCACACATGATGGCCACTGGACCTCTTCGAAAGCAACAAAGGACTCCCACCAAGGGGTTTGTCAACTCTGGACTGGTCAGGAGATGGTCATAAAATGATGTACCTTGAAATGTTGCGGAGCAGTCAACGACGACGCAGATCTTTCCAAGCTTTTGTAGATGATACACCCCATGGTGTGGGATGTACCATCCTGAAGCTTTAATGTCCTGGTCTGAGACCCTTTCTGCCTCTCCGCGGGCTATGGTCTCATCCATGAAGGTCTTGTAGTCTTTGTGGTATTGCACGTTTCTTCTCAACTTCCTTTCGAGGCATCTAAGATGATGGATGGCGCATATCTTATTATCTGGTAAGTTGCGTCTTTATTTCTTGAATGGCAGTGGAATTTCATAATGACCATCATCCTTTAGCCTTATGTCTTTTTCAATCATTGACAGGAACTGTAGAGCTTCTTGAAAGATGTGACCGTCCTTTGAAGCGCTTTCGAAGAAGTCAGATTCTAGCACCTTGAGGACATCTGCAGGTAAGACTACTTCCTTGATCTGTGTTCTACAAACATAGTGCACTTTGCTTGTGAGGCTTGACGAGGACTGAAGATTTGGCATCACTTGCTTTACGATGAATTGGTGACTTACTCCAATCGCGTCTCCATAGTCGAGACATGGGTTGCCATAGCCGACTACACTCCAGCCCAAGTCTGTTCTCCGAGCAAAGGGCTGATTTTCTTCACCAGGCACCAATTGTCTTGGGATGAGAGCTTGAGGACAGTAGTAGCCGATTAGCAGGCCATTATCACAGCTTTGTTGAGGAGCGATCTCATCTGCTATGTGTTCAAGATGGGGCCATGCCTTTGCTGTCTCTGGTGTGGGAATATGATCTCTGTTTGCATGGATGAATTCTCTTGAGTAGGTCACTGGTAGAGGAATTATCTTGTCTGAGTAGAATCCTCACACTTGTAAACCAGTCAGTTTCCGGCAAGACATGACTGTGTTTCTTGAAGCTATTGTGGAGAGCTTTAGCTGAACTGGTTCGTTCTTTGTGTAGAGAACCTTTGCCGTTTCTTCAAGAATGAAGGTTGTGTCACTCTATGAATCGAGGAGTACATGCACAAGAACTTCACAATCGGGCTCACTTGTGGTTGACACCCACACTGGAATGATTGTGGACGTATGAGTGTTTTTTACATTCTGGATGACTGTATGTGATGTTGCCTCACGTGATGTTCTTGCTGTTGTATCTTGTGGGTGATCCATTTTCCTTTCCCTTGACTTGTCAATGTGCCTCGCTCCTCCAGGCCTTGACATTCTTTCTTCCTTGGTGTGATTATCGTGGAGACATGTCGGGTGTCACTTCTCACACACATCACAAATCTTTCTGTTTTCACAGTCTTTTCTCCGATGGCCAAACCTCAGACAGCCGAAGCACAATTTCTTCTCTTGAACAAAATTGACTCAATCAGAGTTTGTCTCTGCCATAAATTACGACACTTGTGTACACTGTGACCTGTCTTCTCACAGAATACACAGCTTGTAGTGACAGCCTTCTCATCCAAGTTGGTTGCCATCACCTTTGCTCCAGGACCTCTGTTCTTTGAAACCTTGATCCTTTCACTTTCACCTTGTTTTAGAGTGTGGAGAGATGTTATTGGGTTACAAGCGATTTTGGCTTCATGTGTAAGAAACGTGATGAACTGGCTGAAGCTTGGGAACGTATGACTTTGTTCTTCCACTTCTATGGCTTTCCTATTCCACCTTGAGGTCAGCCAGTCTGGAAGTTTAGCAAGAATTTTCTGGTTGTCGTTGCAGTCATTGAGTACTTCAAGACCTCTTATCTGAGACATGGCAGCCTCATGGCTGAAAAGGAAGTCAGGTAGTTCTTGAAGTTCAGCACTGCCTTTGGAGCTTATTTTGGGCCATGCATCGAGCTTATCTCTGAAGGCCTTAGCAATGAGGAACAGATTGCAATATTTCTCTTCTAGGATAGTCAAAGCTGCACAATAGGCTAACTCTGTGCCAAGTAGGAAGTAGCTCTCTATGGCCTTCTTGGCGGGTCCACCCACATACTTTCACATTCATTTCTTCGGCTGGTATGTTTTTCTGGTCAATGAGTATCTGAAAGAAAACTTGGCAGTCATTGACTCTGAGTCGATCACCGCTGAACATTGCTGGTTCAGCTACAGGAAGACGACTCACACTGATGGACTCTGCGAATGCTCTAACGAGAGCTGTTGTGCTGTCTTCATGCTTTGACTGTGTCACAGCTTGTGGTGGAGAGTGGTGCCACAACAGGCTACCTTCATGCTTGACTTCCTCCTTCAGAAAGACACTGACATGTTCATTGAGCAGCTTGTTTATTTCTTCATCTGAGCACTCACTTTGCTCATATACTTGCTGTCGCACCTTGGCAGCCTTTAGCTTCTTAATCATCTCGAGTCGCTCTAGTTGTCTGTGCTTGGCCTCTTGTTTTGCTCGGAAACGTGCGGCTTCAGCTTCGAGTCTTTGAAGTTCTTCTTCATGATGTTCTTGCTCTAGCAGTACTTCTAAAGTGGCTTCATTGGCAGCAACTTCAGCAGCAGCCTCTAATCTGTTAGCAGAAGACAGGCTTGAATGTCTGGATGTGACTTGAGTTGCTTCGAGAATGAGCAGAGGACTTGGTGTGGTGAAAGTTGCTTAGAGAGTGAGCAGAGGTCTTGGTGCAGTGAGAGTTGATGCTTAGTTTTTCTGAGGCTACATACTTGATTTCCAGCGCTGTCTCTTCCTCGCCTTGTTCTTCATCCCTTTGATCTTCACCCTTTCTTGTGTCTAGATCAGTGTTTCTCAACCGGGGGTCCGCGGACCCCTAGTGGTCCGTTGTGTAATTGCAAGGGGTCCGTGAAAATAAAATATCTTTAAAAAAATGATCCTATGACATTTATAGAAATAGGATTATTTTACTCAAATGTGACTGAGACCTTTATCTACCTAAACTATAAAGGGTAACAGGACTTTTTTCTCTAATTACATCTGTTTCACAAGTGTAATTTATTTTATTTTAATAAGAGATCTCGCTCCCGTTTGCATTGTTAAAAGTTACTACATAAAAATTCTGTTGTTACATATATCTGAAAGTTACTGCATAAGAATTATGTTTTGTTAACTATATCTAAGTTACAACTGAAAGCTCTTATTTTTGCCCCAAAGAGTGAATAAAGGCTATAATGCAATTTAAAATGCAGTTGCTACTGTTTCTATCAAATTGCAACCCCCCTCCCCCAAGATCAGGTGGAGGGGTCCTCAGGGTAGATCAAAAATACGCAGGGGGTCCAGGACCCCAAAAAGGTTGAGAACCACTGGTCTAGATGACATTTTGCAGTCTTGATGACCCTTTTTGTTACCGCTTCACAGGTGTCTACTCTGCGACGTGTTATTGTCGGGAATGTCGATGTGCCTTATTTCTTCATAAACAACGTTCAAATCATTTGAGGTGTTGGTTACCTTTGTGATGTGTTCATGCAGCAGGTCGTTTGAGCATTCTCCACTTAGTGTTTGGTTGGTGTCTTTAGTGATAACCTTCCTCAACTTGTAGTTCACACTGAAACGGTGTGCAAGTCTTCTTACTTGCTCATCGTGCAGCTCTTGGCCCTTTTCCATGAACTTGCGGACTCTTTGACCTCTTGTTGGCTCTTGTGAGGAAGCGTGGTTATCAGCTCTAGTGCCTTCAGGCGCCTGTGGTTGCTCGTCTGTGCGGTGCTGCTGCCCGTCTTCACCTACACCCTCTCCGTCACACGCTGACATTTTGCTTGATTTAGGTTACCTTATTTTGGTTTAAATCTAAATTTGCCTTTGGCTGGGTAATTACTTGATTCAGTAATATTTGTTAGGTCTAATGTAATCCAATTTTAGTTGAGTAGTATAGTGATATAAGATAGGTCTAATGTAGCCCAAGCTTAGATTGAGTAGTTATTGTTTTACTTATTTTGATATAACTACTTGTGTGGCTAATAACACTATTTTGACCCATTTGCTATAGTCAAAGCCTTATTTAAACTTAAATCACTACAGGTGACAAACCAAAAATGTTAGCTCTTACTATTCTTAATTAAACTTGTGCACTTATTTAGCAATAGAAATTCACCTTTAAATTTGCTATAGTTCTGCTGCTGTCTTATTGCAACTAGTTCTTTGGAAATATTTACAGCATACTCATAAGCAAACACAACATCAATGTCAACACAATATCAATAAACTTCAATTAGCTTCAATTGGAAAAGGTAAGTAAATAATATTATTATGTTGTGGTGATACACAATTGAGGGTAGATGCACCAGGGGCCGCTGCTCCTTTAAGGCAGACATTCAGAGTGCTGACATAGGCACTGCTTAGAGTTTCCGAGGTGGAGCCATGTTTGCAGCAGCCTAGCGGTTAGCTGGTTGCCATGAGAGATTGTGTTGTATCGGTGTTGTTTTGTGTGGCGAGTAAACGGAATTGACTTGACTCGATCTCTCCGTCTCCTCATTCCTGCACTCCCACAACGTAAAATACAAAAAATGTCTGAGTCTCTTTGTTTCAGCTTAAAAGGTATGTGAACATCATTAACTTATTGTGAACTACAAAAAAATGTCAGTCTCTTGTCACACTTTAAAATGTCTCTTGGTTGCAGCCTTAATTCACACCAGGTCACCTGAACCTTCCCGTGAGTGCTATGTCTTGTGTAGATGGCTGTAGCAGATGCAGTGCTGTGATGTGGAGATGTGGGGAACTCCCGGGTCTATGGATCGCTGATCTCTGGCGCCCTTCCTTGTCTACTCATGTGGAGCAGTCGAGTTCTCACTGTGGCTCCCTCAGTAACGGACACGAGGCACGAGGTCTGGCCTATACTTGGTACTTAATACTTAAGTACACTTGGCTTATACTGACAGAAAAGTCGAAGTATATTTGGCATATGTGTACTCTTTTGGTGGAGATTTGCATACTTATGATAGAGTAGCCTATTATTTTTTCACACATATTGGCATCTTTGAGGTCGTACTCCAGCATCTATTTTACATACTATCTTCTACACTTGCATGTTCAAGTTTATAGTAACCGCTCAGCTTTGGGATACAATATCTGAAATAATAGTACACGGGTGGAACTGAACCTGTTGTAAACAGTGTTATCAACCCACACAAACAGATAAAGTTTTGGCTGATTTTATTGACAATTCTAGTGTGACAGTATTGTAACAGACTTGATTCATACTTGCTGAGGTTACAAGTCATTAGCAAATTTAAATTTCATCAGAAAACATCAAGTCAAATAGCAAAAGGACCAAGTCTCTTTAACACATTAATCACTGGCCACAACACTGGACTTGTGACTCTCTCAGTCCCATTGACATTAATTTGGCAAAGGTGTAATGTACAATTTGTCAACTGTTTCAACAACAACACATTTCATTGTTATCATGTCTGGCCAGATAGCACTGATGTTTCCAGTCTTCCTAACCTCATGTATGAAAGTACTCTGTACATTTATTTGAATCTTTACATCAAGGCCTGCTAGATTTAGCAAGTACCTCAACTAAAACACAACAATGCTTGGTATATGTGCAATATGCAGGACTTTGATGTGCACACTTTTGTTTAAAAATGACTAAGTCATTAATTAAACACAATGTAGCATCTTTCAAGTATACAGCACTGTTGTATCTTTTCTTTAGGTGGTCATATTTTTGACTGTGAAACTGAATTCCATAAACCAAAAAAGAGTTGTAAGACCAGAAACAGTTACTTAGATTTCCGCATCACTTGGCAATGGCAAGCCTATACTACTACTACTACTACTACTACTACTACTACTACTACTACTACTACTACTTTTGGCTGCTCCCGTTAGGGGGCGCCACAGCGGATCATCCGTTTCCATTTCCTCCTGTCTTCTACGTCTTCCTCTGTCACACCAGCCATCTGCATGTGCTCTCTCACCACAGCCATAAACCTCCTATTTGGCCTTCTTCTTTTCGTCTTACCTGGCAGCTCCATATTCGGCATCCTTCTCCCAATATACCCTGCATCTCTCCTCCACACATGTCCAAGCCATCTCAATCTTGTCTCTCTTGCTTTCTCTCCAAACCGTCCACTTTGAGTGGTCCCTCTAATATAATCTTTCCTAATCTTGTCCTTCTTCGTCTCTCCCAGTGAAAATCTTATCATCTTCAATTCTGCCACCTCCAGCTGTCTTTTTGTCAGTGCCACTGTGTCCAAACCATACAACATAGCTGGTCTCACAACCATCTTGTAAACCTTCCCTTTAACTCTTGCTGGTACCCTTGTGTCATAAATCACTCCTGACACTCTTCTCCACCCACTCCACCCTGCCTGCACTCTCTTCTTCACCTCTCTACTGCACTCCCCATTACTTTGGACAGTTGACCCCAAGTATTGAAACTAATACGCCTTCGTCACCTCTACTCCTTGCATCCTCACCATTCCACTGTCCTCCCTCTCATTCACACATTGTGTCGTAAATCACTCCTGACACTCTTCTCCACCCACTCCACCCTGCCTGCACTCTCTTCTTCACCTCTCTACTGCACTGCCCATTACTTTGGACAGTTGACCCCAAGTATTGAAACTCATACGCCTTCGTCACCTCTACTCCTTGCATCCTCACCATTCCACTGTCCTCCCTCTCATTCACACACAGGTATTTCGTATTGCTCCTACTGACTTTCATTCGTCTTCTCTCCAGTGCATACCTCCACCTCTCCAGGCTCGCCTCAATCTGCACCCTACTCTTGCTACAGATCACAATGTCATCCGCGAACATCATCGTCCATGGACACTCCTGTCTGATCTTGTCCGTCAATCTGTCCATCACCATTGCAAACAAGAAAGGGCTCAGAGCTGATCCTTGATGTAATCCCACCTCCACCTTGAACCCATCTGTCATTCCAACTGCTCACCTCACCATTGTCACACTTCCCTCATACATATCCTGCACCACTCCTACATACGTACTTCTCTGCCACTCCCGACTTCCTTATACAATACCAGACCTCCTCAATTGGCACCCTGTCGTATGCTTTCTCTAAATCTACAAACACACAATGCAACTCCTTCTGGCCTTCTCTATACTTCTCAATCAACATTCTCATTGGCAAGCCTATACGAAGTTCTGATATTTTCTTGCAATGGGAGGTGCCCAAAACCATGGACACTTTTATTTAGTATTTCACATTTTTCTGTTCTTTGCTTATTAGAAAAAGTTCCTCAACAAATGACTGAACCTTTGCACTTGTGATAATATATATGCTTGGCCTTTTCTGGCAATTCTCTCCACAAAAGAAATTTTCTAGCTATTTATGAAGGGACATACTGTGTGCCATGAAAATACTTCAACATATTACCCATATTGGATTCAAATACAAAGATTAACGTAGCCCATAATGGCCCCCAGTGTTTCATACTTTGTGTGACATATGTGAGCAAGGGTATTTTGAATGACATGTGGTGTTCCCCGTACAGTCTTTGAAATTCAATAACAATTTTTTTTAAGAGCGAGTTCTGACATCAAGATGCTCCTAGTCTTGATCTTATCCTGCAGTAATGTATATATACCAAAAACCAATGGGAACAAAGGATTTCAAAATCTGGCAGGGAGTATGCCTTCCAAGACAGGCAGAGCATAGAAGAGGAGAAATGCTCGCCACTCTGAAGCTTTCCAGAACTTCCTTTCACTTACTGACCTTGGTGTCCTGGTTATCTCGACAGGTGGTTTTATTTTTACAAGTCTCAAATCAACCTCTTCTATATCTGTGTTAGGGTTTGTGGAAGACCCCAAGCGCACGACACCAGGCAGAGATGGGGTTAGCCGAAACTGGCATACTTTATTACTAGCTCATACAACGGTCAACACAGGAGGGCAATGAGCGACTAAGAAAACAGGAAGTCCAAGAAAAAAACTCACGGGAAATCCAAACTGGGAACACGGCAGCATACCTCCACAGGGAAACTTCACAAAGAAAACAGTAAACCAAGGGCTGAGATAAACTCAGAGAGAAATGCACCGGGAGGGAAGAGTAACCACTCCTGCGAGGAGGTTACGGCACGAACTGACAACGGGCGCTGGGAGACCAGCAAACTTAAGCCCAGCGCTGACGACTAATAGGTAGGAATGCAGCGCTGCAGGAGACAACATAATGAAGTCATCACAGGTTGACTTCGGCCTCAGGCCCTGACGAGCTGATTGCCTGCCAGCGCCTGGTGGGCGGGCCACGGCGCGGGGTGGGTGAGCCGTAACAGTAACCCCCCCCCTCCACAGGAGCCACCAGGCGACGTGCCCAGCTTGTCGGGATGGGAACGATGCAGCCCAAGGTCCAGGATGAGCTGGCGGGAGACCCAGCTACGTTCCTCCGGACCATAGCCTTTCCCAGTCCACCAAATACTGGAACCCCCGTCCTCGGCGCCGAACGTCCAGCAGCCGGCGGACCTTCCACTGGGGGTGCCCATCCACGATCTCAGGGGGAGGCGGAGCTGGGGCCGGAGGCATCAGAGGACTGTGGGAGACAGGCTTAACCCGAGACACATGAAAAACAGGTTGGATCTTCAAGGAAGCCGGAAGCTTTAGACTCACCACCGTGGGACTGAGCACCTTCCTGATCTCAAAGGGCCCGACAAACCGGGGGTTCAGTTTCTTCGCAGTGGACTGAAGCGGGAGGTCCTTCGAGGACAGCCACACCCTTTGGCCTGGTTGGTACGTAGGCGCTGGGGACCGGCGTTGGTTGGCTCCCCGACTGGCGCGCTCAGCTGCCCGGAGCAGAGCAGCTCTGGTCACCTCCCAGACGCGAAGACACCGGTTCAGATGGGCCTGCACAGAGGGAACTGCCACTTCCGACTCCTGCGCAGCAAAGAAAGGCGGCTGGTAGCCCAGGGACACCTCAAAAGGTGAGAGGCCGGTGGCAGAGCTGACCACGGAGTTGATGGCATACTCGACCCAGGGGAGGAACCGGCTCCAGGAGCTGGGCTTCTTGGTGGCCACGCACCGGAGGGCAGACTCCACGCTCTGGTTCATCCTCTCCGTCTGCCCGTTAGTCTGTGGGTGATACCCAGAGGAGAGACTAACAGAGGCACCCAACCCCTTACAAAAAGCCCGCCATACCTGGGAGACGAACTGGGGCCCTCGGTCCGAGACAACGTCCAGGGGAAGGCCGTGGAGACGGAACACGTGGCTCGTCAGGAGGTCCGCCGTCTCAGAAGCCGATGGGAGTTTGGGGAGGGCCACCAGGTGCACTCCCTTACTGAAGCGGTCCACCACTGTCAGGATCACAGTGTTACCCTGGGAGGGAGGCAGTCCGGAGACAAAATCCAACGCCACATGGGACCAGGGCCGGCTTGGAGTTGGGAGGGGCTGCAGCAGACCCGCGGGTGCCTGGTGAGAGGCCTTGCTGCGAGCACAGACAGAGCAGGCCTTTACGAAGTCCCTGACGTCGTTCCTCATGGTGGGCCACCAGAAACGCCGAGCCAGAAAGGTGAAAGCAAACTGACTGGCATGGCCCCACTGAAGAACCCGGGACCGGACTGAGTCCGGGACGAACAGAGGCACGTGACTCGGGGCAGGATGGGAGCGCAACACCTGCCTGACTATGGTCTCGATGCCCAAGGTAACCACGCCAACCACCCTGGCCTCAGGAAGGATGGGAGCCGGCTCCTCTGTAGCTGGCTCCCTCCTCGGGTGTTGTCGGGACAGGGAGTCTGCCTTCGTGTTGCGGGACCCGGGGCGATAAGTCAGCATCAAGTCAAACCAACTGAGGAAGCTGGCCCACCGTGCCTGCCGACGATTGAGATGCTTGGTTGCTCGAATGAACGTCAAGTTCTTATGATCAGTCCAGATGCTGAACGGCTGTTCCGCCCCCTCCAGCCAATGGCACCACTTCTCCAGAGCAGCCACCACTGCCAGCAGCTCCCGGTTCCCGACATCATAGTTCTCCTCGGCGGGGAGGAACCGGCGAGAGAAGAAGGCGCATGGATGGACCTTCTGGTCAGACGCTGACCGCTGGGAGAGGACAGCCCCCAACCCGGTGTCCGAAGCGTCCACCTCCACGATGAATTGCCTCTTGGGGTCGGGGTGGAGCAGGACCGGGGCGCTGGTGAACCTCTCCTTGAGGGAGTGGAATGCAGAGCGGGCAGCCGGGGACCCGGTGAATGGCTGGGAGGGGGAGGTCAGCCTGGTGAGAGGTTCTGCCACGCCCCTGTAGTTCTTGATGAACCTCCTATAGAAGTTCGCAAACCCGAGGAAGCTCTGTAATTCCTTCCGGGATGTGGGATTGGGCCAGTCCACCACAGCCTGGATCTTGCGGGGGTCGGCCCGGGTCTGTCCCCTCTCAACGACGAAGCCCAGGTAGTCAACGGAAGGGGAATGGAACCGCCACTTCTCTGCCTTGACGAAGAGCCGTTCCGGCGGAGACGTTCGAGTACCCGACGGACATGCTGGACATGTTCCTCGAGGATCCTGGAGAAGATGAGGATGTCATCCACTGAAAATTCAGATACGTGTTCTCCATCAGTATTGCCTCCCATCAAGCTTTCACTGTCCACAGTGTTTCAAGCTTCAGTCCCTGCAGCATCAAGCATGTTCCCTTCAGAATCTGACAGGTCTTTCTGCTTCTACAGGTTAAAAAGTGAAAAGATTACTTGAAAGAATATCAATGAATTAAAAGAATAGGTATTTACTTATTCCAAGGTTAAAACCTTTGTGATGTCTAACTGTGTATTTACCTCTTGAATGTCAGCAGGTTAGTTGTGGAGGAGTTTGCATTGTCCACTTCATGATCTTCGTCTTCACTCTAGGATGCATTACTCATGTCACCTTCTGTGTTTATTCGCTCATCTTCATTGTTGTTCTAAAGGTTAACAAGGGAAAGAGAATGAATAATTGAATGAAGGGCAGGCCCTCTGCTGCCACTGGCTTGATTCATGTTGGGATTAAAGTAAGTAGTGGGAGAATGAAATTTGTTATTTGGCCACGATATAGTGGAATCTTTCTATGGAGAGTAGGAATGCACTCATCAGATATCACAGCAATCCACTAACTAAATGTGGAATCTTGTGCAAAATGTTGACATTTTAGCATGAGGGTTGCATTGCACGTAGGGTCACCAAATTTCACGGCAATTAGCCAAACTTGGCAATTGGTAAAGAGTTGGATGGAATAACAACAAAGTTGTTATGGCTCGCCCACCCTTCGCCGGCAGCCAATCGGCTCGTCAGGGCCGGGCTCAATCATCAAGTTTGGTGGCCTCTCACGTGCCCGTTGTCAGTTCGTGTTGTAACCTCCCCGTACCCGCAGTAGCGGCTACTCTCCTCTCACGGTCCTTTTCTCTACGAACTCATCCCAGCCCTTGGTTCACGTTTTTCCCTTGCAAAGTATCCCCGTGGAAGTATCCTGCCGTGTTCCCGTTTTGGATTACCCGCGAGTTTTTTTCCCCCTTGGACTTTCCGTTTTTTCCTTGTCGCTCATTGCCTTCCTATGTTTGACTATTTGTACGCGGAAGGAATAAAGTACGCCAGTTTTCGGCTAACCCCATCTCTGTCTGGTGTCGTGCGCTTGGGGTCTTCCACAAACCCTAACAGTACGAACTGACCATGACGACCCCAGCCGACATAGAGAGCGTACTGGCCACCCCGCTTCGAGCGGCTCTCATCGAACAGATCCAACTGACTAACTCCCACACCCAGCAGCTAGAGGCGACCTCTGCCGCGGTGAGAGATCTTCAGACTCGGGTCCCGCCCCTCCAGGCCTGTGTGGGTAACCTAACGAGGCAGCAGGCGGCGTTGGCGAGCCAACAAGCAGAGATCCTGCGGCAGTTGCAAACCATCACAGCGGCTCTCACCATCCAGCCGCCGGGCCAGCCTGCCCCTGGAGTCGTGGGTAACCCGCCCCCTGGGCCCGCTGCCCCGGTTAACCCTGTGGGGCTCAACCCAGTTCCCCGGGAGCCCTGCCTCTCCAGCCCACGACCGTTTGATGGCGACTTTGAGACCTGTGCCACGTTCATCATGCACTGTGAGCTGGTCTTCCTGCACCAACCCAGCATGTTCACGTCTGATGCTGCCCGAGTTGCTTACGTGACCAACCTGCTCACAGGCCGAGCAGCTCAGTGGGTCACTGCTTCCTGGTCCATGAAGGCCAGTTTCAGCCTCACCTACGAGGCCTTTGAGGCGGAACTACGGAAGGTTTTCCACCATCCAGTCGGTGGCCAGGACCCTGGTGCTCGGCTGAGCAGTATCCAGCAGGGCAGTGGCAGTGTCACAGACTACTCGGTGGAGTTCAGGCTGGCCACAGCTGAGAGCAGCTGGAACGACCGGTCACTTCGGGTCACCTTCCGGAGAGGTCTCAGCGAGGCTGTCAAGGACCAGCTAGCCATCCGGGAGGAGCCCACCTCCCTCGAGGACCTGATCAAGCTCGCCATCCGCATCGACGGATGCCTCCGGGAGAGGAGGCGCGAGCGAGCCCTGCGTGGATCCCCGTCCATTCCCCAGTCGTCCAGCACTCCTAACAGGATCCCTACTCCTGTTTGCCCCACTTTCCCTGTGGCCGTATCTCCCCCCGTGCCCCAGACCACGACGGAGGAGGAACCTATGCAGCTGGGGCGCACGCGTTTTAGTCCAGCCGAACGGGAGGCCCGGTTCAAGGCGGGTCAATGCCTCTACTGTGGCCAGAAGGGACATCTGATCAGCGGCTGCCCCACTCGGCCAAAAGACTAGGCTCACTGGGCCCCAGGAGATCCTAGTGAGCCGACTTTCCTGTTCCCGCCGTCCTGCCCCACAGAACCATCTAGTTAGCGTTATCCTGGCCTGGCTGACCAGCGGCTCACGGTGGGTGCACTCCTCGACTCGGGGGCTGATGAGTGTTTCCTGGACTCGGAGTTTGCTGCCCAGGCTAACATCCCGCTAGAGACGCTGGAGAAGCCCATGGAGGCCTTCGCACTGGACGAGCGCTGCCTGGCCAGCGTCACCCAACGCATCCACCCTATCTCTCTCACCATAGCAGGTAACCATGTGGAGAGACTTCGGTTCTACATCATCCAGTCCCCGTTAGTCCCTGTGATCCTAGGGTGCCCCTGGTTCGTGCAGCATTAGCCACACATCGCCTGGGCCTCCGGTACCATCATGGAGTGGAGCTCCTCCTGTCATGGCCAATGTCTCCAGGCTGCTCCCGGCCCCATCCCCCCGACGTGCCCCTAGTACCCCGCCTCCCGACCTCTCCTCTGTTGCCCCTGAGTACCATGAGTTAGGTGAGGTTTTCAGCAAGACCCGGGCCCAATCTCTTCCTCCTCATCAGCCTTATGACTGTGCTATCGACCTCCACTATGGGGCACCCCTTCCCAGCAGTCATCTGTACAGTCTGACCATCCCCGAGAAAGCTGTGATGGACGAGTACATCTCCGAGTCCTTGGCAGCGGGGCTCATTCGGCCCTCGTCCTCCCAGGTGGCAGCTGGATTCTTTTTCGTGAAGGAGAAGGACGGGGGCCTCCGACCCTGCATTGACTATCGCCAACTCAATGAGATAACCGTCAAAAACAAGTACCCCCTTCCTCTCATGAGTTCCACCCTTGAGCCCCTCACCCAGGCTACAGTCTTCACTAAGCTGGACCTCCGGTGTGCCTATCATCTGGTCCGGATCGGGAAGGGGGACGAGTGGAAGACAGCCTTTAAGACGCCCCGGGGTCATTATGAGTACCTGGTCATGCCGTTCGGCCTCACCAACGCCCCGGCGGTATTCCAGGCTCTCATGAATGACATTCTCCGCGACATGCTCGACGAGTTTGTGGTGGTCTACCGCGATGACATCCTCATCTTCTCCAGGACCCTCGAGGAACATGTCCAGCATGTCCACCGGGTACTCGAACGTCTCCTCCGGAACCGGCTCTTCATCAAGGCAGAGAAGTGCCGGTTCCATTCCCCTTCCGTTGACTACCTGGGCTTCGTCGTTGAGAGGGGACAGACCCGGGCCGACCCCCGCAAGATCCAGGCTGTGGTGGACTTGCCCGATCCCACATTACGGAAGGAATTACAGAGCTTCCTCGGGTTTGCGAACTTCTATAGGAGGCTCATCCGGAACTACAGCTGCATGGCAGAACCTCTCACCAGGCTGACTTCCCCCTCCCAGCCGTTCATCTGGTCCCCAGCTGCCCGCTCTGCGTTGCAGTCCCTCAAGGAGAGGTTCACCAGCGCCCCGGTCCTGCTCCACCCCGACCCCAAGAGGCAGTTCATCGTAGAGGTGGACGCTTCGGACACTGGGTTGGGGACTGTCCTCTCCCAGCGGTCAGCGTCTGACCAGAAGGTCCACCCATGCATCTTCTTCTCTCGCCGGTTCCTCCCCGCCGAGGAGAACTACAATGTCGGGAACCGGGAGCTGCTGGCAGTGGTGGCTGCTCTGGAGGAGTGGCGCCATTGGCTGGAGGGGGCGGAACAGCCGTCCCCCATCTGGACTGATCATAAGAACTTGACGTTCATTCGAGCAACCAAGCGTCTCAATGGTCGGCAGGCACGGTGGGCCAGCTTCCTCAGTTGGTTTGACTTCACGCTGACTTATCGCTCCGGGTCCCGTAACACGAAGGCAGGCTCCCTGTCCCGACAACACCTGAGGAGGGAGCCAGCTACAGAGGAGCCGGCTCCCATCCTTCCTGAGGCCGGGGTGGTTGGCGTGGTTACCTGGGGCATCGAGACCATGGTCAGGCAGGCGTTGCGCTCCCATCCTGCCCCGAGCCACGTCCCTCCACGCCGCCTATTCGTCCCGGACGCAGTCTTGCCCCGGGTTCTTCAGTGGGGCCATGCCAGTCAGTTTGCTTGCCACCCGGGTGTCCACCGCACCTTCACCTTTCTGGCTCGGCGTTTCTGGTAGCCCACCATGAGGAACGACGTCAGGGACTTCGTAGGGGCCTGCTCCGTCTGTGCTCGCAGCAAGGCCTCTCACCAGGCACCCGCGGGTCTGCTGCAGCCCCTCCCAACTCCAAGCCGGCCCTGGTCCCATGTGGCGTTGGATTTTGTCGCCAGACTGCCTCCCTCCCAGGGTAACACTGTGATCCTGACAGTGGTGGACCACTTCAGTAAGGGAGCGCACCTGGTGGCCCTCCCCAGACTCCCATCGGCTTCTGAGATGGCGGACCTCCTGACGAGCCACGTGTTCCGTCTCCACAGCCTTCCCCTGGACGTCGTCTCGGACCGAGGGCCCCAGTTCGTCTCTCAGGTATGGCGGGCCTTTTGTAAGGGGTTGGGTGCCTCTGTTAGTCTCTCCTCTGGCTATCACCCACAGACTAACGGACAGACAGAGAGGATGAACCAGAGCATGGAGTCTGCCGTCCTGTGCGTGGCCGCCAAGAAGCCCAGTTCCTGGAGCCGGTTCCTCCCCTGGGTCGAGTATGCCATCAACTCCGTGGTCAGCTCTGCCACCGGCCTCTCACCTTTTGAGGTGTCCCTGGGCTACCAGCCGCCTCTCTTTGCTGCGCAGGAGTCGGAAGTGGCGGTTCCCTCCGTGCAGGCCCATCTGAACCGGTGTCGTCGCGTCTGGGAGGTGACCAGAGCTGCTCTGCTCCGGGCAGCTGAGCGCGCCAGTCGGGGAGCCAACCGACGCCGGTCCCCAGCACCTACATACCAACCAGGCGAAAGGTTGTGGCTGTCCTCGAAGGATCTCCCGCTTCAGTCCACCGCGAAGAAGCAGAACCCCCGGTTTGTCGGGCCCTTTGAGATCAGGAAGGTGCTCAGCCCCGCGGCAGTGAGTCTTAAGCTTCCGTCTTCCTTGAAGACCCATCCCGTGTTTCATGTGTCTCGGGTTAAGCCTGTCTCCCACAGTCCTCTGATGCCTCCGGCCCCGGCTCCACCTCCCCCTGAGATCGTGGATGGGCACCCCCAGTGGAAGGTCCGCCGGCTGCTGGACGTCCGGCGCCGAGGACGGGGGTCCCAGTATTTGGTGGACTGGGAGGGCTACGGTCCGGAGGAACGTAGCTGGGTCTCCCGCCAGCTCATCCTGGACTCTGGGCTGCTCACTGAATTCCATCATTCCCATCCCGACAAGCCGGGTAAGTCGCCTGGTGGCTCCCGTGGAGGGGGGGCGGTACTGTTATGGCTCGCTCACCCCGCGCCGTGGCCCGCCCACCCCGCGCTGGCAGCCAATCAGCTCGTCAGGGCCGGGCTTAGTCATCAGGGCTGGGCTTAAGTTTGGTGGCCTCCCACGTGCCCGTTGTCAGTTCGTGTTGTAACCTCCCCGCAGCAGCGGCTACTCTCCACTCACGGTCCTTTTCTCTACGAACTCATCCCAGCCCTTGGTTCATGTTTTTCCCTTGCAAAGTTTCCCCGTGGAAGTAACCTGCCGTGTTCCCGTATGGATTACCCGCGAGTTTTTTTCCCCCTTGGACTTTCCGTTTTTTTCCTTGTCGCTCATTGCCTTCCTATGTTTGACTATTTGTACGCGTAAGGAATAAAGTACGCCAGTTTTCGGATAACCCCATCTCTGTCTGGTGTCGTGCGCTTAGGGTCTTCTACAAACCCTAACAAAAGTGGGGCTAAAACGGTATAATTGTGTATTTACCTCTTGAATGTCAGCACCCAACAGGCTAGCTGCGGAGCAGTTTTCATTGTCTACTCCATCATCATCATCTTCACTGTTGGATACATCACTCGTGCCATATTCTGTGTTTATTTGGTCATCCTAATTGTCATTCCAAAGGTTAACGAGGGAAAAAATATGAAGGGGGAAATGTCAAGAAACATTTTTAAAAATGGCAGGCTTTTCTTGTACCACAAGCAATACATATTAGAACTGGTCGAAGTTTGGGTTAAACTGTGTATCACTAATGGGTGACAGACACTGTTTAGGTGCAAGAAGTTGTAATATAAGAAACAGAAGTCTATTTGACAACTCAAGGACATATAGAACAGAATCTGTATAGATTATGTATAGAACAAAGAATATGACTATCTGACTATATGACTCTCCAACAGGCCTGGTCAACATGGATAAAATTAAGTATTAAAATATGTGTGATTGTTGAGTGATCTGATGGATTTCATACAGTTAGAGAAGATTATATACACTCTTAGGGGGTCCAGTGACAAATCTTTCTCCATCTGGGGTCCAATTTAGACATATCTAAGCAAACAAAACTTTGCCTGATGACCTAAGATATTTAGTCACCACAGACCACAGTAGGCCTATATAACATTTCACAAATAGAGGTGTTTAAACATATTCAGTTATTTTTCCTTCCCCATATCTTTATTTTTTTTCTTTATATACCAGTTACCAGGGATTGTATATTCTAGGGATATACGTACATATTGTGGATATTGTATTTAAATTGTATCGAAATTGTTTCTGCCTTGGACTGATGCAGGCATGTATGACTGCAATCGTGAATATGTATGTACACAGTGACATTGAAGATGGCTAAATGTGAGCTCTTTCACATGTAAATGTATCCATTATTATTATTATTATTGTGTATGTGTTATTATCTTATTTTCTTTTTCTGCTTCTCTACGCGGGTGCCCCCCATGTTTTGGTGGGTGGGAAGGGTGGGTGGTTGGGGTGTTGTTGTAAAAGAAAAAAGAGAAATGAAGATAGTCTAATTTCATGTCTATTTTATTTTGTACTTGTTAACATCTCCAAATAAAAAGATTATTAAAAAAAATGTCTGACTGAATACCTCAGCAGCGATATTGTGAGGGAGGACAATCGGTGTTTTCACAAGATATTTACACAATTATATTTTAATAAGCATTAATTAGTAACGTGAATATAGATGATCAAGTAGAAAAGCATTTTTTGCGAGTTCATAAAATCAAAAATGCTGACATCCCATAGCAAAGGAAAATTCAAGATGAGATCTCCTTTATATCACATAATATCTCCTAGACAAGAATGAGCACTAAGACCAAAAAGAGTTTTTGTGCATTTTTTTTATTCATCTCAATTGTCACTCCTGAGAAATATACATGGTTCAGTCTCACAGTGATCACTGTATGAGTTCTCTAAATTTGCTTACAGGTGTCTTTTTTTTAGAGTCTCATCTAAAAGATAAATGAGTGTATTGCAAGGTCTTAAATGAGTCTCAATAGGATACCAACAAATGGATGCACTATCTCAATTATTTCTCAGTTTGTCACATACAAATCTCAGTGCCACTTTTTCATTGGATATCCCCTGGAACCATCTAAATTCAATTTCATATGTCTTAGAGAAGTTTTACTAATTAATCTCTTTTTCACTTCTTCGTTGCTCCTAAGGGTGCCTTAGGAGAAGTAACTCACACACAAATTATCATAGAATGATTCAAAAATGAGAAGATCAAGTTAGTCTCAAGAGATCACAATGAGCAACAGATAAGCAACAGATTGTTTCCTATGGGATAGTACTGCTGTAATAGGCGTAATATGTAAATACCTCTTGAACATCCTTCTCAAAGTCTTCATTGCCCACATTATTTTTTCATCTTCACTGTTGGAAGAGTTTCTCATGTCATCTCCAGTATTTCTTGGATCATCTTCATCGTAGTTGTACTTGTAGACAAGGAAAGATGGAATGTATAACAGGCAATGTTAAGGAATAAAAAGTTAGTAATTTCTTTCCCAAAGGTTAATATTACTGATAACAGTTAAACTTAAGGGTAGCTATACCCCTAGATTGCAGATGCATCCAAATTATGCTTGGCATCACATGTATTGCACAGGTATTAATTACCTGATAACAAATACCATATATCTCAAACATATTGTGGCGAATTCTACTAGTGTTTCTACTCCGGGTTCATTCGCATATTACCCACAATGCAACTGAGGTGTCGATGTTTTGGTTACGTTGTGGGATATTGAACATGTTAAAAACGGACCTATCTGTTACAGATAGCGGTGATGTGGTGGAAGGTAATGGGGACGTTATGAGAGAAGTTGTATTAGACAACATGCTATTTCCCACCATGAGGGTAAAGAGTAGGCAAATAGATAGGCTCCCTTCGGTGGCCAAGAAAAGGGGGGAGCTAAGACCCATATAAACGTGTCTGTTTTGACTTGCGGTCATTAAAAGCTTGCTTGTTAACTCCGAAAGGTTGGCTAAGAAGTCCATTATTTAACCACGTCACAATATTGTGGCGAACGTAGAATTAACGACAAAGGCAACTTTTCAGTCTCCTTTATTGAACTCACGCAGAGACAAGAACTTAAGAGAAATGCGACACAATACATGGAGGTCATCTACTCGAACAACAAAGTTGATCAGGGGTTCAGAACCAAAGTTACACAACACAACAGAATGACAACTACAATTACACCACACCAAATAGTAATCACATAAACACATAAAACCACATAAAACACTTACAAAACATTTAATAACAACTGACAATCTGCACGCAGTGCCTGATGGGTAAAACAGGACAGCACAATTCTAACGGGGTAGCCTCTTCGCTACATTACCCCCTCCAGCGTGTCGCCTGTCCTCAGCCGACAATAAAGTCCCTATAGCGAGGGGGAAGCCGTCTCCGCCGCCGCGGGGGGACGGGTCCCTGTTCCCCACTGTCCGTCCGGTTGGTAGGTCTTGTGGGTGTAGGAGGGACCGTCCCGGGTGGGCTAAACTGATCTTCAGGTTCTTCAGCCAAGGGGCGGTAAGTTGCCAAATGGTCCCGGTGCAGAACTACCACCCGCCCCTGGACACACAGTTTCACCCTGTACACAACATCCGAAAGCTGCTCCAACACCTCACAGGGCCCCACCCACTGGCTGGCGAGCTTGGGAGAGACTCCTTGAAGACCCACACCTTCGCTCCCGGGGTGAAGGAGCTTCCGCTTTTGTTTCGCACCTGCCTGTTCCTGATGCTGCCGAGCAAACTCGTGTGCCTCGGCCAGACGTTGTTGGAGGCCCCGCAGGTACTCGAAACCGGGTATCTTGGGAAGGTCAGTGCCCGGGGGCGTGCCAAAGGCTAAGTCCACATGGGTCCGCAGTTCTCTCCCGAACATGAGCGCGGCCGGTGTACACCCAGTACTTTCTTGTACTGCCAACCGGTACGCCCACAGGACCTGGGGTAGATGACAGTCCCAGTCTCGCTGGTGCCATGAGGTGACAATAGTGAGTTGTGTTGTGAGCGTTCGATTGAACCTCTCCACCAGTCCGTCGCTCTGGGGGTGGAGGGGCGTTGTCCTGGTCTTCTTCACCCCCATGCGTTGACACACCTCAGCGAACACCTGTGCCTCGAAGTTCCGCCCCTGATCGCTGTGTATTTCTTCGGGTGCACCGAACCGACAGAACATCTCACACCAGCCACTCGGCTGTAGTGGCAGCGCTCTGGTCAGGGACCACATACGCCTCAGGACATTTGGTAAAGTAGTCCATGTCCACAAGGACGTAGCGGTTTCCGTTGTCTGTGGTGGGAAATGGGCCAAGGAGGTCCACACCGACCCGCTCCATTGGGGCCCCCACCTGATATTGTTGTAGAGGGGCATGGGAGCTTCTGGTTGGTCCTTTCTTGGCAGTGCAGGCATCACAACAGTGCACAAAGAGTTCAGTGTCATGCCTACATCCGGCCCAGTAGAACCGTTGGCGCAGTTTGTTTAGTGTCTTTGCCACCCCATGGTGACCTGCCCCCACAGAGCCGAGGGCCGCCTGTAGCCCTCGTTGGCGCCAGTCCTTGGGCACCAGTAACTGCCACACACGTCTTCCCTGGCCCGGCACTTGCCAGACCTGGTACAACAGTCCATCACGCCGGGCCAAGGTGGCCCACTGGGAAAAGTAGGCCTTGGTCTCCACTGACATGGCAGAGACAGCTTGCGAGTGGGGGCATGTCTTGGCACTGACCCACTGTCCCACACTGGCCAGGGTGGGATCACTATCCTGCGCTGTTTGCCACTACTGCTTGTCCATTGCCATCAGCCACGCCTCCTCTGGCTCAACGTGCCGCGTGGTGGACACTTGGAGGATTGCTCTGTCTCGCTCCTCTTGGCGCTCACAATGTCTGCAGTCCTTGCAGGGACGACGGGAGAGGGCATCTGCATTGCTGTGCAGGCGCCCAGCTCGGTGCTGGGTCTCGAAGTTGTAGCTCTGCAGCTCTTCAATCCACCTAGACACCTGGCCTTTGGGCTCCTTAAAGCTGAGCAGCCAGATCAGGGCCGCATGATCCGTCCGCAGGAGAAAGGCATGGCCATAGAGATAGGGGCGAAAATGATTGAACGCCGCGACCACCGCCAGGAGCTCGCGTCGTGTAACGCAGTAATTGCGTTCAGGCCGGCTCAAGACACGACTGTAGCAGGCCACGACTCTCTCTCCCCCAGCAACCTCCTGAGACAGGACAGCCCCCAGCCCCACATTGCTGGCGTCTGTGTCCACGATGAAGCGGCACTTAGGATCAGGAAGGGCCAGGATGGGTGCATTGATCAAGGCGGTACGGAGCCGGGCATAGGCGGCTGCACAGTTGTCGTCCCAGTGGAACTCCGGTCCCTTCTCGGAGAGACGGTGTAGGGGACTGGCAATGGAGGCAAAGTTGCAGACAAAACGTCGGTAGTAGGAGACGAGCCCCGTGAAGCTGTGCACCTTGCTGACGTTTCGCGGAACTGGCCATTTCTCGACCGCCTCCACCTTAGTAGGATCAGGGGCCACGCCCTCTGCCCCCACAACATGGCCCAAAAACTTGGTCTCACGTCGAAGGAGGTTACATTTCTTGGGGTGCAGGCGCAGGCCCGTCCCCCGAATGGCTTGGAAGACCTGACGGAGGTTATCTAGGGCCAGCTCGAAGTCAGCGGCATGAACCAGAAGGTCATCATGGTAAACCACGCACCGGTTGCGGGGAATGTGAGCCAGCACCCTCTCCATTAGTCTCTCGAACGTGGCGGGGGCATTACAGAGACCAAAGGGCATCACACAAAACTGCCAGAGTCCCTGGCCGATGGTGAATGCCGTCTTAGGTCTGGCTTCTGGTGCCAGCTCCACCTGCCAGTGACCCTGCGATGTGGTCCAGAGCGTCATCAATGCGGGGCAAGGGGTAGGAGTCCTTACGAGTTGCATTGTTCAGCTGACGAAAGTCCACACAGAACCTCCAGGTGTCATCCTTCTTTTTGACCAGGATGGCAGGGGCGGCCCAAGGGCTGTTGGATGGCTCTATCACCCCGGCCGCAGCCATCTCTAGAATCATCCGCTCTGCAGCTTCACACTTGGCAAGCGCTAACCGGTAGGGTCGCAGTGGGCGGGGTTGTGCCAGTATCGATTGTGTGCTGCAACAGGTTGGTCTGGGTGCACTCCTCCTCGCGTGCAGCGAAAATTTCAACGAACTGTTGGAGCAGGTCTTTCAGCTTTTGGCTCTGCTGAGGGTCCAGCCCTTCGCTGCTCTGCTGATACAGATCCTGGATGGCGGCAACAGTGTCCGGTGAGGGTGTCTGAGGAATGATAGCCTCAATGAGGGTCGTCGTCATTGTTGGTAGACCGGGCAGTGTCGTCATCCCCTCGGTTGGCAGTGGTGGTGACAGTGGGGGTGGGGTGGCGGCGGCATGGTGACAGGTGGAGTTGGCTGGATATGGATACGTCTCACCTTCCTCTCTGGACGGCGCCAGAGGGCCAGGGTCTCTGTGCCGAGGTGAATGGCATTAATCGACACATCGACCAGAGCCCCCCAGCGAGTCAGCAAGTCCAGCCCGATGATGCAAGGGTCTTGTATTTCAGCCAACCAAAACTCGTGGGTGGCTGCAGCTTTCCCTGCCTGCACTTGCAGTGCTCTCTTCCCCTGCATGCTGGTTAGTTCCCCAGTCACAGTTCTGATTTTACAGGTGGTGGGCCTCTACTTTGTCTCTGGCAGCACCCCTGGACGCACAATGGAGATGGTGGACCCTGTGTCCACAAGCGCCCAGCAGCAGTGTCCACCAATGGAGCAACAAAGATAGAGACCATGTACGTGGCCCACTCTGCCGATCTGGGAAATGTTCTCAATGGGGGATATGGTCGGTTGGCTGGGTAGCAGTCTCCCCGCGGTGCCAACCCATTCTAGTTTTCCAACTGGGGAGCGCTACGGTTACGTGGTGAAGGGGCAGGGCAGTCACGGGCCTTGTGCCCCGCTTCTTCACAGTGGTTGTTGTGGTTACACCGCCCCGAGCTGCCTCCCCGGCGCGTTCAAGCCACTCCCCCAGCTCGGACGTGCCGGAAACATCCGAGCACTCGGCTCGCGCTGAGTAGATGAGCGCTGTGCTACACCAGGTGTTTGCCATCATCTATCAGGCACACCTGCGGCCATCAAACAGCCCTCTACAAGAAGCCTCCCAGAACGTCTCTCCGTGCTTTGACGTACTGAACCCTGCGGTAAAGCTCTGACAAGCCCTCCAGTGTTCCTTGCCCTCTTGCTATTCCGTTTATTCCCAGTGTCTATATTCGTGTCACTCTTTTTTCCCTCCCAGGAATCTCCCTCCGCGACTTCCACGGCTCCCCGCGTCTCCCTCGCTCCTCGCCCCCAGCGACCTTCACGTTTCCCCCCGGACCTCTCCAGTGATCTCCCTCCGTGTCTCTCTACCTGGACCCCTCCTATTCGGACTTGACTTCCTGGATCTCGGACCCAGACTTCCTCGGACAACCCCTCGCTCTACGGATTAGGACTTTGGTAGCCAGGCGCACATCGTCTCAACAACGCCCACTTGAGACTCACTTGTTATTATCCCCTGTGGCAGTGTTGGTTGTTTTTCTTCCCTGCATTAAATCGCCCTTCGGGTTATCCCGGTGCTCTGTTGTCTGTCTGTCCTTTTGGGTTTCACTACACTGGCCTCTGGTCCTCATTCGCGATACGTAACAGAACGTCGAAGCCAGAATGAGCCAAAGCAAACCCGAGGGGCAGGCGGTCGCTCAGGGAGCTATAGTCCCCGAGCCCCAGAACCCTATAGCTCTCGAGGTAGTGGTAAAGAACAACAGCACACAACTCACCCAACTCCATTCTGAGCTTAGCACTGCCTTCTCCCGGATCACTGGCGAAATCAGCGGGCTCCAAGGCAAACTCGCATACCTCGGCGAGCACCCTTGCTTCACTCTCCGCGCAGATCGCTGCCCTAACTGTGGCAGTGTCCAAGATCAGCGACCACCCTGCTCTGGCCCCGGTCCCTGCCCCCAGCTCGGCCTCCAGATTCCCCGTTCCTCGTCCCGACGTTCCCTCTCCTCCGAGTCAACCCACACTGGACCCCCGGTTCGAGCCTAACCTTCCCTGCCCCAAGGCCTTCGGTGGGGAGTTCGAGCTGTGCAGGGGTTTCCTTGGTCAGTGTGAGCTTCTGTTCAAACATCAGCCAGCCAGGTATAGGACAGCAGAGACCAAGGTAGCCCTTGTTATGTCGCTCCTCACCGGCAAAGACCTCAGCTGGGCCATAGCGGCGGTTGGCCATACTGAACTACTCGCCTCAGACTATGGTGCCTTCCGCCGTGAGCTCCGTCTGGTGTTCGAATACCCAGCCGACGAGCAGAACGCTACCAGCCGCCTCCATTCCATCCAGCAGGGAGCCAGGTCGGTGGCAGACTATACCTTGGAGGTGAGGATACTCGCGGCAGACAGTGGGTGGGATAACACTGCGCTCAAGAGCGCGTACAGGAGGGGGCTGAGCGAGCCCATCAAAGACCTCATCGTTCGGGACCGCCCTGCTTCCTTCAACGAGCTCGTCGCTCTTGCACTCCTGATGGACGAACGGCTGCGGGAGCGGCGACAGGAACGCGCCCCATGCACTGGGGCCTCCCATAGACCAACCCCCATCCGTTCTACCGGTGCCTTCCCTGAGTCAGCGTCCTGCGGGCTCTCTCCACCCTCACACTCCCCCTCGCAACCCTGGGTGTCTTCTGGATCCCGGCCGGAGGAGGAGCCCATGCAGTTGGGTTGGTCACGGCTCCCGCTAGAGGTTAGGGAGCAGAGGATGCGTGACCACCTCTGCCTCTACTGCGGGAGGTCGAGCCACTACATCAAGACCTGCTCGACTCGCCCAAAAAGACCCGGTTCATTAGCGAGGCGTGTCCTAATGAGCCTGACGACCCTTCCTCAGCCCGAGCGCAAGAAGGAGCACAACCAGCTGTTTCCTGTCACTCTCACCTGGGGTAACGAATCACTCGTTGGTGCACTCCTGGATTCGGGGGCGGACGAGTGTTTGATGGACATCTCGCTGGCCCGGCAGGCCGGCATTCCACTCGCCCCCCTAGACACACCCCTCACAGCCCAAGCCCTAGATGGTCGTTCACTCGGTAGGATCACGCACAGCACTGCTTCCCTCACTCTCACTCTTTCGGGTAATAACGTAGACACTATGCGTTTTTTGGTTTTACACGCCCCCACAGCGCCCCTGGTGTTAGGAAGACGTGGTTGGAACGGCACGATCCCCACATCTCTTGGTCAACTGGGCGGATTTTGGGTTGGAGCGTTGCGTGTCATGCCAACTGACTTCGCTCCGCCCACTCTCCGTGTTCTTCCCATTTATCACGATTTAGCCCCTGTATTTAGTAAAGACAGTGCACTTTCACTTCCCCCTCACCGTCCCTATGATTGCGCCATAGATCTCCTTCCCGGGGCCGTGCTTCACAGCGGTCGGTTGTTTAACCTCTCCGTCCAGGAGGAGTCTATGCGCAATTATATCACATTATATCCCTGGCCTCAGGAATCATGAGGCCCTCGTCGTCCCTGGTGGCAGCGGGCTTCTTTTTTGTGGCAAAGAAGGAGGGCAGCATAGATTAGGCCTTGCATAGATTATCGTCAGTTAAATGACATCACGGTTAAAAATAAATATCCACTCCCCCTTATGAGTTCCACATTCGAGCCACTCACTCACTCCACGGTGTTCACCAAGCTGGACCTGCGCAGCGCGTACCACCTAGTCCGCATCCGGGAAGGAGAAGAATGGAAGACGGCCTTCAACACCCACCTAGGGCATTTCGAGTACCTCGTTATGCCCTTCGGCCTCACCAACGCCCCAGCCGTCTTCCAGGTGTTGGTCAACGACGTGCTCCGGGATATGTTGAACATGTTTTTGGTGGTGTACCTGGATGACATCCTCGTGTTCTCCAGGACTGAGGAGGAACACCACCAGCATGTCCGCCTGGTCCTCCAACGGCTGCTGGAGAACAGGCTGTTCGTGAAGGCCGAGAAGTGTGTGTTCCACTCCGCCTCCGTGGAGTTCCTTGGCCACATCGTGGAGAAGAGGCTCGTCCGCACCGACCCCAGGAAGACCCGAGTGGTGGAGGAGTGGGCACGGCCCACCAACAGGACGCAACTCCAGTGCTTCCTGGGGTTCGCTAATTTTATCCCGGTCTGTCTGTTCTTTTGGGTTTCACTACACTGGCCACTGGTCTTCATTCGAGAGCCGTAACAGCGGTAGCATGGATCACGAGGCGACCAAGGTCTGAAGGGTGGTTGGCGTCGGCCTGGTTGCTTTCGGCGTGGTGACGGACGAGCCTGGCAGACGACCCCTCTTTCAATGTCTCCTTCATCTGCGTGGACCTCAGCCTGACGCACTCGGGGTCTTGGTTGGTTGTGTGGGGCCATCACAGCCTCCACCCTCTCTGCCTCTTCCAATGCAGTCTTGAACGCTGTAGGTGCCGTGATGCGGAGGTGCACCTTCAACCTCTCTGGTGTGAGCCCCTGGATGAAGGCACTCAGGGCTAACTCGTCACGAGCTGCTGGATCAAAGGTGGGGTAGCCACGATGTGCAAAGAAGTGCACGTCTGCTGCATAGGTTCCCAGGGTCTCGCCCTCTTGGCGGCGCCGGCGGGCCAGTCGGTCTCGCATGCTGTCAGTAGAGACCCGTTGGCCAAAGCGTCGTTCTAAAGCAGCGGCCAGTGTCTCGTAATCCTTCTGTCCTGATGGCGTAAGGTCGAGCAATACCTGCAGCCCATTCCCTTCAAGCGCCAGGGCAACATGAGCAGCAGTGTCTTGGGTGCTCCACTGGTTGTGACTTGCTACCAGTTTCACTTGAGCTAGGTATGGCTCCAGGGCCGTGATGCCAGCATACCGTGGGAGCTTGAAGATGCTTGGGGATGGCAGCATCACATTAGCAGGGGGTGCTGGGGTTGTAGTGTGGTCAGCGAAGTGGTGACGGCAGTCGCCGCCTCCGAACCGCTGAACCGGCCGGCCGTGCCGGGTCCTGCAGGAGGGGGGCGCTGGCTCCGTCGGCCCTTCCTCCGCGGGACAGCTTCTTCCGAACGTCGACGCTATTTCCCCGGGAAAGCTCTTTTTCAAGACGCGCAATGAATTCCTCTATCTCACGGAGCTCTACATCGAAGTTTCTTCTTGACGTTGCCATGTTCGATTTGTGGGTATTGGCTGCGATCTCACTTATGACACCAGTGTGGCGAACGTAGAAGTAATGACAG
Source organism: Lampris incognitus (assembly GCF_029633865.1). Classification (NCBI taxonomy): domain Eukaryota; kingdom Metazoa; phylum Chordata; class Actinopteri; order Lampriformes; family Lampridae; genus Lampris; species Lampris incognitus. Next base: position 50,982,361 of record NC_079213.1, on the reverse strand, counting down.
AGATAGCTTTTCAGTCTCCTTTATTGAACTCACGCAGAGATAAGAACTTAAGAGAAACGCGACACAATGCATGGGGGTCATCTACCCGAACAACGAAGTTGATCAGGGTTTCAATACCAAAGTTACACAACACAACAGAATGACAACTATAATTACACAACACCAAACAGTAATCACATAAACGCATAAAACCACATAAAACACTTATAAAAAAATTAATAACAACTGACAATCTGAACGCAGTACCTGATGGGTAAAACAGGAGGGCACAGTTCTGACGGGGTAGCCTCTTCGCTACAACATTGTAACGATCACGGATGAATAGCCTCGGTAGCCCTTGGCTAACGAGTCAGACCCTTTAGTTGAGCGGTTAGCAATGTCTCCCGCGGCGCGGGATATACGGGTTCGCGTCCCCGCTGCGGCATCCCCCGCCCCCGAATTCGCTACATTGGTGTCACAAGTGGAATACGCTCTTCCCGAGGAGGGGTAGCGTAACGTACACGAATAATCAGACACGTTAGCCCTTGGCTAACGGGTGGGACACTTTAGTCGACTGGTTAACGTTGTCACCCGCGGTGAGGAATACACGAGTTCCGATCTCTGCGTGAGTTCAATAAAGGAGACTGAAAAGCTACCTTTGTCACTACTTCTCCGTTCGCAACACTGGTGTGAGAAGTAGTGGTAGGTAACTGAAAAAGTATCTTTGTCAGCAATGTAGCGAATGCGGGGGCAACCACAGGAACTGCCGCAGCCGGCCGGGACGCGAACCCATATTTCCCGCACTGCGGGAGACATTGCTAACCGCTCGACTAAAGGATCGGACCCTTTAGCCAAGGGATACCGAGCCTATTCATCCGTGATCGTTACATTGCCCCTTTCCTTTGAGATTCGCGTCCCCGTGAATCGCCACAGCCAGGACGCGAAACCGGGGCTCCCGCACCGCAAGCGGCTTCGCTAACCAGTCGACTAAGGGGGAGGGGGGGCAACCACAGGAAGGCGGGAGGCGAACTCGTATCTCCCGCACAGCGGGAGACATCGCCAACCTGTCGACGAAAGGGTCGAACCCTTTAGTCGACTAGTTAACGTCGCTTGCGGTGCGGGAGCCCCAAGTTCGCGTCCTGGCTGTGGCGATTCACGGGGACGCGAATCCCGAAGGAAGGGGGCAATGTAACGATCACGGATGAATAGGCTCGGTAGCCCTTGGGTAACGGATCGGACCCGTTAGTCGAGCGGTTAGCAATGTCTCCCGCGGCACGGGAAATACGGGTACACGTCCCGGCTGCGGCAGTTCCTGTGGTTGCCCCACCCCCATGAATTCGCTACCATACTTTTACGTTATATCTTTATTATGCCTCTCTAAAGGCATGAACATTTGCCACTTAGCCTCACAAATACTACGAATTAGGCTATTTGATTATCAGACAATGGCAATAATTATTAGTTGCAGCCCTTGTTTCAGTCTCCAATAAGCATTCCTCATACTGACCACATTGAGTAAACCGTCATCACTATCTTCATTATTTGCATGTAACCTGCCATCTTCACGGCATCTCTGCATTTCAAGAACCAGAATACACATTTTAGTCATATAGCTATTGCGCTGTTTGTTGTCACTTCTCATTATGTTACACAAAAAAAAATGAAACCGACCATTATTACAGTCTGTGTAGTATATTTCAACAGAAAGCAGTCTTGGTGAACAGTAACCTATCGTTACCAAAGTTACTTACTTTTGTATTCCATCTGAACTTCGTTCTCCTGGGAATTCTTTCTGTGCCGCGGTCCAAGTATCTTTTATAAGGTCTTGAACGTTTTGCCATCACATCGCATGTTGCACAGAACTGCCGTCAAAGACAAGTGGGATCGAGAGTAGCCTTTGGATGGGAGTGATCTTGAATGTCCCGCTTCTCCCGCTGTTCCACAGTCTCACACTTCTTGCGATACTAGACCATTTCCTCCATTTGCGGACAAGCACAATTCTCAGAGACGTTAAGCGTCTTCGAACTCTGCCGTTATTGGCAGTATAATATCTACCGCAGTGGCATTCGCCATATATTATTTCAAGGACAAGACCGTGGAAGTTGGGAAAATTGATTGGATGAATATTGAAGACCAGAAATGTACAACTACAAAAATGACAACACAGTGCCCCAGACTCGATGATGAAGATGGATGGATAAATGTTAAGTGGGACAGAGGCAGAAAAAAGAAAGACGGTCCTGTGGGAGTGCAGGAATGAGGAGACGGAGAGATCGAGTCGAGTCAATTCCGTTTACTCGCCACACAAAACAACGCCGATACAGCACAATCCCTCGAGGCAACCAGCTAACCGCTAGGCTGCTGCAAACATAGCTGACCCCGGAAACCCTAAACCGTGCCTACGTCAGCACTCTGAATGTCCGCCTTAAAGGAGCAGCGGCCCCTGGTGAATCTACCCTCATTTGTGTATCACCACACAGGCCCCCCCAGAATTCACCATCACGAAAAAATGCAACACAACAGTACTCAGCGAAACACAAACAGCCAACAGGCGTACAGTCCTCAGTGAAACAGTCAACGTCTCGGGGGGCGGACCAGGCCAAGAGTAGCTGGCTGCAGACAAAATGGCGGCACCTCCGCAGTTGACAGGAAATCACGTGACCTCCGCAGTTGACAGAAAACCGGACGTTGTTTTTCTTCGTTTCGTTCTATTTTTCGTGAGCATGCGCAAGAGGCACAACAATAGCGATACGTTAGCTAGCTAGCTAACAACAATGGCGATTGCCAGCTAACGTTCGCTATGGATGGTTAGAATGTGGGCTATTTTTCTAACGACTCGACCCTCATTAATCAGTTATTATCGGATACAGAAAGTCACTGCCTGAGTGTGTAACAATTATGGTAAGATTTACAGAAGCCCATCGAGGGCAAAATAACCTAGACTCAATGGCAAACAGATGCCCCTTTGAGCAAACACTGTGAGCAGGCTCTGATAAGATGGTGCCTTATCTAACCACAGTTTAGACACACCCATAAAACCTTCCATTATCTACTACTGGGACAAATGAGACTGAAGGGGTATCGACCGAAACTTACAAACGCACACAAACTCGCTTTGTAGTATAGCGCCCAGGTGAAATAGTAGTTAAGTCAACATAGGCTTTTAGTACTCAATGTCTAAAAGTAAAATATCTTCAAAACCTATCAAGCTGATCCCTAATGTGATGTGTATTCAATTGAGAAATTTGGCATTTCCTCTCATACAGTCAAATCTTACAATTACCAGTGCAGTTGTGCACACAGTCTAAGATACATATGACAATGAGACTATTTGTTTTAGCCATAATAACAGTGGGATATCCCACTCTATTAAGGGTTAATATGCATGTACAAACAGAATAAATTGGGTTAAATATAACAATAATCTTTATTAATGTGACATTGTGCGCAACATTTGGCATCTTCACATGGTAAACATCTGTGACCAGGGGCTTGGTGGGGGTCCCCGGGGTGGAGGGCTGGATGGAGGGCCCCCGAGGCAGACGCACATTTCTAGCCATTACATTCATGTTGTCTATACATGAAATTAAACCAGTACACATATTTGTACATGTTGTTATCAAAGCACCTCAGTATTGTGTAAAGAGACTAAACTTAACCAAGGCTACTGTGTGAAAGAGCACGTTCACGTATGCTTACATGATGCGAATAACGGTCAATGAACAGGCTTGTTAAACTAGTTAATGTCAAAGAATAAAATGAACACACTAAACAATACATTTACACATGTAAGTCACCCCTGCCTTTATGCTCGGCCTTGATCCACTGCCTCTTCTGCATCTTGATAATATGGTTAAATATAACAATAATCTTTATTAATGTGACATTGTGCGCAACATTTGACATCTTCACATGGTAAACATCTGTGACCAGGGGCTTGGTGGGGATCCCCGGGGTGGAGGGCCCCCAAGGCAGACGCACATTTTGTTTCTTTTTTTTTAAAGTAATTTATTTTATTATTTTTCAGTGTTATCATCGGGTTCAGCATTTTACAGAATGTGGTTGAGGTTTTACATAATAATAATAATAATAATAATAATAATAATAAACAAAAACATCAAATCAAAATAAATAAAATAAAGTAAAAATAAGATAAAATAGAAATAAAAATATTAATGCTCGGCCTTGATCTACTGCTTCTTCTGCATCTTGATAATATCATTAAATTCTTGCACTTCACTAAAGAATACATTGGGAAAAGAAAAGAGACAGAGAAAAGGAGAGAGAAGAAATACAATCGATCGGACATGAGAACTCATGGTGTATCATGAATATTAACACTAGGGGATGTTAGGCACAAAGTGGTAGACTGATTTCAGACATTTGTACCTTTCATCATACAATGGTCCCGCGTTAAATCTTCTCTTTGCCTCAGCTAGAGAGAGGTTGTCCACTGCCACAAGAGCGTGGACAATGGCCTGGTAGAGATAGATAACCTCCAGTTAAAAGGGGTCCCATATTTACAACACAATACAAATTAGTGATGGGGCGAGCGTAACCCATTCACTAAATCGTGGAACGCCCTTTTAACAGTTATAATACAGACTTTGAAGACTGGATAAACAGACAATTATTGAAATCAATGTAACTAAGATTAGATGGTTGAGTTAAACCTCACCTCAGGCATCAGCACATCCCAACACGAAGCTGACTCTGGAACTCTGTTGTTGGGACATAAGGTGCACATTTTGTGGCTCCTTTGAGGACCAAGTTGATGTGCTTAAAAACTTCATCAATTTGGTCTTCTTCCAGGTAGGTGAAGACCCTGTCTGGTTTCGCAGACCTGAAATTCGCCAGCCACTTGGAGCCGCCTTCACCTGTGATTATTTCCTATAGAAACAAAGACCATGAGTGCCCTGCAGAAGATCAGGCTTTGATCATCTTTTTTGCTATTAGAAATGTTTTTATGTATAAGCATTATTATTATTGGTATCATACCAGTAGCCGTTTGTCCGACCCCTTCAGCTTCGTGATGAAGTCCACCAATCTTTCATGGGCAGACCTGCGGGCTTCTCTTGCACGTTTTGCCATCTTTGCTGTAGTGGTCATCAAGTAATGTAAAGGAACCTCTAGGGATGTGTGGCAAAGGACAACTTGTGAATTCTAAACCAACCCAGAGTAATTCATCAAATATCGTAAAAACACAACACGCAATGACAATATATGGTCATTTTTTGTTGTGGCTGTCCTGTAAAGTTTGTCAAATGTCACTTACCCCCCTTCTGGTTCTAAGCCCTTGTTATGTTCCTGTAATGTAAGAGAGCAACAAGACAGATGACGACTGAAAAATATATTTATTTAACAATGCACTTTCAACATTAGTTAATAAAGTGTTTGAAGCACCTGAATGTATTAGTTATTAATGGTTCTGATTATACCGGTAGTTAAATTGAATTTCAATCTGACCTGGACGACTTCCGAAAACGTCCGTTTCCGGAGTCTTGGGAGCCTGAAGACAGGAGACAGGTCACCTCTCAGTAGAGCTTTGGACTGCTCTGTCCAGTGGGCAAAAACCTTGCCATGCCTTGAAAAGGTGAAAACACAAAATCTGAAAAGCCAATTAGACCCTATTCTAGTTCGATGTCTACTTCGATGTCTGCAATGGGACCTTTTCATACTCCATGTTGAGTACTTTGCTGCTTTTCCTCGTCTCCCTCCCAATCCATGGTGCCCAATTGTCATATGCCGGTTGGAAAACAAATGGATTCTGTGAAGTGTCTGCATCAAAAACATAATTTCAAAAATATTGAAATATCTAATACAGTTCATTCCGGGGAGACGCAGTCACATCCGATGGGACCTGGTGTATCTTACTCTTTTGACAAACTATATACACTGTGGTGCCCGCCCCGATCTCCCATCGGCGCTCCACTGGACTGCTGACCCACCTTCGGCACCATGTGGAGAGCAACCTGACCTGGCCTCACAACACTCACCATCAAAAAATCCTCTGCTTATCATGTGTAGATGGACGGATTCCCAAAATGCCTCTATGTTGTGTTCACCTTGGAAGTCATCACTCGGTTGTTTCAGCTCACTAACTGCAATCACCAAATACAACATAAGACACAAAATATCCTTTGAGGATGAGTAGTAAGTACATTGTAGTTTATGTGGCACCTACAAACGGTAGTTAAAAAGCGATTTACCTAAATAGCACTTTTAGGAAAAACTTACCCTCAAAGTTGAACACTGCTTTTCTGTGGAGGTCCATAACCACCACAGGGGGGTAGAACCCACAGTTTACACATGAGTATGTGTATTCTCTGTTGCAAAGTGCCTCAAAGTGGCAGTATGCTTGAAAAATTAAGTTGGTGGCTGGAAACCGTTCTTCACACAAAGCCTCCAGAGAGCTGATGACTCTAGACAGTGACACATGATTCTATGGTAAAAAAAAAAAAAAGACAGGAAAAGGTTTGAAATGGAAGGTATGAATATGCTGAAAACACAGTACTACTGTAACTAGTAACATCATTCCCTGCAATCACTGTACCTGGTAATGTATTCATTTTAAAAATGGGCAAATAAATTGCAGATGTGGAATAGGCTGCCAATTTAACTTTGATTAGTGCCGCAGAAACCACAGTACTAGCAGAAACGGGGCTACAGAGAATTTGGAAAATCTTACGACAATAGTTAGTTAAACAATTTCCAATTGATGAAATCTTTCTGGGTCAATATGGAATAAATGAAGGTCACAACGCCTTGTGTTGTCTGTCATTAACACCGTTTTACACACCTGAAGATTGTGCCTTAGGTAAAGGCAAAGCTGCAGTGTCAGAATGACATGGTCATTGAAATTAAGCAGACCATCTGTCCATTCCTGATAACGGTAGATCATGTGGCATTCAGTACACCTTCTATTGTAAGTAGAGATGTCTGTAATGGACATAAGGATATAAATTAGGACATTAAATCAGCTGTATATGGTTAATCAAACGATTAATGTACATGCACACTGTCCTTTTATAAACTAAATAAACTAAACTAAAGGATGCATTTAAATTGCTTTGGATTACACCATTCACGCCAACTATTCTGGCTTCGTCTATGATGTGCGAGATTTCCTCCAATTTGGGATTGCCTGAACAGAGCTTGCATGTCGTTTCAGTTGGAATCAACTTTGAAGGGTAATCCGTCGACCCTCAAACAGTATCCATTTTAAACTCAATTAAACTAATTCATTTACACGAATATTTTAATAAGTGCTTAGCTAGCTACATGGCCTGCAACAACTACGCAACGAAACATCGCTAGCTAACGTTGCCTAAATGCTTAGAGCCACTTGACATTTCGAATGTATTTTCTCCATATCGGTAACAGTTATACCCACGCTCGCTGGATTCTTCGATACATTAAGTTTGATAGACAACATTGAATAAAACCTTAGAAAAGAAAACTAAACTTTTAAAGTATCTTCTTACAGCTGTCGCAGTATCTTCTACTTCTTTCCGTTTTATGGCGGATTGCAATCTTAAAAACAACACGAAGACCAACGTCCGGTTTCATGTCAACAGCGGAGGTCACGTATTTTCCTGTCAACTGCGGAGGTGCCTCTTGTGGAGGTCCGCCATTTTGTCTGCAGCCAGACGCATCTCGACCAGGCGGCCAAAACGGCTGCGCTTAATGGGTATGGGGGCGGGGTCAGGGGCAGGGGACAGAGCCGGAGCCCTGGCAGGGGCCGAGGCTGGGCCAGGGGCCTGGGAAGGGGGGCGTCCACGCCGCGAGGGCAGGGCCAGTTCGACCGGCCCACCAAGGTCCAAATGGGCAGGCTTGAGACGGTCCACCGAGACCTGCTCCGGCTTGCCCCCCATGTCCACCACAAAGTTCTTAGGCCCTGCTTCCAGGACGCGGAACGGCCCGTCGTAGGGGGGCTGCAGCGGAGTACGGTGGCTGTCGTGGCGGATGAAGACATACCTGGCCGACAGCAGATCCTTGGGGACGTAGGACTGAGGGAGGCAGTGGTGATATGTAGGGATCGGAGCGAAAGCGTTGGCACTGTCCCGGGCCACAGCCTGATGAGAAGCTGCTGACCAGCGGGCCACAGCGTCCGGGAGAAACTCACCCGGGACACGCAGCGGCTGGCCGTAAACCAGCTCGGCAGACGAGGACTGGAGGTCTTCCTTGGGGGCAGAGCGTAGGCCGAGCATGACCCACGGGAGGCGATCAACCCAGTTGCTGTCCGTGAGGCTGGCACAAAGAGCAGCCTTCATAGACTGATGAAACCGCTCACAAAGTCCGTTGCCCTGCGGATTTTATGCTGTGGTGCGGTGGAGCTTCACCCCCAGTACCCCCGCGACTGCAGTCCAGAGCTCTGACGTGAACTGCGGGCCCCTGTCAGAGGTGAGGTCAGCCGGCGTGCCAAAACGGGCCACCCAGGACCCGATGAACGCCCGGGCCACCTCAGTAGACGTGGTCGATGACAGGGGAACAGCTTAAGCCACCTGGTGGTCCTGTCCACCATGGTGAGAAGGTGAGTGAACCCATGGGAGGGGGGCAGGGGGCCCACCAGGTCCACATTCATATGGTCAAAACGCCTCTCGGGCACCAGGAATGGCGCCAAGGGGGCTTTGGTATGACGGTGTACTTTGGAACGCTGGCACGCCACGCAGGAGTCAGCCCAGGCCTTGACGTCCTTCCTGAGGCCGGGCCAGACGAGCTTGGCCCCCACCAGCTTAGTGGACGCCTTCACATCCGGGTGGGAAAGGCCATGGATAACGTCAAAAACACGGCGCCGCCAGAAGGTGGGCACCATGGCAGCGTAATCGAGTCCCATGTGAACGGACCCTGCCACAGCCCGGGAGAGGCAGTCAGCGACCAAGTTGTCCTTGCCAGCCACGTGCCGGATGTCCGTGGTAAACTCCGAGATGGCAGAGATCTGACGCTGTTGGCGCCTAGACCATGGCTCGGAGGTCTTGGCCATGGCAAAAGTCAGCGGCTTGTGGTCGACGAAGGCAGTGAAATGGTGGCCTTCCAACAGGAACCTGAAGTGTCGGGAGGCGAGGAAGAGACCCAGGAGCTCCCGGTCGAAGGCGCTGTAATTCCGCTCGTTGTCCTTAAGCTGTTTGCTAAAGAAGGCAAGGGGCTGCCAGGCGCCGCCCACCCGCTGCTCGCACACCGCCCCGACCGCAAAGTCAGAGGCGTCGGTCGTGAGGGCAATCGGGGTAGTGGGGGACGGGTGCGTCAGCAAAGTGGCATTGGCCAGTGCAGCCTTGGCGTCGTCGAAAGCTACGTCCATCCCCGGGGACCAGTCTACGTCGCCCTTGGCTTCCTTGCCCCGCAGGGCCTCGTACAAGGGCCGCATGCTGTGAGCTGCGTGGGGAATAAACCTATTATAAAAATTCACCATGCCCAAGAACTCCTGCAGGGACTTCACAGTGCGGGGGCGTGGAAAACTGGCGACGGCGTCCACTCTGGCAGGAAGCGGAACGGCTCCTTGCGGGGAGATGCGATGGCCGAGGAAGTCGATGGACGACAGGCCAAACTGGCACTTGGCTGGGTTGACTATGAGTCCATGCGCACTGAGCCGCTCGAACAACTGCCGGAGCTGCGTCAGGTTCTCCTCCGCTGATGTGCTGGCCACGAGAATGTCATCCAAGTAAACAAACAAGAACGGCATATACCGTAGCACAGAGTCCATCAGCTGCTGGAACGTCTGCGCTGCCCCCTTGAGACCGAAGGGCATCCGCAGGAACTCGAAGAGTCCAAATGGCGTGATGACCGCTGTCTTGGGCACGTCCCGAGGGTGGACCGGTACCTGGTGGTATCCCCGCACCAAATCACCCGCCAGGTGGGCGGAGAAATCCTGTATGTGCGGGACGGGGTACCGGTCAGGGGTTGTGGCGTTGTTCAGGCGACGAAAATCGCCGCAGGGACGCCAACCGTCGTCAGCCTTAGAAACCATGTGCAGGGGGGAGGCCCACGGGCTGTCCGAGCGGCGCACAATGCCGAGGCGTTCCATGGTGGCAAACTCCTCCCTGGCGATCGCGAGCTTAGCAGAGTTGAGGCGCCGAGCACGTACGTAGACCGGGGGCCGTCGGTGGCAATATGGTGCTCCACGCCGTGCTTGGCCACCGCTGACGAGAACGTAGGTGTGGTGAGGTCGGGGAACTCTGCGAGCAGTCGTTGATACGTGTCTCCGGCGGCGAGCATGTTTGACAGGCCGAGCGTCCCTGCACCTTCCGGTGTGCACGGGTATGTACAGCATCGATCAAGCGACAGTTCGTAACATCCACCAGCAGCCTGAAGGCGCACAGGAAGTAGGTACGTATGGGCGTGCCGTTCGCGGCATCCATCCGGGGGCCATGGTGTCCGCGGCCGATGCAGGCGGGATGCTACGCTGGGCACCCGAATCGACCGGCAGCCGCCGGCCAGATAAGGCGTCCTTGATAAATAACAGCCTGCTGTTCTCGCCGGCCGGCCCTGGCGTTTCCCTGGACGCTGAAGCTGCATGGCGGGCGACACCGCTTGGCCCTGGCACCAAACCTGTTGTGGTAATAACACAGCCCGCGGTCACGCTGGCGGCGGGCAGCCACCGCAGCCACGGTGCCCGCTGCGTCCTCCAGAGGCGGGGGCGAGGTCTGGGTGGGGAGTATCACATGAACGAACTGCTGCCGGTTGGCGAGGAAAATCCTATCCGCTTCCGCACCGAGAGCGCGGTAGTGTTTGGTGGAGGAGAGGGGGGAGCTGGCTAGCGCTGTGCGCACATGCGCTGGGAGCTGCCGGAGAAGAATATGGGTGAAAATGAAGGAGGGGTCCGCCAAGCCCAAAACGGCCAACATCTTCTCCAGCAGCTCAGAAGGTTTGAGTGAAGTCCGTTGAGTGACAACAGGCGATCCGCCTTCTCCATCTCCGACAGCTGGAAGAGCTGCAAAAGGAAGGCCTTGAGTGCGCCGTATTTTCCCACAGCCGGGGCGCTTCCAGTAGCCCCATAGCTCGGGCCGTCGTCTGGGCATCCAACGCCGCCACCACATGGAAATACCTCGTAACGTCCCGCGTTATTCCTCCCAGCTCGAACTGGGCTTCAATGTGCTGAAACCATGGCCGGGGACGGTGCTGCCCAAACTCGGGCTATTTCACCGTCGCTGCTGAGATGCTAGCGCTAACATGAGCCGTACCGTTAGCATCACTCGGAGCCGGAGCGGTGTCGTCATCGCTTTGGGTCGACATGTTCGTTGTCAACGTGCGGGGTCACCAATGGGGGAGTGCAGGAATGAGGAGACGGAGAGGTCGAGTCGAGTCAATCCCGTTTACTCGCCACACAAAACACCGATACAGCACAATCTCTTCTGGCAACCAGCTAACCAACCGCTAGGCTGCTGCCAACATGGTTGGGAAACTCTAAGCAGTGCCTACGTCAGCACTCCGAATGTCTGCGTTAAAGGAGCAGCAGCCCCTGGTGAAACTACCCTCATTTGTGTATCACCACAGTCCACCCTTTTTTCCTGTAAGTTTTAATGCTCAGTGGTGAGTAATTTAAGTTTGATAGCAACTGACTGCTTATAGTACTTAGCCTACTAATGTTACGGAGTTTACGAGCCCCTAAAATTTCCTTTTTTTTCGAATTCGTTATGCTAGCAAGATCACATTTACTAGCTAACCAGCTAACGTGGCAGCTACTAATTTAGTCTAGTCAAATAGTGCTTGGTGCTCCATGCTAGCTTAACGTTGCCACTTTGATTTATGTTAATGGATTTAATCAATTTCATACACAGTATGTCTTTTAGAGCTTCTCATGCTAAGATTTAGTTCTGATAGAGTGACGGATAACCGTGAGTCTATCAGAACTAAATCTCAGCATAAGAAATCTACAGACTTAAATAGACAAACTAACAAGCTGTCTGTTAGAGAGAGGTCTGAAATCATAGCCTGAGGACCCAATTGGCATTTTAATTTGCTCAGTGTGCACAAAACTTTTTCACATACACAACTACAGTGACCTTTGCCAGAAGAGGGAGGAATTCATGAAAGGTGTAGACATCTGGAACCAAACACTTGAGAGGAAGACCAAGCCAAACAGCAGGTGGACAAAGGATGTGGGAGAGGAGGATGAAAGACCAACAAAACAGGTAATAACATGGTTATCCTCAGTATGCTGAGGATTCCGTGCCAGCTCTCTAAGTAAATCTAGCAGGGGAAAAAAACATGCAGAAGCGACACATTACTTAATTAGAATCAATTTTACTGCACATCCCTGATATACTTTAAATTGTCATTTTGACAGCAAAAGAGCAAAAAGGCAACCTCTACTCCAAAAGAGGCAGCAGACCAAATGATTGAAGGCCTGAAGAAAGAGTTGATGGCAAAGAAAGAATCTTTAGAGGTAAATAATTTGAATATTTACAGTTTTTAGTTTAAGGGAATCAGTTTGAGTTTGAATAATAACTTATATGCGACTTTTGCTGCCATAGAGGATGTAGACTATTTCACTTTGTGTTTGACAGTTGTATTCATTTATTTATTCATTTTTACTTATTGTGTTTTGGTGTAGTCATCTACTGACAAGGAGGAGTCATCAGATGAGGACCTAATGTCCAGGAACTGGTGTAAGGTGCAGCAACAAATAAAGGCACTTAAAAGAGAGAACAAGAAACTGAAATTAGGCAATGTTAAAGAGCTACAAGATGCCATGAGAGGTAATTTTATGAATAAAAAATTTAAACAGATAACATCACAAAAAATGCAAAGAAAATTAAAAACATAAAGGAACTTTACATCCAAAAGGAAAATAATTAGCTATATTTTTCCAATTCTTCCTGATTATAGTCTTATAATCATTTATACCTTCACAGAGCTTCCAGTGGTAGTGACAGAGTTGAAATAAGTAATTGAAAAAGTTCAAACTTCAAATCCTGCATCCACCTGGTCAACGCCCACAACATCTGCAGGCGCACCAGTTTCTGCATGTGTTTCTCCTCAAGCATCTGATGATATGGTAAGTACCTCACTTGTATACATATGTTATGGTCCATAAGGGGAAATGCTGATAATACGATTTCCAGGTAAATCTGTAAATTAACCAATTCCGCAGTGACTTTACACATTAATTGGAAAGCTGCATCTAAGGTGAATCTGCATGTTAACTGGTTGCCTGACCAAACAGGAAATCTGGGTGGCATTCCCACATTTCCCAATGAAACTCTTAATGTGGATGAAAACACTACAGAGCAGGGTCTTCAGGCTCCCATTTGTGTGGCACAGTAGCATTTTGCATCCCATTACTCATTTCATTTGGCGATATGGGAAAGCCATACTGCACAGTTGATGAATAGGTAGATTTACCGGGTAATGTGTATCATTATTTTATCATTACTTTGGTAAGTAAAAACAATGTATGGCCATTTGCAAACTAAATTATCATGCAATTGTTTTGTAGGTGTGTCTTGTGCCAGGCTCTGATGTCAAGTCCCTAGACGACAGCTTAACTCTCTGCGGACTTCAAATCCATCAGTCTACATTGGTGACCTTGCGGTGCTTGTCTATGGCAGGGAAACCCTGTCACATTCAAGTTTGACGGGGAGACAGTCAGGGGCACACAAACACATGGAATCAAAGCCACAACTCGATAGCACAAAACTTGATGCTTTAATTGGTGAGTGCTTAGGGAAATTTCATTCTACAATAAATGTATATAAAATTAAAATAAAACCCCTTATTCATTTACAACTTTTCTTACAAAATGACAGCAGTGTTCCATGTTGGTAGTTTTGCTGATTGCATTAGTGTTCAGATAACAATCAGGCTTAAGTTGAATTTCACGTCCCTACATGCTGCTCTAACTGTGTTATTGTATTACTGCTGTATGGTAAATTTTGTGTGATAGAAAAAAAGACATTGAAGTAATGTTTTGTTTTGTTTTTGTGTGTGTTTAAGTCACAGGCCATGCTTCGTCAAAGTTCCCTGACATCAGCATGCAAGATGTGAGACGTATCATAAGAAAAATTGCAACAACGAAAGCTATGCCAAGCAGGCCATGAGGAAGACCATTTGAAAGGGACATTTTTTGAATGTTTTGTTGAGCTTTTTTTAGTTCGGTTTTGTGGTCCACTACCACAGGATGGGCATTTAACAGGGCAGAAAATGTAGAGAGGTATAGCATGTTTGTGGGCAGCTGGGGACTGTTCTTTGAGAGGCTGCATGACAAAGTCTAATGTCACCCTTCCTTAAAGACTGTGTTTGGGTTGAAACTGGAATGTTGCTTCAGTTGTTGTGTTTTTGGCATCCAATACAATATTTGGTTTAACATTTTAATTTCTTGTGAATTTTTATATGTGTAGTGCACTGGTAGTTTTTATCTAAGTAGTAAACTATAAGTATGATGAAAGTTCATGTAAAGAAAACTTACCAGTATACTTGCAGTATAAAAACTAACTTCTATAACTTATTCAACTTATAGTTTACTGAGGATATACTTAAAAGTGTGCTTTCATAAACTAAAAAGAGAGATGGAAGTATATAACTATTAAACTAATAGTAAACCTATAAGTTCACTTCTAGTATAGGTCACAGTATAGTTGCAGTACAAAATAAAACTAGTTGAGTACGTAAAGTTCACTACTTTTACACCTAAAGAATACTTAAAGTATACATTGATAAACTAAAAAGTTGACTAGTATAACATAACTAGTAAACTAGCAGTGTATGTATAAGTTTACTTCAAAGTATACTTTCATGAACTAAAAAGTGGGCTAGAAGTATATAACTAGTATTTTTAAGTTTACTTACAGTATAGTTCTCAATATAGTTGCAGTACAAAATAAAACTTAGATGTGAACTACTTTTGTACTTAAAGATTAATACTCCTATACTTACAGAATACTTATATAGTATACTTAAAAGTTTACTATTATAAACTGAAAAGTGGGCCAATTTAGTCCGAAGAAGTATTAACATGGTATACTTACAAGTATACCACTAGCACATTGATATTAGTATACTTGGGAATTATACTTCAACTGCACTTAAGTTTACGTAACAAAATAAACTTTAAGTATACCTTTTTTGTAAGTGTATGTTGAATATTTAAGCATTTATCTTTCTTTCTTTAAGCTATTTTCGTTGCTTCTTGGCGCCTTTAGTAAAGGTGTATCAATCAATTGCGTGAGGAACGCTGCCGCTGCAGATTAGTTCCACCTCTCGGACATTGGTAAAAGGTAGGAACCAAAAATTAAAGGAAGATGCCGCACTAAAATTTAGCTGGTACCCACGCCGGGAAGATGGCTGCCGCTGAGCAGATATGCAGCGGGGCAGGTCCTGTATGTTTGCTCCAAAAACCTCCTAAAGCCACCAAAATACCTTCGATTCTGTTGAACACCGATGAACACTTGTCTGTCTTCAATGCAATGAGTGCTAGGACCAATGACTGCTGGGACCAATGAGCCCTAGGCTCACCAGAGTCCTCACTATGGGCTAGCTATGCAGGATGAGATGAGTTCCCTGAGGGAAAATGACACTTTTACCCTAACAACATAGCCAGAAGGGACATGGTGAAATAAAGATGAACCAAAAGAGGTACATCACAAAAATCCTGGAGAGGTTTGACATGACTCACTGCAGACCAAGATCGACCCCATGTGAGAACAAACTGAAATTGGATGATGGATGATGGATGATGTACTGCCCTGATGGATGATGTTGTGCCCTGACGGATGATGGATGATGTTCTACCCTGATGGATGATGTTCTGCCCTGATGGATGATGGTGATGTTCTGCCCTGATGGATGATGTTCTACCCTGATGGTTGATGTTCTCCCCTGATGGAAGGATAACTATTGAGTATTGCCCCACATCAGACATGGTTGCAGATATTTTGACTAAACCTGTAACTAAAGCTCTGCTTGACAAGTTTGTTTCTTTTGTTTTTGGTACGTAATATGTTTTTATTTTCTTTGCTAGATGTACCTGACAACTGCATACTGTAATCAGCCTAAGAGCAAATGGGGGTGTTGAACACCGATGAACACTGTCTGTCTTGAATGCCCTTATGCTGACGTCACTGTGCAGAGGGGGGCGGGTGATTACTCAATAAATAAACACAAGTGAACGGATGGACGTTGCTGGGGGATGGCCAAGATGGCGCTCTGAGCGGTGACGTTTTCGTGAGCTCTGCAAACCTAATTGTTTTTTTTAACTAAATACGGTGAACAAGGACTTTATTTGTGCCTATTGGACAATTACTACTCACCCGCAACTTTTGCTGACGCCAACAAACAAACATGAGCAAACTTGAGAAAAGAAAGAAAGAACGAACCTAGGAAGTCTACAGCTAACATCAACCCCGCTAGCAAGTCTGCTAACGTTAGCCAACCCAAGAAGTAAACTTCGACACCAGATAAACCTGCTGACGGTAAAAATACTTTTCTCGACTCCATGCATGACTATCTCGAAGCGGTACCCGAACCACCACAATTTGCCCTGATGAAAGAAGACTTTCCTTCGCTTCCTCTCACACCATGTTGCTCTCCTGCCGGTAAGCTAAGAAAAGTTGGGGACGCGGAGACAACTACTGTTCTATCCCAGCTCACGTCTCTTACTAGCCTGATTAACTCGAGGTCGGATACGCTGGAAAAAATGGTCAGTGGCAACACCACAGTGATCTCCGAGGTGAAAATGGCAGTTCAAGAGAACACTAAACAAATCACAGCCGTGAAAGAGTCATTTGATGCTGTATGTGCTGAGAAAAATGATATGAAGGACAGAGTTGTCAACGTTGAATCACAGCTTGAAAAATACAAGGCATACGCTGAAACACAGGAGAAGCGGATCTCTCACCTGGAGAGCTATTCACGCCGTTGGAATTTAAAACTACACGGCTTGGCCGAGAAGGAGAAGCAAGACTTGCGGCAAGAGGTTATCCAGGTGTACCAGTCTGTTTTACCGGAGGCGAAGGATAAACTACCAGACGTCGTGGATACGGTGCACCGCCTCGGTCCTAAGAAACCCAGCAACAACCAACCCAGAGGCGTCATCATCCAGTTCACATCCAGGGTCCACCGTGATGCTGTCTGGCGGGCCGCAAAGAAGTCAGCCTTCCTGAAGGACAACAACTTAAAGCTGGCAGAGGATCTGTCAGCTGATGACCGCGACCGGAGAAACCGCCTCTGGCCCGCCGTGGATAAAGCACGCAAGGAAAATAAGTTGGCGTTTTTCGTCGGGGGACGCGCGTTCGTGAATGGGAAAGAAATATTTCCACCTCAATGACGTTTTCTGAGGTAGCACAAGGTACAAACTGAAGTAATACATGGTTCAACTGCCTTCTATTCATCCCTTACATTGACTGCTCTTTCTTCTTGTTACTTGATATTAGGTTTAATTGCACTCAAAAGCTAACCAGGTTTAAGCTGCCATATATTTCTCAGTTATTTATAATTTGAATATGAACTTTATTTTAAGCACTCATGCATACATTGAGTATTGTGTGAGTTGAACAGCAGC
This sequence comes from Lampris incognitus, assembly GCF_029633865.1. NCBI lineage: Eukaryota > Metazoa > Chordata > Actinopteri > Lampriformes > Lampridae > Lampris > Lampris incognitus. The sequence continues at coordinate 50,964,888 of NC_079213.1, read as the reverse complement.
TATTTTTGTTGGACTATTTAAAACGAGTGAGAGATTTCACTTTTTGCCTTCAAAACTCACACACTCACATGAGGTGAGCTATATGTTACTTTGGCTGTATTTTATTATAAATACGTTTTGTTATGGCTCAAGTTCACTGGTCCTTCATCCAGGGTTTGCAGTTCTCACCTTCAACAGCACTCTCTTAAGTGACCACAAGTTCTCAATTTAACCACTTCTTCACTTATTTGGTCTAAGCTTTCACTTATTTGTCCTTTTTTCTTTTTTTCTTTCCTTGCTCTATCCTTATGTCGTTGTCTATTATCTCTTTAAATGCGAGAGGTTTAAGAAGCAATGTGAAACGTAAAGCCATATTTTTATATTGTGAGCAGTTTGGCACAGATTTTTGCTTTATACAAGAGTCCCACTCAATTGAGCAAGACAAGTGTTTCTGGAGGTCGCAGTGGGGAAATGATTTGTGGTTGTCCCATGGTACAGAGCGTTCTGCTGGTGTTTGTATACTGAACAACAGATTTAATGGAAAAATCTTAATCTCTGACTGTGATAAAGACGGTCATTATATTATTCTGATACTTGAGGTTGCACACTCTATCTATATTTTAGTCAATGTGTATGGATTTAACAGTCAAACAGAGAATAATCTTTATTTTGACAGGTTGGAAGAGCGTTTACTGCACTGGCTGTCCAAATATCCAGGTTCTTTTATAATCTTTGGTGGAGACTTTAATGTTGTATTTGATAATTGCATGGATAGGTGGCCTTCTAGGGGTTTAGACTTCTCTAACTCACATGTAAAGTTGTTTGCACAAAGATTTGATTTATTAGATTCATGGAGGGATTCTCATCCAGCTCAAAGAGCATACACATGGTGCAATAAGACAAAACCAGTCACTCACGGATTGATTATTGGCTTATTTCAAAAGACTTGAAAGAAGTTAAAACTGACATTTTTCCTACGCCGCTTTCAGATCACAAAACAATACACTTAAATATCCCTTTGTCATCGTCTTCTGATGCTAAAGTGTCATATTGGAAGCTTAACAATACTATCCTTGAGCATAAGGAAGTAGTTACTGAAGTTCATAGTTTAATAAGGCTTCACTGGAGCAAAGCTCGGGCTGAAAATATGTTTTGTAACAACTGGGAGCTTTTGAAATATGAACTTGGAAAATTTTTTCGTAAATATAGCATTTGTTTGGCAAAGAAAAGACGGGCTGACGAGAATGAAACAATACATACATAAGATTACATATTTAACATCCAAACGTAAAGAGGCTCTCAACGACTATGATAAGGCAGAACTAATTGACTTGCAGCATAGGTTGGATGAGATTTATAAAAGCTGAAGGAGCATTTGTTAGGTCTCGCAAAAAGTGGCTTGAAGAAGGAGAGCAAAACTCTGCATATTTTTTCAGACTCGAGAAACACCAATCCAGCATTAACTCTATTCTACAACTAAATATTAATGGGACAATTTCTAACGATAAGAATACCATAGCAAAGTATTGTGCTGATTTTTATCGTAAACTATACTCTTCCAGTTATTGCCCTCAAGCTGCTTCTGATTTTTTTAACTCCATAGATAATATTACTCAGCTGAGTGAGGCTGACAGTGAACTCTGTGATAGGTCAATTTCTCTGAATGAGGTCGCAGATGCTATAAAGTGTCTAAAAGTTAATAAGTCTCCTGGTACAGATGGCCTTACTGCCGAACTTTATAAGCAGTTCTCTGACAGCTTAGCCCCATTTCTTGTGGAAGTCTTTAAGGAAAGTATTGATAGGGGTGCGCTCCCTCCCACTTTATCTCAAGGCCTAATCACCCTGATTCCCAAACCTAGAAAGGACCCCTTATTCTTAGATAATTGGCGACCAATTTCCTTATTGAACAACGATTACAAGATACTAGCGCTGATTCTTGCAAATAGAGTAAAACCTGTTTTAGATACTGTTATTGATGAGTGTCAGTCCGGGTTTATGCAGAATCGTCATATTTCAAATAACATAAGACTAATCTTAGATATAATAGACTACCCATAATTTGTGCAGGATGAGAGTTTTATTCTTCTTTTGGATTTTTATAAGGCCTTTTACTCCTTAGAACATGATTTTATTATTATTGCTTTGACGAAATTTGGTTTTGGTCAATCCTTTTGCAATGCAGTTCATACTTTATATTTCAATAGTAATAGTTCCATAAAACTTGTTAGTGGTACATCCCCAAGATTTTCTTTGAAACCTGGAGTGAGGCAGGTGTGCCCCCTTTCAGTGTATCTGTTTCTTCTTTCTGTACAACTCCTTAATTTACATATTAAACTCAGTTCATTAAAGGGTATGGTCGTAGCTGACAGAGAAATATTTATAAGTCAACTGGCAGATGACACGGCTCTCTTTCTCAGAGATGCCTCGCAAGTTTCTGTCGCTATCAACAGTATCCAGTCCTTCTCGAAAGCCTCTAGACTTTTCCTTAATCTTAATAAATGTGAACTTTTGCCTGTTAAAGACTGTTTGGCGACCTCAATTCATGGGATTCCTGTGAAAGACTCTGTAACATACCTCGGTATTCAAATCACTAAAGATAGGCAATCCAGAAGCTCTGTAAACTTCAGCCCTATTATAGAAAAGTCCCAAAAAATCTTTAATCACTGGCTGCAGAGAGACTTGTCTCTAAGGGGTAGAGTTCTGCTTTCGAAGGCAGAAGGAATCTCTCATCTAACCTATGCTGCTCAGTCCTTACATGTCGATAACACAATCTGCAAATCAATTGATAAAATGTTAAACAATTTTTTATGGAAAAACAAAACCCACTATTTACGAAAAGCTGTTACTTTAAGCGCATATGACAAAGGTGGTTTGAATTTTATTGATTTTGGTGCACTCAACAATACCTTCAAGATAAACTGGATAAAAAAATATTTGAAAAATCCCACATCTATCTGGAATTTCATTTCACATCATGTGTTCTCAAACTTAGGCGGCCTTAATTTCCTGCTGCTATGTAATTATAGCATTCCAAAAATACCTCTGAAACTTTCTCACTTCCATCAACAGGTCCTTTTAGCGTGGGCATTGATATACAAACACAATTTCTCTCCACAGAATTGTTTCATCTGGAACAACTGTAATATTGTTTATAAGAACAAAACATTGTTTTTGGACAGATGGTTTAACAATGGTCTTGTTTTAGTTGGTCAATTGTTCAAAAAAAGATGGGCTGCTATATAATTACTCTGAATTTCTAATGAGATATAATGTACCAGTAACCGCCTAGAGAATTTTCGTTGGTATTTGATGCTATCCCTTCTGGTTTGTGCATGTTATTCAGGTCCTCTGACAGCTCTCCTCTCATATCATTCAACCCTCCTGATGTGTCACAGTCTCCTCTTGGTACTGTCTGCTTCTCATCATGTAAACTTCTGAACTCCAGAATAAGAGCCATGTTTCAGGATAGCCTAGTTTCCGTCCCACCAGCAACATTTTTTTGGAACAACTTTGTGAATGATGTTGAATGGAAGAAAGTTTGGTCGTTACCACAAAGATTTTTTTTAACAAACAAAGTCAAAGAGATTTAAATTGCTACACAAATTCTACCCTGCAAAACAATATTTATCAAAGTTTAAAAATGATATAGATGTTGAATGTTCTTTTTGCCAAATGCATCCTGAAACATGTGTCCACTTATTCTGGTCATGTCAGTTCACTTATAAATTCTGGAGAGACTTCCACAAGTTTATCGCTGATTTTGTCTTTTCTGATTTTCACCTTTACTATAAGAATGTTATTTTTGGTTTTCATAATTTTAATCACAAAGATGGTGATGCATTCTTTTTTATAAATATGCTTTTATTTTTAACCAAGTTTCATATACATAAATGTAAATTCTCCAACAGAAAGCCTGAACTCTTTGCACTAAAAAAGAAGTTGAACAATATACACTACCGTTCAAAAGTTTGGGATCACCCAAACAATTTCGTGTTTTCCATGAAAAGTCACACTTATTCACCACCATATGTTGTGAAATGAATAGAAAATAGAGTCAAGACATTGACAAGGTTAGAAATAATGATTTGTATTTGAAATAAGATTTTTTTTTACATCAAACTTTGCTTTCGTCAAAGAATCCCCCATTTGCAGCAATTACAGCATTGCAGACCTTTGGCATTCTAGCTGTTAATTTGTTGAGGTAATCTGGAGAAATTGCACCCCACGCTTCCAGAAGCAGCTCCCACAAGTTGGATTGGTTGGATGGGCACTTCTTTGAGCAGATTGAGTTTCTGGAGCATCACATTTGTGGGGTCAATTAAACGCTCAAAATGGCCAGAAAAAGAGAACTTTCATCTGAAACTCGACAGTCTATTCTTGTTCTTAGAAATGAAGGCTATTCCATGCGAGAAATTGCTAAGAAATTGAAGATTTCCTACACCGGTGTGTACTACTCCCTTCAGAGGACAGCACAAACAGGCTCTAACAGGTACTATTTAATGAAGATGCCAGTTGGGGACCTGTGAGGCGTCTGTTTCTCAAACTAGAGACTCTAATGTACTTATCTTCTTGCTCAGTTGTGCAACGCGGCCTCCCACTTCTTTTTCTACTCTGGTTAGAGCCTGTTTGTGCTGTCCTCTGAAGGGAGTAGTACACACCGGTGTAGGAAATCTTCAATTTCTTAGCAATTTCTCGCATGGAATAGCCTTCATTTCTAAGAACAAGAATAGACTGTCGAGTTTCAGATGAAAGTTCTCTTTTTCTGGCCATTTTGAGCGTTTAATTGACCCCACAAATGTGATGCTCCAGAAACTCAATCTGCTCAAAGAAGTGCCCATCCAACCAATCCAACTTGTGGGAGCTGCTTCTGGAAGTGTGGGGTGCAATTTCGCCAGATTACCTCAACAAATTAACAGCTAGAATGCCAAAGGTCTGCAATGCTGTAATTGCTGCAAATGGAGGATTCTTTGACGAAAGCAAAGTTTGATGTAAAAAAAATCTTATTTCAAATACAAATCATTATTTCTAACCTTGTCAATGTCTTGACTCTATTTTCTATTCATTTCACAACATATGGTGGTGAATAAGTGTGACTTTTCATGGAAAACACAAAATTGTTTGGGTGATCCCAAACTTTTGAACGGTAGTGTATAAGGACAATCTCTACTTCAAAAAACACAAAGGCTTTAAAAACTATCAACATTTGCAAATCTCTGAATCTGTTTACATAAAATATGATCTCACCTTTATTTACTTATTTTTTTCTGTTGTTTTTTTTAAATCTTCAATCTATTGTTTTTGTGGTGTCTCGTGTGTCTATTTGGCTCTGTTTGAATGTATTTGAAGTATCAATAAAGTAAGAAAAAAAATACTCAATAAATAAACAGCCGGTTGTCCTTGCTTGGCATTCTGGTGAGACCAGAGATCCGATGACTACCGTGTATCAGTTTGTCCCCGTTAATAGTGCTTTCTGCTAGCTATATGTTACCTACACAGTCCTGATGGCAGCTGCAACAGATTCTACCACAAAACTGGATTTTAATTGCTTTTATAATCTGTAGAGTTATGGTGTGGTCACTTTAAATTACGGGCGAGTACTTATGACGTACACAAGTGGAGACCTCAGTGGTAACGTAGCACGAGGGGTGATTGAGGCAGTTGACGTGTGTACAAATTAACCGGTCCACTGTGGAGATTATAGGCACGTTACATGGTGTCAGAAGTGGGATAATGGCTCAAGGGCTTCGTCGCATCGACCCGTTAATTTACGATGACAATATTGCCGATGACTGGCGGAAATTTGACAAGGAATGGATAATTTATTGCAAGGCGGGGCTGTCGGATAAATCAAAGAAAGTGCAAGCTTACACGCTCCTAAACCTCGCCGGTCCTGAGGCCGTTGAAAAATTTGAGTCATTCATTTACGAAGACGGAGAAAGTCACGAAGATCCAGAGGTTCTACTGGAAAGGTTTGCGGAATTGTGCTTGCCTGCAAAAAACATCATTATTGACAGGCATGCCTTCAACACCGCTAGTCAAAAGCCTGGTGAGTCAGTTCAAGCTTACGTCTCCACTGAAAATACTGGCTAAGAAATGTGATTTTGGCACGCTCCGCGACGAATTGATAAGAGATCGCATTGTGTGGGGCATAGAAAGTGACTGTCCGCAAGTAGCTACTCCGTGAAAAGAATCTCACCCTGGAATTAGCAACAAGTACCTGTATGCTCCATGAAGTCAGAAAAGAGCTCCAATACAAGGAGTTAAAGAAAGAAGCAGATGTGTGCGCTATTACTGTGGCAACTGCAATGGACAACACGCTCCTGGCCGTGGTAAATGTTATGCATTCAATAAACAATGCAAGAATTGTGGCAAACTCAATCATTTTGCTAAATGCTGCACATCCACACCAGCATGGCCCATAGTTGGCGCCAAAGCTCCCAGTCAATACCGAAAAAGACAGCCAGACAGAGTGAACCAACTGATCAAACAACCAGACAGTGCTTTGGATGATACTTTTTATTGTGACCCAGTTGATTCACCCACTCAGAAAGGAGAAATCTTCACAACGCTGAAACTGAAAAGTGGAAAGGGGCAACTGAAGGTAAAAGTGGACACTGGTGCCAAATGCCATGTGATGTCCAAAGGCATGTTGCATGCAGTTGATTGCGCAATCCCTGGGAATGCAGATGAAAGAGTCAATCTTGTGGCCTATGGGGGTGAAACAATTAACACAGAGGGCACAGCAATACTACAATGCCTGCAGGGGCAGTTCAAAATAAAATGATCAATAGGGATGTGAGACCATTGCTAGGACTACAAGAGTGTTGCCATGGGACTCATACACCTTGGATCCGACATCCACACCCTACAACAAGAAGCACCAGAGGTATGGGAATACAAAGACCTGTTTGATAGCAACACTATAGGTAAATTGCCAGTCATATATCACATGAGGCTAGACGACACTATTGCTTCTACAGTGTGTGCGCCTCGCAAGGTTCCAATAGCCATGAAAGAAAAGGTTAAGACAGAGCTTGATCGAGTGACTGCACTTGGTGTCATAGTGCCAGAAAATGAAGCCACAGAATGGGTGTCCACCATGGTTGCAGCCAGGAAAAAAGATGGAACTGTGCGAATTTGCATCGACCCAGGGCACCTGAACAAGGCCCTTCTCAGACCACGTCACCCCCTGAAATCTATTGAGCAAATCATTGCAGATATGCCTGGTGCTAAAGTTTTCAGTATTCTGGATGCCAAATGCGGTTTTTGGCAGATCCCGCTTGATGAAGCTTCCTCAAAGTTTACAACTTTCATGTCACCCTATGGCCGCTATAGGTTCCTGAGAATGCCATATGGCATCTGCACAGGCAGCGAGGTGTTCCAAAATGTGATGGAGCAACTGTACGCTGGACAACCCTGTGAGATTACAGTAGACAATATTTTAGTCTGGGGACGTACAATGCAAGAACATGATGACCGTCTGAGACAGGTATTGAACAGAATTCGGGCCATCAACTTGAAGCTCAACCCTGACAAATGCAAATTCAGAATCTGCTGTGTCCACTATGTTGGACACCTGCTAACTGCTGATGATGTCAAAAGCCAGACCCTGAAAAAATTAAAGCAGTTTGCGACATGGCAAAACGGCAGGACAAAAAAGCCCTGCAGCACCTCTTATGTATGACAAACTATCTGTCAACGTTTATCCCTCAATACAGTGAGGTTACTGGTCCCCTGAGACAACTGATACACCAAGATGTGGAGTGGACTTGGCATGAAGCCCATGATGCGGCATTCAACAAGCTGAAACAAGCAGTGACAAACCCACCAATTCTACAGTTCTTTAACATATCGAAGCCAGTGGTCATATCAGTTGATGCATCACAACATGGTCTGGGTGCGGCGTGTCTCCAGCAAGGGCATTTGGCATTTGCATCACATGCCCTCACACCCACTGAGTCAAGGTATGCACAGATTGAAAAAGAAATGTTGGCTCTCGTCATTGCAACCAAGAAGTTCCATGATTTCATCTATAGACAGTTGAAACCGACCACCAGCCTTAAATAACAATTCTGAGGAAACTGCTTCACACCGCGTCACCTCGCTTGCAGGGCATGGTGTTGAAATTACATCGCTACAACCTGAATGTGATTTATTAATGCGGCAAGGAACTTTTTGTTGCTGAGGCTTTATCACGTGCACACCTACAGATGACTGAGCCTGCACTTACTGATGACCTGTTGGACGTCATGACAGTCCCAAGAGCTCTCCTCACATCGCACAGATGAACTGAGAAATGCTGTAGAGAGGGATGTAATGTGTCAACAGCTCTCTGACATTATCCTGAACGGCTGGCCTAACACCTCAAGATAATTACCCCACGCTCTGCGTCCCTTCTTTTTAATGAAGGAAGAGTTGACTGTCGAACATGGACTTTTGCTTCGTGGACAAAGACTAATAATACCCCCTGCACTTCAAAAGTTCTATGTTGGACAGCTGCACCAAGGCCATCCCGGTATCAACGACACCAAACGCAGAGCTCGGGAGACCATGTACTGGCCCTCAATGTACACAGACATTGAGAGGGAGGTGTCTCGCTGTGCGGCCTGCAATGCTCTCACACCTCACCACACAAAGGAACCACTGCACCTTCATGAAATCCCAGACCTTCCATAGTCATTCACTGCAGCAGATATATTCGAATGGCATGCCAAAATGCATTTAGTGGTTGTGGACTCTTACTGCAGGTGGTTGGAGCTGGACTACCTCCCTGATATGAAAAGCACCAGTCATCGCAAAGCTGAACAGACACTTCGCAACACATGGTGTTCCTCATACCCTCATGACTGACAATGGGACCCGATTCACTGGTAAGGACTTCTCAGACTTTGCACAGACGTGGGACTTCAGACACATGTGGAGTAGTCCTCATTTCCCACAATCAAATGGCCTTGCTGAGCGTGCTGTATGATCTGCTAAGCACCTCCTGGAAAAGTGCTACCATGATGGCAATGACATCCAAGCTGCTCTCCTCCACGCTTGCAACATTCCCTGTGATGGACTGCCCTCTCCTCCTCAGCGCCTTCTGTTCAGGCGGACCAGAACTTTGATACCAGTGACCAAAGCCATGCTGCAGCCAGCTATCCACACTAATGTGAAAAAGAGGATGAGGGGGTAAGCATATCATGACTGCAATGCCCAGCACCTCCCTACATTATGTCCAGGTCAAACCATCGGGGGGGCAGACTGCACGTGGTTTTGACAGGTTAGCAAGAGTAGAGGGCCCAGCCCCTCAGCCTAACAGCTACATAATAAAATCCCAAGGAACCAACTACATCAGGTGTCGGCGACACCTTCTCCGAGTTGATGAACCGCTACCGGCCATCTCTGAGGACGACCTGCCACAAATCCCCGCTTGAGCAGCACCTGATAGAGAAGCTGTCCGCGCTGACACTGCACCACTCACACCGTCCATTGCCACACCAGAAATCACCTCAAGTGATTCAGATGGTAGACCACCTGTGATGACTCGCTCAGGAAGGGTCAGCCACCCCAGCCAGTGTTATCGAGATTAAATCACCACTTAGCCCCAGTGACTGATAAAACTAATGTATGCACTCTGAGAAATATTGTTCTTCCAGTTATTGATAACTGAGTTTCCTTGTTAGTTATTCTGTATCTTATTAGTTACATATGCCATCTCATATTTTTCTACCAGGTGAGTTTGTCAGGTTGCTGTTATGTGCTGTACTCCACTCATGCTGTTGTGTTCAGGGATCTGTGCCACTCAAGTTATGCAACATAGCGGTTGTTTGTGTTGCTGTAATGTGTCTTGTGTTACATCTAGAAGATGGGGAATGTAGAGTTATGGTGTGGTCACTTTAAATTACAGGCGAGTACTTATGACGCACACAAGTGGCGACCTCAGTGGTGACGTAGCACGAGGGGTGATTGAGGCAGTTGACGTGTGTACAACTGGCGTTTATAGTAGGCACGTTACATAATCTTTTATCTTTTTCTGTGCTCGATTCGTCCGCATCTTATCACTGTACAGGCTGTTCCCATTCCCTGGTTAGGGTACGTACTTTTTGTACGTTTTACGTACAAAAAGTAATGCAATTCGTACGTAACCCACGTAATTGTGGACCAGGCTGTGATCACCTTACCTAGGCGCTCGCTGTCGTGGAAAAAAAATGGCGGACGTTTCTTTTATTATCAGTGGAAAATGCAACATTTTAAGTAGTTTGGCCATTAAAATGCGGTTTGATAACCGTAAAAACTGTTTAACGTTATCTGTAAAACAGAAAAGCATTATCATTAGCCTAGCTATCCTAGCTATTGTAAACTACTAATAAGACACGTTAGTCCCTAGCTAACGGGTCTGACCCTTTAGCCGAGCGGTTAGTGATGTCGCCTTGTGGTGCAATACACCACGTATTGAATCCCGCACCGGGCAAGAAAATAACCGGTTACATAGGTGGCAGCGGTGGGATCCGGAAGTGTGCAGATCCTCAGAAGTCTCTTCGGAGCGCGGGAATAACAAAGCGCGAGGGCGCGCTTCCGGGGAGGGTGACGACTGTAAACTACTAATAACACACGTTAGTCCCTAGCTAACGGATCTGACCCTTTAGTCGAGCGGTTAGTGATGTCGCCTTGTGGTGCAGTGCACCACGTGTCGAATCCCGCACCGGGCAAGAAAATAACCGGTTACACCATGTTACAAATCATCAAATCTTACAGAATTTTAACAAGTGAAGTTGTAACAAGCTACTCTGCAAAACGTTGATCAGTTAAATTTCTGAAACACTGTTTTTGTTGTTGACAAAATCGACTGGTTTCATGGCAAACTAGCTATTTGAATTCGCAATTTCAACAAGAAACCTTACCTGTAGTGGAGGGAAGTTGTGCAGAGGATTGCGCAGGCTCTCTGAATCGCTCATGCCGTGGAACATTCGTAGGATTATCCACGAAAAAATTGTGCATAACTTTTCGTTCGATATCACACGTGCCATTTCATGAGAATACGTTACACTGTATGCCATGACCAAGTCTACTGTTGCAGGTGTAGGTGCATATAAATAACAGACAGAGTCGGGCTGTGTCTCTTAGTAACGTGTATTCACCGGCTGTGCCCATAACAGAACTGAGGCATGTTACACAAGGCAAGTATACATCAATCAGTGCCCACAGGGGGCGCTGTTGGCTGCATAACATTACCCTACAACATCTCCCTTCCTTTCGTAGAATACAATACCAAACAATATAATGGATAGTATTAGCCATTAGAACATTAGTGCTCATATCCCAATATTAAAATGGTGCAATGGAAATAGTGCATCAAGAAGAAACAACAAGTCCATATCAACCAAAACCTTTGGAGAACAATAACAACAAAATGGCAGCATCAGAACATCCACAACACCACTGAATAAGAACATTAGAAGTGAACATCACAGTTTTTGTTTCGTTTTTTTTTTTAATGTCCACAGTCCAGTGTGTGTGTGTGTGTGTGTGTGTGTGTGTGTGTGTGTGTGTGTGTGTGTGTGTGTGTGTGTGTGTGTGTGCGTGTGGGTGTGTGTGTGTCAATCTCAGTACAGTGTATGACCTAGAGGTCAAGTCTTTCTGGAGGCTTAATCTGCCTCCCGCTCCGGGAGAAGGCCCGGCCCTCTAACTCACGGCATGGTGTGGTCACAGCCTGTGGGAGAGATGGCAGCGACCTCGGGGCTGACGACCTTGGAGACATTACAGGGCTGCTGACGACTTCCTCCATGCTGCCCCCGCTCACATGGCCCCTTCAGCTGCACACGCGCCCACAGGCTGCTCCGGTGGCCGTTCTGTGTAGGCTGACGGCTGTGGAGGGGCAACCTCTGCTGGTCGGAGATCAACCCTGTTGGGACGATACATGGTCCCCTCCACGTTGATGAGATAGGACTGCGGTCCCCCCTGCTGCCGGCATACACCTCTCCTCCATCGGCCTGTCCTGTCACCTGGGAGTGTTTCATCCTGACAGGCTGGCCAACATTCAGCTCTGGCAGATCCCTGGCAGTTCTGTCATATGTCAGCTTCGCTGCCTGATGCTTCACCCTCAGCTTGTCTGTGACCCCAGTGATGACCTGAGGTGCTAGCAGCTGGTCGGCCACAGGGAGAAGAGTTCTCAGCCTCCGTGACATCAGCCGTTGTGCTGGGCTGCAGCGCATGCCCTCAGTGGGCATGTTTCTCCAGTGTAGAAAAGCCTTCCAGGGGTCCTGTCGGCCCGGTCTGCTTTTCTGCATAGGCCTTTCACAATCTTCACTGCAGACTCTGCTTTGCCGTTAGCTTTTGGGTGTCTCGGGAAGGACATGACATGTTCGAAGCCCCACTCCCTCACAAACGCCCGAAACTCTCCACAATCAAACTGACCTCCAGAGTCGGAAATTACCCGGTCGGGGATACCGTACCGTGCAAACTGCGCCTTGCACCTTCGACTGGCCGTTTCTGCCGACAGGTCTGGGGGTAGATCAATCTCCCAGAAGTCCGAATAGTGATCCACCATGAGCAGGAAGTCCTGCCTTACGTAGCTGAACAAGTCCATGCTCACCAGCTGCCAGGGACGTGTGGGGAGCGGGTGTGACATCATAGTCTCTTTCTGTTGCTCGTGTGCATACTCGTTACACACTGAGCACTGCTGCACATAGTCTTTGATTCCCCCCTGCATATTTGGCCAGTAGAGAGGATCCCGGGCCTGTCTATAACAGCCTCACCCCCCACGTGGTTGTAGTGGAACCCGTTTCAGCATCTCAGGATGCATAGCTTTCGGAATGATGACATGCTGGCTCCTAAAAAGCACACTGTCCTGTGCGCTTATTTCATCTCTGATGGCCCAGTATTCTCTGACGGCTATGGGGCTCTCCTCTTTGCGTTCTGGCCATCCCTCCAGCACGACCGACTTGAAGACACACATCCTCCTGTGTGTGTTTTCGAATCTGTGCGAGGCGTTGGCTGGTGACGTTTAGATAGTCTGCTTGCTGAATGGCTGCCGTGTCGTACTGCACCTGCTGCAGACCATTTCACGTCTGTACTGAGTGTCCGTTCTCTGTGGCGGGGTGGTGGCTCTGCTGAGCGTGTCACTTATGTACATTTCAGGTCCTGGCTTGTACATCACCATGAGGCAGTAGGTCTGAAGTGTGAGGAGCATGCTGTGAAGGCGCTTTGGTGCACTGAGAAGGGGCTTAGTGAAGATTGACACCAGCGGGCAGTGGTCGGTCTCTGCAGTCACATCACCCCTCCCATATAGGTAGTAGTGGAAGCGTTGACTAGCGAATACGATGCTCAGGCACTCCTTCTCAATCTGTGCGTAGTTTTGCTCCGTCTGGTTCAGCGCGCGGGAGGCGAACGCGACTGGCTGTCCCCCCTGAAGCAGACAGCAGCCCAAACTGGTCTGACTGGAGTCGCTCTGTATGGTGACTGGCTTGCTGACATCATAGTAATGTAGTACTGGCACCGCTGTGACCAGCGTCTTGATTTCTTTCATAGCAGCATCATGTTTGGGCCACCAGTGCCACGGCACCTCTTTGTCCAGCAACCTTCTCAGCGGTTCACACACCTCTGACAAGTGGGGCATGAACCTCGATAAATAGTTAACGAAACCGACACACCACTGAACGCCTTTTACATCCGTGGGGTTTGGCATGTCCAGGACTGTCCTGACCTTCTCGGGATCAGCTTTGAGGCCCTCCGCCGACAGTATGTGGCCGTGGAAGCGGACATCCCTCACACAAAACTGTAGCTTTTTTATGCTCAGCCTCAGCTTCACTTCCCTGCATCTGTCCATCAGCGCAATGAGGTTTGCGTTGTGGTTGCGAACGGCCTCCTCCTCCGTGTCTTCACAGCCGACTATGAGGATGTCATCGGCTATGGGCTCAATCCCTTTCAAACCGGCCAGCAGCTCATGTTGTTTCCTCTGGTACAGCTCTGGTGCGACTGACACGCCGAAAGGGAGCTTCAGCCATCGCTTTCTACCCCATGGCGTCCAGAACATTGTCATCAGGCTGCTCTCCTCATCCAGGCGACACTGCAAGAATGCGTCGCGCACATCCGCCAGGGTGAAGATACGTGCCTTAGGCAGCTTGTACAGCACATCATCTAAAGTGGGCATGAGGTAATGGGACCGTTTCAGGGCTCGGTTTAGTGGCTTGGGGTCGATGCAAAGCCTCAATTTGTCCGGCTTCTTCACTATGACCAGATTGCTAATCCAGTCTGTGGGCTCAGTGACTGTGGTTAAGTGTCCATCCTTTTCATATTGATCCAGCTGCGCCTTAACAGCTGCCTTGAGGGCCACCGGGACATTTCTTGGTGTGCACTGGACAGGGGCCACAGTGCTATCCAACTCGAAGTTAACATCAACCAGCAGTGACTCGACTGGGCTGGTGAACACGTCATTGTAAGTGTTAATGAGACAGCCTTTGGTTAGCTCACCTGTCTTGAAGTGCTCCACTTTATTCAGCTCTTCGGGAATGGTGAAGCGTATCAAGCCAAGTCTCTCGCATGTCTCCCCTGAAAGCAAGGGCTTCTGGCTGGTGCGCACGACCTCAAAGTCCAGTCTGTGTGTCTTGCCCCTAATGACACACTGTGTGCTGTACACGCCCATTGAGCTCATCCACTCACTGTTGTAGAGTCTCAGCCTGGTGAGACTTTTTTGAAGAGGCGCTCTAGGCGCCAGTCTCATCTTGTCTTTCAAGCTCATCACGTTGCAGGTGGCTCCAGAGTCAAGCTGGCACCTCTGGACCCCTCTGTGCAGTGGCAGGTTTACAAGCCACTTTTTTCTTTGAGTGTTCACAGCCCCCATGCTCTCAGCCATGTACACATCCCTCTCATCGCGGTCGCTGTCCTCTGGGTCCCCTAGCGGCGGGTCATCCACAGCGTTCAACTGACGTGCTTGCTGGCCTCTTTTCATGCATACTTTGGCAAAGTGATTAGCAGTGCCACACAAGCGACATGATTTTCCAAATGCGGGGCACAGGTCTCGCCCCCGCCTGTGTGGTGTGCCACAGTACTTGCATTCACCTGTGCCTCTCTGTGGCTGTGCAGATGTGTTGGTGGGCTCGGATGGCCTGCTGGTAGGTCTCCGTCCTGGTCGCTGTCCATGTGCTACATTGATGCTCTCCCCAGGCACAGAGCTGCTAAGTGACATGGATTTTAACTTATTGTCCAACACCTCCGCTGCACGGCAAATATCAATAGCTCCCTCCAACTTAAGCTCCTTTTCTCTTAGCATGCGTCGTCTGGCGCCCTCATCAGTTGTTCCAAGAACAAGCCTGTCCCTTATGAGCTCGTCTCTTATAGCTCCATATTCACATGTGGCAGCCTTTCCTCTCAGTCTTGTGACAAAAGTATCCACAGGTTCTCCTTCCTCTTGTTTAAGGTTGCCAAAAACATACCTCTCAAAGATGACGTTTTTGGTAGGTGTAAAGTATTCCCCCAGTTTGTCGAGTATCGCTCCGCCGTCTTTCTGCTCTTCCGCTGTGAGTCCAAGGTTGTGCATGTAAACATGGAGGCATTCCTTCCCCATTAGCCTCCGGAGTGTTTGCTGCCTGCACCGGCTTCTCTGCCTTGTCGATCCCGGTCGCAAGTAAATAATCCTCAAACTCTGATGGAAAGCTAGCCCAGTTGCTGTGAAGATCCCCAGTCATCTTCATGGGCTCCGGCAGCGGAATATTGGAAGCCATCGTCTTGGCTCGATGCTAATGCTAGCAGGCTAACTAAAACTTCTAGCTACGCTGAGTAAAAAAAATAAATGCACGCTGTTCAAGCAATAGGCAACGTAAGACTCACTTTGGGTTCCAATACAGCTTCTGACACCATGTTGCAGGTGTAGGTGCATATAAATAACAGACAGAGTCGGCCTGTGTCTCTTAGTAACGTGTATTCACCGGCTGTGCCCATAACAGAACTGAGGCATGTTACACAAAGCAAGTATACATCAATCAGTGCCTCCAGGGGGAGCTGTTGGCTGCATAACATTACCCTACAACATCTACCTTCCAAACAAAGGGAGCCAGCACCTCCTGCTCATGAAATTCCTGGACAATGGCCGTGCTAGGACGCCTTTAACGAAACCCAAGCAAACAACACCCGGTCCCTCCTTGGGACTTTACACCTTGCAGGTATGCTGATTCTAGCTGGCGATTTGGAATTAAATCCTGGCCCGCAGGCCTTAAATACAACTAGCCTGGCTGTCATACAGCTAGCTCGCATATCACTGCTACTTCAGCCACTGCAATTAATCTGGCTACCACAGCTGCCACAACATCAATACATCCCTGCCAATAACACGTTTGGTTCAATCGTATACTACTCACCTCCCCTGGCGTTCTCATGGCTTTCTCCTGATGTGTCGTGGTCTTTGGGCCGGCCCGTGTGGTCTAGCTGCAGGCCTAGCATTAACAACAGCGGCCTAGCAAATATAAGTGCAGCAGCGGTCTCACCAGCGGGTCCGCGCCGACGGCACTATGCCCAGCAGCTGCATGTTTAAATCGACCCGGAACGTCTGGACAGCTGCTAAACAGTGGTCTCACCAGCGGGTCCGCGCCAAAGGCCTTATGTCGAGCAGCTGGTTGCATGTGCCGAACCGGAGCGCGCGGACAACAGCCAAACAGCGGTCTCACCAGCGGGTCCGCGCCGACGGCACTATGCCTAGCAGCTGTATGTTTATGTTGCGACCCAGAAATATTCTAAGCACTTTGCATGGATAATTTACTAAAAATGAGAATTCATTTTTATTTCATGGTACATTGTAATTTTATTCCGGTATTTGTAATTGTATTTGCATTAGGTATTCTGAATATGATTTTGCTTAGTTGTGGTGATAGGAGTTTAAAAAAAAAAGCTGCTTCAGTGCTTTTGGCAGATAAAACTACACAAGGATAGCACAAAGTACTGTACATTCAATACATCTTTTCGCCGCTACTCTTTCCAAAGGCTGCCTTTTGGAATCTCCTCTGGTCCCGAAGTGTTCCACAGGACCATGGAGCACATCATAGAAGGTATTGACGGGGTACGTGTGTATGTGGATGATATCGTGCTGTGGGGATCCACACTGGAGCAGCACAGTGAGAGGCTCATCAAAGTGCTCCAAAGCATCCAGAAGTATGGACTAAAGCTGAACAGAGCAAAATGTCAGTTTAGTGTGAACGAAATCACCTTTCTGGGAGACAAGCTGTCAGAAACAGGTGTGGAGCCAGACAAGAGCAAGGTGACAGCAATCCTGGAGATGTCCAGCCCCAAGGATAAAAAAGGTGTGTTGGAAGTGCTGGGAATGTTCAATTTCATCAGCAAACTCATACCAAACCTGTCCTCAAAAGCTGTGCACCTGAGAGGGTTGTTGCACGACAGAACTGAGTTCAAGTGGACTGAAGATCATGAAAAGGAATGGACACGACTGTCACAACAGAACCAGTGCTGACGTTCTTCGACCCATCAGCGGATAAAGATATCCACTGATGCATCGAAAAATGGGATTGGAGCGATGTTACTACAGACTGATGGAGAACAATGGAGGCCAGTAGCCTACGCGTCAAGTAGAATGTCCATGGGTGAATGTCGCTATGCACAAATTGAAAAGGAGTGTTTGGGACTGGTATATGGCTTTGACAAATTCCACAGTTATGTCTATGGCTTACCAACGTTCGTGGCAGAGACAGACCACAAGCCGTTAATAGCCATCATCAAGAAAAAGCTCAGCGAGATATCACCACGAATTCAAAGACTGATGATGAAGTTACAACACTATGATTTCGAACTGATCTACACATCGGGTAAGCACACTGTGCTCACTGATGCTCTGTCCAGGGTGACGACACAGAGTGAAGCACGCAGCGGGAGCTCCACAGAGACGGATGTGACTCTCCATGTGAACCTGATTACTGAAACACTACCCATGTCTGACATGAAATCAAAGCAGATTGCAGCTGAAACAGAAAAGGACACAGGCCTACAAAAATTCATCAAGAATCTGAATGAGGGTTGGCCTAGAGGTGAATGTCAACAGTATTACAACATCAAAGCTGAGCTGAGCGTTGTCAATGGGTTTCTACTCAGAAAAGACAGAATTGTCATTCCTCAGTCACTGAGACCAGATATGCTGAAAAGGCTGCACGAGGGGCACCTGGGTATGGAAAAATGCAAGAGAAGGGACAGAACAGCCGTTTATTGGCCAGGAATCAATGCAGACATCGATAGGCTAGTCTCAAGCTGTGAGACCTGTCTGAAGTATCACGCAAAACAGCCAAAACAGCCAATGGCAATCACAGACCTACTAAACAAGCCATGGCAGAAAGTTGGGACTGACCTGTTCCGCCTGGATGGAAAGAATTACCTGCTGGTGGTCGACTACCTGTCACATTATCCAGAGATGGCGCTGCTTCCCAGCATATCTGCTACTTGTGTGGTTAGACACATGAAGTCAATATTTGCAAGACATGGAATCCCACAGATCGTCTACAGTGACAACGGACTATGCTACAGCAGCAAAGAGTTCCAGGACTTCGACAAAGAGTATGACTTTCGATATGTGACCTCAAGCCCCCTGTATGCCCAGTCAAATGTAAAGCAGAAAAAGGAGTTCACATAGTCAAACAGCTGCTCAAGAAAGCACAAGACGGCTGCTCAGATCCATATCTGTTGAGTTACCGAGCTTCGCTGCTTGAACATGGCAAGTCTCCTGCTGAGATTCTGATGGGACGTAGGCTACGCACCATGCTACCCTGCACTGAAGAGCAAAAGAAGCACAACGAGGTGTAACAGAAACAAAAGCATCTGCAAAAGAGACAAAAAGCAAACTATGACAAATCATCAAGTAGCTTAGTGCCACTGGCAAGACATGACACAGTGAGACTCGAAGATTCCAACAGCTGGAATAAGAAAGCCACTGTTCTGGAGGAAGTAAGTCCAAGATCCTACACAGTCAGAACAGATGGTGGTCAAATCCTGAGGAGGAATCGAAGGAGCTTGCTGAAAACACGAGAGACACTGCAAAAACAAACAAATGAAGAAGTTCCAACCTGCAATGCATCCGCTGAACCGCCAGCTGAGAAGAGACAAACATCACCTGAACACTCACCTGTGCTGAGATCCACACGCAAAGTCAAAGCACCTGACTGGTTGAATCTGTAATGTAAAAAAAAAGAAAAGAAAAAAAATTGAGCTGTATCCTTGTGAGTTGTCTTGAAAGAAAGACTGAAATCAAACATGAACACTTAGTAAAAGGAACCTGATTATGTCGTTAAAAACAGATATATGTGATTGTTTGTTTATGCTGTTAAAAAAACGTTCATGTTTGTGGGTGACAAGAATGTTTTTATTACAGTTTGAAGTTGCTACTAGAGCTAGATGAATAGTTTGTGTATAGCCACATCTAAAGGAAAGGGGATGTGGCGATAGGAGTTAATACTAACATTTATAACAATACTTACCACCTGAGGGCAGTATCCGCAAATGTAGTAGTCTGTAGGATTTCGGCAGAAGAAGACGCCACACGATACTTGATGCACATGTTAGCTGAGTTGTCACAGTCCTTTAATAAATAGTTGTCATTGTTGAACCTGTAGTGGTTATGGGGATACATAATTCCCCTTATTGAACTGGTTGATCGAGAAGACCAGAAGGAGGTACATTGTGTCTTTGTAGATTTAGCGAAAGCATACGACAGGGTGCCTAGAGAGGAGGTGTGGTATTGTATGAGGATGGCGGGAGTTGCAGAGAAGAATGTAGGAGTGGTTTAGGATATATACGAGGGAAGTGTGACTATGGTGAGGTGTGCGGTTGTAATGACAGATGGGTTCAAGGTGGTGGTGGGATTACATCAAGGATCGGCTCTGAGCCCTTTCTTGATTGCAATGATGATGGACAGGTTGATGGACAAGATGAGGAAGGAGTCTCCAGGGACGATGATGTTCGCAGGTGACATTGTGATCTGTAGCGAGACTAGGGTGCATGTTAAAGACAGCCTGGAGAGGTGGAGGTATGCACTGGAGAGAAGAGGAATGAAAGTCAGTAGGAGCAAGACGGAATACCTATGCATAAATGAGATGGAGGACAGTGGAATGGTCAGGATGCAAGGAGTGGAGATGACGAAGGCATAAATACTTAGGGTCAACTGTCCTAAGTAACGGGGAGTTCAGTAGAGAGGTGAAGAAGAGTGCAGGCAGGGTGGAGTGGGTGGAGAAGCGTGTCAGGAGTGATTTGCGACAGAAGTGTACCAGCAAGAGTTAAAGGGAAGGTTTACAAGATGGTTGTGAGACCAGCTATGTTGTATGGTTTGGAGACAGTGGCACTGATGAAAAGACAGGAGGTGGAGCTGGATGTGGCAGAGGTGAAGATGATAAGATTTTCACCGGGAATGACGAAGAACACTGTGGAATTTGCCATTTCTTTTTTATTTTGGTTGATTTCGTTTTGTGAGTCGTCGCCCCTTTGTGCCCATTTTGGTGAGGTGTAAAAGGCACCTTGTTTTGTCCGTGGAGTGGTTTTAGATATGGTTTGGCGCTTCGCCAGTCTGTGGCCCTCCTAGCCTTAGTAGGTGGCAGGTATTGCTGACTTTATTGTGGGTGTTGTGTTGTTGGGTGATTGCAATTTGTTGGGTGATTGCAATATGTTCCAATTTTTGTGTAATTCTAGGGGGGTGAATGTAGCATGGTTAAAAACGTCATAACCAAAAAAATGTTATATAATTACACAAAGTATCACCACATGATTATTATTATTATTATTTTCATTGCCAACATTGTTATTTTATTTTATTATATCATCAGGAAAAGCTTATAGTAGCCCCTCCTTGTTGTGACGCCATTTCCTGTTAGTAGCTCCAAAACGTATGTTCCCCCTGACTTCTGCCTCTTTCCCGCTTTGGACATGTAGAAAAAGGTATGTGTTCATTTTTGTCTGCCCCTGTAATTCATTTTATCCATTCCTAATGTGTCTTATGTCTAATGTGGGTCCCAATTTTTTCGTAGGCTACAGCAGGAGCTGATCTGACGTTTTCTGAAACCTGTCCTGTTTTGTTTATATGCGACAGAATACAGATCCCATGCATGAGAGAAGTTGTCCTGTCTTTCCTACACAACGCAATGAAAAAGTACACCAGTCACACTAGGCCCACCTTCCAGGCTTTCAGGATATGGTGGGAACACACTCAGTGTGAAAGGTGACTGTAGGTTAACCTGCAGATACAAAAATAAAACAGTAATGCCAGATTTTGACATAGTCTGTGCAGAAAGTGCTTCCCCCTTCCTAGGCATGAGAGCACGTCTAGACCTGAACATTATCAAAATAGTGCATATGGTCAATGCGCAGCCAGAGCCACACATGAGCCAGATGGATGAGTATGTGTATGTGTTTCAAGCTACTGGGCTGTTTCCTGGAGAGTGTAGTCTTCACCTGAAACATGAAGTAACACCAGTGGTGTGCCCACCTCGCCACATCCCATAAGCTTTGTGCCGCCGACTCAAAGACGAGTTAGATGAAATGGAGAAAATGGGCATAATCCAAAAGATCACTGAACAGACAGAATGGGTTAACGCACTGGTGGTAGTGGAAAAGCCCAAAACAGGAAAGTTCAGGATTTGTTTAGATCCCCGCCACCTAAACAAAGCCGTCCAGAGACCCCACTATCCACTCCCTACTCTAGATGAAATTATGGCAAGACTGGCAGGGGCACAGTACTTTAGCGTATTAGACGCCAGGTCTGGTTACTGGAACATAAAACTCAGTGAAGAGTCATCCATGCTAACCACAGTTAACACTGTCTATGGCAGATACAGGTTCAAGAAACTCCCGTTCGGAATTATATCTGCACAAGATGAGTTCCAGAGATGGGTGGACGAGGCCTATGAAGGTCTCCACAACGTCGCCGCCATTATTGATGACATCATTGTATATGGCCTATGGCCGCACCAAAGAAGAGCATGGTGCCAGCCTGCGTGCCATGCTGCAGAGAACCAAAGAGAAAGGAATAAAATTAAACAAAAACAAGAGCATCGTCTGTGTGCCCAATGTAAGCTATTTTGGACACATGCTGACACGAGAGGGCGTCCGGCCTGACCCCAACAAAGTCAAAGCAATCAAAGACATGCCCCCACCGCAGAGCAAGGCAGAGCTAGACACAATATTGGGCATGATCACTTACCTGTCTAAGTTTGCCCCCAGACTCTCGGAGGCAACAGCCCTGCTCTGAGAACTGTTGAAAGAGAGCAGTGAGTTTGTATGGGACTCGAACCAGGATGTAGCATTCTAGCAAGTGAAAAGCCCTTAATACAAGAGCCCGGTCCCGAACTAGCCTACTTTGACCCCAGTAAGGATGTGAAGCTGCAGGTGGATGCCTCCAAACATGGTTTAGGAGCAGTCATGCTGCAGCATGAGAAACCAATTGCATATGCATCAAAGGCACTGAATGAGATGGAAGTCAACTATGCTCAGATCGAAAAGGAGCTGTACGCCATGCTCTTTGAATGCAAACGATTCCCCCAATACCTGTATGGACGCCAGGTGACCATGGAGTCAGATCACAAGCTGCTTGAGTCAATCATGCGAAAGCCCTTGGCATCTGCACCGCTGCGGCTCCAGCACATGATACTACAGTTGCAAAGATACAGCGCCAACATTGTTCACAAGCACGTAAAGCAAATACCAGTCGCGGACACGCTGTCTAGGAAGCCGATTGAGTACAGTGACAACTCCCTGAGTGAAGGCATGGATTCCCAAACACACACAGTGATCAGCAGTGCTCCAGTGAGCGACTGGAAAATGGCAGAAATCAGGTCTGCCACAGCCAAGGATGAGCAACTCTCAGCCTTGAGACAGGTTATCCAATCAGGGTGGCCTGAGACAGTCAAACAATGTTCTGCTGTCGCTGAATATTGGAATCACAGGACGAAATATCCGAGACAGATGGCATTCTGTTAAAAGGAGAAAAAGTAATTGTGTCAAAATCACTCAGAGCAGACATGCTTGCGCGCATACGCACAGGCCATCTCGGTATGGAGAAGTGTAAGCAGCGTGCAAGAGAGATTCTATTCTGGCCAGGGATGGTAAACAAATAGACACTAGTTGGATCTTGTAGCCATTTGCCTAGAGCGACGCCACGCCGTCCCCAAAGAGCCAATGCTGCCACACCCCATTCCTGAACAACCTTGGCAGGTCATAGCCATCGACCTGTCCAAATGGAACTGTAATGAATGAAAGGTCACGTGTTTAACTTGACCTACTCACGGGTGTACGTGCAGTGCGTGTGACGTATACAGGAAGTTAGAAGCGCATGTTATGAAGGTTGTATGTCGGATGAACGCTAGTAAAAGCTACACAGTTAAGAACCTACGAAGTCGGCTCGTTCTTGAATTATTCTTATGTCAGTAAGACAAGGCGTCTACGGATATTACATGGTGTAAGAATAGTCTGTGTATCGGAACACGAGCGGTCATGCCGAAGTTTAATCCGCCGAGTGAATTCAAGTTTGACTGCCCCGTCGAATGGCCAGAGTGGAAACAACGGTTTTCGCGCTTCAGGCTCGCGACAAAGCTGGATAAAGACGACGGGGAGATTCAAGTGAGTTCGCTGATTTATGCAATGGGAAGCGAGGCTGAAAAGATATTCAGCTCGTTTGACTTCGCGGCGGAGGGTGATAAAGTGGACTATGATATCGTACTGAAAAAGTTCGACGACTACTTTATTCCCCGCCGTAACATCATACATGAGAGGGCGTGCTTCTATCAGCGTAGCCAGCAGCCAGGAGAGACAGCGGAGATGTACATCCGGACATTGTATGAGCTGTCTGAACACTGTGAGTTTGGGGACAAGAGGGATGAACATATCAGAGATCGTCTGGTAGTGGGCACAAAAGATAAGGTGCTCTCCCGTCAGTTCCAGCTCACAGCGGACCTTACTCTGGTGAAAGTCATTGAACAAGTGCGCCAGGCGGAGGCAATAACAAAGCAGCTCAGCCTCCAAGCTAACCAACCAGAGGCCCAGCTGGCTAACGTCAATGTTGTCCGACGGCGGGACGGACGCCAAAACAAAAAGGGCGGACAGCGTCATGGTGGCAGCATACCTGCAACCAACAAAGTAGATGAATGCGGGAGGTGCGGCAAGACGCAGCACACCGATGAGCGGAAGTGTCCTGCAACGAACAGTAAGTGCAACAAGTGTCATAAAAAGGGACATTGGGAGCGTGTATGTCACTCTAAAGCGGTGAGAGAAGTCACTGAAGAGGTTAAACAGCTGTACTTTCTGGGAGAAGTTGGCAAAGAGAGCAGTCAGGAAGATTGGACTGTTAGTTTAAAAATAAGTGATGTACCAATAACCTTTAAAATTGACACGGGGGCTGACGCTACTGTTATCAACCAAGGGACATTTAAAAAGCTGAAGCCAAACATAAAACTGGGACCTCCTGACACATGCTTCATAAGCCCAGGTGGAAACATCAGCTGCATAGGACAGTTTCAAGCCACAACCAACTACAAGGAGAAACAATACTCCTTTCCAGTGTATGTGATCAAGGGGAGAGGCAGCTGTCTGCTGAGTCGTCCAGAGGCAGTGGAGATGGGTCTAGTGAAGCGGATGAATGAGGTCAGTGGAGTTTTCGGTTCAAGTGGACTGCTGAAAACAGACCCAGTGAAAATAGCTCTGGTGGAGGGTGCCCAGCCATACGCGGTGCATACAGCCAGACGGATACCGCTGCCACTTGTACCACTGGTTAAGAAAGAACTGCAGCGCATGGAAAATGAGGGCATTATTGAAAAAGTGACTCAGCCCACAGAATGGTGCGCCGCTATGGTGCCGGTGCTGAAACCGAACAAGAAAGAGGTTCGCTGCTGCGCTGACCTCAGGAGACTGAATCGAGCGGTGAAACGTGAGAAATACGTGCTGCCCACTATGGAGGAAATAATGCCAAGGCTCGCAGGGTCAAAGTTCTTCACAACGTTGGATGCAGCAAGTGGGTTTTACCAGATCCCCTTGCATGAAGACAGCAGGGGGCTCACCACTTTCATCACCCCATTTGGGAGGTATGCTTTCTGCCGCCTTCCATTTGGTATAACGAGTGCTCCAGAGATTTTCCAGAGAAAGATGGCGGAAACTCTGACCGGGCTAGAGGGCACAGAGGTGTACATGGATGACATCCTTATACATGGAGAGACTGAGGAAATCCATGACCGGCGCCTAGCAGAGGCGCTGGGGGTCATTGAAACAGCAGGTCTCAAACTGAACCAAGCGAAATGCAAGTTCAAACAGAAACAAGTCCACTTCCTTGGTCATATCATCAACGAGGCAGGCATCAGACCTGACCCGGACAAAGTGGCCGGAATAGAGAACTTTCCTCAGCCCCAGAACGTGACGGAACTCAAGAGGTTCCTCGGGATGGTGAACTATTTGGCAAAATACGTCCCAAAGCTGTCCACTGTAGGTCAGCCGCTTTATGGACTGCTTAAAGCAACGACAGAGTGGCTGTGGGGACCTGCACAGAACACAGCATTCCAAGACCTTAAAGCAGCACTCGCCACCGCCCCGGTACTCACCTTTTATGACGTCACTAAGGCTACGGTGGTGTCAGCAGATGCCAGCAGCTACGGGCTGGGAGGCGTTCTGCTCCAGCAGCACGGGGAACACTGGAAGCCCGTGGCCTACTGCTCCCGACGGCTGAGTGATGCAGAGACAAGGTACGCACAGATCGAGAAAGAGTGCTTAGCCAGCGTCTGGGCATGTGAAAGGTTCGAGAAGTACTTGTTTGGGCTTGACAATTTCAGACTTGTCACCGATCATAAACCACTAGTGCCTCTCATGAACAGCAAAGACTTGGATAATGTGCCCATTAGGTGCCAGAGACTGTTAATGAGGCTGATGCGTTTCACTGCAGTGGCTGAATACGCACCAGGCAAAACTTTAGCTGTGGCTGATGCACTCTCCAGAGGCCCAGAGCAGTGCTATGGAGATGGTGCTTCTCATGATGATGTTGCAGTGCACATTGATGCCATCGTGTGCCAGGTGCCTGCCACACCTCAAAGGATACAGGAGATAAAACAGAGCACGGATGGGGATCTGCAGCTCCAGACAGTGTTGGGCTTCATCCGACACGGCTGGCCTGAGTATGTCGATAAAGTGCCGGAGACAGTCAGAGACTTTTATCAGGTGAGAGGGGAGTTATCTGCGGTAGATGGTTTAGTCATCAGAGGCAGTCGTATCGTCATTCCCACAGAGATGAGGGAGGTGATCTTAGACAGAATACACGACGGGCACCAGGGGATAGTTAAGTGCAGAGAGAGAGCTAGCCAGTCAGTGTGGTGGCCCAAAATGACAGAGCACATTACAACAAAGATACAGCAATGTCAATTCTGCAGAGAACACAAGAACACACAGAGAAAAGAGCCTTTAATGTCAAGTGAGCTCCCATCCAGACCATGGCAGAAAGTTGGCATAGACCTGTGTGAGTACAAAAAGCAAAACTACTTGATAGTGTCTGACTATTATTCCAGGTTTTTGGAGATCCTAAATCTACCAACAACTACTAGCAGTCAGGTTGTAGCTAGGCTGAAGGCTACATTTGCACGTTTTGGTATCCCTGAAATTGTAGTTAGCGATAATGGGCCACAGCTAGTTTCAGAAGAGATGAGGAGGTTCAGTGAGGATTATGATTTCATCCATGTGACTTCAAGCCCACACTACCCCCAGAGTAATGGACAGGCAGAGAGGGCTGTTCAGATAGCCAAAAGCATATTAAGGCAGGAAGACCCTCTCCTCGCCCTGTTGACATACAGAGCTACACCCTCTTCTTCCACTGGAGCCAGTCCAGCGGAATTGCTCATGGGTAGGAGACTCAGAACCACCTTACCCACATTGCAGCATAACCTGAAACCGGCCTGGCCTAAAGAGGAACTGATCAAAACCGCTGACGCCGCAGCCAAATCGAGGCAGGCTTTCTACTACAACCGCAGGAACGGCGTGCGGACACTGCGCCCACTGAACTCGGGTGACGCAGTACTCACCAAACCTGATGGACAGAAAACATGGACAATGCCAGCAGTTGTTCACAGTCAGAGCTCCACTCCCAGATCCTACATAGTGGAGACAGCTCAAGGTGAACATTACAGAAGGAACAGGCGCCACCTGTTGGCTACACCCAAAACACTCACCTCTGTCAGCAGGGATCCTGACCATGTCACTCCAGGGGAGAGTGGAAACACGGATGAGTCCCGAGCAGCAGAAATGCCAACTTCCACACCATATGTTACTCGCTCTGGCAGGGTGAGCAAGCCTGCAATCCGGCTGGATTTGTGAGGCGTATGGACTTGTGTATTGTGGGGGGATTTTTTATTTTTTGTGAAAAGGGGGGTGATATACAGGTTAGAAAATCATCTTAGAGGGGGAGATGTAATGAATGAAAGGTCACGTGTTTAACTTGACCTACTCACGGGTGTACGTGCAGTGCGTGTGACGTATACAGGAAGTTAGAAGCGCATGTTATGAAGGTTGTATGTCGGATGAACGCTAGTAAAAGCTACACAGTTAAGAACCTACGAAGTCGGCTCGTTCTTGAATTATTCTTATGTCAGTAAGACAAGGCGTCTACGGATATTACAGGAACAACACTGACTATATAGTTGCAGTTGACTATTATAGCAGGTACTTTGAGGTAGAGAAAATCGCAAACCTCACTTCCCCAACTGTCATCCGGAAGCTGAAGGCCATGTTTGCAAGATTTGGAATACCCCAGTCTGTAGTGAGTGATAATGGTCTTTGCTACAGCTCACAGGATTTCAAGAGCTTTGCACAGGCATGGGACTTTGAGCATGTCACAAGCAGCCCCCTGTACCCACAGAGCAACTGGTTGGCTGAGAAGACAGTACAAACAGCCAAAGCCCTCACGGACAAAGCACACACACAGAGGTCAGACCCGTACCTCAGCTTATTGGAATACAGGAACACACCAGTGGATGGACTCAACTCCCCAGCACAGCTGTTAATGAGCAGAGCCTTACGCTCTTCCGACCACTGCAAAACAGCTACAACCAGAACTCGCTTGTCACAGCGCAGTACCTGGCAGGAGAGAACTGTGCCAAAAAAGACAAAAACCGTATTATGACAGAAATGCCAAAATGCTACCTGCACTGCCGACTGGAGCCACAGTCCGAGTCCAACAGCCAACTGGAACGTGGAAACCTGCTACAGTTGTCGGACCAGCTGAGACCCAAAGAGCTTACAACATCATCAAAGATGAAGGTCAAGCGCTTCGACGCAATCAACGACACCTTCTACAGACCAACGAATATGATGCAGGTCAGGAAGTTAACACACACGACCAACAGGTGGAGCCCCAGACCACTGAAGACTGTACACAACCAGGTCAGCACGTGGGGTTAAGCCAAAAGTTATCTTTGACCTGTGACTGTTTGAAATCAACCTAAAAAAAGCAGAAAGGTTGATATTATGTTGCAAAAAAAATGTTGTTGAAAATGTGAATTGATGTTGCACTGAAATATGTGTATTATTGTTCATGATGTTCCGGAATGTTAATTGAGCTACTCAGGGCCATTAAAGAGGGGATGTAATATCCATAGGTGAGGATATAATTGTATGATCCAGTAATGTTCTAGTCCAGCACGATGCTAGGTGATGACGTCACTAACCTATCCTGGGGATTCAGGAAGTCACCAGACTGAAGGGATTGTGTATGCATGGTAGACCACAGTCAACACGGAACACCAAACGCTATTTAATGTGTGGACATTGCTTCATTCGAGACACTGTAGAGTGACCGTTAGGAGGCAACCCTTTTAAATATTACAGCTTCGAAGGCCCGTTCCGAAAATACACACGCTCCCTGGAGTTTTTTTGCCCTTAATATCTTAGTGTATTTTGACGTGTAAACACGAAAATACAGTTTATTACTAATTTGTGTGAATAGGAGGTGCCCTGTGATGGCCTGGCCTCCACCAGGGTGTCTCCCCGCCTGCCGCCCAATGACTGCTGGGATAGGCTCCAGCATCCCCGCGACCCTGAGCACAGGATAAACAGTTTGGATAATGGATGCATGGAGGGAGGTGTAACGTTAAAAGCACTTGTGAGAATGTCATCTCTACTTCACCAGAAATATCAACTTTCTTATCAAGTGTATCTCTGGCAAGTTTAGATCAATGATTGACAACGACACTTGACGACAGGGCAGGTGTTGCACCGAAATCTGTGATCCATCAGATCATGTGACCATGCTTTTAAAACAGGCTGTTTCAGACAGCATACGGCAGTAAGATAAACACGGTTTAAAAGAGGCATAAAATTAAAATGGTTAAGATTAGGCATTCTGTTGGAGATGGTTCATTTTTGACCCGGGTTTGCTGTGGTTAAGATTTGGATTACCATCTGGGGGGACGGCCAAACTAGCGCATTGGTGTAACAGGAACACTGGCAGTCACTGAACTAACAACTCCAGGGAAAGTGTGTATTTTCGGTACAACGGCCCTTCAGAGCACAGGGCGTTTGTTTTCCGGATAACACGCCGTTGGACAAATGGCTCTTCGGTCCAACTGGACATTTTTCGGACTATTGGGGTTTTGGAATAATGGGCCGTCGGAAAAATGGTATGGCACCGCACAGTAGCGTCGGCGGTTCCTCTCTCTGTTGCTTTCCGGTCTTGGTCTCAAACAAAACTCTCGGAACCATAAACTTAAGTGCAGTGCGGGTCACCTTGCCCTGATGTCCCGGCGGTTTTGAATTTTAGACTACTGCCCATGAGCCAACTCCCAGGCAAACTTGGTTGGTTATCAAGACAACATGTCGCATAATATAAAACCTCAGCCGGATGGAATATATCTTTCTGCAAACTTTGACTAGACATCTGGTATTGGCAAACACCTGGTAAACACCTATCGTGTATTTGATGTCGTGTGGAGTGCGGGGAGATGTGTCGAGGGTGTCTGGCTGGGAGAGCTTGGTCGCTTCGTCCGGTGGGCCCGGGGACCACGGCACCTGCCTGGAGCTGCGCCCGAGAAGGAAACGCTGAGGGCGGTCTGACAGGACGCGGAAGCGGGGAGGGCTAAGCTAACTGCTAACCCATGCAGGCTGGCGGTTCTGACAGTCATCCTGGTCTGGCGTTCGTTCTCCTGGACAGTGATTGTTTAGTTTGGATATATGTGTTTGGATATGTGTTCTTGTAGTTTTTGGGTTTGTTTTTGTCTTTGTGCTGTGGGCTGGGGGAAACGGCATTTCGTTTCATTTCATGTACACAAGTGCATGAAGTGAAATGACAAAGTGTTCCTGATTCCTATTATATAATTAGGTAATTTTCTATGAAGCATTTTGTAACCTCGTTTAGAGAAGTGCTGTATAAATGAAGTTTTTTATTATGTATTATTAATAACAATGTAAGACGGTGAAAACACTGTAACATCGTAACAGATATTGTATATTTTACAACCACTGCTTTGTCAGCCACTGCCTGTTACAAGCTAACAAACGAAATAAACAAATAAAAGATGCTAACTACACTCACCATTCTTTTATGTGTGCTAGTCCCCAATTGTGGGGCACAACCAGAGCCTGAGTCTGACTGAGGCTCAAATATGTGTGGCTGATTCTCCGATGTTTGCTCTAATGCTAGCCATCATGATGCACACCAATCTTTCACTGGTCAACTTAGAGCAAGCAGTGATTGTGGGTGGGGTGTGAGGCTTGTGATCTTTGCATATTCATAGATCCTGAATTTCTCAATGAGGAGAGTAGATGTCCTTTCAGCCCCTTTTCATTTTTGTTTTTATGTAGGAAAACCATGTTAAACAATATATTAATCATCTCAGAGTAGTTTTAAACTTTAAGACGTGCCTGGTGAGGAACTTTACTGGTCCCTAACCCCCTTCATATTCCTATCCCATCTTCTGTATGCATCTTCATGTGTCTCTGCATATTTCCTCTTTGAGAAAAGCCTTTACCACAGACAGGGCAACTGAAGGGTAGCTCTCCTGTATGTATTCTCATGTGTCGCCGGGTAGTTCCTCTTTCATAAAACCCTTTACCACAGACTGAGCAACTGAAGGGTTTCTCTCCTGTGTGTATTTTCATGTGTTTCTGCATAGTTCCTCTCTCAGAAAACCCTTTACCACAGACTGAGCAACTGAAGGGTTTCTCTCCTGCATGTTTTCTTATGTGTCTCTGCATGGTTCCTCTTTCAGAAAACCCTTTACCACAGACTGAGCAACTGAAGGGTTTCTCTCCTGTATGTATTCTCATATGTCTCTGCATAGTTCCTCTTTCAGAAAATGCTCTACCACAGACTGAGCAACTGAAGGGTTTCTTTCCTGTATGTATTCTCATGTGTGCCTTCATATTTCCTCTTCTAGCAAATCCTTTACCACAGTATGAGCAACTGAAAGGTTTCATTCCTGTATGTATTATCATGTGTCTCTGCAGAGTTCCTCTTCTAGCGAATCCTTTACCACAGGCTGAGCAACTGAAAGGTTTCTCTCCTGTGTGTATTCTTATGTGTCTCTGCATAGTTCCTCTTTCAGAAAACCCTTTACCACAGACTGAGCAACTGAAGGGTTTCTCTCCTGTATGTATTCTCATATGTCTCTGCATAGTCCCTCTTTCAGAAAATGCTTTACCACAGACTGAGCAAGTGAAAGGTTTCTTTCCTGTATGTATTCTCATGTGTGCCTTGATAGTTCCTCTTCTAGTAAATCCTTTACCACAGAATGAGCAACTGAATGGTTTCTTTCCTGTATGTATTATCATGTGTCTCTGCAGAGTTCCTTTTCTAGTAAATCTTTTACCACAGACTGGGCAACTGATGGCTTTATTCTCAGAAGATCTCTGATTACTGTTTTCATTGTTCTCTGTTGTGTCCAAACCTGACTGAGATTTTCTAGTCTTGTTTCGACCATCATCATTGTCTTCAGTCTCACCTTCACAACAGTCTGAAGAGAGAGGTCCATCACTAGTTGGCTGTAAATCACCATCTTGTTCGAGGTTACCGGTTGGTTCTGAAGGTCCACAGTCAACCCCATCAGGTTTTGGTTTCATCTGCTCAGTTGAGGTGCTGGCTGGAGGATCTCCCTCTCTTTTCTCCTCAGTCTGGCTTTGATAAAGCTGAGAGGACTGAACATTCTCTTCATCACTTTCATTCCTCCCAGGTAAAGGGGGGAATGACAGTTTGGTAATGTCAGCCTTCTCCTCCTGTCGTTGAAGCTGCTCATCCTCCTGACTGCTCCAGAGTTTCTCCTCTTCCTCTTTAAAATGTGGGGGCTCTGGCTGCTCCTGGTCCTGACTGGGGCTCCACTCCTGCTTCACAGAGGGAACCTCGTCTTCAGAAACTAAGAGCAACTGGAGGTCTAGAGGGTAAAGACAAAATATAAACATTATGGGAAATTATGACTGGACAATTTAAATAAAATAATGAGCAATGAAATATTAGGGCAGTCAAACCCAGCCACTGATGATGCACAAGCCAGTGCATTCTTAGTGCCAGTCCCAAACCTGGATAAATGGGGAGGGTTGCATCGGGAAGGGCATCTGGCGTAAAGTCTTTGCCAAATTAAATATGCGGATCATCAGTCAGATTTCCATACTGGATCGGTCAAGGCCCGGGTTCCCAACGGTCGCCACTGGTACTGTTGGCCAGCAAGGTGCCAGTGGAAACTATGCTACTGTTGGACGAAGGAGAAGGAGAGGGGGAAGGCATGTCCAGATGCAGTGGGAGAGGAGGAAGGGTAAGAGTGTGGAAGTGAGAGTTGGAACTTTGAATGTTGGCACTATGACTGGTAAAGGGAGTGAGTTGGCTGATATGATGGAAAGAAGAAAGGTAAGTATATTGAGTGTGCAAGACGCCAAGGTGGAAGGGGAGTAAGGCCAGGAGCATCGGAGGTGGGTTCAAACTCGTCCACCATGGTGTGAATGGGAAGAGAAATAGGGTAGGGGTAATTCTGAAGGAACGGTATGTCAAGAGTGTGATGGAGGTGAAGAGAGTGTTGAACAGAGTGATGAGTATGAAGCTGGAAATCGAAGGTGTATTGCTGAATGTTATCAGCACATATGCCCCGCAAGTTGGGTGTGAGATGGAAGAGAAAGAAGAATTCTGGAGTGAGTTGGACGACGTGGTGGAGAGGGTACCCAAGGAGGAGAGAGTGGTGATTGGAGTGGACTTCCATGGGCATGCTGGTAAAGGGAACTGAGGTGATGAGGAGGTGATGAGCAGGTATGGTGTCAAGGAGAGAAATTAGGAAGGACAAATGGTGGTGGACTTTCTGAAAAGGATGGAAATGGCTGTGGTGAATACATATTTCAAGAAGAGGGGGGACAAGAGTGGAGGAAAGTGCACACAGGTTGACTATATCTTATGTAGAAGGCACGATCTAAAAGGGATTGGAGACTGCAACGTGGTGACAGGGGAGAATATAGCTAGGCAGAACCAGATGGTGGTCTGTAGGATGACTTTGGAGACCAAGAAGAGGAAGCCAGTGAAGGCAGAGCCAAAGATC
The DNA here is from genome assembly GCF_029633865.1 of Lampris incognitus. Lineage (NCBI taxonomy): Eukaryota > Metazoa > Chordata > Actinopteri > Lampriformes > Lampridae > Lampris > Lampris incognitus. Next base: position 50,931,421 of record NC_079213.1, on the reverse strand, counting down.
AAATAGTGGAAGTTGAAGAAGGAAGACTGTTGTGTGGAGTTCAGGGAGGAGTTATAACAGGAACTGGGTGGTAGTGAAGAGTTGTCAGATGGCTGGTCAAGCACCGCAGAAATAGTGAGTGAGACAGCTAGGAAGCTACTTGGTGTGTCATCAGGACTGAGGAAGGAAGACAAAGAGACTTGGTGGTGGAACGAGGAAGTACAGCAAAGTATACAGAAGTAGGATTTAGGAGAAAGTATATGACAGGGTGCCGAAAGAGGACGTGTGGTATTGTATGAGGAAGTCGGGAGTGGCAGAGAAGTATGTAGGAGTGGTGCAGGATATGTATGAGGGAAGTGTCACAGTGGTGAGGTGTGTGGTTGGAATGACAGATGGGTTCAAGGTAGAGGTGGGATTACATCAAGGTCCGGCTTTAAGCCCTTTTTTGTTTGCAATGGTGATGGACATGTTGACAGACGAGATCAGGCAGAAGTTTCTGTGGACTGTGATGTCAGCAGATGACATCACAGTGCAGGTGCAGGTTGAGGAGAGCCTAAAGAAGTGGAGGTATGCACTGGAGAGAAGAGGAATTTAAGTCAGTAGGCACAAGACGGAATACATATTCGTGAATGACAGCGAGGACAGTGGAATGGTGAGGATGCAAGGAGTAGAGGTGATGAAGGCGTATGAGTTTAAATAATTGGGGTCAACTGTCCGAAGTAATGGGGAGTGCAGAAGAAGAGAGTGCAGGCAGGGTGGAGTGGGTGGAGAAGAGTGTTAGGAGTGATTTGCAACAGAAGAGAGCAAAAGTAAACGGAAGGTTTACAAGATGTTTGTGAGACCAGCTATGTTATATGGTTTGGAGATAATGGCACTGATGAAAAGACAAGAGGTGGAGCTGGAGGTGGCAAAGCTGAAGATGATAAGATTTTCATTGGGAGTGATGGAGAAGGACAGGATTAGGAACAAGTATATTAGAGGGACAGTGCAGGGTGGACGGTTTGGAGACAAAGCAAGAGAGGCAAGATTGAGATGGTTTGGACATGTGTGGAGGAGAGATGCTGGGTATATTGGGAGAAGGATGCTGAATATGGAACTGCCAGGGAAGAGGAAAAGAGGAAGGCCAAAGAGGAGGTTTATGGATGTGGTGAGGGAGGACATGCAGGTGGCTGGTGTGACAGAGGAAGATGCAGAGGACAGGAAGAGATGGAAACGGTTGATCCGCTGTGGCGACCCTTAACGGGAGCAGCCGAAAGCAGCAGCGGTAGTATTAGTAGTAGTAGATTGTTTATAAGGGTGGGGATAACTGCAGTCAGTTTCGTCTGTAGAGGTCACTTAGATGAGTGATGAAACGTTTCTGGCAATAGACATTGTGTTCAGATGAAATGATTAAACTTTTTGATTTTTTTTAAAAAATTTTTTTATATTCCTCCTTGGATTATTGAGCATACATGAAGTCACATATCAAGAAGGCGGCGCGCTGGACGCAGCGGCTACTGCGGCTCCCTGTTCAGTGCTATGTTTTCTTTGTTATTTACACATTAATTTTAAGTTTGCTTACAAGTGTAGGTCATGCTCTCTTTTATAGCCGTCAGGAAGTTTTAAACCTCAGAACGGATTACTCACTTCCCTCCAGCATCACGGACAACTTCCCCATCTATATTATCCGCTCACCGGTCTCGCAGTGGAAACGCTGCCCCCTGTCGGCAACGTAAACAGAAGAGGGGGAAACGAGGCGGGCTACATGCTAAGCTAAGTCGCGCTCCCTTCAGAGTTTCCTTCCCCAGCATCTTCATGGCTAATGTCCGATCGTTAGCTAACAAAATGGACGAGATAAGAATCAGGCTGTCCTCTTAGAAAAGGCTGCAGAACTGCTGTCTACTGATGTTTACGGAGACTTGGCTCAACAGCAACATAGCCAACTCGGCAGTCGAGCTAGCGGGCCGCACAGCCTTCCGTGCCGACAGGACAGCGGACTCTGGCAAGATCCGGGGAGGAGGTTTGAGTATTTATGTCAATAACTCTTGGTTCAACAATATAAAGATCGTCGAAAGGCATTGCTCTGCTGATCTCGAGCTCCTTATGATTCATTGCAGGCCTTTTTACCTGCCCAGGGAGCTAACGGCCATTACCATCGCCACTGTATACATCCCCCACATGCTAATGCTAAGGTAGCACTTAAGCTGCTACAATGTGCCATCAGCAGACAACAGACCAAACACCCAGACAATGCCTTTATCATAGGTGGTGACTTCAATCAGGCTAATCTCAGGGCTGTATTGCCCAAATTCTATCAGCATGTCTCCTGCCCCACTAGGGGACAAAACACCCTGGACCATCTCTATACAAACATTAAGGACTCATACAAAACTACTCCCTGCCCCCACCTAGGGCATTCTGAACACATCTACCTGTTCCTGGTCCCAGCCTACAAACCCCTAATAAAACGGATCATGCCAGCAGTAAAGACAATCACTGTCCGGCCAGAAGGAGCAGTCTCTGAACTCCAGGACTGTTTTGACAACACAAACTGGAGTATTTTTACACATTCAGCTACCCATGGCTCCCATATAGACATTAATGAACAGATATCTGCCATACTAGCCTACATTAACTTTTGCACTGAGAGTGCCACAACAAAAAAGTCAATCTGCACCTTTCCAAACCAGAAACCCTGGATGACCAGTGAGGTCCAGCAGCTGCTGAAAGTCCGGGATGCTGTGAGGCCTACAGCGCAGCCAGATCCAACTTCAAAAAGGGTATCAGAACAGCCAAACATAAATATTCCCTACGAATAGAGTTTCACAATAACTCCGATCTCCGGTGAATGTGGCAAGGCTTTCAGTCTATAACAGACTACAAAAGCTCCAATAGCGGTCCCACTGTCCATGGTGCCTCCCTGCCTGCCAAACAAGCTAAATCATTCCTATGCCCACTTCGACAAAGACAATACTGACCCAGCCACAAAAATCTCCAGCCATCCAAAAAACCAGGTGCTCACTCTATCGATCACAGAGGTCAGAGAATCACTGCGCAGAGTGAACACACGCAAGGCTGCCGGACCGGACGGCATACCGGGTCGGGTCCTCCGGGAATGTGCCGACCAGCTGGCTGAGGTCTTCAAAACCATATTTAACCTCTCACTGTCTTAATCCATAGTCCCGGCATGCTTTAAGACCACCTCTATCATTCCTGTCTCCAAGAAACCAACATCCACATGTCTGAATGACTACCGACCCATAGCACTCACCCCATTGCCATGAAGTGTTTTTAGAGACTGGTTCTGTCATCAAAAACATTATCCCCCCCTCATTCGACCCACATCAGTTTGCCTACCGTCCCAAAAGGTCTACGGAGGACGCCATTGCCACTGCCCTGCACTTTTCTCTGACCCACCTTGAACTTAACAACACATATGCTGTTTATGGATGCTGTTTATAGATTACAGCTCTGCCTTCAACACTATCATCCCCGCCAAACTAACCACCAAACTCCTCTCCCTTGGCCTCAACCCCTCCCTCTGTAACTGCACCCTGGACTTCCTGACCAACAGACCTCAGTCTGTTAGGTTAGGTGACCACAACTCCTCCACCCTGACCCTCAGCACAGGTGCCCCTCAAGGCTGTGTTCTGAGCCCCCTCCTTTTCTCCCTCTTTACCCATGACTGCCTGCCAACTTATCCTTCAGATGTTATAGTTAAGTTTGCAGATGACACCACAGTCATTGGCCATATCACCAACAATGACGAGACAGCCTACAGGGACGAGATTCAGCACCTCACATCATGGTGTACTACCATCAATCTTGTCCTCAATGTGCAGAAGACGAAGGAGCTGATTGTGGACTTCAGGAGGTCTAGAAGCTGCAGCCACTCCCCCATACACATCAATGGGATGGAAGTGGAGCGTGTTTCCAGTTTTAAATTCCTTGGAGTCCACATCAACGAGGACCTTTCCTGGACATTAAATACCCAGGCCCTTGTGAAAAAGGCCCATTTCCTGAGGGGGCTGAGGAGCGCCCGTCTATCTCCCAAAATTCTTACCAACTTCTACCACTGCACCATAGAGAGCATCCTGACCAGCTGCATCTCAGTGTGGTACGGCAACTGCACCTCAGTAGACCAGAAAGCTCTGCAGCGGGTCGTCAAGGCGGCCCAGCATATCACCGATACCCAGCTCCCAGCCATAAAAGACATTTATCACAAACGCTGCCTTCGAAGGGGTCTCAGCATCAGCAGAGATCCCACCCACCCCAACCATGGACTGTTCTCCCCCCTGCACTCTGGGAGGCGCTACAGGAGCCTCAGAGCCCGCACTACCAGGCTCAAAAACAGCTTCTTTCCACAAGCTGTTACCCACCTGAACCTGGCTACCCACTGAACGTCTGTAGATATTTTTAAATATTTTGTACTCTTGCTCTTTTTTTAAACCTATTTTAGCTTTTGGTCTTCATGTGTGTGTATCTTATATTGTGTTTGGTCTTCATGTGTGTATATATTATACTGTGCTTGCTGTGTTTGTCTGTGTCTGTCTTGCACTGTTTGGTGAAGCCACAGCCCTCATTTAATTTTTAACATGTGCCTGCACATTGTTTTTAATGACAATAAATTGAATTGAATTGAATATGAGCTATGTTCTCTCTGAATTCAGATTAGAATTAAAAGAAAACCGCCTATTTCCACAGACCCATTTCACTTCAGACTGACAGTACACCATCTCACAGTGTCACTCAGAAAATATCAGCACAATGTTATGTATTATATAGCATTTTCACAAACAGAATAAAGGTTTCACAAATCTGAAACTGTACTTTCAAAAAATCTTTTGCCTATCTGGGATAATCTAGTCCAGATCTGACCAGTCTAAGTGGTTACTTTTGATCAGGACCTGGTCCAATGTAGTCTTGTTTTTCTTGTATTGTATGTTGTATTTTTTTGTGTACTATTTTATTATCTTAGGATGCCTAACAACAACAGGCAAAGGGACTGCCGATTGAAACTAGCCTATTACCTAACTCGTGTACATTACATTTGTTTCGAATTTTGATTAATGTACATTGTCCCTTCCCAAATAAACGTTTAAACCAAACTAGAGGTGAAAAAAACAGTGAAAGCTCCCTTTTTGCATTTTCACAAATAGAATAAAGGTTTCACAAATGTGAAACTATGTTTTAATGAGTCTCTCTCTTCTCTGGGATAATTTAGCTCCGATTTAACCAGTATAGTGGTTTTGATCTGGACCCAGTCCAATGTGGTCTAGATATATTAGCGTGGGAAGGGGGGACTGGGGGGGCTGCCCCCCAGTAGTGGCAGGTGGCTGTGTAACATCTTAGACCCAACAGTATGCTTAACTTCTCCTAACGTACAAATGCAAAAAAACAAAAACAGAAACGCAAAAAAAAACAAAAACATACCTTTATTTTAAACAGTGGGCTAGGGCTGTGTGGAATGTACATGTTTAATAATAAAGTGACTAAGCACCCCATTCCAAATCTGCTACACACGCACCTTACAAACAAAATAATGACGTCATACTGTAGCGCCCGGGTAGGCGGTCGCTCTGACTGTCGTCGGTTCTGTGCTGGGGGAGCGCAGTGGCTGATGGGACTGCTAATGTGAGATTTAAAATTGTGTCTTAATGATATGGTGTTCATGTTGTGGTTATTCTTGTGTTGTTGTTTTGCGAGTAGGAGACCGTTCACTAACTAACTGACTGTAGGACCGTGACTGGGACTGATGTCGCCACTTGGGACATGGGGGGGAGGGGGCACGGGAGTTGGGGTTAAAAAGAGACTTCTGCCTCTAGACTCATTCTAACATCTAACACGCCGGCTCGCCACAAAACTTTTCGTTTTAGTTTGGCAGCCCCCCCCCCCACTTAAAATATCTTCCTGTCTGTGTAGATATGAAAAAAGCAGCGAAATCTCCCATTTTTGCATTTTCACAAGTAGAATAAGGGTTTAACAAATGTGAAAGTGGGGTTCAGACAGAGTTAAGGCTTTGCATAAATAAGACGCTTTCACAGCAGTAAGAGAGGAAAAACCTCCGGAGGCTCGGTCGCTCAGTGCTGTTGGTTAAATTTCCCTTATCTTTCCCCTTAACCGCCGAATCCCAAGCTAACTTCAGTGTCGTCTTCAGCACATAACATCGTGTAACTGAACGATACTGATGACATGAACTACAAGAACCATGTGGACAGTTTAATCGTACAAACCTGATTTGTATATCCGTACTTCAGGCTTATAAACGGCGTCCAGCAGTTTCCTCTGTCGATAGTTTTCCTTCTTTAGACGCGAGATTTCAGACTCATAAACTGCGATCCTTCGTTCAAACTCCGAGAATATTTCGGAGATGGGTTGATCCATCATCGATCTCAACGGTTTAACAAAAAACATCTTCAGACGACGATCAGTTCAGAAGTGTTGAACGGTCCCGGTGTTAACAGCATGGATGTATTATGTGAGCTGCTCGCCTGGCGCAGAACCGCCGACAGTCAGAGCGCCCGCCTCCCACGGTCGCTACAGTATGACGTCATTGTTTTGTTTGGCATATGAAGAGAAGTGGGTGGGACGTTGGAGGTGGTTGTATAAATGATGTATAAAGAGAACTGGGCTGAGTTCGAATCATGGATGCATTATAGTAGAACTGGATGCGGCGTCAGCCTTGCAGCCAATTTTTTTCCAGTGGTCACTCGCGGTATTGCAGCGAAAAATCCCCTGCGGCCCAAAAAGCATTTTTCTCATAGACCACCGTTGTGAAAGAGACGCCTGTAAAACTGTTGACAGGACACTTGCAGCTATAATCATAGTCAATTATTACTCTTTGTATTGTACATTTTTAAGCCATTTGGTTTTAGTCTTTTTAACATGTTTCCAAAGCCCTGAAAAAGCCCAGAAATATATTTTTTTCTGCATTGACGTCACGGCTGTGTACGAGCACTCTACGCGCGGTCATGTTGTGTCTCGGGAACGAGGATCTTTGCTAGGTTAAACAAACGATTTTCGGATGAACAAAAATCAAAGGTAAAGTGAATAAATAAAACAAAGCTGAGTTTTCTCTTTCACACATCAAGATATTTTGAATTTGTGGTTTTGCGTCGCATTTATTGGTCACTTCTTGGACTTTGTTTTGAAAGTTGTTTTTTTTTGCCGTTTGTATAAACATATCCATGGCTTCAAGTCCAAAGTAAGTCCCGTAATAGTCTTATTATGCATCCATGAAGTCCGCTAGCACAGCGTTCATGAACGCGCAGCGCCGGATCCTGAACATGGTTCGCTCATCTCATAGCCTAGAGGCATATTCAGTGGGCCCCGTGTACCAGGTATTATAGCACCACCCAGTGTATGTTAGCTGTAGTCAATGTTACGTAAGGCACGCAGTCTCCTTCGTGCGTCAGTTCATCTCTGTATTGTTGATACTTACAGTTCGACACTAAAGCCCCTTAACTTTTATCTTGGAGTATGCCTCGTTTTTACACACTACTAGCTCAAACATGGTGTCAGACGTGGACCTTTGATTCGGCGATTTGGTGGCTGAAGGGATATTGAGCCGTCAAGCGAGTTTTGCAAGCTTTTTGTTTTGTTAATGCTAGCTATCCGTGCCGCAGTAACAGCAGTGAATAGCCATGGCCGAGACCATACCCCCGCCAGCTCCGATGAAGCTCAGTGGCAACCTGAGTGCGAACTGGGAACTCTTCCGAGCAGAATATGAAGATTATGCTTTAGCCACAGGGCTGGTGGACAAGGACAAGAAGGTCCCGGCAGCGACTCTGAGGAGTGTCATGGGAGTTGAATGTCGACATGTCTACAGACTCAACTTAAATCTGACCGACGCACAGCAAGAAGACGCGACGGTCATACTGGACTCATTGGAAAGGTATTTCAAACCAGCTAAAAATGTGATTTATGAGCGCTACGTTTTTGGCTGTTGTAGACGAGAGGAAGGTGGAACAATAGACTGCTTCGTGACACGGCTCAGGGAGAAAGCTTCCACATGTGAATATGGAGCCCTATGAGATGACTTAATCAGGGACAGAATAGTCATCGGCATTGCTAAAGAGGGCACATGCAGACGCTTGTTAAGGGAAAAGCACTTGACTCTCGTCAGTGCTATTGAAGCATGCAGAGCAGCAGAGCTGAGTGATTTGCAGTTGAGATCCATGGAGCAGGAGAGATCACTCGTGGACAATGTCAATATTGTAGAGAAACAAATATTCAAAGATCAGCCAGTACTACAGAGGAAATGAGTGGGAACCCCAGATCACAAGGTGGGGGCCTCTCTGCATGCAAATACTGTGGCACAGCACATGAGTGGGGAAGAGAACACTGCCCAGTGTATGGCAAGACCTGCAATGCTTGTGGCACAGCCAATCACCTTGCGAGAGTTTGTAATAAAAATAAGAAAAAGGATAGTAAACTCCACGCAGTTGAGGGACTGAACATTGATAAAGACAACACAGTCATGGACACAAATGATGAGTATTCAACAGAAAGCATTGGTGCAGTGGGAACAAAAGGCAAGAAATCGTTTGTCAGTCTCCGCCTGAATGGCAAACTACAGAGATGCCAGCTTGACTCAGTAGCTACGTGCAACGTCATGAGTCTCGGGGACAAGAAGAGGCTAGCTCCCAGAGAGAAACTAAAGCATAGTTGCACCACACTGAAAATGTACTCAGACCAAGGTCTGCCATCATTTGGGGTCCTTACCATTGTGAGTGTTGTATGGGGCAGCAAATACAAGCTGGATTTTGAGGTCGTAAATACACAACAGTTGCCACTGCTGTCAGGGTCCACGTCAGAGGAGATGGGGCTCATACACTTTACCATACCAGAGGAGCTCAGAGTAGAAGGGCTCAACGCAGTGGACGACAACCTCACCACGCCTCTCACCAGAAGTACAGTCATCAGAGCATATCAGGATGTCTTCACTGGTCCTGTGGAGGCACTCTCCGGAGAGGTTCAATTTCTACTTGGATCCAGTGGTTCAGCCGGTGCAGAGTGCACCACGCACTGTTCCGGTGGCTATGAAGGAAGCTGTGAAGGCTCAGCTCGACCAATATGAAAGAGAGGGTCATATTATATCAGTCAGTGAGCCCACGGATGTGATCAGCAATATGGTCATAGTGAAAAGACCAGAAAAGCTGCGTATATGTCTACAGCCGCACCATCTCAACCAGGCAATCAGACGCTCGCATTACTTTATCCCACACTGGAGGATGTGCTCTATAAGCTGCCTAAAGCCAAGGTCTTCACACTGGTCAATGCAAGAAATGCTTTTCTTCAGTGTAAACTGTATGAGGCTAGCAGCCTCATGACCACCTTTTGGACCCCCTGGGGCCGAAAGAGATGGTTGAATCTTCCGTTTGGTGTGTCAGTAGCCCCAGAGGTCTACTAGAGGAAACAGCATGATCTGTTGGAAGGGCTTGAGGGAGTGGAGCCTATAGCTGACGACATCCTCATCGTTGGTTGTGGCAATAGCAAGGAAGAGGCAAACAAGGACCATGATGACAAGCTGGTAGCCCTTCTGGACCGCTGTCGACAAGTGAAACTGCGGCTCAGTGTCAAGAAGCTTCTGTTTAGAGTGTCTGAAGTGCGGTTCCATCGCCACATCCTGTTGGCTGCAGGTCTAAAAGCTGACCCGGAGAAAGTCAGAGCGGTTTTGGACATTCCAGCCCCATCCGACGTCAAGGGTGTGCAGAGACTCACGGATTCATGACGTACTTGGCTAAGTTTCTCCCGCGGCTCTCAGAAGTATGCGTGCCTTTGAGGAGACTCACAGACAAGGACACAGTCTGGCACTGGCTGCCGAAGCACGATGCAGCTGTCAGGGAGATAAAGCAGCTTGTGACACAGACACCTGTGCTGCGATATTGTGATGTGTCAAAACCCGTCACAGTACAGTGACTCTAGCCAGCATGGCATGGGCTGCCGTCTGATACAGCAGGGGCAGCCTATTGCTTTCGCATCGAGGGAACTCACGCCTACAGAGCAAAACTATGTGCAGATAGAGAAGGAATGCCTCAGCATAGTATTTGCCTGCCAGTGTTTCCATCATTATCTGTACGGTAGAGACAATATCACAGCGGAGACAGATCAAAAGCTCCTCATAGCAATCTTCAGCAAGCCTCTCCTCAATGCTCCCAAGTGCTTGCAGACCATGCTACTGGCTCTTCAGAATTACAACCTGAGGGTGATCTACAAACCAGGACCAGACATGTTTGTGAGTGACACATTAAGCAGGGCTGTCACTTCAAAAACACACCCTGGCTCTATGCATGCAGAGCACACAGTCTGCAGTATGGTGGGCAAGTAACTGGCAATTGAGCACATAAATGTGGCTGACTATCTGAATGTCACAGACAAAAGGCAGGTACAGATACAGCAACACACAGACAACGACAGACAGCTGCAAGTCCTGAAGTCTACTATCCTGAAGGGTTGGCCTGATTATAAGGATGAAACAGAACAGACAGTCAGAGAGTTCTGGCCTATCAAAGAGGAGGTAAGTGTCCAGAATGGAGTCTTGTTTAGGGGGCAAAGAGTGGTGATCCCAAAATAATTGCGTCCTGAGATGCTTGCCAGAGTACATGGCAGTCACATCGGTGGCGAGGCCTGCTACAGACAAGCACGGGAAACCATATACTGGCCTGGAATGTAGAGCGAAATCAAGGATTATGTCAGTAAATGCTCTACATGCAATGAGTATACGATTGAGCAGCAAAAGGAGACAATGCTGAGCCATGAACTGCCCACACGCCCCTGGCAAATCATGAGTCTGGATCTTTTCCAACACAGTGGGAAAGACTTTCTAATGGTAGTTGATCACTACTCAGATTTCTGGGAGATTGATGTTCTGCCAGACCTTAGCGCGGAGACAACAATGAAATGATGCAAGGGTCAATTTGCTCGTTATGGGCAACCTGACAGGGTTGTTTCCGACAATTGGCCCCAGTTCCCCTGTACTCAATTCCGCCAATTCGCTGTGGAGTTGGGGTTTGACCATATCACCTCCTCACCAAGGCATCCCAAGGCCAACGGGAAGGCGGAAGCAGTCAAAATCGCAAAGAACCTGTGCAAGAACGCACTACGGGATGGCGAGGATGCCTGGAAGGCAATCTTACAATGGAGAAACACCCCAACGGAGGGTATGGACAGCAGTCCTGCCCAACGACTGATGTCACGGCGTTTGAAGTCAGCTGTGCCAGTTGTTGATGCACTTCTTGAGCCACGCATCGTTACGGGTGTTCTAGATAAACTGTGGCACAGGAAACAAATCTCGAAACTCATCTACGACAGAACTGCTAAGGACTTACCCGAGCTCGCAGTGGGAGAAGCAGTTCAGATGAAGCCACTACTAGGGGACAGGACTGGCATCTGGCAACAGGGAGTGTGTCTGCAGAAAGTGGCCCCGCGGCCATATCTGGTAGAGGTCGAGGGCTCCTTGCATCGTCGCAATCGAGTCGATCTATGTATGGCAGAGGCAAGGCCATCACAAAACCCTAGGGCTGGCGCAGAGGGGCCTTCATCTGAATGCAGTGGGTCTCAGCCACAGAGTGAAATGCCGAAGGTGAGAGGGCATGCACTCTCCTCCACCCTCTCCCAGCAGGCTGTACAGCAGTCCACGGGCTCGGGGCCCACCACAGACTTTGGACACCTCTGCTGTCCCATCGTCACCCCATTCCCCTGCTCTCTCGATATGGCCGTCAGATACGGCCTCCCAACAGACTGAACCTATAAACTGACATGGACTGGTTCTAATGTTCAGAGTTTAGACAGGCTGTTTAATTGTTTTTGAGAACTAGATATAACCATGTCTTGGGTGAAATTGGTATTTCAAGAAGTGTTTTGTTTACTTAAAGGAAAGGGAGGTGTTACGGGTGGGTTTTTTTAGCACCACTCAGTGGATGTTAACTGTAATCAATGTTACGTAAGGCACGCAGTCTCCTGCGTGCGTCAGTTAATCTCTGTATTGTTGATACATACAGTTCGACACTAAAGCCCCTTAACTGTTAACTTGGAGTATGCCTCGTTTTTACACACCACTAGCTCAAACATATCAAGATGCTGGCTCTGGCTGGTCTGGTCTCCCGGGAGAATGCCGGTCACTTACGTATATTTGAAAACACAAAACTACGGCGGTTAGGATTATATCTTGTAGTTAGTCCGCCGCCCACTGTGGGGGGAGGGGGCAGTAGAAGGGAGAAGTAAGAAAATGACATGTAAAAAACTAAGGAAAATAAAGAGCGCTGATGTAGACGGTTACTGAGCAGTGGTGTCGTTTCTGCTCTGATATGTGGATACATAAGAGTTAGGGTTAGGGTAGTTTTTGTGTTTTCAAATATATGTAAGTGACCGGCATTCTCCCGGGAGACCGGACCAGCCAGAGCCAGCATCTTGATAACGTGACTCGCGCAAGAAAAACTTGGCCCATAGGAATGCATTGGATACAACTTCGCGGTGCAGGACAAGAAAATTTCAGTGACTTCGTGTCTCTCAGCAAGATTTCATCGATTACATTTCGTGACTATGACACGAAATTTCAGAGCATTTCTCATAGGAATGAACAGGCGCCATTTTTAGATCCGGTATCCAGGTCTACTGTAGCACATCCATGGTTCGAATAGTCTTTTTTTTTTTTTTGCTTTGAAAGGTTCTTAACTGAATGAAATGACCCGGAACTATCTAACTGGCAGCAATGATAAGAGCTTCTCTTTTTTATTTTTTATTTTTTTAAGTATAATAATTTCGAATTTTCAAAAATGGCAATAACATTTCCATATTAGAACAATAGGACCAGGTGCATACAAATGAAACTGAAAAAATTAAAAAAGATTAGAGGCTGAAATAACATCAATATAAAATACATAGAAAAAATATTAACAGGGCTAGGGCTTTTTTCGTAAATTATATTCTTTATTATACTAAAAAGTTTCACTGCATTTTTATTTTTCATAACTTATGAAAATGCCATTCAGATCTTTGTACCACTTGGTTTTATTTAAATCGACCTCATTTTGCTCCAATTGCTAAAATTAAATAAATATATATAAATATATATCAAATATTAAAATAAATAAATAAATAAAAATAGTAAATAATTAAAATAATAAATACATTTAATAATACATTATATAAAAGTTATACGAAAATTATATTAAAAATTTGAAATTTCACAAAGATATAGTTTGATGTATTTTCATGTGTGTCTGCATAGTTCCTCTCTCTGAAAACCCTTCACCACAGACTGAGCAACTGAAAGGTTTCTTTCCTGTATGTATTATCATGTGTGCCTTCATATTTGTTCTCCTAGTAAATCCTTTACCACAGACTGGGCAACTGGCGGGTTTATTCTCAGGCGATCTCTGATTACTGTTTTCATTGTTCTCTGTTGTGTCCAAAACTGACTGAGATTTTCTAGTCTTGTTCCGATCATCATCATTGTCTTCAGTCTCACCTTCACAACAGTCTGAAGAGAGAGGTCCATCACTAGTTGGCTGTAAATCTCCATCTTGTTCGAGGTTACCGGTTGGTTCTGAAGGTCCACAGTCCTCTCCTACGGGTTTGGTTTCATCTGCTAAGTTGAGGTGCTGGCTGGAGGCTCTCCCTCTCTTCTCTCCTCAGTCTGGCTTTGATAAAGCTGAGAGGACTGAGCTTTCTCTTCATCACTTTCATTCCTCCCAGGTAAAGGGGGGAATGACAGTTTGGTAATGTCAGCCTTCTCCTCCTGTCGTTGAAGCTGCTCATCCTCCTGACTGCTCCAGAGTTTCTCCTCTTCCTCTTTAAAATGTGGGGGCTCTGGCTGCTCCTGGTCCTGACTGGGGCTCCACTCCTGCTTCACAGAGGGAACCTCGTCTTCAGAAACTAAGAGCAACTGGAGGTCTAGAGGGTAAAGACAAAATATAAACATTATGGGAAATTATGACTGGACAATTTAAATAAAGTAATGAGCAATGAAATATTAAGTGATATCATTTAGGGCAATCACTTTAACAAAATCCTTTCTGATATTTGGAAAAGAAATGTAGGCAAGTTTGTATTTATATTCAAATATCAAGGCTAAATAGCTGGTCTATCCGGCGGCTAAAAATTAGTTGTCAAACATGTTTTTCCATTTGTAATGTAATTATATGGAGAAGTGGGCATCAGAGCACAAGCAGAGACAGTAATATTTCAGAAGTATTCATGATCAAAAACATGCAGACTATAAAAAGAAACAATGTATTGATTCTTTACATGTGTGTCAGCAGATTCATTGTATGGTTAAGGTAAGGTAGTTCATGGCTGTACAGTTGGCATGTTACTTTGGCTTTAGGCTTAGTTTGGATTGGTTTGCTCTGTTGACAGCACTTGTGGATGTCTGTGGCATGCTGACTGAAAGTGAATGTTTTGTCCATAGTGATCCTGAGGTACGTCAAGCTCTCCACAGTCTTACTTTCCCTTCATGTATGATGATCGGGTTCAATGTTGGGGGTTGAAGCCCACATTCATTTTGGAGACGTTGAGTTGCAGGAAGCTGTCAATGCACCAGTTTGTGAGCTGAAATATGGAGTTGCTGTAGACAGTAAGTTAGTTTCTGTCAGGAGTGCAAGGATGGCTTTCTTGTCATCATATTTGAATAAAGTGGTGATGGGTGATGCGCTTTGACAGTCATTGGTATTAAAGGTGGAAAGCAGGGGACCGAGGACACATCCCCGGGTGGCTCTGATGTTGGTTATGATCAAGGCTGATGTTATGTTTTCCACTTTGACTGCTTGGGATCTGTTGCACAGGAAGTTGTGAATCCAATGTATTGGCCCTTTTCCATCGCATGGTACTGGCTTGACTCCTCTTGCTTTTTTTTTGTTTTTCCATTGGGAAAAATTTAGGGATACAGTGCCTTGCAAAAGTATTCAACCCCCTTGACAGTCATCACTAATTTCTGGATTATAAAAGATACTCACACATCTGTTCCTGAACAATATTATTGTTGTGAAGCCATAAGATTTATCAGCATGTTCCCAAAGCCAAAATAAGATATGTTTCACTGATTTTTGTAAATAAATTAAAAACTAAAATACAGTGGTTGCATAAGTATTCAACTCTAACATATCAATATTTTGTAGAGTACCTTTTTTCTGCAATAACAGCCATGATCCTCTTGGGGGAAGTATGTCCAAGCTTTGCACAGTCTTCTGGAGTAATTTTTGCCCATTCTGCATGGCAGAATTTGTACAGGTCTTGCAGGGTGTTGGGATGGCACCTCTGGACTGTGATTTCAGTCTGTGCCACATATTTTCAATGGGGTTGAGGTCCGTACTTTGACTTGACCACTACAAAACAGTCACCTTTTTGTTGCTGAGCCATGCCATTGTTGCTTTAGCCTTGTGCTTAGGGTCATTGTCCTGCTGAAAGATGAACCTTCTTCCAAGCTCCAGTTTTATGGCAGATTGCAACAGGTTTTCTTCCAATATTTCCTGTATTTATCTCCAGCCATTCTTCCCTCAATTTGAACAAGGTTCCCAGTGCCTGCAGATGAAAAGTAAACCCAGAGCATTATGCTGCTGCCGCCATGCTTCAGTGTAGGAAGGATGTTTTTTAGGGGATGAGCAGTGTTAGGTTTGTGCCACACATAACACTTTGAGTTTTGGCCAAAAAGTTCAGCTTTCATCTCATCTGACCACAAAACCTTTACCCACATCCTAACTGGGTCTTTCTCATGCTTGGTAGCAAACTCCAAGCGTGCTTTTATATGCATAGTTTTAGTCCAGAGACTTAGCACACTTTTTTAGGCGAATCGTTACGGAGCGGACAAAAGCGCCAAACTTTTGAGGCTTCCTTAGGACCAACTAAAGGATATTAGCCTAGGAGCCCCACACAGATATTTGAAATATCCATACAAAACACAAAAGTTGTTTTTTATATAAAAACATATTTTTCTTGAGTCATAAAAAGAACATCGGTGGTAAATTGTTCTTTTTTTGTCCACCTAAGAAGCTGAATCTGATTTTAATTTGTCCACTGACTATCAAACTTCCCAAATGATGTGTAAAATAGAGTACCAAGACACCTGGTACCTGTACACTCTCCATACAGGCCTGCACAGTATAGGCGGAATTTAAAAAAAAAAGAAGAAAAAGTATCCTATGTTTATGTAAAGAGTTCTCTCTCTTCATTTTAGTTTGAGATTTGAGTTCTCTCCCTTCATTTTAGTTTGAGATTTGAGCATCAAGTTGTTCACATTCACAACTACTGTGTCACTATACATTTACAACAACAGATGGCGCTAAATAAAATAAGCCTAACTATAAAAATGAGCTTTTCCCTGATGCCAGAACTCAGAACCCAGAACATGAGCATGCATGCTCTTAGCATGCAGTAGAGCCTCACGCAGAGCTGCAATCAAACAAGTGTACATAATTCAAGTAAATAGCATACTAGTAATTCATTAACAATGAGCTTTATGTAGCTAAACAGAGCATAGGGAAAGTTGATTAGCTAGGCTACTTACATTAGACAGCTAATGTTAGCACAGAGGTCTGTGTTTTTGCAGCTAGCAACTAGCCAGGTTAATGTTAGCTAGCTAGCTAGATAATGTTAGCTAGTCTAATCTAGAATACAATTGATTGTTGGACACCCACCAAAAAAGTCATTTAATATAGCTCTGATATGATATATAAGGACTGTACATATGCCATGATTGTATTATCTTGGTTAATTTGTTCTATTATTTGTGTGACAGTCTGTGAGGCCTCAAGATGAAAGTGAACTTAGCCAGAAAGTCAGAACTCAGAATAATCATAATGCAGTAGAGCCTCACACAGAGCTGCAACCCAACAAGTGTAGATAATTCAGGTAAATAACACAATAGTAATTCATTAACAATGAGCTATGTGTTGTTAAACAGAGTGAAAGCTAAGTTGATTGCATTTTCTTTTTTTTCTTTAAACTTTATTTTCCAATTTTCAAGTTTTTTTGGAACAGGTATACAAAGCACACGAACAACAACAACAACAACAAAAAGAAACATGTAGGAATCCCCCTCCCCCCCAAGGCTAAAAAAAGAAAAGAAACAAAGAAACAAAAAAGGATGATGCAGGGATTTCTTATTCCAATTCCACATAATAACCATATTTTTGAAGACGATATAAAGTTGTACACATATATCTATAAGTATTGTCGTTACAACCAGATAAATAAAAAGTACATTCAATAAAAGGGAAAACCTTCAATAAAGTCTATGAAAGGACTCCAGGTCAAAGTAAAGTTTTTGCGGGTTTTGCATATTTTATATCGGAGCTTTTCTAAAGGTAGAAAGGACAGCACCTCCCTCAACCATTGCAGAAATGATGGCGCTTTATTCGACTTCCAGTTAAATAGGATAAGTCTGCGTGCTAGTAATGAGGCAAATCTAGCATTTGCCTGCAAAGTTGTGAGCTTACAGTTGGGAGGTGGTATGCCAAAGATGGCTGTGTGAAAATCAGGGTTTATGGTCTGTTTACAGATATGTGAGAATACATTAAATATCTGTCCCCAATAACTGTTGAGGGAGGGGCATGGCTGGACTATGGCTGCACCTCGGACAGCTAGGGCCTGTGGTGGGAAAGATTCTGGCAAGCTTGTCCCCCGAGTAGTGAAGACGGTGAAGCACCTTAAACTGAATTAACCCATATCGTATACACAATGAGGACATATGTATACGAGTTAAGCTGTCCCGCCATGCCTCTTCAGAAAGCTCTACACCCAAATCTCTCTCCCATGCATGTTTTGTTTTGTTACAGGATATCTGTTTCACTCCCTGTATCAGTGTGTAAATTATAGAGACTCGTTTTTCCCAAAGGGATCCATCTCTAGAATAACATCTAATTGGCTCCAGGGTGGCAGATACAGAAATGAGGGAAACACTTTCTTGGCAAAACTATGGATTTGAAGGTATCTAAAAAAATGGGATCTGGGTATGTTATGGTCTTTGGTAAGTGTTTCAAATGAGGTGAATGTTCCATCTTTAAATAGATCACAGAAAAACACCAGTCCATTTCTATGCCAAAGTTGAAATGCATTATCTAACACAGATGATGAGAAGAGTTGATTATTTGCTACTGGAAAAAGACCGCTAGCATGCTTTAATCCAAAATGTCTCTAAACTGGAGCCATATCCTAAGTGAAGCTTTAACCACCGGGTTTGTTATTTGTATGTTACAATTATGTGGTAGTGGACAGGTGAATATCGGTAAAGGATTGGATAAGAGTTCCATGTGAACTCAATCTGTACCCTGTTGATTCTTATATGTAAATGCTCAATGTAAAAGTTTTACAATGTTCGCAGCCCAGTAGTAACAAATAAAGTTAGGCAAGCCTAATCCCCCTGTCTCCTTAGGGACCTCCAAGTATATTTTCTTCATCCCGGGGTTTGAATTGTTCCAGATGAATGATGAAATTAATCTATCTAATTATTGAAAAGTTGTCTTAGGTATGAATATGGGAATCACTTGAAAAAGATAGAGAAATCTGGGTAAGACTGTCATTTTAACTACATTAATGCGGCCCGCTAATGAAATTGGTAGCGTTGACCACTTTTTAAAATCTTGTTTTGTTCATCCTATTAGTGTTTTAAAGTTATGGTTATATAGCCTCCCCATTGTATGAGTGACTTTGATTCCTAAATATGTAAATACATTATGTTCAAGTTTAAATGGAAAGCTAGAGTCTCTATCAGTGTGGTTAATCGGAAAAAGCAAGCTCTTTGAAAAGTTTATCTTATAACCTGACAGAAGACCAAAGTTATCCAGGGTAAGTAATAATCTTGGTATAGATTCTATTGGGTTGGATATATATAACAACAGGTCATCTGCATAAAGTGATACCTTATGCAATTTACCACCTCGTGAGATACCTTTAATGCCATCCTCTGCCCTAAGAGCTATAGCGAGTGGCTCAATTGCCAAATTGAACAGGTAAGGGGAGAGGCTGCAGCCCTGTCTGCAGCCCCTATGGAGTGAAAAATAATCAGAAATAGGTAACACTTTAGTATGGGGAACGTAGTCACCATTAATTAGGTGCTCATTAGCATGCAAATTAGCAACATATTGGCTCTTAATTGGTCATTATTACGTACTCATTAATGCCTTATTCTGCATGGCCTTATTATACAACCAGTAAGCCATTAACTATGAGTTTTCCCTCTATAACCTCAGAATTATTGCTTATTAGTAGTACCATCTCAATATGCTTTGCTTAGTATGGACTTTATAAGGTGGTAGTACCACAAGAAGAGTTATTCTCCCTTACTAACACTTAATGAATATGGTCTGTTCTTACATAACAAAACACAAAAACTACAAGTGTTAATAGTGTTAAATTACTGTAAATTAAGTTTTTGTTACTTAGAATATGTTCCCCATACTAACGTGACATCTTGATCATTACTAATTCACTAGTAATTAAGTTTTTTATGTTCCCCATACTAAAGTGTTACCAAAAGTGAAAATATGTCGCTGAGCGGTTTTGAACTATAAAGGGTAATATAAAATTGTTTAAACTGGTTATTGATGGTGTCAGGGTTGATGTTTTTACCCCAGCTGCTGTGCAAATTTCAGAAATAGTGTTAGCGGCTGTTGACTGTCTAACCTGATGGGCTAATAGTTTTCCAGCTTTCTCTGGACGTTAGACGTTGTTTATGTTTCTTTCTCTCATGTGCTGTGTATGAGATTATTTGGCCTCTAAGGTAGGCTTTGAGAGCCTCCTAAACAATAGTTAGTGGCATATCCGGAGTATGATTGAATTCCATAAAGATATCTATCTGCTGGGAGAGAACATTTTTAAAGGAGTCCCTGGACAGTAATAGCGGATCAAATCGCCAGGTGCGTTGGGGTTTAGGGCAGTCTAGGAAAGTTGATTGCATTTTCTTGATTAATTTGTTCAATTTTTTGTCTGACAGTTTGTGAGCCATGGAACTGAATTGGGATCGCTGTATCATTTGCCAGAAGGACACTGCTGAGCCCTTGAGATGTCCCTTGAGAGGCCCTGGGACAAGTGATGATGATAAAATAGATGCCTACAGTTCATTTCTGACTAATGTAGAGCAATTCCGTGCCATTGATGCTCTTCCAACTGAACTCTATTTGGGGATGGTCAAACTGCAAGCAATTTTGCATCACATTCTGCTTCATGGCACAAATCTTGTTACCTGAAATTCAACAATTTTAAGCTGGTAAAACAGAAGACACTGCACAATCCTGATGACTCTGAAGGGAAAAAGCAAATTAAGCACCAAAGACTAGAAATTCAAAAATGCTTCTTCTGTGAGAGTGGCACAGATCAAGGTGCTCTCCATGAAGTGTCAACATTTGATGCTGATAAGAAGATCCGAACCATGATCACTGAACTAAATGACACTAAGCTTATGACCAGGATAGTTGGAGGAGATTTAATGGCAATGGAGGCAAAATACCATTTGCCATGCCTGACCAAGTTTAGAAATCGCCACCGAAGTCTCACTCGGAAGTCATCTCCAGAAAACACTGATGAAAAAATGAATGAGTCTCGAGCTTTCATAGAACTGATCAACTACATTGAGAAATCTGTGGACTCTGGAGTTCTTCTCTTCAAGCTGTCTGAGATCCATTCTCTGTATGTGAGTCGCCTTGAGGAGCTGGGGATCAAGAAACTAGTCAACAAGACCAGGCTCAAGAATCATTTACTTGTACACTTGCCAGAGGCACGAGCACAGTGTGATGGGAAGAACACACTTCTCATTTTCAAGGAAGGAATAGAAAATATGTTAAAGGAAGCTCTAAACAAGCGTAATTTTGATGAAGATACTCTTATTCTGGCAAAAGCAGCAAAGATTATGAGAAACGACATAATCAACCATTCAGGCTTCCAATTCACTGGCTCCTTCCCTGAGAAATGTCAGGAAAACGCACAACCTTCAAGTCTCAAGTCTCTTGTCTCCATGGTGCTGAATGGTTCCAACATAAAACATCAAGACAAATGTGACTCTCAGGCTTGCCTCACCATTGGACAGTGCATCGTGTACCATACAAAGAAAAGGGCATCTTCCACGGCAGTGAAGACCAGACACACTCTGGAACGTGAACCACCACTCCCAATCTACATTGGCATCAATGTACATACCGAAACGAGAAGCAAGAAACTTGTCCAGCAGTTGCAAAATTTGGGCATAAATATTTCATATGTAACCCCACCCATGTGGGCGGGGCCTGAATTATTCTAATGAATACTGGTCGCTGTTACCTGAAGTGATAAACTATGTAAATTTGACGCTTAGTGCCTCCATCAACGAGAGGAAGTGGTTAGAATAACTTCCTTATGTACCTTTAATATACCATGTGTACCTTTAATATACCATGTGTACCTTTAATGTAATTATATTTTAGGATCTTATCTATTTAATTAAGGACGCAACACTTTTGCTTTAAATACAAATACCAATGGCGAATATTTATTAACCACACAAAGGTTAATAAAGAAAGTGTATTTGTATTAATTAGTGAATGAACATAATAATAGAAAGATCACAATAATTTACAATATACAAAATCCAATTAAACAAATAGGCTACAAGCCTATTCCAATTCTAATCAATAATCAAAGTAATTCCCAAAATCAAGTCAACTCAATGTACAATCAATATGTACATGTATCACAAATAAAAGAAAATGGCCGGCCCATTCACACACACACTCACACACTGTAACAGTCAGTCACCGCGGTTACCGTTGCAGGCCTGTTGTTGTTGAAAGTGAACGCTGGCCTAAAAACTGTCTGGGCCACTTCGCTTGTTTACTGACCGACCAAGCATAAATAAAAGCACGTGCAGACTTGGGATGGGTACCGGTACTCACGGAACCCGGGCCAGGGTGATGAGTAGCCAAAGCAGGCTGGGAGAAGAGAAGAGAGCTGAAGAGAGGCAGAGATGAGGGGGGGAATGGCGACAGGCGCTCCACTGTGAGCGCAGGTCGGAGAAGTAGAGGCGACAAATGGCGCGAAGAATCCTCACACACACAGCAACACGAACAGTCACAGGCACCAAGAAGAGAAACGGTCTCCGTTGTTGTTCACCCGAAGAGCTTTCCTTCACTGGTCCACACACCACGACTGTCGATCCTCTGGGATATCCTATAAGTACACACGAGTCCACATGAGTCACAATCCGTTGATCCAACGTTGTGTACAAACAGCTAACGTTACAACACAGAGAAGCTTCGGTTCATTCGTCTTCGTCGTCTAGCTTTCTGACCGCTTTACCTCAAATCACCGATGTCAAACTTCTATGTCCCGCCCCTTATCTCAGCATACATACGGGTTGGCTAGTTACAGTAAACAGTGACCAATGAAAACAAAGAAAAGGAATGAATGACATATTCATCCAGATAGAGGAAAAGATTAGCAATGGGCAGCAACCATACTGTAAACAATTGAAATAAACAAGGCCCATGAGCGAACTGGCATTAGGGCTTACTGTATAACTGGTACACTCAACTTGTAACCATTGTAAATAGCAGCGTATATAACCATGAAGAGAATATAACTTATTTATCAGATGACCTGTAACTTATTTATTTATCTTATTTATTGTAGCTTCATACAGTAGCTCGATTAAGCACTGGGCTACACCTATGACAGGATTATGCAAATCGAAGACTGGCTGGCAACTTCGACATGTGAAGGCTTTGAAGCAGATGGTGTTGTGGCTCCTCCATGTCTCAGGAAAGGGCTGTTCACAGTCGGTGCACTTGACAACCTTGACCACAACCCAAGTTCGACTACTTCTGTGACTTCCTTTCATGAGACTGGAATCAGCCTTTTTCAGTTGCCAACAAAGAGTGAACCAGGTGTGTGTAAGCCACCCTTTAAAATACCACCTTCTGAAAAAAAAACATACTCTTCCTGAGAGTTACACCTGTGTCCCAGCTGTAGCTTTGAAAAACACTTCTGTTGCTGTGCCTGAGTGTGGGGTACGTACAGTTACGTGCTTATTGGATATTGCAAGAGCAGAGGAACACAGTTGGGTCAAACAAGCACTGCCACTTCTAGAGAAAACTGAACTGACTTGTGAAGATGCAATTACATGGGCTGCCTATCATGCTTCTATGCAACCTTCAGTGGAAGACCCCCAGCAAGATGCACAATCCTTCCTTTCTTCTATGAGAAATCTGCCACACCAGCCATGATTAAGCATGGCATGGATGTTCAGAGACAGGCTGTTGAATATCTGAATCCGGGACAGATCCCAGTCACTGCATTTGACCAGCCTCTGTTTGCTCTGGCAATGGAAATGGCCAGACACACATGGTGAAAGAGTTCACGTAGTTATGCTAGGCGGTTTACACACAGAAATGGCCCTCTGGAATACCCTTGGTGATCTCCTAGAAGGCTCTGGTTGGACAACAGCACTGTTCGAAGCAGAAGTGGCATGGCTGAGTCATTTCTGAAAGCAGCACACCTAACTCGAACCAGGCATGCCCACCAGGTCACTCTCTTGACACTGCACTGAAGAGTCTGTCATGGCTTGGAGAAATGACAAGCCGAAGAAGAGTCCTACTTTTATGTTCTGGGATGTAATAATGAGATATGAAACCCTCATTCTCATCTTCATCAGGGCACACAGAGAGAGGAATTTCCTTCTGTATGTAGAAGTACTTGAAGCACTCGCCCCTCTATTCTTTGCCTTGGACCACGTAAACTATTCAAGATGGATGCCTGTCCATATCAGGGACATGAAGTCTTTGCCCGACACTATCAAGGAAGAGTTCGAGAAGAATTCACACTGGGTTCTTTCAAAGACTACTACAAGTTCTCAGCAATCCCATTTGACCAAGCTCATGAACAGGAGAACAAGAATGTGAAAGGTTCAGGTGGAGCAGTTGACATCACAGAAAACCCAAATGCTTTGAGACGATGGATGCTCTCGGGACCAGAGATGGCAAGATTGCTAAAGGAATTTGAGGAGGAATATCTCCAAGATAACAAAGAGAGCTTCCAGCACCATGAGCAGAGTCTTGCAACACAGAAGACCTTCCAGAGACAAGTCGTCAGTCTATCTGAAACCATCAGAAGAATGGGGAATCCATTCTTGGATGATTTCAAAGATCTAGTTACACTTGACAGCCGCAACTGCGCAGATTAATCAGTCGTAAATACAGTGCTCATCCTAGAGGACACAGGGAAGAGTCAATATCAGGAGTTTGTCAAGGGGTGCTTGATGAACGCACACGCTCCATCCATGATCCAATCAAGAGGAATTCCTTGCCACTCTTCAGGCAACCTCGACGCAAGACTATGCCTAAACATGGGAAGAAGGTCAAAGTGCTTCAGAACAACGTGGCGCTCTTTGGCGCTCTATATATAGCTATGCAGAGCCGTGTGATTAACTTGGATGAATTCTTTGCACATGAGGTGCAGTCCTTCCCTCCTTCCCTCTCAGACTTTGACCAACTTCACCTGACAGGCACTAAATCTGACCTGCTGCAATGTCTTGAGCAGCCAGGGCAATCAGCGCCACCCTCAACCTATGACTGCAAAGTCCTCGATGGAGCAGTCATTGTCCACTGCCTGCCCACTAGTCGAGTGAGCACATTCGATACCTATGCAGATGAGGTTTTCATCCCTTACCTGCAGAAGCAGCTGCAGAATACCAAGCGATTGGATGTGTATGGGACACATACATCTCAGACAGTTTGAAGGAGTCCACCCCTGAAAAGAGAGGACAAGGTGTTCGCAGGAAAGTGTCGGGCCCAACCAAGCTCCAAGGCAATTGGATGGATTTTCTTCGTGACCCAATCAACAAGAAGGAGCTGTTTGAATTTTTGACATCCAGGATTGAAGAGTTCAGCTGGCCACCAACCAAAGCTTTGCATGTCACATCAGGGCAAGCTGTGTCATCTTTTGGTTCCAGTAGCATGAACTGTTGCAATCATGAGGAGGCAGAAACCAGGATAGTGGTTCAAGTACAACATGCACCGGAGCAAGGAGCAAAAACTGTTCTTGTGCGTACTGTGGACACTGATGTTATAGTGATCCTTGCAGGCGTCTTCCATGATTTAGTGGTGCTTCAACCCTTGACTGACATCTGGGTGGCTTTTGGCATGGGCAAAAAATACCGATTTTACCACATCAACGACATCTGCAAAAGCCTGGGGGAGCCCAGATCTCGAGCTCTGCGTATGTTTCATGCGTATTCAGGTTGTGACACAACATCTGCATTCAATGGAAAAGGTAAGAAGTCAGCTTGGCGGTCCTGGCAAGCCTATGATGATGCAACAGAACCATTTGTCTATCTGGCAAAGCATCCCTTTCAGCAACTAGATGTTGACTGCGAGCAGTTCCAGAAGCTTGAAAGACTGACTGTAATCCTATATGACAAATCCAGTCCTTTGAGCGCCATCAACCATAAAAGAAAGGAACTCTTCTGTCAAGAGAATCGGTCAATGGAGAAACTACCTCCCACTCAAGATGCCCTACTGCAGCATATGAAACGGGCAGTGTATCAAGCAGGAATCTGTGCAACCAGCACACAACCACAGCAAGTGATTCCCTCTCCACAGGACTACGGACGGACCAAGGAATCGGGGTCATGGGTGCCAGTTTGGTTGACCATTCCAGAGGTCTCCAGAGCGTGCAGAGAGCTGATCAAATGCTCTTGTAAAGGGGACTGTAGCACCTGCAAATGCAGCAATGCAAATTTGGACTGTTCACCACTTTGTAAATGCAACTGTAACAAATAGACACCAAGTACAGTAACGCACAACACTACACCAACTTTTCACATTATGATGCATGTTTGTTTGAATTTATCATTGCATTAAAGTCAAGTCAAGTGAAGTTTATTTATATAGCACATTTAAAACGACCACAGTTGAACCAAAGTGCTGCACAAGCTTAAAATACAGTATAAAATAAGTAACACGTATGAATATAAAATACATGTAAAAGTAAATTAAAGCAATTAAAATGTAAACAATAAAACACAGGAGTAAAAGTATATTTCCACAATAAAATCACGGTGTCTAGCTCAAATTGAATTGAATGCCAGCGAGAAGAGGTAGGTCTTTAACCAAGATTTAAAAGTCTCTAGGGTCTGAGCAGATCTTAAGTGTATTGGTAAGTTTTCCAGAGATCAGGGGCAGCAACTGCAAAGGCTCTGTCACCCTTATTCTTAAGCCTGGATCTCGGAACATGTAAGAGCATCTGGTTTGCTGACCTGAGTACTCTGACTAGTGTATGATAATATATTAGCTCAGATAAATAAGATGGTGCCAGCCCATTTAACTACTTGAAAACAAGTAATAAAATCTTAAAACTGGATCCTAAAACAGACAGGAAGCCAATGAAGGGAGGCCAGTACAGGCGTTATGTGATCACGTCGCTTCTTTCCTGTCAGCAGGCGAGCAGCTGCATTTTGTACAAGCTGCAGGCGACGAAGCGAGGACTGAGCTATACCAACATAAAAAGAGTTACAATAATCTAGACAAGAGGTAATAAACGCATGAATTACCCTTTCAAGATCATTTGGAGGGAGATAGGCCTTTACTTTTCCCAGAAGTCGTAATTGAAAAAAACTTATTTTGACTACTGAGCTTATTTGTTTGTCAAAGTTAAAAGAGCTGTCAAAAATCACCCGAAGATTTTTTATTGTTTTTTTTAAATGGACCCCAAGGGCAGAATATACAATGAAGAGAATTGGTCCCAAAATGGAGCCTTGGGGGACCCCACAGTTAAGTGGGGCCGCAGCTGAAGAGAATTGGTCTATATGGACAGAAAAGCTTCTATTTGACATTAAATGTATTATTGATTATACTTCATGTTCTGGGTCTTCAATAATGTTAAAGAATAATGTTAAAGAAGTCAACTTTATCAGATTTGGACGTAATTTGGTCATTTTATGATGTGTATAGGCTGGATTTTACTAGGCGAATTTTCACATATTTCATGATATTTATAGTCTTGCAATTTACTATTTTAAATAGATATTTGCCGGGGGCTCCTAAGCTAAAATTCAATAACTGACCCGAAGGAAACATCATGCAAAAAATGGCGCTTTTGTCCGCTCCGTAACGACCATGTTACTAAGCCACTGGACTATTTTGAGCATCTTTCTTGACACCCTCCCATACATGCCAGATCTATGGCGCAGCCGTGATATGGCTGACTCATGTACATTTACTCCAGTTTCAGCCACTGACCTCTGTAGCTCCTTTAAAGTGATTGTAGAATCATCTGTGGCTTTCCTCACCAGTCTTGCTCAGACTCTGAGTTTTGAGGGACGGCCTGTCCTACAAAGCGTCTGGGTGGTGTGATACAGCTTCCACTTTCTGACAGTGGATCCAACAGTTTTCCGTGGGACATCCAAACACTTGGATATTGTTTTGTATGCCTTTCCCTCCTCCTGCATTTTAATCGCTTTGTCTCTTACTTGTCTCTTGTATTATGCTCCTTTGTCTTCATTTTCTGATGGAGTTCACGCCCGGCTAATGAACTTAACAAAGAAGCTATTGATATCAATGGCTCTTTTGTGTTCCGATGTTTAGCAACAACAGTCGTTGGAGGTGTTAGTTTCGACTTCGTTAGTGCTCCATTCAGTGATCATGAGTCGTTGGAGCCGTTAGTGACCGACTGTTGTTCTTGGAGGCTAAACTTTTGAGTCTCCTGGGTAGAGATGAAAGGACGGCATTGTAAGTGGGAGATAGGTGGTGTCACAGACCTCCTCCTCTGTTGAGGGATGGTTTTTCCAGTTTCGCATCGATGGCTTCCTTCACCCCTCTTTCAAACCATCTATCTTCTCTGTCCAAAATGTGTACGTTGCTGTCCTCGAAGGAGTGTGTCTTCTCCTTTAGGTGTAGATAGACTGCTGAGTTTGGCCTTCTGTGTTGGGCCATCCGTTTGTGTAGTGGTTGTTTGGTTTCTCCTATGTATAGGTCAGTGCAATCCTCATTGCATTGTACAGCATACACCAGGTTGCCTTTTTGGGTATGTGGTACACGGTCTTTGGGATGAACCAGTCTTTGTCGGAGTGTGTTGCTGGGTTTGAAGTATACCAGGATGCGGTGTTTGTTGAAAATTCTCCTGAGTTTCTCGGAGACCCCAGAAACATACGGGATGACTGTGCTATTCCTTCTGTTCCTTTTCTCCTTGTCGCTCACCTGGTTGGTCTTTTTGGAACGTGTTGCAGTTTTCACAAAGGTCCAACTGGGGTAGCCGCAGGTTTTTAAAGCTCCCCTCAGGTGTTTGTGTTCTTCTTGTTGGGCCTGAGTGCTGCTGGGCACATTGTCAGCTCTGTGTTGCAAAGTTCTGATGACGCTCAGTTTGTGTTCCAGAGGGTGGTGTGAGTCGAAAAGTAGCTATTGGTCTGTGTGTGTAGGTTTCCTGTAAACCCCAATGTGGAGGCTCCTGTCTTCCTCAATGTGGACGTCACAGTCCAAGAAGGGCAAACTGTTCTTTACATCTTCCCTTGTGAACTTAATGTTCTTGTCCACTCAGTTGATGTATTTGGTAAACGCTTGCACCTCTTGTGTTTGGATTTTGACCCATGTGTCGTCCACATATCTGAACCAGTGGCTCGGAGGTGTTCCTCTGAACGAGTTCAGGGCCCTGTGTTCTACCTCTTCCATATATAAGTTGGCCACAATGGGCGATACTGGTGAGCCCATTGCACAGCTGTGTTTCTGTCTGTAAAACTGGCCCCTCAACTGGAAATATGTAGTGTTCAGACAAAGGTCCAGTAGTTGGCAAATCTGGTCTGGGCTGAGGTTGGTCCTATTGTGGAGGGTGTCGTCCCGTAGCAAACGTTGCCTCACAGTTTCCAAAGCCTCCATGTTTGGGATGCAGGTGAATAACGAGGCCACATCGTAGGATACCGTGGTTTCATCCAGTTCCAGTTTTACGTCTTAGACCTTGTCCACGAAGTCAATGGAGTTTTGGATATGGTGAAGTGTTTTGCCCACTAAAGGGGTCAAGATGTTGGCTATATGTTAGGCGATGTTGTACGTGACTGAGTTTATGCTGCCGACGATGGGCCTGAGGGGGGTTCCATCTTTATGGATCTTAGGGAGTCCATATATGCATGGAATGTTATCTTGTGGGTAGAGACGGTGGTATTGTATCCGATCAATGGTTCCTCCTTTCTGTAGTTTCTGTAGGTACTCTATTATTCTCCTCTTGTAACCACTAGTAGGATCACATCTCAGAGGTTAATAGGTGTCGGTGTCGCTGAGTAATGACGTGATCTTGGCGTGGTAGTCTGTTGTGTTGAGGATAACCGTGCATCTCCCCTTATCTGCTGGAAGGATAGTGATGTTTTCGTCCTTGCTCAGGGCTGTCATGGCTTTCCTTTCCTCTATGGTTAGGTTGGAAGGAGGGAGTTTCGCATTGGACAGAGCTGCTGATACCTTTAACCTAAGCTGTTCCGCCTCGGTTTCCGTTAGATTGTTTTTCCTTATGGCTGATTCTGTGGATGTGATGAGGTCAACTATAGGTAGTTGTTTGGGTGTCATGGTGAAGTTCAGTCCTTTGGCTAAGACCTCCTTCTCTGATTGGGAAAGTACCTTGTCCGACTGATTCTTGATCCATCTGTTCTGCGTTCCGTTTTGTGTGGGATGTTTTGTCTTTTTTCTCCAGGTAAGTATATCTGCTTGGCTAGTGTTGTTAGTTCGTCGCTGTAAGTTTTGAAACTTCCTTGTCTGCTATCCAAAGGAGTTGAATCAAGTGCAACTGGACTTGGTATAGTTGCACTTGATTTAACTCCTTTGGATAACCATGGCCTGGGTGAATGAGAACACTCACAGACATGTTCCTTGTCTGCCTTTCTTTGGTTTTGTGGTTTTTGAGATAGTTGGGCTTTCTTGGTGAAATTAGTGATCCTCTCCAAGACTGCACCAGGCAAGTGGGATGTTATTTGCTGGAGTAGTTGGTCAGATTTCTCCTTCAGCCCTTCAATAGTGAAATGGATCTGTCTCACTCTTTCATTCAGGAGTTGATTCTGTGTCTTCTCTATGATTCTGTCTGCTCTATGTCCTTTCATTGTGGTAAACAGGCGCAGGCTAGTGGGTATGAGCCTGTGTTGTCTGCATCTCAGATAGAATCGCAAGTGGTTCCTGTAGTCTGCAATCTTCCGAGCCATCCTTTCATAGTCCCTCACCATTTTAAGGGTATCAGACCCAAATTGTTCCGCAACATATCTGTGAATGTTCTCATTCATCCAGGTCTGGAATTCTGATTCTCATGGAATTCTGATTGTGATTCTTCTGGAATTCTGATTCTCCTAAAAGGGAGACCAGTTTGCTTGCAAACACTTGACCCTAAGGTAACTCCAGTGGGTAGTGTGTGCCTAAGAAATAATCATAACATATGGTCATTATTTCAAAAATATGTTACTAGTACCCATTCTGTTGTACCCTATTGGTCTGGATTTGTTGATAACTTGAATTGGAAAAGTATATGGAAACTTCCATACATATATCTCCTTACCAATAAAGTAAGGGAGTTCTCTTCCAAAATCACACATAGATATTATCCCGCAAGTCATTATCTTCTTAAATGATTAAAGAATTAGTGATTAAAGAAATCACCAAGATTACCTTTTTTTACTTACATAAAACAGCTAAAATTCGGTCTTTTCTGTCCATGGCTGATGCAGAGACTTTAATACATGCCTTTGTTTCATCCAGATTTGATTACTGTAATGTTCTGTTTTCAGGTCTGCCACATTCTGGTACTATACGTCTTCACATGGTTCAGAATGCTGCTGCTAGAAGCCTAACTAAAACTAAGAAATTTGACCATATCACACCATTCTTGCCTCCCTTCATTGGCTTTCCTGTCTATGTTAGATCAGGATACAAGATGCTTCTGCTGACTTATAAAATCCTAAATGGGCTTGCCCCATCCTACCTGTCTGATCTCCTTAAACCGTCCATTCCATCTCGAGCTCTTCGCTCTCAAAATACAGGGCTCCTGTGTGAACCCAAAGTTAAAAAGAAGTCAGCTGGTGACAGGGCCTTTTCCTGTCGGGCCCCGTTCTTGTGGAATAACGTGCCTGCTGCCACCAGACAATCAGAGTCTGTTGAGTCCTTCAAATCCAAACTTAAAACTCATCTTTTTACCTTAGCCTACATGTAACTGCTTTTAAGTTGAGTACTTCAAACCTGGACTGCATTGTGGGTCGGTTTTCTGTCTCAATGAATTTGCCAACCTCTGTTCTGCTGACGAGATTATAGCGTATAGATTATGACTGACTGATGATTTAATTGATTATGACTAATGACTATTGTAAACTGTTCTCTTCTCTCACATGTTTTTTCTCTCTCTCTGAACGATGTCTTCTCCTTTCTCTTTTTCTGTGTAAATGGTGTCATGCGAGTCTCTCTTGTTTGCACGTGCAATCGGTCCTCCTCCCGTGATGATGGTGGTCGCCACTGGGATGCTGATTGGCATTCCCCTCTATGTCATCACATTTTTCTTTTTATATATATATTGTAGCACCTCTATTCTGAATTAGAAAGGATAGCTATACATCAATTTCCTAGGCTCTGAGTAGTGTGGTTGACAAGACTCACAAGGAGACGTCACTTTTATAACAGAACAGCTGGCAGGTTTATTGCACAATCTCTGCAACACACCATTCACAATAATGTTTTCTTTTACAATTGAAAATATCCCAAAATAAAATAGAGCTCTTTGTTTTAGGAAAAATAACAATGAATATAAATTGTCTTTTGGTTTGTCTTTGAAAATAAAGTTGAGAGTCAATCTCCCTGGGTAGTAACACAAAACACTTCTAAGTGTTCCTTATCTGGAATCCAGTATCAAATCAGCAAATCAGTTCAGTCACTCCGCAGGATGGAAACCGACACAGCTGGCCACACTGCGTCCAAACGTTCCTTCTGTGGCGTGTCGCTCACTGGGACAGGCTCGCCATCGAAGTTGATATGGAACCAAACCAAATCCAGGATAAAGAAAAAAACAATCGGAGTTTTCGGCAGGGAAAACACGGTAAACCCAGCAGGAAACCGGGCTCTCACGATGCAGCACTTGAGTTACTAACAGGAGACTATCTTACACACAACTCCTGATAATAATTAACTGAATATCTTCATTTATTTCTGTCTATTTTCGCCAAATGAGCTGGAGCTCTTTCATGCAACTTTATACGAAGGAAAATCTCTCATGACTGGCGTAAAAATAGTGCGCATGCGACACTCAATTAGTTAACCCTTTAGTGACTGCATATTCTATGTGGGTTACACGTTTCCCCCTGAAATCAGCATGAGTCCCTTCATGTACTATAATATTCTGGCTCAGATCCTCAGAACTTCTTGACTCTCATAGTCACTGAATGAACTAAGTGCATGGTTAAAACTCTCCACAAGGTTTTGAGCAAAGGAGATGAGGGGTTTTCCCCAACTGTGGGTAGTGGAAGCGGCCAGGTGCTCGCCGTGACCTTTCAGATCGACGTACAGGATTCCCCAATTTGTACAAGTACTTCATTCGCTTCCTTATCTTGCTTAGCACCAACATCAGAAATTTCAGGGTCATTTCCTTTTACTCCATTTTCATTACTCCCATCATCCGGATCACCCAAATCCAGCAGGGGTACATCATCATCATCATCTTCCACAGTAATAGCTGGCATCACACTGCCTGGCTCAGGCAAGCTCTCCACTTCCCCAGGCGGAAATGCTGGCTCATCACCTGCAGAGGGCTCCACTTGAGACTGGGGTGGTAATGTCTTGCCCATATCACTCTCTCTGGGAGGATTGGCAGACATATCCAGCTCCTTTTGAATGTCGTAAACCTTTGTGAACCTCTCCTCAGTGAAAACTGAGGGTTCCACAGGAAGGACTGTATACTCATCTTCAGACTCAGAATGTTCCTCCTCCTGGAGCTGCGGGGAACTTTGTCTCGTTCTGGGACGATGGATGGGCCTTGTCGGGTCTGGGTCATCTTACTCAGCTTCAGCCAAATGCCTGCACGCTAACAGGAGATCCCTGTGTAAAGTGCGGATCGGACCCTCTTCATTCCCCGGCTGAACCATGTAAACAGGTAAGTCTCCTATCTGTTTTAGGACACAGTACACAGCAGACTCCCACTTGTCTGCGAATTTGTGCTTGTTCCGCAGCCGGACGTTCCTCACTAGGACTCTATCTCCCACTTCAAGGGTAGATTCTCGGACACTCTTATCAAAACGTCGTTTGTTTCTGTCAGCCACTTTCTGTGAGTTTTCAATGGCAGTTAGATAACTCTCCTCTAGACGAGACTTGAGGTTCCGTACATATTGCGAATGAGATGCTGGTGTTCCTTCTCTGACAGGTAATCTGAATGCGATATCCACTGGAAGTCTGGGTTGTCTCCCAAACATCAGCTCATAGGGGCTGAACCCGGTGACCTCATTTCTAATGCAGTTGTAGGCATGTGTGAGCGGTTTCACAACGTTACGCCAGTGACTCTTCTCTTTATCTTTTATTGTGCCCAACATGCCAAGGAGGTTGCGGTTGAACCGCTCAACCGGGTTGCCTCTAGGATGATAGGGACTGGTTCGCACTTTCTTGATACCAGCTATAGCACACCGTTCTTTAATAGTGTGAGACTCAAAATCCCTGCCTTGATCACTATGCAGGCGTTCGGGAAACCCATAATGCACCAGAAACTGCTCCCACAGACACTTTACAACAGTAGTAGCCTTTTGGTCTTTAGTAGGTATGGCTATGGCGTACTTTGTAAAGTGGTCTGTGATGACCAGGATGTCTTTAGTATTGTGGGCATCAAGCTCCAGGGATAAGAAATCCATGCAAACCAACTGAATTGGCCTAGTTGTCTGGATGCTGACAAGTGGTGCTGCTTTTTCAGGTGAAGTCTTCCTTCTAACACACCGGCCACATGTTTTGACCTTGTGCTCGACATCGGCAGCCATTCGTGGCCAATAGAATCTTGACCTTACTAAGTCAATGGTACGCTCTATCCCCATATGCCCCATGTCGTCATGGAGACACTTGAGTACAATTGCCTTGAGAGACTCTGGAAGTACGAGCTGATAGGCAGTTTGCTCTTCGCACTGACGTTTCCTGTACAGAAGACCACCCCGCATCTCAAGGCGCTTCCACTCCTTGAGCACCAGTTTTAGTTCAGGGGAGTCAGGACTGATGTAACAAGGTTCTTTGTCTCCAGCTGTTAAGAGGTGAATGACATGCTTGATGACAGGGTCAGCTTCCTGTTGTTCTTTGAGATCCCCTTTACTGAAGGTGGGTACAGTTACATGTCCTAATAAGTCCTCATCACCATAAATGTCGGGCACGGCATCTGCATGGTGAGCCAGAGATTCAACCGTGATGGAAGGTAAGTTGTTGTCGGTTTCTCTTAGAAGGTGTCTGTGACATAGAGCTGTAACAGCCTCTGCAGGTAAGTTTAGATGGTCAGTTAATGATGCTAGATGATGTGACGTGAACTGTTTTATTCTTTCTCTCTCTTCCAGGGAAGCGTCATCATCAACTAACATGCCATGGGGTCGCCTAGAGAGACCGTCGGCGTCCTGATTGCACTTTCCAGCCCTATACTTTATGTTGAAATTGAATGTGGAAAGGGCTGCTAGCCAACGATAGCTGGCGGCATCTAGTTTAGCTGAGGTGAGTATGTAGGTAAGTGGATTGTTATCCGTTATGACAGTGAAGGTATTACCATAGAGATAGTCTAGAAATTTCTCTAGGATTGCCCATTTTAAAGCGAGAAACTCCAGCTTGTGTGCTGGATATCTCACCTCACTAGTTGAAAGGCCCCTACTGGCATAGGCAATGACCCGTGTTTGTCCGTCCTGCTCCTGATATAAAGCAGCTCCTAAGCCAGTAGTGCTAGCATCTGTATGCAGTGTAGAGGGCAGCTCTGAATTTGCAAACCCTAGGACTGGAGAGGAGGTCAGCTTCCCTATGATGCATTCAAAAGCTTCCTGACAAGCAGGTGTCCATCGTTCTGCGAACGGCTCTTTTGGGTTGAAGTAATTCCCTTTACATGTCGTCATTTTCTGACCCTTTCTGAGAGGTGGGTATCCGGAGGTGAGGTCATTTAGCGGCTTCACTATTTTGGAACAGTCTTTCACGAAGCGGCGATAATAGCCCGCAAAGCCTAAAAACGACTTCAGTTCTTTTAGAGTCTGGGGCTTCGGCCAATTTTTCAGTGCACTGACCTTCCCAGGGTCAGTCTCCACACTATGTCTTGAGACGACATGTCCGAGGTAATGCACAGAAGTTTGAAAGAACCTGCACTTCTCGGGAGCGAGTTTGAGACCATTTTCTCTTAGCCGTTGGAGTACATGCAGAAGCCTGGTTTCGTGCTCCTCCAGGGAGTCAGAGAACACGATCAGATCATCAAGAAACACTAACACCTCCTTCAGGCCAATGTCACCCATACATTTCTCCATTAACCGTTGGAAGTTGCTAGGCGCATTCGTTATTCCCTGGGGCATCCGGTTAAACTCCCAAAACCTCAAGGGACACACAAAAGCAGTCTTGGCTTTGTCACACTCCTCCATGTCGATTTGGTAATAGCCTGACTTAAGGTCCATCTCCGAAAACCATTTTGACTCGGTAAGGGCAGAGAATGCTTCTTCGAGGTTTGGTAATACATAAGCATCCTTTATGGTTAGCATATTCAGCTTTCGATAATCGACACAAAGGCGGACATCACCGTTTTTTTTCCTCACAACAACGATGGGTGAGGAGTAGGGGGACTGACTCCCGTATCACTCCAGCTTCCAGCAGTGATTGAAGGTGTCTCCTCACAGCTTAATAAGCACTGGCATGAATGAGTATAGGACGCTGTTTGAAAGGCGTCTCATCTTTTAGTTTGATATGGTGTTTGACTTTGGTGGCATGGCCAAAATCAAGGTCATGGTGTGCAAAAACATCAGCATAACCATTGAGCTTCTCTGTGATTCTGTTTTTCCTCTCCTCTGGCAGAGGGGACTCGCCAAAGTCAAACGTCAGGTTGCTGTTGGTGGCTTGACTTGACGGAGGAGAAGTGGCACTGCAACAGTTCACAGTAGCAGAGTTTTTGTCAGGTAAGTGACCGTTTTCAAAAATCTGATCGGGAGCATGTAGTTCTGCAATAACACAGTTTGCGGGGATTTTTATATTATGATCCGTCTCATTTCTGATCCAAACATGCAACTTGTGTTGGTGCTGCTGCGGCAGGGTGATGAGGCAACAATCAACGAAAATCCCACCAGGTAAGGCAGATGTTTTTGGCTGCTCCAGAACTGCCAATTTTTCAGTATTAGCAGGATTGACATTGATATAACATTCCACAGGGACTTTCTCATGTGCAGAAATAACTTGCTGTGTTTTTCCTTTAAGTGTCATTAAACCTATCCCTCCAGTGGTGTTCAGCTCTTTTCTGAGCTCAAGTGCCCTGAGGATTTGTTTACAGCCACAGGCAGTTGAAGTGTTCTTTAGAGTGTTGTGCTGGCAGTGTTCATCATATAGCACATCAAGTAAGTTAGTCCCTATCAGAACAGGTAAGTCACTGCTGGAGCGTAGATCAGGGACAACTAATGCTAGAGTGGATACTTCAGGTGCTGTGTCGATGAAGTCTTTTGGGAAGCCAATGCTGACTTCTACGTACCCTACGTATGGAACTGACTGACCATTAGCACCCTCTACATCCAGAAGATGAAAGGGCTGGATTGGCTGCTCTGACAAGTGTTCTTTGTAGAATGAGGTTGATATGGTGGTCACCTGAGACCCGGTGTCAAGAAGACAGTTACAGCTTACTCCTGACACAGTCCCATTGCTAGTGCATTTTTTTCCTATTAGCCTTTTCGGTACTTTAGGTTGGTGCTTTGTGCTGTGTGAGCAGCTTGAGGTATTTTGTTCAGCGTTTGGTTTGGGACAGGTGTTGTTAGTCTTTGTTCCTGTTTGCCCCTCAACAGGAACAGAACCTAATTTAAAGCTAGCTGAGTTTGTTCTTCCCACAACCGCTGCTTCTCTTGAAGTTTTTTTCGTTTAGCCTCAACAACCTCAGGGTTGGGCTCATTGCTGCAGTTTGGGGCTATGTGTCCATCTTCGCCACAGTTAAAGCAACACCACGGCTGAGGTTTCTTGTTGGCGTTTCCCACATTTTGCTGTGGTGATTTCTCTACAGACTCTTTCGGCTTAGAGTTCTTTGACTTGACGGTCTTGGTGGTAGCCTTTGTTGAAGACCCATCCATAGACGCTTTCAGGGTCGCCAATAGGGCTTGAAATTGTGCAATTTGTTTTTTCATTTTTGTTGTAACCACATTAAGGTTATCATCTGCAGCAGCTGCTGCCATGTCTTTCTCATCGGTGTCAGAGTCGTACACATTCAAGGTGTTGGACTGGACTTTAGTTTTGGGAAGCCCGAGATGCTGCATCATGCAATCAGACTTGGCAGCTTGCTTGCCTTCTTCGGTTCGTAGTAAGAGCAATAAGTCAGGGAATGAGGCTGGGTCACCGTTTTTTTGTTTCAGGTGGAGAGTTGTGATGAAGTGGTCGTCCCAACATCCCCTGCAGAACTGTTTCAGCAGTTGGAGATCTGAGTCTCCGGCAGCAATGCCTTTTCTTTTCACTACTGTGCTCAATGTAGCCTGTAGTCGATGTAAGTAAGCAGAATGGTTTTCACCTGCGTTTTGGTTGGTATTTAGGAATGCTGCAAAGAGCTCGTCGCTGGACTGAGGCCCTAGCTGCTTCACAATGTTTGCAGCTGGAGGAAGCAGGCTTTCTGCAATTTTTCTGACCCCTTGTTTATCAGAGACTGTGGTATCTGTGAGGTAAAACTCGGCGTTACTACGCCAGGTGTCATAATCAACCTCCAGGCTTGGACAAGGAGTTTTTCCGGAGAAAGGCCTCAACTTGGAAAAGTCGTAATGTATTGAAGACGTGTCACTACTCTTCACTACGTGTTCCACCACCACTCTTTGGACTTCAGGTGTACTAAGTTGTTCGGGTGATAACTGGTAGGGTGATCAGCCACCATTAGGTGGAGCCTCTGAGACCTGTTTGAGTGGGGACGGAATACCATCAATATTCATAGACACGCTGGAGTGAGTGGTTGGATCACTTGGGGTCTGGTCAGTCGCCAGTGCTGCCACTGCATTTGTATCAGGGGAATATGGTGGGGTTTTGTCCACTGTAAGCTCTTCATGTTCAACAGGTGGTCCTGTTTTGCAGAATGTTGAATTCTGGCCAAAACCTCTAGCAGTACTTTCTCAAAATCTGTACCACTCATTTTTGCAACATTTTTCAACTCAGAGAGGTAGGATTGGGTTAGGCTTGAGCCTGCACTAGCAGTGTAAAGGCTAGACAAAAACTGGATGTGGTGGGTAATGTTGGGATCAGAAGAGGGTCTGTGGCATGGTAAGTCACGCTGGAGTGTTTGAATAGCTGAGCCAAATTGAAACTCAATAACAGCTGTGTTCTTGAAATCAGCATCAGAACTTTCAATCTTAACCACTCTTGCTATAGACCCATATTGCCCCCAAAACTCAATCACTTCCTCATCTACCTTAGTGCCAGAGAGACCACCGACTAGGACTGAATTGGGCACCTTAATATTCTCAGACTGAATAACATCCATGTTGCAGTAAGTGAAATTGTAAAACAACCAAAAAAATAAACAACAAATTACAGTCTGAGGGATAATAATAAGTTGTGAACAAACGTGCCAAGCTGTTCTGTATATACACGTATGAATAAAACCACTCCTGGCTGGCTCGCCAAGATTTATGTAGCACCTCTATTCTGAATTAGAAAGGATAGCTATACATCAATTTCCTAGGCTCTGAGTAGTGTGGTTGACAAGACTCACAAGGAGACGTCGCTTTTATGACAGAACAGCTGGCAGGTTTATTGCACAATCTCTGCAACACACCATTCACAATAATGTTTTCTTTTGTAATTGAAAATACCCCAAAATAAAATAGAGCTCTTTGTTTTAGGAAAAATAACAATGAAAATAAATTGTCTTTTGGTTTGTCTTTGAAAATAAAGTTGAGAGTCAATCTACCCGGGTAGTAACACAAAACACTTCTAAGTGTTCCTTATCTGGAATCCAGTATCCGATATCCTGATGCAAATCAGTTCAGTCACTCCGCAGGATGGAAACCGACACAGCTGGTCACACTGCGTCCAAACGTTCCTTCTGTGGCGTGTCGCTCACTGGGACAGGCTCGCCATCGAAGTTGATATGGAACCAAACCAAATCCAGGATAAAGAAAAAAACAATCGGAGTTTTCGGCAGGGAAAACACGGTAAACCCAGCAGGACACCGGGCTCTCACGATGCAGCACTTGAGTTACTAACAGGATCTTACACACAACTCCTGATAATAATTAACTGAATATCTTCATTTATTTCTGTCTATTTTCGCCAAATGAGCTGGAGCTCTTTCATGCAACTTCATACAAAGGAAAATCTCTCATGACTGGCGTAAAAATAGTGCGCATGCGCCCTCTGCTAGCGTCATGTGAATTCACGCTCAATTAGTTAACCCTTTAGTGACTGCATATTCTATGTGGGTTACAATATATATATATATATATATATATATATATATATATATATATATATATATATATATATATATATATAATTTGCAGTATTTTATTATTTGCAGACCTGACCTGTCCACCTTGAATAATAGAAACGAACTGGCCACCAGCTGTAGACACCGAAAAAATATCTCCATTGTAACTATAACTAAAACGTCTTTATCACACCCCCCCCCAATTAGATGCTACACATATGACATTAGGGTTTTTTTAAATATGCTTTTTTTAACTGCCTGTCCTTCCAACTGTGCCCCAACACCACCCCAATATATAATTCACATAAGTTAACATGTTATAGTTTTAATGTAGGCCATTTCAACAGTGTCCTGGCCCCAAAATGCTTTTCAAAACAAACCCTAGTCCCATTGATAAGTGTTTTCTACCTCTCCATTGGTTGCTGTGCATCATAAGTACCTACCCCATTTGTTGTTATAATTTTAATGTTTCCCAATCTGATTGGTCGCTGTCCAAACGAAATTAGGGGCGTGACGCTGGACAACGTAACTGTATGATTTTTTGTGATAAAAAAACATTAGCAGCTGATGAGTGCCAGACGCACGAAACAGGCCTGTACAGCTATGCATTAACATCTTTTCCTGTATCTGTGTTGATATCCCGCTCCTCATTAGTTGAGGACTTATAACGCCATTGACGGTTTCAGAAAAAAACGCTATATACAGTACATCCGGAAAGTATTCACACCTCTTCACTTTCCCCACATTTTGTTATGTTACAGCATTATTCCAAAATGGGTTAAATTCCTTTTTTCCCCCTCATGATTCTACACACAATACCCCATAATGACAAAGTGAAAAAGGTTGTGTAGATATTTTTGCAAATTTATTAAAAATAAAAAATTGGAATATTGCATGTACATAAGTATTCACACCCTTTGCTATGACACTCAAAATTGAGCTCAGGTTCATCCTGTTTCCACTGATCATCCTTGAGATGTTTCTACATCTTGATTGGAGTCCACCCGTAGAGAATTCAATTGATTGGACATGATTTGGAAAGACACACACCTGTCTATATAAGGTCCCACTGTTGACAGTGCATGTCAGAAACCAAGCCATGAAGTCAAAGGAATTGTCTGTGGACCTCCAAGACAGGATCGTATTGAGGCACAGATCTGGGAAAGGGTACAAAAAAATGTCTACATGTTTGAAGGTCCCGAAGAGCACAGTGGTCTCCATCATTCGTAAATGGAAGAAGTTTGGATCCACCAGGACTCTTCCTATAGCTGGCCCCCCAGCCAAACTGAGCAATCGGGGGAGAAGGGCCTTGGTCAGGGAGGTGACCAAGAACCCGATGGTCACTCTGACAGAGCTCCAGCGTTCCTCTGTGGAGATGGGAGAACTTTCCAGAAGGACAACCATCTCTGCAGCACTCCACCAATCAGACCTTTATGGTAGAGTGGCCAGACGGAAGTCTCTGCTCAGTAAAAGGCACATGAAAGCCTGCTTGGAATTTGCCAGAAAGCACCTAAAGGACTCTCAGACCATGAAAAATAAGATTCTCTGGTCTGATGAAACCAAGATTGAACTCTTTGGCCTGAATGCCAAACGTCACATCTGGAGGAAACCAGGCACCTCTCATCACCTTGCTAATACCATCCCTACAGTGAAGCAAGGTGGTGGCAGCATCATGCTGTGGGGATGTTCTTCAGCGGCAGGGACTGGGAGACTAGTCAAGATCGAGGGAAAGATGAATGGAGCAAAGTACAGAGAGATCCTTGATGAAAACCTGCTCCAGAGCGCTCAGGACCTCAGACTGGGGCGAAGGTTTACCTTTCAACACGACAACGACTGAGTAAAGGGTGTGAATACTTATGTACATGCAATATTTCAGTTTTTCATTTTTAATAAATTTGCAAAAAATTCTACAAAACGTTTTTCGCTTTGTCATTATGGGGTATTGTATGTAGATTTATGAGAAAAAAAGGAATTTAATCCATTTTGGAACAAGGCTGTAACATAACAAAATGTGGGGAAGTGGAGGGGTGTGAATACTTTCCGGATGCACTGTATATATATATATATATATATAGATATATATATATATATATATAGATATATATATACTATATACATGGTGATGCTGGTCACGTGGCTTGGGTCCTGGGCTGTTCCGGTAGCGTCTGGACACTGGGTTGGCGCCCTGTGCATCATATTCTTCAAACATCTTATATTTCCATTATAATTATTTTTATCCTTTTTCAATGTTGCATTGTGTAAATTGTGTAAACACAACATCATTGCACGTAGTCTGTCTTGGGAGAGAGAACCTCCTCTGTTGCTATACCTGAGGTTTCTTCCTGTTTTTTCTCCCTGTTAAGGACTTTTTTAGGGAGTCGTTCCTTATTCGATGAGAGGGTGAAATAACATTGATTTCACTTGACTTAAGTTTAAGGAAGACATTTTTCATTTTGTGAAATGTACCAGAAAAATTCTGCAATGGTTCAACCAGTATACCCACATTAACAGCTGTTCTGGCAGTGCTCCTACAATAACAGCTGTTTTGGCAGTGCCCCTACACTAACAGCTGCTCTGGCAGTGCCCCCACAGTAACAGCTGCTCTGGCAGTGCCCCCACACTAACAGCTCCTCTGGCAGTGCCCCTACACTAACAGCTGCTCTGGCAGTGCCCCCACAGTAACAGCTCCTCTGGCAGTGCCCCCACACTAACAGCTC
Organism: Lampris incognitus; assembly: GCF_029633865.1. NCBI lineage: Eukaryota > Metazoa > Chordata > Actinopteri > Lampriformes > Lampridae > Lampris > Lampris incognitus. The sequence continues at coordinate 50,889,206 of NC_079213.1, read as the reverse complement.
CTCTGGCAGTGCCCCCACAGTAACAGCTAATCTGGCAGTGCCCCCACACTAACAGTTCCTCTGGCAGTGCCCCTACACTAACAGCTGTTCTGGAAGTGCCTCCACAGTAACAGCTGTTCTGGCAGTGCTCCCACAGTAACAGCTGTTCTAGCGGTGCCCCTACACTAACAGCTGCTCTGGCAGCGCCCCCACAGTAACAGCTGCTTTGGCAGTGTCCCGACACTAACAGCTGCTCTGGCAATCTCCCCAAACTAACAGCTGTTCTGCCAGTGTCCCTACACTAACAGCTGTTCATCCAGTTTCCCCACACTAACAGCTGTTCTGAAAGTGTCCCTACTCTAACAGCTGTTCTTCTATTGTCCCTACACTAACAGCTGTTCTGCCAGTGTGCCTACACTAACAGCTGTTCTGCCAGTGTCCCTACACTAACAACTTTTCTGGCAATCTCCCCACACTAACAGCTGTTCTGGCAATGTCCCTACACTAACAGCTTCTCTGGCAGTGTCCTTACACTAACAGTTGTTCTGCCAGTGTCCCTAAACTAACAGCTGCTCTGGCAATCTCCCCACACTAACAGCTGCTCTGGCAGTGTCGCTACACTAACAGCTGTTCTGGCAGTGTCCCTACACTAACAGCTGTAATGGCAGTGTACCCACATTAACAGCTGTTCTGAAAGTGTCCCTACACTAACAGTTGTTCTGACAATGTCCCATGAATAACAGTTGTTTTGAAAGTGTCCTTACACTAACAGTTTTTCTGGCAGTGTCCCCACATAACAATTGTTCTGGCAGTTTCCCTACCGTAAAAGCTGTTCTGGCAGTGTCCTTACACTAACAGCTGTTCTGGCAGTGTCCCTAAACTAACAATTGTTCTGGCAGTGCCCTTACACTAACAACTTTTCTGGCAGTGACCCCTACATAAACAGTTGTTTTGGCAGTGTCCCTACAATAACAGCTGTTCTGGCAGTGCCCCTACATCAACAGTTGTTCTGGCAGTGTCCTTACAATAACAGCTGTTCTGGCAGTGCCCCTACACCAACAGTTGTTCTGGCAGTGTCCCTACACGAACAGCTGCTCTGGCAATCTTCCCACACTAACAGCTGTTCTGGCACAGTCCCTACACTAACAGTTGTTCTGCCACTGTCCCTACACTAACAAGTGTTCTGACAGTATCCCTACACTAACAGCTGTTCTGGCAATGTCCCTACACTAACAGCTGCTCTGACAATGTCCCCACACTAACCGTTGTTCTGGCACTGTCCTTACACTAACAAGTGTTCTGGCAGTCCCACTACACTAACAGTTGTTCTGGCAGTGTCCTTACACTAACAGTTGTTCTGGCAGTATCCTTATACTAACAGTTGTTCTGTTAGCATCCCTACACTAACTGTTGTTCTGTCAGTGTCCCTACACTAACAGCTGTTCTGGCAATGTCCCTATAGTAACAGCTGCTCTGGCAATCTCCCCACAATAACAGTTGTTCTGGCATTGTCCCCACAATAACAGTACTTCTGGCAGTGTCCCCACACTCATAGTCGTTCTGGCAGTGTCCTGATGTAACCCCCATGATTTTAGCTGCCCTAGAAAGAGTTAATGCATGTCCCTGCATTTTCCAGCAGTCCCATGTAGAGGGCGCTAGCAGCCTGTCCAAATGGAAAATTACCAGGCCTTGTCAGATCAGAACGAGTGACAGATTGACTGCAGACCTTTCTTGAGCTGCAGACGAATGAACAAAAGCCCAACTCGTAGAAGCTGGAACAGAGATACAACATTTATGCCTTTGTTACCCTTACTCATTTAAGTTTACCAGTTTAAGTTAATTAATGCCTTTTGGATTGGAAAGGATTTCTTGCTTGGAGACCTGTTTTCTTTCTTTGATTCTCCGGTAAGTTTCTACAGAAGCTAACCATGTGCTAGTTTAGCCATGTTGTTTGTCTTTTTCTATCCATGCACTGTAGTAGCATCGTAGTTGTCTTATAATGTGTAGGCCTGTTAGTGTAATGCTCGCGCACCAGAACCTGACCCGTGTGGCGAAACCCAAGACAGACAGACACGAGATGACTTCAAAATCTACAGAGGGAGGTTTTATTGTGGTAGGGAAATGTATGGTGAAAAAAAGGCGTTCTGTTAGTGGGATGTGTGAATAAACTATGTGTGGTGTCCCTTGGTTTGCGTGTATAACTATGTGTGAGTGTTTTTAGTCAATGTGTGGTGCGGTATGTAAATGACCAGGAGGTGTTGAAAAAATGTGCGTGCACCTGGCGAGAAAGTCCAGTCCGTGATCCAAGAGGGGTTGTCCGAGAAAGTCCAGGTCCGAGATCCGGGAAGTCGAGTCCGAAAGGAGGGGTCCAGATAGAGGGACAAGGGGGGAGATCTCAGGAGAGGTCCGGGGAGAAACGTGAAGGTCGCTGGGGACGAGGGAGACGCGGGCAGCCGTGGAAATCGCGGAGGGAGAGTCTTGGGAGGAAACAGAGACACGAAGATAAGACACTGGGGAATAAACAGAATGCAAGGAACGCTGGAGGGCTTGTCAGAACTTTACCGCAGGGTTCAGTACGTCGAAGCACTGAGAGACGTTCTGGGAGGCTTCTTGTAGAGGGCTGCCTGATTGCCACAGGTGTGCCTGATGGATGATGGCAAACGCCTGGTGCAGTGCAGCGCGAGCCGAGCGCTCGGATGTTTCCGGCACGTCCGAGCTGGAGGGAGTGGCTTGAACGTGCCGGGGAGGCAGCTCGGGGCGGTGTAACCACAACAGTTAGGCCTAGAACCGAAGAGAACCTAGAAAATGTTATTACAAAAACCAAGGATTTTCAGATAGCCTATATTCTTATAGCTTAATATGACTGTGAAATGTGATATGATTCTGCTGTGATTTGTACTTGTTAGCTGCAAGGACCTTCACTAGCTTCGTTTTGTTTCCTAATTCTATTATTTGGGAACGTGAAAGATTGATTCAAATATTCCAGATCTGGTGCTTTAGACAGTAGAGACTTATTATTTTCTACCCAGGTTGTTTTTTTTTGTGTACTGGATTCCTTCCCCAAGAGAAGGGAGCAGCAAGCCCTGTGACCCACGAGGCGTGGACAGCACGTGGAAGAGTTGAGGACAACCAGGAGATCTCTTTACACACATTACATTGTTGACAGATTCAGCTTCACTTCTTCTATGTTTGTGTCTAAAACATCTTCCACTTCCTCAAGAATGAATGAGGAGTCACTTTGTGAATCTATAAAGCGTAGACAAATACTTCCTTGCTTGAATCACTCCGAGTTGACACATAGACAGGTATTGTCGAAGTCTGGGTATTATTGTCATCTTGTACAACTCTGTTGGATGTGGTTTCATTGGTGAAATCCTTTTGTAGTGTTGACTTTGGCTTTCTTTCCTTACTGTTACTTATTTCCTTAGATTGCTCTCTCTTTGGTTCTTGTTCTGGTTTTGAGCGATTTTCATGTAGGCATGTGGGGTGACGCTTTGAGCAGGTGTCACAGACCATCCTGTTACCACAGCTCTTGGAATGATGGCCAGGACTCAAACAGCCGAAACACAGTTTCTCACTCTGAATAAACTTGACTCGGTCAGCAACTGGCTTTTCAAAGAATTTGCGGCACTTGTGCAAGGGGTGTTCTATCTTCTTACAAAATGCACATATAACTATGTTCCTTTCACTGGTGTTGGTCGTGAAGATCTTGGCACCTACAGTTTGTTTCCTGGAGACGACTACATTTTGACTCTTAACCTTGGCTTTGTCAGGTTCACTTTGCCGTAGTGCATGGTAGGACGTTATAGGATTACACACAACACTAGCTTCCAGTGTTAGGAACGTCACAAAATAGCTGAACTTTGGGAACCTGCGGTATTCCAGTTGGTATAGCGTGGCCTTTCGGTTCCATCTTGTACTCAACCAGTCAGGTAGTTTGGCAGTCAGTTTCTGATTCTCAGTGCCATCATTGAGAACATTTAGACTCTCATTTTGAGCAATGGCACATTCACAACTGCGTAGAAAATCCACAAAGTTTCTTAGATCAGCACTCTCCCTTGAGCCTATTTTTGGTCAGGCATGTAATTTTTCTCTGAAGGCTTTGGCAATCACAAAAGGATCACCATATCGTTCGTTTAGCAGATCCCATGCTGCGTAATATGAATCTTCTGAATCATTCAGAAAATTATCTTCTAAGGCCTCTTTAGCTGCTCCTCCAACATATTTCTGAAGCAAGAAGATTTTCTCTGTCATTGGAATATTTTTCCTCTCAATTAGCATCTGAACGGATAACGTCCAGTGATTAAACTTGAGTGGATCCCCACAAAAGATTGTAGGCTCTGGTATGGGTAGTCTGTTTCCTGATAGCCTCAGCCAAAACCTTCACAAGCTCTCTTGTGTCATCTTGAAGCAGATTTCTTGGAGCCACATTTCTTGGCGGTTGTGTGTGCTGATACGCAGGGTTCACCTGATTACTTGCTTGTGCAATTGTAGGAAGTTCAGAGTTCTGTAGTTTAAGTTCTTGGTCTGGATAGAACTCATTTTCCTCATGGACTTGAAGCCTTGCTCTGGCTGCGTTCAGCTTTTTAATCTCCTCCAAACGCTCAAGCTCTCTTTTCAAATCTTCCAGACTTGAGTGGATCCCCACAAAAGATTGAAGGTTCTGGTATGGGTAGTCTGTTTCCTGATATAGCCTCAGCCAAAACCTTCACAAGCTCTCCTGTGTCATCTTGAAGCAGATTTCTTGGAGCCACATTTTTGGCGGTTGTGTGTGCTGATACGCAGGGTTCACCTGATTACTTGCCTGTGCAATTGTAGGAAGTTCAGAGTTCTGTAGTTTAAGTTCTTGGTCTGGATAGAACTCATTTTCATCATAGACTTGAAGCCTTGCTCTGGCTGCGTTCAGCTTTTTCATCTCCTCCAAACACTCAAGCTCTCTTTTCAAATATTCCACAGACCTTTGTCTTGCAGCATTCCCTTCTTGCTGTTTCTTTAAGAGAGCAGCCTCTTGTCTCTCCTTTTCTATCCTACGTCCAGTCTCTTCCTTTTCTGCTTGAAGATGACGAGTTAATGCAGCTGCTTCGTGTTCTGCATCTGCTTATTCTCAGCTTCAAGGCTTTGCAGTTTCTCTCGTTGGCTCGCTTGCTCAGCCATAATCTGCAATACAGCTTTATTTTTAGCTGCATACTCGGAAGCAGCCTCTCGTCTTTTGACTGACGATGTACTAGAGCGAATGGAGTTAGCCTTAGAACAATTGGAGGCTGGAGGTGAAACACTAGAACTTGAAGAAGCGAACACAGAGCTGGAATCAGGCCAAATCAGCTCTTCATTTGTTCCTTGAATTTGAGACTGAGCATTTTTTTACAACAATGCTGGTGATTGATGTACACTTGTCCAGCTTGCGGCGTATGTCATGAGCTGGGCTATCGATTCTTCGGTAATCATCATAAACACTATTTAGTTCACCTTTTGAACAGTGTTGATGTGTTCTTGTAGGATGTTACTGGGATCCTGTTTTATCACAGATTTTTTTAGCCACCTTAATTACAGCTTTTCAGCGTTCATAAATGCTGTCAAAGCGAAGCAGGAGCCCTTGTGTTTTTTCTTTTTGCAATTACTTTCCCTTTTCTGTTAATGTGCGGGCTCTTTCACTTCTACGAGGCTCTTTGAACTGTACTGCTTGTTGTGCAATGTTAGACTTGTCTGTCTGCTCTGGCTCTGCAGCTTGTTCTGTGGCAGCTGCTCCACACTGAGTCCTCTCACTTGTTTGAGACATTTCAAATTATTTGGAAATTATTTGTAGTCAGTTAACTTGTCTTACATAATCAGTGTAGTTAACAAAAATATTTTCACAAAATACTCAAGTGAATCGGCTACACTAAATTAGGTCACTTTTCAAAATACCCTTATAGGAAGGTCAATTATAAAGGCTTGAAATTATTACAATCACTTACAGCTGACAAAGGTCCTTCTGACAACACTTAAACTAACTTGCATAGAAAAATATAACAATTACACAATAACACAGTGAGAATGGATAAATTCCTTGAAACCTCTTGTTTTGTGATTTAACCCTTATTAAACCACTATTTTGAGTTTCAGATAATTTAGATATATATTTTAGTTCTAATTTAGGATCCTTTTAATTCTAACTTGAAGTTATCTCTTGTTTGAGTTGACAAATTATGTTAATTTGTTTTATGCTCTATTTTTTCCATTAGGCCTTTAAGTTTCAGTTCTAATTTCCATTAACCTAAGTTACTTAACCAGTAAATCAGAATGCCAAAAGTAACACACAATTGCATTACCCCATGAACAGTATGAATGAGTAATAACTCAGCCGATACAGCAATTAACAATACAATATCAGATCAAAAATCAAATCAATAATCAATGTAGGCTATAATCCGTCCTTTTTGGAAAGTCCGTTGTTGCTCCAATGAGTCCAACTGTGTTTTGCAGTAACAAACTGGAAACTTCAGTCCTACCACAATCCAGGTGCTCGAATCTGTAGGCTACTGTTCTGAGAATGAGCTGTCTGAAGCCGCAGACAGACCACATGGATTCAGCAGGGCTCCTATAGGTGGCTCGCCATCTTGTTTCCAGCTTGGGGTAAGAAACACCAAGAGCGATCTTCCCAACCCAAGAAAAAAACCTGGCCAACTCCAGGATGATACTTAGACACAATACAAAACCCAGGGCCCGGAGAATGACAAGACCAACAAAATACTCAACTTGGATAACGTAAGAAACAACTGTAGCTCACTGCTATTTCAAAGCAGAATCTTTTATCTCTCGTTCTAGTGGCTTCTCTCAAGCGTTTGCCTGGCGTTCTGAAACCTAGCTGGTTCTGGGACGTCCTCCATCTCGAGCAAGGCAGCTGATTGGCTAATCAGCACTGCACGCGCTGTGTTCAAGAAATAGCAATCTGAACCAACAATATGAATATGAATTTATTGGTACCATGAATTACGTATCTACGGTTTACTATTTATTTGCAAAATGAATAATTATGATTATTTATTATGATTCAACTGGTTATTTGAACCTGGGTTATCTTGACCTGGGTTACACCCTCCCCTCTTAACTCTATGCAAGTCCCTATGCATAGTGTACATAGACTATACTAACTCGGGTTCAGGTAGGGGTGTAAGTCTTGGCTCTAGAAGTGAATTAGTAATAGCTGTACTCAAGCTTTGCAGTAGGGATTGGATGACAGCTACTAAGGGGTTTCCTAGCTCAGGATAGGTCAACCTTTTTATCCTTTCTCTTTGTCTTGAGGATTTCCTCACTGCACATTGGGTTTCACTTTCACCATGTGTGTCATCCATTTCCACAGACATATAATCACTACATCCCTCTGTGGCGTTTTCATTCTGAATTTCAGGTACCTCTTCAGCATTGGCTGTAAGTGGTTCAGTTTCTGTTTCTTCCACAGGTTCGTCCAATAGATGTTCCGGTAAGTTCTCCTTTTCAGGTAGGTTGTTATGGCTCGCTCACCCTGCGCCGTGGCCCGCTCATCCCGCGCCGGCAGCCAATCGGCTCGTCAGGGCCGGGCTTAGGCATCAGGGCTGGGCTTAAGTTTGGTGGGCTCCCACGTGCCCGTTGTCAGTTCCTGTTGTAACCTCCCCGCAGTAGCGGCTACTCTCCTCCTACGGTCCTTTTCTCTACGAACTCATCCCAGCCCTTGGTTCATGTTTTTCCCTTGCAAAGTTTCCCCGTGGAAGTATCCTGCCGTGTTCCCGTTTGGATTACCCGCAAGTTTTTCCCCTTGGACTTTCCGTTTTTTCCTTGTCGCCCGTTGCCTTCCTATGTTTGACTATTTGTACGCGTAAGGAATAAAGTACGCCAGTTTTCGGCTAACCCCATCTCTGTCTGGTGTCGTGCGCTTGGGGTCTTCCACAAACCCTAACAGTACGAACTGACCATGACGACCCCAGCCGACACAGAGAGCGTACCGGCCAGCCCGCTTCGAGCGGCTCTCATCGAACAGATCCAACTGATTAACTCCCACACCCAGCAGCTAGAGGCGGCCTCTGCCGCGGTGAGAGATCTTCAGACTCGGGTCCCGCCCCTCCAGGCCTGTGTGGGTAACCTAACGAGCCAGCAGGCGGCGTTGGCGAGCCAACAAGCAGAGATCCTGCGGCAGTTGCAAACCATCACGGCGGCTCTCACCATCCAGCCGCCGGGCCAGCCTGCCCCTGGAGTCGTGGGTAACCAGCCCCCTGGGCCCGCTGCCCCGGTTAACCCTGTGGGGCTCAACCCAGTTCCCCGGGCGCCCTGCCTCTCCAGCCCACGACCGTTTGATGGCGACTTTGAGACCTGTGCCACGTTCATCATGCAGTGTGAGCTGGTCTTCCTGCACCAACCCAGCATGTTCACGTCTGATGCTGCCCGGGTCGCTTATGTGACCAACCTGCTCACAGGCCGAGCAGCTCAGTGGGCCACTGCTTCCTGGTCCATGGAGGACAGTTTCTGCCTCACCTACGAGGCCTTTGAGGCGGAACTACGGAAGGTTTTCCACCATCCAGTCGGTGGCCAGGACTCTGGTGCTCGGCTGAGCAGTATCCAGCAGGGCAGTGGCAGTGTCACAGACTACTTGGTGGAGTTCAGGCTGGCCGCAGCTGAGAGTGGCTGGAACGACCGGTCACTTCGGGTCACCTTCTGGAGAGGTCTCAGCGAGGCTGTCAAGGACCAGCTAGCCACCCGGGAGGAGCCCACCTCCCTCGAGGACCTGATCAAGCTCTCCATCCGCATCGACGGATGCCTCCGGGAGAGGAGGCACGAGCGAGCCCTGCGTGGATCCCCGTCCATTCCCCAGTCGTCCAGCACTCCTAACAGGATCCCTACTCCTGTTTGCCCCACTTTCCCTGTGGCCGTTTCTCCCCCCGCGCCCCAGAACACGACGGGGGAGGAACCTATGCAGCTTGGGCGCACGCGCCTTAGTCCGGCTGAACAGGAGGCCCGGTTCAAGGCGGGTCAATGCCTCTACTGTGGCCAGAAGGGACATCTGATCAGCGGCTGCCCCACTCGGCCAAAAGACTAGGCTCACTGGGGCCCCGGGAGATCCTAGTGAGCTGCCTTTCCTGTTCCCGCCGTCCTGCCCCACAGAACCATCTAGTTAGCGTTACCCTGCCTGAGCTGACCAGCGGCTCACGGTGGGTGCACTCCTTGACTCAGGGGCTGATGAGTGTTTCCTGGACTCGGAGTTTGCTGCCCAGGCTAACATCCCGCTAGAGATGCTGGAGAAGCCCATGGAGGCCTTCGCGCTGGACGAGCGCTGCCTGGCCAGCGTCACCCAACGCACCCACCCTGTCTCTCTCACCATAGCAGGTAACCATGTGGAGAGACTTCGGTTCTACATCATCCAGTCCCCGTTAGTCCCTGTGATCCTAGGGCGCCCCTTGTTCGTGTAGCATGAGCCACACATCGCCTGGGCCTCCGGTACCATCATGGAGTGGGGCTCCTCCTGTCATGCCCAATGTCTCCAGGCTGCTCCCGCCCCATCCCCCCGACGTGCCCCTAGTACCCCGCCTCCCGACCTCTCCTCTGTTCCCCCTGAGTACCATGAGTTAGGTGAGGTTTTCAGCAAGACCCGGGCCCAATCTCTTCCTCCTCATCGGCCTTATGACTGTGCTATCGACCTCCACTCTGGGGCACCCCTTCCCAGCAGTCGTCTGTACAGTCTGACCATCCCCGAGAAAGCTGCGATGGACGAGTACACTCTGAGTCCTTGGCAGCGGGGCTCATTCAGCCCTCGTCCTCCCAGGTGGCAGCTGGATTCTTTTTCGTGAAGAAGAAGGACGGGGGCCTCCAACCCTGCATTGACTATCGCCAACTCAATGAGATAACCGTCAAAAACAAGTACCCCCTTCCTCTCATGAGTTCCACTCTTGAGCCCCTCACCCAGGGTACAGTCTTCACTAAGCTGGACCTCCGGTGTGCCTATCATCTGGTCCGGATCCGGAAGGGGGACGAGTGGAAGACAGCCTTTAAGACGCCCCGGGGTCATTATGAGTACCTGGTCATGCCGTTCGGCCTCACCAACGCCCCGGCGGTATTCCAGGCTCTCATGAATGACATTCTCCGCGACATGCTCGACGAGTTTGTGGTGGTGTACCTCGATGGCATCCTCATCTTCTCCAGGACCCTCGAGGAACATGTCCAGCATGTCCGGCGGGTACTCGAACGTCTCCTCCGGAACCGGCTCTTCGTCAAGGCAGAGAAGTGCCGGTTCCATTCCCCTTCCGTTGACTACCTGGGCTTCGTCGATGAGAAGGGACAGACCCGGGCCGACCCCCGCAAGATCCAGGCTGTGGTGGACTGGCCCGATCCCACATCACGGAAGGAATTACAGAGCTTCCTCGGGTTTGCGAACTTCTATCGGAGGTTCATCCGGAACTACAGCTGCGTGGCAGAACCTCTCACCAGGCTGACCTCCCCCTCCCAGCCGTTCATCTGGTCCCGTTCTGCATTCCAGTCCCTCAAGGACAGGTTCACTAGCGCCCCGGTCCTGCTCCACCCCGACCCCAAGAGGCAGTTCCTCGTAGAGGTGGACGCTTCGGACACCGGGTTGGGGGCTGTCCTCTCCCAGCGGTCAGCGTCTGACCAGAAGGTCCACCCATGCGCCTTCTTCTCTCGCCGGTTCCTCCCCGCCGAGGAGAACTACGATGTCGGGAACCGAGAGCTGCTGGCAGTGGGGGCTGCTCTGGAGGAGTGGCGCCATTGGCTGGAGGGGGTGGAACAGCCGTTCACCATCTGGACTGATCATAAGAACTTGACGTTCATCCGGGCAACCAAGCGCCTCAATGGTCGGCAGGCACGGTGGGCCAGCTTCCTCAGTCGGTTTGACTTCACGCTGACTTATCGCCCCGGGTCCCGCAACACAAAGGCAGACTCCCTGTCCCGACAACATCTGAGGAGGGAGCCAGCTACAGAGGAGCCGACTCCCGTCCTTCCTGAGGCCAGGGTGGTTGGCGTGGTTACCTGGGGCATCGACACCGTGGTCAGGCAGGTGTTGCGATCCCATCCCGACCCGAGCCACGTCCCTCCACGCCGCCTATTCGTCCCGGACGCAGTCCAGCCCCGGGTTCTCCAGTGGGGCCATGCCAGTCAGTTTGCTTGACACCCGGGTGTCCACCGCACCTTCACCTTTCTGGCTCGGCGTTTCTGGTGGCCCACCACGAGGAACGACGTCAGGGACTTCGTAGGGGCCTGCTCCATCTGTGCTCGCAGCAAGGCCTCTCACCAGGCACCCGCGGGTCTGCTGCAGCCCCTCCCAACTCCAAACCGGCTCTGGTCCCATGTGGCGTTGGATTTTGTCTCCGGACTGCCTCCCTCCCAGGGTAACACTGTGATCCTGACAGTGGTGGACCGCTTCAGTAAGGGAGTGCATCTGGTGGCCCTCCCCAGACTTCCATCGGCTTCTGAGATGGCGGACCTCCTGACGAGCCACGTGTTCTGTCTCCACGGCCTTCCCCTGGACGTCGTCTCGGGCCGAGGGCCCTAGTTCGTCTCCCAGGTATGGTGGGCCTTTTTTAAGGGGTTGGGTGCTTCTGTTAGTCTCTCCTCTGGCTATCACCCACAGACTAACAGACAGACAGAGAGGATGAACCAGAGCGTGGAGTCTGCCCTCCGGTGCGTGGCCGCCAAGAAGCCCAGCTCCTGGAGCCGGGTCCTCCCCTGGGTCGAGTATGCCATCAACTCCGTGGTCAGCTCTGCCACCGGCCTCTCACCTTTTGAGGTGTCCCTGGGCTACCAGCCGCCTCTCTTTGCTGCGCAGGAGTCAGAAGTGGCGGTTCCCTCCGTGCAGGCCCATCTGAACCGGTTTCGTCGCATCTGGGAGGTGACCAGAGCTGCTCTGCTCCGGGCAGCTGAGCGCGCCAGTCGGGGAGCCAACCGACGCCGGTCCCCAGCACCTACGTACCAACCAGGCCAAAGGGTGTGGCTGTCCTCGAAGGATCTCCCGCTTCAGTCCACCGCGAAGAAGCTGAACCCCCGTTTTGTCGGGCCCTTTGAGATCAGGAAGGTTCTCAGCCATGCGGCGGTGAGTCTTAAGCTTCCGGCTTCCTTGAAGACCCATCCCGTGTTTCATGTGTCTCGGGTTAAGCCTGTCTCCCACAGTCCTCTGATGCCTCCGGCCCCGGCTCCGCCTCCCCCTGAGATCGTGGATGGGCACCCCCAGTGGAAGGTCCGCCGGCTGCTGGACGTTCGGCGCCGAGGACGGGGATTCCAGTATTTGGTGGACTGGGAGGGCTACGGTCCGGAGGAACGTAGTTGGGTCTCCCGCCAGCTCATCCTGGACCCTTGGCTGCTCACTGAGTTCCATCATTCCCATCCCGACAAGCCGGGCAAGTCGCCTGGTGGCTCCCGTGGAGGGGGGGGTACTGTTATGGTTCGCTCAACCCGCGCCGTGGCCCGCCCACCCCGCGCCGGCAGCCAATCGGCTCGTCAGGGCCGGGCTTAGGCATCAGGGCTGGGCTTATGTTTGGTGGCCTCCCACGTGCCCGTTGTCAGTTCGTGTTGTAACCTCCCCGCAGTAGCGGCTACTCTCCTCCCACGGTCCTTTTCTCTACGAACTCATCCCAGCCCTTGGTTCATGTTTTTCCCTTGCAAAGTTTCCCCGTGGAAGTATCCTGCCGTGTTCCCGTTTGGATTACCCGCGAGTTTTTCCCCTTGGACTTTCCGTTTTTTCCTTGTCGCTCGTTGCCTTCCTATGTTTGACTATTTGTACGCGTAAGGAATAAAGTACGCCAGTTTTCGGCTAACCCCATCCCTGTCTGGTGTCGTGCGCTTGGGGTCTTCCACAAACCCTAACATAGGTCTTCCGCTTCAGGTGTGTCACCTGTAGGTGTCGATTCCTCTTCGGGTGAGTACTCGCTTTCCACAGTTGTTGCATTCTCAGGTGAGTTTTCCTCAGATTTCTCTGGAGCTCTATCAGAATTGGACTGCTCCCTTGGAGATATCCTTATCCCAGATTCCTGAGTGGACCTTGTGGTTTCGACGACTGGAATTTGACAGGGGTATAACGGATAGTCATCCTCTTCATCAGAGTTACACTCTGGCTCTTCCTCCTCAGGATCAGGGTCTGGATGTTGACGCGTACTCGGCCTTCGAGGTTCGTTTGACACAGCAGGAGGTTCCTCTTCAAGAGCTGGTAGGAATCCACACGGCAACAAAAGGTCTCTGTGCAGAGTTCTGAGGGGACCATCTTTGTTTTCTGGCCTGACTGTGTAAACTGGAAGATCACCTTTCCGACTGACAACATGCACAACTGCTTCCCATTTGTCAGCCAGTTTATGTTGTCCTCTTAGGCGCACATTTCTCACTAATACGCGGTCACCAACCTCTAAGGTGGATTCAGTGATATGTCTGTCAAACCTCTTTTTGTTCTGTTTACTGGCTTTGGCAGCATTTGCAGTAGCTAGGGAGTAGCTCTCTTGAAGACGGGTTTTTAGAGCTTGAACATACTGGGAATGAGATCTTTTGATGACTGTGTTTCGTGGAACATTGAAAGCAAGATCAATAGGCAACCGGGGCTGGCGCCCAAACATCAGCTCGTACGGCGTGAAACCTGTTGTCTCGTGTTTTGTACAATTATACGTGTGTACCAACGGCTTCACATAATCTCGCCAGTGATTTTTGTCTTTGTTTTCGAGAGTACCAAGCATACTAAGGAGCGTACGGTTGAACCTTTTCACAGGGTTTCCCCTTGGATGTTACGGAGTTGTTCTCACTTTGTGGATACCTGCAAGATCACATAGCTCTTTGATCATCTTGGACTCAAAATCTGCCCCTTGGTCACTATGAAGTTTTTCAGGAATACCATAATGTATTAGAACGTTTTCCCAGAGGCATTTGGCTACTGTTCTAGCTTTCTGATTAGGAGTGGGAATTGCAACTGCATACTTAGTAAAGAAGTCCGTGATCACAAGGACATCTTTTGTATTACTTTGGTCTGGCTCTATTGACAAGAAGTCTATACAGACTAACTCTAGAGGTCTAGTAACCTGTATGTTTACTAGAGGGGCTGCCTTCTCTGGCAGTGCCTTTCTATGATCACAATGGCTACAACTCTTGATCTTTTTCTCTATATCCGTAGCCATTCTAGGCCAAAGGAATCTGGCTAGTGTGAGGTCAAGTGTCCGCTCAATACCTAAATGACCCATGTCGTCGTGGAGGCTTCGCATTACCATGTCTCTCATCTCTTCTGGCAGGACTAGTTGATAGTGAGTTTCCTCACCCACTTGCCTCTTCCTGTAGAGAATATCATTCTGCATCTCGAGTTTGTTTAGGTCTCACAGAAGGATGGGAAGTTCTGGCAGTTCTCTCCTCAGAGATGGAGGAGGGGTGTTCCCAGTTACTAACTGACAGATTACTTCACAGATGGCAGGATCGGCTCTCTGCTTTTGTTTCAACTCCTCCTCTGATATGCTAGGAATCACAGGGAGCCCGTCATATTGCTCAAAGCTATCTGGTATAGCATTAGCTGACATAGCAAGAGACAGGGGCGATTCTAGGATCAGAGCTTTAGGGGTGCTGAGCATCTAGAGTGCTGGCCGGCCAGGCAAGATACATTTCACTGTTTTGTACATTTTAACGCAATTTTAGACCATCATTCCCACATTTGTGAAAGAAAAGCATAACACATTTTGGGTAGAGGAAACACTGTGACTAAACCAACAAATCTAAGAAAAATTATTTAAATGCTGAGCTACAGCAAAAGAGGAATGGATTGGAATCATAAAAGAAATATATAACATAGAAAAGCAGACTTTATCCGTGAACCTATGTATGGACACATTTACTAAGTTCTGGAGGAAGACAACTCATTTTGATACAGCAGCTCCTCAACATATACATATACAAATACACATACACATAAACAGCATATATGTATGTTTCTGGAGTAAAACAGCTCCCTATAGTGAGTACCAAAAATACCAAAAATGGACCTTAGTCTTATTTTTGGACTTTTATTTGAAATGCAATGCATAACATGTAAAACACATTAACATACATTGACTTTTTCAATGTTTGTCTCTGCCTTTTTCCTTCTTGTCTGTATTATATAATACAAATACATAAATAAAAATCAACTTCTCAAAAAAGAAAAGTGATTTAAATCTACCAAATAATAATAACAATAATAATAATAATGAATAATAAAATAATAAAAGAGAGGCAACCCTGCCTAAGGCACAATGTATGTAATCATCTTTGTATGGATACTCTGCAGATGATTCCTTCTACTTTAATCTGTGTCGCCTCACCTTGAGGGTGGCAAATCTGTCGATTACTGTTTGGTGTTCGACTCTCTCGAGCATCTCTTTCTCAATTGACATCACAGCCAGGTGCTGGAGTCTGCTTTGGCCCGTGGTCCTCCTCAGCCAGGTATGGAGCCGACACAAGGCACTAAAAGACCTCTCACAGCTACAGCTGCTAACTGGTATTGTCAAGGCAACCTGAATAACAGCTTTCAGTGAAGGGAACATGTCATAATCCAGGAGATTGTACACTGTCAGCATGTCTTGAATGGCACCACCCTCACTCTTGCGCATCAGAAAGTTTTTGGCAACCATCACTTCCTCTGACTTAAGTTCAATATGGTAATGCAGTGCCAGTGCTGACAAATCAGGCTCAGACAAGAAGTGATCTGAGGTTGGACTGCACGCCTGAATTCCATTAAGCAAGTCCTGATTCACACCAGACAAACGCTTCTCAAGTTCAGAGATCATTCTGTCCAGACAAGGAAACAACAATTTCCTTTTGAGTTCTTCTGACTCGGAAGAACCACAGACTTCACTACCTGCCCCACAAGGTGACTCAAGAACAAATCCATCCATTCTCTTTGTCTTACGCCTGTCCAGAAGACTGCTCCAAGACTGGTATCTTGTTTGCCTCACATATAGCCTTTGTTCATGCATGAAGATCTGCAGCAGTGGCATCACTGCATTTCTGCTTCAGAGTGTCAATCCCTGCATCTTTGTATGTCACTGCTTGGGCAATATCAATGGTCTCCTTCTGTAGGTATCTGTGTAAACCTGCTGTTACAGACAGGAGATCCTGGAAAACAATCAGCAAATACACTGAGGAGAATTTACTGAGTTTTGCCTTCAATCCCACTGCCATAGGTGTGTTGATAGTGGAGAGACACTCAATGATGGCAGGGAAATTGTCAAGCACTGCTGTCACTGAGCGAAGCTGGCAAGCCCAGCGTGTGTTTGACAACTGCACAAGTTCACTTCGCTCCAATCCTAACTTCTTTTGAGTGTCAACAAACTTATGATGGTTCACAAGTGAAACACTAAAGAAAGAATGGAGACTTTCCAGCATGTCAAAGAGCTCTGTGGTTTCAGAAACAGCTCTGCATGTGTGACATAAGACGAGATTCAACTCATGTGCGTAGCAATGCACATATATCGCCTCAGGGTGCTGCTTTTGAAAATGGGCTTGCACACCCCCAACTGCCCCGCTCATGACAGCTGCCCCATCGTAGGTCTGTGCTACACATTTCAACTGATCAATTCCCTTCTCTTGCAATTGATTCTCAATTGCAGCGGTTATTGGGGCAGCATCAAACTGTGGCATTTCTGTAAGGGCTAGAAACCTCTCTTTAACGCCATGCTCCACAGCCACATACCTCACACAGAGTGCCAACTGTTCCTTCTTTCCATCTCTGGCCTCATCAGCCATAATGGCATACATCTTTGATTCCCTCATCTCACTAACAATAGTTGCAGTTACCTCTTGTGAACAACATTCAATCATCTCATTCTGACTGCTGCACGAGAGGTATGTGGTGTTTGATGGGGGTGTATATCTCTGCAAGAATGGATCAAACTTTCTCAAAAGTGTCATGCACTCTCGGAAATTCCCTTTATTGTCGCTCTCTTATGTTTCATCATTACCTCGAAATGCTATTCCTTGCTTCCCCAAGAAGCAGGTCACTGCCACAATACGTTCCAGGTACTCCCTTCTTTCACTAATTTCAGTGGCACTTGCTGCCCCTATCTGCTCTACAACATTACCTTGTGACAGACTTGCTTTGTAGCTGTTCCAACAAACTTCACTGTCCTTGTGTGACTGCGTGGTTTCATGTTTTTGAAACTTGTTCAGTGCCTTTTGCCAGTTACTGACTCCATCATTCACTAATGCATCATATCTGAGATTTTTTCCAAATACCCGACAAGCGAAGCAGAAAGCAACATTTTTTCGAGAAGAATATTCCAACCATTTAAAACTTTTGAACCAGTTTTCTTGAAAGGCTCTTTTTGTGTGCCAAATTGAGTGAGTGGGTACTGAGACAGTTTTAACTGTTTAGGACCAGAAGTCTTATCCCCTAAATCAAAAGAAATAACTTGAGATCCTGCTGCTTTGGCTTGGTGGCCGGTATGCTGCTCTCTATCTCTGTCTCTTCATTTCTTTCTCTGGTCTGCTCTCTCTCTGTCTCTTCATGTCTTTCTCTGGTCTGCTCTCTCTGTCTCTTCATGACCTTCTCTGGTCTGCTGTCTCTCATCCCCCAGAGACTCTCCCTGTTCTTCTCCTCCTTGTACAGTGAAATTAAGCAAATAGTAAAGCATATATAATTAATTAGGAAAATGTAGTGAAGATGTCCTGTTTAGAATGAAATCCACTGATATATGTTCAGTGTACGTGTGCTTCTGGAAAGCATTAAATGTGGGGTGAACACATAACTTCCATGATGTATATGTAAATTTAAATTGTGAATGGAATGTTTTTCTTTCTCAGCTTAACAGTTACTGTTTTGCTTGCCATTATTCTCAGTCCGTTTTCTTACCTGGTTCTTCCTGATCCTGCCCTCTCTCCTCTCCTTCCCCTCTTTCATCTCTCCCTCTTTGCACTGACAATCATACACAAATATATTGTCTTCAACTAGATGAAAAATTACATAAATATGAAAAAATACTAATAAGAATACTAATAAATAAATTCCTCTCTCTGCTCCTCTCTTTCTCTCTTTGTACTGTAAACCAAATATAAAATAACAACCAAACAATGTTTTTTATATCTAATAAGTGATATAAATTGATCCAACTTACAACATCATTCTAATAGAATATTTATGAAGTCACACCATGTGATCATACACTCTTACCTGAACCTGGCTCTTTTTTTCTAAAAAACAATCATATGTCCATGATGAGGCTGTCTGTCTGTCTGCACATACATACATACATACACACACACACACACACACACACACACACACACACACACACACACACACACACACACACACACACACACACACACACACACACACACACACACACACAGTAGGAGTTATATAACGTTAATGGGTAATTGGGCATCAGTTAGCTTAGCTAATCATACAAACAGAGGACAGTGGTTGACTGACCACCTGTAACGTTTCCTAGCAAGAAAAAAACGTCAGCTAACTCCTAGCTAACAACATAAACAGTGATCTACGATTCAATGCAGCAAAAAATAAGGACTGGTGATGATAATAATGTGTTAGTATTGAGTGGTAGAAGTAAAGAAATATGTCACATATCCTGGTTTAGGCCAGGTACTTATGGAGGCTGCCAATTACAAGTGAGTTTATCGTGTTTTGCACGTTAGCCCTTATATTCCTCAGAGATGCACCCTACCTTTGTCGTGTGAAGCTCGAAGCTATGCCTGTGGTATGAACACGCCTGTTGGAAACGGCCCGGTCAGACCAAGCACTTAAAATAAGATGTATAAGGAATAACCTCACGACTGTTCATTTTTTAACACCTTTTTCCTCCAACATGTGGACTCCAGTAAATATGTCACACAGTGGATTATACTTTGTGGAATTTCAGTAAACATGGACACTTTCCGGCGGAATACATTTCAGGATTGACTCCGTAGAACCAGGTAACGCAAGGGTTGTGGGAATGTGAAGTCGTATCAGTAAAGCGGTTACGTTACGATTCTCTGTGGAAATACTCTCAAAGTTACATCCTCACTGGCAACTAGCGTTAGCTACCTTTCTAGCAACTTTGTTTAATGTTACTTCGGTAACATTAAGTTAATCTGTTCATATTTTGCAGTTAATATCCAGAAATACATAGCTAAGGCGAGCCAGTTTGACATGCTAAATAAAGGCACTTGTTTGATGTTTCTTAAATTGGGTGTATGACAGCTGTTTTGGCTTAATCAGTCTGAATGGTATCTGTGCTGTCTGGGAATCCGCTGCAGATTTCTCTACTGTATGTTACACCTCATACTCGCATGCGCATCGCTCTCTGCAGATGAAGCGCTCAGACGGAGCCGGCGAAAAAGGAAAGGTGGGAGGGGTGGGATGGTCAAACCATTTTCGAAGCATGGGGGGTGCTGTATTTTTGTTGTTAAAATATTACGTTTAAACCATATACTGGATATGATTTTGACATTTCTTCAGCTTATTAAACATGGACATACAGTAAAAAATAAAAAATAAAAAATCTCTTAAATTTTAGGGGTGCTGGGGTTCAATTTAGGGGTGCTGCAGCACCTCCAAAAATGGGCTAGAAACGCCTATGGCAAGAGGTGTTATAAGCAGAATGTCGGGACCCTTCTCGTAGGTGTTCACAGGTGAGTAGACTAGATGTTTCTCACAGACCGCACTAACAGCGTTACGAGAGACGTGAGTGAAATCGTCAGACTCAGGAAGGTGATGATGAATGAATCGACGAATTCTCTCCTCCTCTTTCTGGGAAACGAGATCGTTGACAGGTTCACCATGGGGACATCGTGAAAGTCCATCAGCGTCGAGGTTACGTCTTCCTGCTCGATACTGAAGCTGAAACTGGAAGGTAGAAAGGTCAGACAACCAGCGGTAGCTTGTTGCATCTAACTTAGCTGTGGTCAGAAAGTAAGTTAGGGGGTTGCTGTCTGTGACTACTGTAAAAGAGACTCCATACAAATAGTCACAAAACTTATCTGTCACAGCCCACTTGAGCGCCAAAAACTCAAGTTTGTGAGCTGGATAGCGAGATTCGCTCTTCGACAATCCACGGCTCGCGAATGCGATGACACGCATCTCCCCTTCCTGTTCTTGATAGAGGGCTGCTCCTAACCCAGTCGTACTGGCATCTGTATGTAATACATACGGCAACTTTGGGTCGGCAAACCCTAACACCGGAGCTGTGCTGAGCTTGTCGATGATCGCTTCAAAAAGCCTGTTGACAGCTGTCTGTCCACCTTCCTCCAAAAGGCTCTTTGGGCTGAAAGTATTGCCCACTGTTCTCTTTCGGTCCACTGGCGCTCTTCTTGAGGGGCGGGTATCCAGCAGTGAGGTCGGTCAGTGGCTTCACTATCTTGGAATACCCTCCAATGAAGCGCCGGTAGTAACCAGCAAACCCTAAGAATGACTGCAGCTCTTTGAGGTTTGTTGGACTTGGCCAGGTTTTTAGGGCCTCAACTTTCTGGGGGTCGGTATCAACGCCATTCTGTGACATGACGTGTCTTAGGTACCTCACCGACGTTTGGAAGAATTTACATTTCTCCACGGACAGTTTCAGTCCGTATTCCTTAAGACGGTTGAGTACATGGAGAAGGCGGGTTTCATGTTCTTCTAGTGTTTCCGAGAACACTATCAGGTCATCCAAAAACACTAGGACTTCTTTCAGGTTGATGTCACCCATGCACTTCTCCATCAGCCTTTGAAATGTGCTGGGAGCATTTGTGATGCCTTGGGGCATTCTATTGAATTCCCAGAACCCCAATGGACATACAAAAGCGGTATTGTGTTTGTCAGCCTCATCGACCTCGATTTGATAGTACCCCGACTTGAGGTCTAATACGGAGAACCACTTTGAACCTGTAAGTGCTGAGAACGTCTCTTCTAGATTAGGGAGAGCATAGGCGTCTTTGATGGTCTGCAGTTTTAGTTTCTGGTAATCGATACAGAGTCTCACATCTCCGGTCTTCTTCCTAACTACCACTATAGGTGAAGAGAAGGACGACTCAGACTCCCGGATTACTCCTGCCTCACTCAGCTCCTGCAGGTGTCTCCGCACAGCGTCAAGATCTTGTGGACGCAGGGGTCGAGGTCTGTGCTTAAAGGGTGTCTCATCATTTAACCTGATCTGGTGCTTCACTTTGTCTGTTCGACCAAAGTCAGAATCATGTTGAGCGAACACCTCTGGCATAACCCTAACCTTTTGCTCTACTCTCTCTCTCCATTCAGCTGACAGTGGAGAGCCATCAAAATTTAACTCTAGGTTCTCCGAGGACTTTGGGAGGCTATCTGAGGGTGCGGTATCAGTAGGGTTTAGATCACTCGACACTACTTCCTGCAAAGCATGGATTTCAGCTATGACACTCTTTGCTGGAATGATGATGTCATGCTTACTTTCATTGCGCAGCACTACTGCTAACCTTTTTGATGACTTATCAGGGAGACTGAGTAGACAGTTGGTGACTAACAGGCCACCTGGTAAGTGAAATGATGAAGGGGGTTCGACTACAATCCACCTATCGGAAGTTTGGCGGTTGACATGAACTAACCCTTCCAACACACAGCTTTGACCCGCAGGGACCACTTCAGGGTCTTTTCCTGATAGTTTCACTAGCCCTATGCTGCTGTTCTCTTTTTGCTTGTCTCTAGTCTGCATTATTTTTAGGACAACCCTATAACCATATGGGAGGGCTTGGAGATCTGTGTTTGTCATGGGACAGTCTTGTTACACTAAGTCTAAGGTGTTGGTGCCTATCAAGAGTGTGGACTGGGCATTAGACCGTGTGTCTGGGACAACTAATGCGAAAGTGGTCACAGTGCTTTCAGAACCGAAACAGTCTTTAGGGAAGGTGATATCTACCTCAATAAAGCGTGAATAAGGTACAGTTTGACCGTTCGCAGCCTCTACCTCTAACAACTCATTTAAAGGATGGATGTCTAAGTTGGAGAGGTGGTTCTCATAAAACAACTGCGATACAGTGGTTACCTGCGATCCTGTATCAAGGAGGCAGTTGCAAGCCTGTCCATCAGTGAAGACATGAGCAGTGCACTTGGCTCCGATCAGACCATCTGGTATTTCTACAGGGGTGGATCTCTTGTGTGAAAACCTTTTGTTGGCTTTGGGACTGTTACTCTGTTTAGCTCTCATTTGTCCCACAGCAAGAGCTGAACCTAGTTTAAAGACTGGGGAGGGACTGAACCATTTTGACTGTCCCACTGGGACTGTTTCTCCTTTAGTTGCTTCCTTTTAGCAGCTACCAATGATGGATTTGGATCATTGGGACACTCGGATGCAATGTGGCCATCCTCGCCACACTGGAAACAGTACCATGGCTTTGGCCTGTTTCTGGGCTTCTGGTCAATTTTGTGCGTAGTTGGATGTTTTGCACTCTTAGCCACTGTGGCCCTTTTCTCTTTCTGTAGTTTCATGCTTGTGAGCTGGCTGTGAAGCTCAGTGATCTGTTTCTTCAATTCAGCGACAGAGCTGTCTCCAGAAGGGACTTTTGACTCGGTTTTCCCTGTGTTTAGTTGGGCCAGTTCACTTTGCAGCTCTGTGACTTTTTTCTTCAGTTTAGTGATGTCACTCTCTGATGACGCATCACTTTCAAAGGAGCTTGCAGTTAGGAGATGTGCACCGACCTTTTGCTTTGATGCACCAAGGTGTTTTTTTCATGCGGCTTTCTTTCGCAGTGTGCCTATCCTCCTCTATGCGTATTTGTAACAGCAACTCAGCGAACGGAGGTGGGTTGTCTCTCTTACGTTCAAGCTGGAGGTCAGCTATCATCACCTTTTCCCAGCATCCTCGACAGAACTGACGCAAAAGATGCTTATCAGCTTCACTAGCAGATACACCACCTCATTTCTGTGCTTTGGCAAGGACTGTCTGCAGACGGTGCAAGTAGTGGGATGGCTTCTCTCTGACATCCTGGAGTATATTGAGGAACTTGGCAAAAAGCTCATCACCATCTTCTATAATGCCGAACGCTGAGTCTAATAGGTCGAGGTAAGCTGTAGGTAAGGCTTGTGGCCCTAATGGTTTCACAATATCAGTTGCTGGTGATACTAGATTATCAAGGAGTTTCCTTGAGCGCTGCAAATCTGACAGAGTTGGGTCCTGAAGAAGGAGCTCAACACTGTTCCGCCATGTCTCATAATCTACCTCGTGAGAAGGACATGGATTTCTGCCTGAGAACCCTCTGAGTCTGAATGACACATTTGTCTGTGAAGTAGATGCCTCACTTCTCACTATGTGTTCCACAACCATTCGCTGCAGCTCTGGAGGATTAACATCGCTTGTGGAAATCCTAGGGGTTTCAGCTCTTCTAGTCTGAATGAATGGCTTGGACTGTCTGTGAATGTTCTCATTCATCCAGGTCATGGTTATCCAAAGGAGTTGAATCAAGTGCAACTGGACTTGGTATAGTATATCCGTGAAGACATTTCGCCTCTCATCCAAGAGGCTTCCTCAGTTCGTGCCTTTCTGACTAGACCAAGCTAGTCTGACTGGCTGGTGATGAGACTCAGTATTTATCCTCTAGGAGTCGTTGTCAGAGCTATTGATATGCGTGGCTCTTTGTGATCAGATGTTTACCAACACCCGTCGCTAACAGAGCCATAGATATGAGTGGCTCTTTTGTGTATAGATGTTATGGCCGCGCCCGTCGTTATCGGAGCTATTGATATGTGTGGCTCTCCTGTGCTCCGATGCCCGGCCGCGCCCGTCGCCATCGGAGCTATTGATTTGCATTTGTTTAGCCGCGACGGTCGTTGGGGGTGTTGATTTCGACTTCATTGTTCAGTGGTCATGAGAGTCGTTGGAGCCGTTAGTGACCGACTGTTGTTCTTGGAGGCTAGACTTTTTGAGTCTCCTGGGTAGAGATGAAAGGTCGGCATTGTAAGTGGGAGATAGGTGGTGTCGCAGACCTCCTCCTCTGTTGAGGGATGGTTTTTCCAGTTTTGCATAGATGGCTTCCTTCACCCCTCTTTCAAACCATCTATCTTCTCTGTGCAAAATGTGTACGTTGCTGTCCTCGAAGGAGTGTGTCTTCTCCTTTAGGTGTAGATAGACTGAGTCTTGTCCTGAGGAGTTTGGTCTTCTGTGTCAGAGGGAGTTCGGAGTAGAGCCGCTGTTCCTTCACGTCGAAAGGAGCCAGTTGAGGTGGATCGGGCATCTGATTATGATGCCTCCTGGGCGCCTTCCTTCTCAAACTTATGTGTGAAAAGTGTGGAGTTAAAGAAAATGCTGAACATGTAACATTACATTGTAACATGTATGATGTGGAAAGAGAAAGGTTACAGGATAAAGTCCGGCAGGCGGGACAGGAGTGGAATCTGATGGGGATACTGGGAACAGCAGGAGAGGGAGAGGGAATTAAAATCGCTGGGAAGGCACTCTTTACTTTCTTAAGTGACACAAGGTAGATGGGCAGAATTTAATTGGATACATGATATGATGTTACGTATGTAACATCATATTCTGTCTTGTACAGTAGGTAGTGGTATGTACCTTGTTTGCGATCCACCTGTAAACCGAGAGAAGTACTAGTAGGTTTTTTTTAAATTATTAAAGACGTCAAATATACAAACACATCAAACAGAGCCAGTATACTCTATAACAACAGAGTAGGCTAAGAACAGTACATCAAACATGTCCAAGACAACGAGAAACAAAACAAGGAAACAGAAATAGAAAATTAAAAAGAGATAAAATAAAATAAAATAGCACAATACAATATTCCAGGGGTTAAAGTACATTAAATTGTTCAAATGCAAAGAATCATTTTTGGGCATTTCTGTTTTTCACACATTTTAGAGATTTGGAAAAAGTTACTAATTCGGTTTTAAAGGCTGCTAAACAGGATTAAGTTTTGCGATATTTACATTTGTGTATGAAATATTTTGCCAAAATAATTACATTATTCATCAAGAATTCTATATTTCTATCTTCCATAAACATTCCAAATTTGACTCTTACTAGTAGAAATGGCGGTAAAGCACCAAAGCTAAACTTCATCCTGCCATACAAATTATACCAAAAATTATAAGTAATGTTACAGTGGAAAAATAAATGATCCGTTTGTAGCGCCTCCGGTGCAAACTAGGGGTAGCAGTAAAGGCGCTAACATCTAACTAGGTTGGGTGAGGGGTTTGCCTTGACTAACTGACGACATGAGTTGATGTGTAGTTCAAGTAGGGGTGGTGGTACTGGCCTGCTAATCTCCCTGAAATGGAAATACTCTCTTGTTTCCATTCCACAATTTTCTCCGCCCTCTTTTGAATGTCATGCAGGTACTGTCTCTTATCCCGTCCAAGTCACCACTGTGGTTGTGTACCGCCCATCAGGCCCCCTTGGTGAGTTTCTGGAGGAGCTTGACACACTTGTCTCGCACTTCCCTGTTGATGACTCTGCACTTATCCTTCTCGGTGACTTCAACATCCACACTAACACGCTAGATCCTCTTCTCTCTTTCCTCTCCTCCTTTGATCTTCACCTCTCACCCTCTCCTCCTACCCACAAGGCCGGCAACCACCTGGACCTTATCTTTACTAGACACTGTCCTATTTCCAATCTCTCCGTTACTCCCCTCCAGCTCTCTGACCACTATTTCATGTCCTACTCTCTCTCCCTCTCTTCACTCCCCTCAGCCCCTTCCCCTACCCACATGGTTTCCACCTGTAGACACCTCCGTTCTCTCTCCACCACTGATCTTTCTTCCTCTGTTACCTCTATCCTCCCTACACCTGAATCTTTCTCTCTCCTACCCTGACACTGCTCCTGATCTTCTCTCTACCCTTTCTTCTCTGGACAATCTCTGTCCCCTCACTTCCAGGCCTCCACGCCCAACTCCACCTGCCCCTTGGCTGACCAACTCAGTATGGACTGACAGACGGAGCCTGAGAGTGGCAGAGCGCAAATGGAGAAAAGGCAAACTCCCAGAGGACCTTCTCAACTTCCAATCTCTTCTTTCCACTTTCTCCTCCTCCCTTTCCGCTGCTAAGGCTGCCTTCTATCACTCCAAAATCCTATCCTCTGCCTCTAATCCTAAGAAACTATTTGAAATCTTCTCTACACTTCTTCAACCCCCAGCTCCTCCTCCTCCTACTTCCTCCCTTCTCCCTGATGACTTCGCTATCTTCTTTGACTAGAAGGTAAACGACATCAGCTCCTCTTTTCCTCACCACCCGGTTAGTGCTGCTTGCACTATCCCACCCTCGGCACCCTCCCTAACCTCTCCATGTCCCACCCTATCCAACCTCGCTCCCTTCTCCCCTGACGAGGTTCTAAACCTCATCACATCCAGTCGCCCCACCACATGCTCCCTTGACCCAGTCCCCTCCCCTCTTCTTCAGTCTATAGCACCTGAACTCCTTCCCTATCTAACCCACCTCATCAACACCTCCCTCCAGGCAGGATGCTTTCCATCTGCCTTCAAGACTGCTAGAGTCACCCCCCTTCTCAAGAAACCATCACTTAACCCCTCTGACGTCAAAAACTACAGACTGGTTTCCCTTCTACCCTTTCTATCCAAAACTTTCGAACGTGCTGTCCTTAACCAACTTTCATTGTACCTCCACCAGAACAACCTCCTGGACCCCAACCAGTCTGGGTTCAGGGTGGGTCACTCGACAGAGACGGCCCTCCTTGCAGTGACAGAATCGCTACACTCTGCGAGAGCAAACTCTATCTCCTCTGTCCTGATACTCCTGGACCTGTCAGCTGTGTTCGATACAGTGAACCACCAGATCCTCCTCTCTACCCTCGAGGGGCTGGGTGTCACAGGCTCTGCATTCTCAATGTTTGCATCATACCTGACGGGTTGCTCCTACTAGGTGACATGGAGGGGATCTGTGTTGGAGCCTCGCAGACTGACTACAGGCGTTCCACAGGGTTCGGTTCTGGGTCCTCTCCTTTTCTCCCTGAACACGACATCCCTGTGTTCTGTTATTCGCTCGCATGACTTTTCTTACCATTGTTATGCCGATGACACTCAGCTTATCTTGTCCTTTCCTCCCTCTGACACACAAGTAGAGACACACATTGCTGCGTGCTTGACTGACATCTCGGAGTGGATGGCGACACACCACCTGAAGCTCAATCTGGACAAGACAGAGCTAATGTTCCTCACGGGGAAAGGTTTCCCGCACCGAGAGCTGGCCATCCCCATTGACAACACCGTGGTGACGCCAACTCAGACTGTGAGGAATCTGGGTATGATCCTGGATGACCAACTGTCATTTGCTGCAAACGTTGCATCAGTTGCTCGCTCCTGCAAATTTCTCCTCTATAACATCAGGAGGATTCGCCCATTCCTCACCGACGAGACGGCACAGGTGCTCATCCAGGCTCTGGTCATCTCCCGGCTGGACTACGGCAACTCCCTCCTTGCTGGCGCTCCGGCGTCGGCCATCAGACCTCTGGAGCTTGTTCAGAAAGCTGCAGCTTGTCTGGTGTTCAATCACCCTAAATTCTCCCACAAAACTCCCTTTCTCATGTCCCTACACTGGCTCCCAGTAGCTGTTCACATCCACTTTAAGACTCTGGTGCTAGCCTACAGGGCAGTGAAAGGAACAGCTCCTTCCTATCTCCAGGCCATGGTCAAGCCCTACACACCTGTCCGACCACTATGCTCTGCTCCCTCGGGACGCATGGTTGCCCTGTCGCTCAGAGGCCCCTGCTGCCGATCGCCCCGGCCATGGCTCTTTTCTGTCCTGGCCCCACAGTGGTGGAATGAACTCCCCACTGATGTCAGGACAGCGGAGTCGCTGCCCATCTTTCGGCGCAGGTTGAAAACTCACTTCTTTAAGAACTACTACTCTGTTACTTGTTCTTAGCACTTATTGTATTCACTCATTAAAACATTTTTTTAAAAATCTTTCTTGCACTTTTACTTTAGCACTGGTTTCGCTCTTAGATGCTTGTTTAGATGCATTTATGACCTCTGATGACTAGTAGTTCTCCTGATTTCCTACGTTAAATGTACTTATTGTAAGTCGCATTGGATAAAAGCGTCGGCTAAATGACTGTAATGTAATGTAATGCAATGTAGTTGAACAGCTGACATTTATATTGGCTCACAACAGCAAAATATACACAACGCTGACTTTTACATAAAATAATTGAAATAAAACAAAATAGAGCTCTTTAAAGTAAATAAAATAATAAATCAGAGAACACCTCATTCAAATCACAACCCTCAACGAGTGTTAGCAGTTTGAGAGAAAAGTTCAGTTCCTTGTCCTTCAGTGTATGTGTTGGTCCAAGAGTTCAGTTCCTGATCAATGAGTGTATTGAATATACTTCAACGATGACTATTTCTACCCTGCACGAAATAGGCTAGTGTGTATGGGTTCTTATCTGGTGTCTGGATGAATGACTCAGGCTTGTCAGACATTTCCTGGGACAGATCCTACGGTAGGCCACCACTTCTATGATCGTCCATAGTCTCACTGGGGTGGGCTCACCATCACAAATCTTCCAAAATCTATCTGGTAGTTCAAGAAAAACCAATCTACACAAATATTGCAGAGTAGTAAGTATTCCATTCTGTATCTGTTTCTAACATGAAATCTCATTTACCTCTTTTCATTTAGAACATCTTACAATATGCTTTCCATTAATATGTTTCTGAATTGTAATATCATTACTTAATCACTACACATATATAATTGTTACACAAAATCAGTGCAATCACAGTGTAGCTTCAATACAAACCATTTAAGTGCACTAACCACTTAAACCGAATGGCTTTAACATCAACAGGATAAGTGCCACGCATCTTTAATGCTAAACAATTCCCCAATGCTTCACTGACGAAGCTAGTGCTTGGCACTAGCTAACTATTAGCGTGAGCTCTCTTCTAAAACATTCAACATGACAAAATGATACAGTATGCACCAAAGTGAGTAACATTCTCATAACTATGATACAATACGTACCAACGTACAGGCTACTCAAACATTAGACATTATTATAAATCCGACTGGTTTTATGAAGAGTATCTTAACAGCTATATGATGATCCAGCGTTATCTTTTCCCTTCAGTGGTTAGCAATAGGCTATAGAGATGGAAATGTGCTGACAAGAGAGGAGAGTGTGCTAAGAAGGTGGAAGGAATAATTTGAGGGGCTGATGAATGAAGAAAATGAGAGAGAGAGAGAAGGTTGGATGATGTAGGGATAGTGAATCAGGAAGTTCAGCGGATTAGCAAGGAGGAACTGAGGCAGCTATGAAGAGGATGAAGAGTGGAAAGGCAGTTGGTCCTGATGACATACCTGTGGAGGCATGGATATGTTTAGGAGAGATGGCAGTGGAGTTTTTAACTAGATTGTTAAACACAATCCTGGAAAGTGAGAGGATGCCTGAGGAGTGGAGAAGAAGCATACTGGTACCGATTTTCAAGAACAAGGGCGATGTGCAGAGCTGTAACAACTACAGAGGTATAAAGTTGATCAGCCACAGCATGAAGATTTGGGAAAGAGTAATAGAAGCTAGGTTAAGAGGAGAGGTGACGATCAGCGAGCAGCAGTATGGTTTCATGCCACGAAAGAGCACCACAGATGCGATGTTTGCTTTGAGAATGTTGATTGAGAAGTACAGAGAAGGCCAGAAAGAGTTGCATTGTGTCTTTGTAGATTTAGAGAAAGCTTATGACGGAGTGCAGAGAGAGGAGGTGTGGTATTGTATGAGGAAGTCAGGAGTGGCAGAGTAGTATGTAGGAGTGGTGCAGGATACGTATGAGGGAAGTGTGACAATGGTGAGGTGTACGGTTGGAATGACAGATGGGTTCAAGGTGGAGGTGGGATTACATCAAGGATCGGCTCTTAGCCCTTTCTTGTTTGCAATGGTGATGGACAGGTTGATGGACAAGATCAGGCAGGAGTCTCCATGGACGATGATGTTCCAGCGACCCCAGACTCAATGCACTGAAAGAGCTGATCCACCAGGGACGGCCAGACAACATCAAAGCTCTACCAAGACAACTACGTGAGTACTGGTCATTCAGACATGAGCTCGCAGCTGAAGCAGGAGTCATATTCAAAGGCAGACAGGTGCTCTTCCCAGACTCCATGACTGATTCTATACTCGAACAGCTGCATGTAGGACACCAGGGCATCGAAAAGACACGGCGACTGGCGAGAGAAAGTGTCTACTGGATCAGAATGAAAGATGACATCGAAAGAGTCTGCAGGTCATGTAGCGTATGCGTGGAACATCAGGATGCAAATCCAAAGCAACCTCTCAACCCACACAACACACCGTCAAAACCATGGCAATCCCTAGCTTCTGATCTATTCGAGATCGATGGACATCAGTATTTACTGATTGTGGACAGATATTCTAAGTTCCCTCTAGTAGATGAAATGCCCATGCCTGTGTCCAGCCGGGCAGTTGCACAAAAAATGGAAATGTACATGTCTCTTTTTGGAAGGCCTGACGAGATACTTACAGATAATGGACCCCAGTACACAGGGCACGCGTTCCAGAAATTCACGGCTGACTGGGGAATCAGGCACGTGACAAGCTCACCCCACTATCCAAAAAGCAATGGATTCATTGAGAGGCATGTGCGACACATCAAATCCATTGTGAAGAAAACCATGAGACAAGGAGGTAACATACAAGTGGCCTTACTACAGGTCAGAGCAACACCCATCGACAGTAAACTACCATCACCAGCAGAACTGATCTTCGGAAGGCCAGTCACCACCCTGCTGCCGAGTCGAGGGGACCCAGGCAAGGAGGAAAACCGACTCCACCTGGAGCAGAGAACAACAAACATGAAGGAACATCATGACCGCAGCAGCGGCAGAGAACTACCTCCACTCGGTCCCGGACAGCACGTATCTGTCCTAAACAAGGAAAAAGGGACTTGGTATCCAGCCACCGTCGTACAAAAGTGCGATGAGCCAAGGAGCTACATAGTGCAAACATCAAATCGGAACAAACTCAGACGTGGCTGGAGCCACCTGCGGGAAATTCACCAACCCCATGCACTGAGGAGCGCAAGAACCCGCTTCACAGAACCTCAACGGGACACTCATGCAGCTGGAACTTCTTCCAGCCAAACCTGTGAAACACACAAGACAGTACGCACAAGATATGGAAGAGCTGTTTCCAAACCAGCTCACTACAAGGACTATGAGTAGAGACAATCACACACAAAAGGAGGGCTCTGAATATGTTTGTATTTTGATACTGTAAAAATTGAAATCTAAACAGGGGGGATGTAGTGATATAACGCCATGTATATACACTGGAACTACACTAGGTGTTATGTACTACCCGGACTGTTATTATGGTTACACCACTACCATGTATGGTTATTACGTCTGCCTACTGAGCCACGGTTAAACCTGAGTTCTATAACCCGGTGTGGTCATTGACCCTCGATCAATACTACCCCAAGTATTACTTCAGTGAGGGAAGACATGCAGGTGGCTGGTGTGACAGAGGAAGACGCAGAAGACAGGAAGAAATGGAAACGGATGATCCGCTGTGGCGACCCCTAACGGGAGCAGCCGAAAGTAGTAGTAGTAGTAGTAGGTTAGCAATAAGCTAGCACAAAAACGTGCTTTACTCACCGGAGTTCCAAATACTTAAAACTCGACAAGCCTTCGTCTCGTAAGCTCACAGATGAGATTCTGATAATACATAAGACTTTTCAGAATCAAAAAAAGGCAATACTCTAACTTTCTGAGGCTATGTATAATGAAATTCAGCCGTCGCTTCAAGCGCACAATTTCCAGCACAGGAAGATCACAAAAAGAAAAGGAAAAAAAGATGACGACTGCGTGTAGCAGTCTCTACCCTAGCGAGTTGCATAGTGCGCCCCTTAAGGAGCGACATGTCACTACACCTCTAATCAATGACTATTAGTAGCCCTATATGTCATATGGGTTACACGTTGTTTCTATGCCTGTCTTGCAAAATTGACAGAAATTACAGACTACATTAAATCTTAATCTTATACATTCACTGGGGGGGTAAATATCATTAATTATCTTGAAGTGGACTTCTTTGGCTTTGGAGTGGCTAGGGAATGAAATGTATCTTTTTCTAATTGTATGTACATTCAAATTTGAGTACATGTCTAAAATATAATTCCTTTTTAAATGGTTAGGATAACATATCTTCAACAGCGAGTTTCTGATAAAGTAATTCTTGCAGGTTCTATCGACACATTTTAAGTTGTCAGTCAATAAGGGGCAAAGTGTGGGGCTGACAGAAGAGTAAATAAGAAATTGTGAGACCATAATCTTGAGTTGTATAGGGATCGCACCTATTACCATGTCATAGAAGTAGCAGTAGAAGCAGAAGAAGAAGAAGAAGAAGAAGAAGAAGAAGAAGAAGAAGAAGAAGAAGAAGAAGAAGAAGAAGAAGAAGAAGAAGAAGAAGAAGAAGAAGAAGCAGAAGAAGCAGAAGAAGCAGAAGAAGAAGAAGAAGCCCTGCCTCCGACGCTGTACCCTTTTCTATGCGCCAGGCGAGCAATTCCTATTGGCCTGAACAGGCGCCATGTTTGGGTCGGTATCCACTCTCATAATACATCCATGCTGTTAACACCGGGACCTTCAACACTTCTGAACTGATCGTCGTCTGAAGATGTTTATTGTTAAACCATTGAGATCGATGATGGATCAATCCGTCACCGAAATATGTTCGGAGTTTGAACGAAGGATCGCAGTTTATGAGTCTGAAATCTCGCGTCTAAAGAAGGAAAACTATCGACAGAGGAAACTACTGAACGCCGTTTATAAGCCTGAAGTACGGATATACAGATCAGGTTTGTACGATTAAACTGTCCACATGATTCTTGTAGTTCATGTTATTAGTATCGTTCAGTTACACGATGTTATGTGCTGAAGACGACACTGAAGTTAGCTTGGGATTCGGCGGTTAAGGGGAAAGATAAGGGAAATTTAACCAACAGCGCTGAGCGACCGAGCCTCCGGAGGTTTTTCCCCTCTTACTGCTGTGAAAGCGTCTTATTTATGCAAAGCCTTAACTCTGTCTGAACCCCACTTTCACATTTGAGAAACAGTTATTCTAGTTGTGAAAATGCAAAAAAAAAAAGAAAAAGAAAGGAGATTTCACTGCTTCCAACACGCATCTACACCACATTGGACCAGGTCCAGATCAAAAATCACTAGACTGGTCGAATCTGGACTAGATTATCCCAGAAAAAAAACGTCCAATTGGCTCCTGGGTGGCAGATAAGTGAGGGAAACAATTTATTGGCAGAACTACGGATTTAAAGGTACCTAAACAAATTGGATCTGTGTATGTTATGGTCTTAGACAAGCGTTTCAAATTAAGTGGATGTTCCGTCTGTAAATAGATCACAGAAAAAAACACCAGTGCATTTCTATGCCAATGTTGAAATGCTTTATACATGATGATGAGTAGATTTGATTATTTGTTACTGGCAAAAGCCCGCTAGCATGCTTTTTAATCAAAAATGCCTCCTAAACTGCAGCCATGTCCTTGGAACTGTTACCTCAACATTCTTACATGGAGACAAATTATTGAACAAAATGGCAACTCCACCTCCTTCCTTATGCTGTCTGAAGTTGGCAGGGGTTGACTCATAAAAACAGTTGCACTGTTGTCTTGGTCTAACCAAGTTTCAGTTTAAAACATAAAATTGAGATTGGGCTTGATAATGAAATCATTGATTAAAACTGTTTTTCCTGCCAACGACCTGATATTTAGTAACGCTAAATTTAATGTGTTAAAAGTAATATCTGCACAATTTTTTTTCTGATAGGCTGTGGCTGCTGGCGTACAACTGGAGTCAGGTTAGATGAAGTAGCTGTGCATTTTGAGTACACTTTGTTCTTCCTTAGGCTGGTCAAAACAGGAATGGCAGACCTTGGAGTTGCTGCTCGCTGTCGGGGGGGGGGGGGGGCTGTAACAGCAGCAGCAGTGGGTCCATACCCAGCAAACAGAGGGAGACATGAGCTGAAGGGGGGCGAAGGACCCAGTCGGTCTTAGTAGTCAGCATGCCCTGTAATGCTAACCGTAGGGAGATTTCCCTTGGTTTGTTTGGATAAGCAGGAACTTTTGGTGCTGCATGATATCTCGTTAATCCCTTTTATCTGCATCCTTAGGTTGTGTGAGGTATCTCTAAGAGGCAGGGGGTGGGGGGGCTGGGAATAATCCATGGTGTAGTCCTCGTTTTCCGGGGTAGAAAAGACTGCTTTACCTTTCCCAGATTTTTCTGACCTTTTCCAAAAACCAATAGTGAGGCCTGGAGGCCATAGGTTAGGGTGGCAATAAGCATGTGGACCCCCACTCTGTTTAAATGAACCCTCTCCATTCTGAAACAGTTTCGTTGCTCTCAGAACAGGTTGAAGTTGTCACTGAAGTTCAGTTTTTGGGCAGTGCATGTAGAGGAAAGCCAGGTATTTAATTCCAGCGAGTGGCTGAAACATTCAATTCCTTTCCCTGTAGTCAGGATTGGACCTGACACAAACATCTGAGCTGGGACTTGTAGAATGTCCTTTAGGTGTATGAAGTCCCTTTGTAACAGCTCTGAGCCATGTGTCATTTCAGGACGAGTGTCATTTGTTCCAACGTGCACAATAAATGTGTCCGTGCCTGGATGGTCGAATAACACTTGTGGCAGTGTGTGGACCATGTCGCTAACCGTAGTGTTGGGTAGACAGACAGTTTTCAAAACTTTGCTTTTAACATCTCTTATTATATGGTCACCTAGCAGCAATGCTCTCTCTGGTTTGATATCTTGTCTAGCTTGGTTAACTTATTTCCCCCCCCCTTTTTCTCCCCAATTGTACCTGGTCAATTACCCCACTCTTCGAAGCCGTACCGGTCTCTGCTCCACCCCCTCTACTGATCCGGGGAGGGCTGCGGACTACAACATGCCTCCTCCGATACATGTGGAGTCACCAGCCGCTTCTTTTCACCTGACAGTGAGGAGTTTCACCAGCGGGACGTAGCGCGTGGGAGGATCACGCTACCCCCCACCCCAGTTCCCCCTCCCCCCTGGACAGGCGCCCCGGCCGACCAGAGGAAGCGCTAGTGTAGCGACCAGAACACATACCCACATCCGGCTTCCCACTCGCAGACGGCCAATTGTGTCTGTAGGCACACCCGACCAAGCCGAAGGTAACACAGGGAGGGATTCGAACCGGTGTTCCCCATGTTGGCAGGTAACGGAATAGACCGCTATGCTATCCGGATGTCCGGTTAATTTCTTTTTCAAATGTCTGGTGCATGTTCTGCTGTGATGCTGTCTTTTGTGATGATGTGACATTGGCTTTAGCGGCTGTTGATCTGATGTTTACCTCTGGGTTCCGCCGAGAGACGCTCCTCAAGGGCTTAGCTGTATCACGGGCAGTGGCTGCACCCGTCTCGGCGTTAACTACTGAGCTAGCAGTGCTAATGCTAGCTGTAGCATTACCATCGTGCTCACTAACAGGCAGCTCATCCAGAATAATAAACCTGTTCTCCTGCCGAATTTCTGGTGAGACATTAGTGGAACTGTGCTTGTTGTGTCTGACTCTTCTTTTACCCTGGTTAAAGTCTGTCCAGAGCACAGGGTTTGACATTGCAGGGGTAGAACAGGTATTTGGTCTTGCTCCCTGGTTTTGCCAGTAGCACATCCATATCCAACGTGGTGTCGGTCTCAAGCAGTTTCGGGCCGGACCAGGAAATAGTGTCCACATAGTCATCGGCGCCATTGTCATTATGTCTGAAGCCGCCTCACAACGTGTTTTATGTCCCTGGTTCTGATCGTCAGCCGCTTCCAGGACATCGGCTTGGGAAGCAGCAAACAGAGTGTCTGAAGTTTTTTCAACCTCTTGTATTTGCAAGGCTCAGCGTTTTCAGTTAGACACCAGCTTTCATTACACACATGTAGTATAGCACACATCTCACAAACAGACCCCAATATCTGCACCATACATTCCCCCCACCTTAGATTCCCCTGTTATTATGTGTTGCGGGACATGCTTATCACGTTTGTGGTGGAGTACCTGGACGACATCCTCGTGTTCTCCAGGACAGAGGAGGAACACCACCAGCATGTCCACCTGGTCCTCCTAACGGCTGCTGGAGAAGAGGCTGTTTGTGAAGGCCGAGAAGTGCGTGTTCCACTCTGCCTCCGTGGAATTTCTCGGCCACATCGTGGAGAAGGGGCACACCCGCACCGACCCCAGGAAGATCCGAGCGGTGGAGGAGTGGGTGTGGCCTACCGACAGGACGCAACTTCGGTGCTTCGTAGGGTTTGCCAATTTTTATCGGCGCTTCGTCAGGGGGTTAAGCCGAGTGGCCGCCCCCCTCACTGCACTAACCTCCACTCTCCACCCATTCTCCTGGTCCCCGGAGGCGGAGTCCGCCTTCTCGGCCTTGAAGGGACTGTTTATGATGGCTCCGGTGCTCACTCACCCTGACCCGTCCAAGCAGTTCATTGTGGAGGTGGACACGTCAGACACGGGCATTGGAGCCGTCCTCTTCCAGCGGTCAGAGGAAGACCAGAGAGTCCATCCGTGCGCCTTCCTCTCCCGGTGTTTCAGCCCAGTGGAGAGCAATTATGACATCGGCAACAGGGAGTTGCTGACGGTCCATGTCACCCTGGAGGAGTGGAGACACTGGTTGGAGGGAGCAAAGCAGCTGTTTGTTGTGTGGTCAGACCACAGGAATCTGACCTACATGCGAACAGCGAAGAGGCTTAACCCCCGGCAGGCGCACTGGGCTCTCTTTTTCAGCCGGCCCGGTAGGTGAGGGTGTCGTCACCTGGGCTATCGAATTGGTGGTGAGAAGAGCTCAGCGCGCCCAGCCCGACCCAGGCAACAGACCCTGGCATCGCCTGTTTGTGCCGTCCACCATCCGGTCCCAGGTGCTGGAGTGGGGCCACCCCAGCTGGTTCGCCTGTCATCCTGGCGTCCACCGGATGGTGGCCTTCATCCGCAGGCGCTTCTGGTGGCCCACTATGGAGGTGGACACGAAAGAGTTCGTGGCCGCCTGCGCCACCTGTGCCCGCAGTAAGGCTACCCATCGCCCACCGGCGGGTCTCCTGCACCCCTTTCCTCTCCTTGGTCGACCTTGGTCACATATTGCCTTGGACTTTTTGGCTGGCCTCCCTGTGTTCAAAGGTAATGATACTATCTTGACTATTGTTGACTGGTTCTCTAAGGTTGTCCATTTTGTCGCCCTTCCCAATTTCCCCTCTGCGGCTGACATGGCAGACCTCCTCGTCTTCCATGTTATGCGTCTCCATAGGATCCCGCAGCACATTGTCTCTAACCGTGGTCCCCATTTCACTTCTAATGTGTGGCAGGCCTTCTGTAAGTGGATTGGGGCCATGCTCAGTCTCTCTTCCGGATACCACCTGCCAGACCAATGGGCCGGCGGAGCGGGCCAACCAAGCCCTGGAGGCGGCCTTGCGTTGCGTCACGACCAGCTGCCCCGCCTCATGGAGCAAGCACCTACCCTGAAGTATTCCCTGAACACCATGGAAAGTTCTGCTACCGGTTTGGCCCCCTTTGAGTGTTACCTCGGTTACCAACCCCCTCTTGTTTCCCCATCAGGAATTGGAGGTGGGGGTCCCGTGCACCAGGGCCCATCTCCGCCAGTGCCATCACATCTGGAAGACCGCCCGGGCCGCTATGTTACAGGCCACAGAGTGGTCAAGGCATGGCGCCAAGCAGCGGAGAGTGCCAGCCCCAGCCTATCGCCCTGACCAGAGGGTGTGGCTACTGGCCTGGGACCTGCCCCTCCTGACTGGCCTCTCGCTACATTGGGCCTTACACCATTGACCTCATCATCAACCCCTCCACGGTATGTCTCCTCCTCCCTGCCTCACTCAAGATCCATCCTGTGTTTCATATCTCTCACCTCAAACCAGTAGCTTCGAGACCCCCGTCTCCCCTTCCAAGCTCCCCCACCTCCCAGGGTCCTCGACGGTAGCAATTTGGTCTGGGACGTCAACCAACTGCTCGTCGTTCGCCGCCAGGGCCGGGGTTACCAATACCTGGTGGACTGGGTTGGTTACGGACCCGAGGACTGCAGCTGGGTGACCTGATCGTACCTGTCCGACCCCGCACTCCTGGTGGAGTTCTATCGGGCCCACCGGGTCGCCCGGTGTTTCCTGTAGGAGGCGGGTCGTGTTGTGGTTTCACTGCCCCGAGCTGCCTCGCCGGCACGTTCGAGCCACTCCTCCAGCTCGGACGCACCGGGAACATCCGAGCGCTCGGTTCGCGCTCTGAAGAGACGAGCGCTGCGCTGCACCAGGTGTTTGCCATCATCCATCAGGCACTCCTGCAGCAATCAGGCAGCCCTCTACAAGAAGTCTCTCAGAATGCCTCTTGGAACCCTGCGGTAAAAGCTCTGACAAGCCTATTCCAGTGATTCCTGTTAACTCTTTTCTCGTGTCTATTCCCACGCTGTTATTTTGGTTCTCCCAGGGTCTAACTCTTGTGTTCCTGGTTTCATGTCGCTGTTTTTGTTTCCCTCAAGACCCTCCCTCCGCGACTTCCACGACTCCCCGCGTCACCCTCGCTCCTCGTCCCCAGCGACAATCATGTCTCCCCAGACCCCCTCCAGCGATCTTCCTCTGCGTCTCTCTCCCTGGACCCCTCCTTTCAGATTTGACTTCCTGGATCACGGACTCGGACTTCTTCGGACAACCCCTCGCTCAATGGATTTGAGCTTCGGTAGCCAGGCACACGCACATCATCACAACACCCCACCAAACATATTTCCATTATTACACGTAGGTAAGATTTTGCAAGTTAGACACCAGCTTTCATTACACACATGTAGTATAGCACACATCGCACAAACAGACCCCGCTACCCATACCATACATCCCCCCCCCCACACCTTCGATTCCCCTGTTATTATTTTGTGGCAGTTTGTTTATTTTATCCTGCATTAAAATTGCCTTCGGGTTTTTCAGTACCCTGTGTCTGTCTGCCTTTGGGTTTCGCTACATTGGTTTCTGGTCTTCATTCGAAAGCCGTAACCTATACGGTAGGACTTTGTTACAGCAGCTTTCTGTTTGTAAATGGTATCTTTATCCAACTAAATAATCCAGCTTGTTTGATGAGTGCACGACGCACAAAACAAGCTTGTACTGCCATGTATTAATTTTTGATTTACTTATATAGTATTGTAGCGAATTCGGGGGGGCAACCACAGGAACTGCCGCGGCGCGAACCCATATCGCCCGCACCGCGGGAGACATCGCTAACCGCTAGACTAAAGGATCAGACCTACCAGCCAGCGGCCAGCGTGTCTTATTATCCATGCACGTTACACTACCCCCCTCCTTCGGGAAGCGCGTCCCCGCGCTTAAGCATATCAGCTCCGTCACGCCTCAGGGCGCATGCGCTTCCGATGGCCTTACGGTCGCTCCATCCCACTTCTGACACCAATGTAGCGAATTCGGGGGGCAGCCCAAGAACCGCCACAGCCGGGACGCGAACCCCTATCTCCTGCACCGCAAGCGACAACGTTAACCAGTTGACTAAAGGGTCCGACCCGTTAGTCAAGGACCAACGTGTCTACTTATCCATGCACGTTACAGTATATATAAAAATATCAATACAGACGCAGGAAAAAAAGTTTTGATACATACCAGTACAATCCTGTGTCGTGCGTCACGCACTCATCAGTGCGCAACACAGAACACATAGTTTTGGTTGCCCAGCTCACGCCCCTAATTTCGGTGGACAGCAACCAATCAGGAGAAAACATTTAAACTATAACAACCAATGGGGTAGGTAGTTACGATGCACAGCAACCAATGGTGGGGTAGAAAACATTACACCAATGGGGTAAGGGACGGGCTTGTTGAAATAGCGTAAATTTAAAATATAGCAAGGTAATTTATGTGAATCATATAGTGGGATGGTGTTGGGGCACAGTTGGAAGGATAGACGGTTAAAATATTTAAAAAAAACATCTAATAAATGTCACGTGTATCATCTAAGGGGGGGGGGGGATAATAAAGACGTTCTACTTATAGTTACAAAGGAGATACTTTTTTTCGGTGTCTACAGCTGGTGGCCAGTTCGTTTCTATTATTCAAGGTGGACATATCAGGTCTGCAAATAATAAAATACTTTTCTGCCAAGCACAGGTTACATCTTTTACCGCTAATTGAATATGCATTGCTCTTTGCAAGTATTTTCCATGAAACGGAGTAACCGATCTTCTTGTCTACCAATGACCAAATGTGGCGGTTTTTTCCTACATGCATATTGATATTCCGCTCCTCATTAGTTGAGCACTTTTATCAACACCATTGATAGTTTCCGGGAAAAAAAACAAACAAAACGCGATATATATAAGATCTTTTTCAGTGTGTGCCAAAATCGTCACAGGTGCAGAGGACAGCTTCATCTTGCCTTCAAAAGTGGTCTACACGTATTGGCACCTTATCAGGCTTGAAGAGACCATGTTTGTTTGATATTACCTAATTCTGCCTCAACACTGGCAGAACTTGCTATAAGGTTTTCACTTTTAAAGTGAGTCACCATCATGCCTGTCCAAATAGGAAGGTAGTGTGCCATTCGTCTGATATGAGAGACAAGCTCAGGAAGAAAGTGTAAATTGTTCCAATCACCATCATCCGCTACAAGATTTTTACTGTCATGACAGATCTCCATCACCCACTGATTCTGATCTGTTTGACTTACATGAACAGCTTCTTTAAAATTGACCTCTTCCATGTCATTGCTTTTTATGGATGGAAGTGGGACACAGCTTTCTGAAATAGTTTTCTTTAGTTGCACCTTGCAAGTCTCAGAGGTTACTGGCATACCTCTGTCATCATTCCCCTCAGATTTACTCAAGGCAACAATGACAACTGAACGTATCAGCTGCCTTGCATCTTCTAGGGTCAATGATTGTATAAGTTGTGCCATGCACCTGAGGTAGAAGTCCCTCACTCGACTGCCCTTTCTCCAGAGACAGTCCCACTGACTAATACGTACGTTTAATACAATGGGCAACATCCACTCTAATAAAACAAGGTGGTAGTTTGGATGGTGCATTTCCTGTGAGCACCCAAAGCATTCATTAATGGCCAAAACTTCCGGTCGGGTGAACGCTGGCGAAACTAGCCGCCGCTGCCCTCTGGATCTCTGTTGGTTGTTGCTTCTGTCGTTGTCTCTTTTGTTCCTTTAGCCAAATGAAATGTAGTTCATTCTGCTGCAATTTCAGAAACGTTTGCTTGTTCTTATTTTGTTTTTATCTGACAATCCTGTGTGTTTTGGGCTACCAAGTGTTTTACACCTGGCTACTGGATTCCTCGCCTCCCTCGGCTACTTGTCCTTCTACTCCGGAGCCTGCGTTTGGTACAACACCGGCAATAATGTGGTTCTGTTGGCTGTTTATAGGATTATGTTCACCTGGATTACTTTATCTTTGATACTCCATCCAGTAACACCGTTACTACAATACACGTCATCGGAACTTTTTCGACTACGACCCCACCTCTCTGAGCCACCACCAGCACTGCAACTTCACCGAGATACTATTCGTCATGTTCGTCGGTAATACATTCACCGTGGATCCCGCCGGGGCTTCAGCTTCTATGACACAAAACCAATACGCTCCTTCTGGTCTTCCTTTCCTCGTCCCTCAAGAACGTCCCAACGGATTGTTGACCACAGCGCACTAGCTAACCTAGCCAGGTCGGCTAGCATCAAAACCGGAAAAAATAATCTCACCATCGGGTTAT
Source organism: Lampris incognitus (assembly GCF_029633865.1). Taxonomy (NCBI): domain Eukaryota; kingdom Metazoa; phylum Chordata; class Actinopteri; order Lampriformes; family Lampridae; genus Lampris; species Lampris incognitus. The sequence goes on along the minus strand of NC_079213.1, from coordinate 50,847,566 downwards.
TTAACATTCGCTCGCTAAACAACAAGTGACTCCGACTCCAAGATCTACTGAATGATCGTAAGTTTGATTCCCTATGCTTGACTGAGACGTGGCAACACCCAATGACTTTTTCACAGTTTAATCAAACTATTCCTGCTGGGTTTGTGTACACCGGCAAATCCCGTGACGGGTGGGGGGGGGGGGGTCGCGATACTTTACAGTGAAAAGTGGAAAGTGTTTTCCATAACTGCCTGTGCATGTTTCATTCGAGTCCATTGCCCTACAAATCAATGGGCTAAATCCTACCAGACTAGCTACTGTTTATCGACCACCGACGCCCAACGACGATTTCTTAAACGAACTTATGTTTTTCTAACCTTATGTTCTTTGTCCCCTAATGTAATATTGATTGGTGATTTTAATATACACATGGACAATGTCCACAATACTCTCACAAGGGATTTTACACCATGCCTGGACATTTTTGGATTACAGTGTAAGGTGGGCACTTGATAGGTATACAATAAACTAAAAGTGCTTGTTTAAGGTACTTTTCAAAGAGGAGTAGAGGAATCAAAACACCTATTACATTTTACTCAACGGCCGGCATTTATTTTACTGTAACATTAAACACAAAATAGAAAATGAAGAAAAAAACAACCTTTCAGAGCTCTGACGAAATAGCCCCCCCAAAAATAAAAGTAAACAATGTTCATCTACCCGGGTAGTATGTTTTTGTATTAAGTGTGGTGAGATGTCAGCGCTTATCTGCCCGATGAAATGAAGATATGTGGAGCAGAACACTTCCGGTTGCTGGCGAGATGTTCCTCTTCACGCCCTCTGTTCGTTTGCCTCGGGTCCGTTGTCGATTTGTTCAATGGACTGTCCTTAATAATCTCAAGAAAAAAACCAACCGCAGAAAAGAATATACAATTCTCGAAAATCCCCGTCAGAATTTCCACCCCGTTGTTTGTTACCTGCTTAGAGGTGGGTTCTGTGGAGAAAACCCTCGAACTACTTCTTTAATTCCATTTTTTCTTTGAGCTCGCGTTTCAACTTCATTTTACTACACCCTGCTGTTTTCCGACTTCGCTCTTCCTCTCCCTGAGAAACGTTGCAGTGGGTTTCACTATCTGCCGCACCACTACTGCCCTCTGCTGGACTAAAATAACATGCAGGTGAAACATATAATTAAAATATACCTAGAAATGGGAAATTAGACTGTAAATAACCTAACCCTGCTTGTAGGTTATTTTTGAGTGGGTTACATCAGCAATATATTGATTTTCCTACGTACTCCAAAGGACACATACTGGATCTGATTAGCTGCTCTGGTGTAACTCTTCTTAACTGCAATGCTTCTGATTTGCCCATTTTCGGCCACAAGTTAGTGTCTTGCGATGTTAATTTAACAGTATCCAAAGCAAATTTGTCATGCTCCATCTCGTTCTGTAACATTAAGAATATTGATATATCTGCTCTTTCTAGTGGAATTGATAACCTCCCCAGCAAAGACAATTTATCCACCCCCGACGAACTGGTCTCTCATTCAAATGATGGCCTTGACAGTCTTTTAAACAATCTTGCTCCTTTAAAACGCCGTTCTGATTCCTTTACCCACTCTGCTCCTTGGATTACACCTGCACTACGCTAGTTTAAAGCTTAACGACCACATACTGTTAGGGTTTGTGGAAGACCCCAAGCGCACGACACCAAGCAGAGATAGAGTTCGCCGAAACTGGCGTACTTTATTAACAGTTCATACAAAGGTCCAACGAGACAACATGCACGGCAACGAAAAGAGTCCGGCAACTCACTTTGCGAGTAGTCACCAACAAACAGAGAAAGTACGGAAAACTCACGGGTAATCCTAATTGCGGACGCGGTAGGATGATTCCGCAGGGGAAAAAAAACTCCACAGAGAAAATAGCAAATCCACGGGTTGACATAAACTCGGAGAAAATACGCAGGGAGGGAAGAGTAACCACTTCAACGAGGATGTTACGGCACGAACTGGCAACGGACCAGCAAACTTAAGCCCAGCCTTGACTGCTAAGGCCAGCCCTGACGAGCTGATTGGCTGCAGGCGCGGGATGGGCGAGCCATAACAGTACCCCCCCCCCCTCCACGGGAGCCACCAGGCGACTTGCCAGGCTTGAAACAATGAAACTCCGTGAGCAGCCCAGGGTCCAGGGTGAGCTGGCGGGAGACCCAGCTACGTTCCTCCGGACTGTAGCCTTCCCAGTCCACCAAATACTGGAACCCCCGTCCTCGGCGCCGGACGCCAATCAGCCGGCGGACCTTCCACTGGGGGTGCCCATCCACGATCTCAGGGGGAGGCGGAGCTGGGGCCGGAGGCATCAGAGGACTGTGGGAGACAGGCTTAACCCGAGACACATGAAAAACAGGATGTATCTTCATGGAAGCCGGAATCTTCAGACACACCGCCGCGGGACTGAGCACGTTCCTATCTCAAAGGGCCCAACGAACCGGGGGTTCAGCTTCTTCATGGTGGACTGAAACTGGAGGTCCTTCGAGGAAAGCCACACCCTTTGGCCTGGTTGGTACATAGGCGCTGGGGACCGGCGTCGGTTGGCTGCTCGGAGCTGAGCAGCTCTGGTCACCTCCCAGACGCGACGACACCGGTTCAGGTGGGCCTGCACGGAGGGAAATGCCACTTCCGACTCCTGCGCAGCAAAGAGAGAAGGCTGGTAGCTCAGGGATGCCTCAAAAGGTGAGAGGCCGGTGGCAGAGCTGACCAGGGAGTTGAAGGCATACTCGACCCAGGGGAGGAAACGGCTCCAGGAGCTGGGCTTCTTGGCGGCAACGCACAGGAGGGCAGACTCCACGCTCTGGTTCATCCTCTTCGTCTGCCCGTTAGTCTGTGGGTGATATCCAGAGGAGAGACTAACAGAGGCACCCAACCCCTTACAGAAGGCCCGCCATACCTGGGAGACGAACTGGGGCCCTCGGTCCGAGACGACGTCCAGGGGAAGGCCGTGGAGACGGAACACGTGGCTTGTCAGGAGGTCTGCCGTCTCAGAAGCCGATGGGAGTTTGGGGAGGGCCACCAGTTGCATGCCCTTACTGAAGTGGTCCACCACTGTCAGGATCACAGTGTTAGCCTGGGAGGGAGGCAGTCCGGAGATGAAATCCAACGCCACATGGCACCAGGGCCGGCTTGGAATTGGGAGGGACTGCAGCAGACCCGCGGGTGCCTGGTGAGAGGCCTTGCTGCGAGCACAGACGGCGCAGGCCTTTACGAAGTCCCTGACGTCGTTCTTCATGGTGGGCCACCAGAAACGCCGGGCCAGGAAGGTGAAGGTGCGGTGGACACCCGGGTGGCACGCAAACTGACTGCCATGGCCCCACTGAAGAACCTGGGGCCGGACTGAGTCTGGGACGAACATACAGCGTGGAGGCGCGTGGCTCGGGGCAGGATGGGAGCGCAACGCCTGCTTGACCACGGTCTCGATGCCCTAGGTAACTACGCCCACCACCCTGGCCTCAGGAAGGATGGGAGCCGGCTCCTCTGTAGCTGGCTCCCTCCTCGGGTGATGTAGGGACAGGGAGTCTGCCTTCGTGGTTCAGGACCCAGGACGATAAGTCAGCGTGAAGTCAAACCGACTGAGGAAGCTGGCCCAACGTGCCTACCGACCATTGAGACGCTTGGTTGCTTGGACGAACGTCAAGTTCGTATGATCAGTCCAGATGGTGAACGGCTGTTCCGCCCCCTCCAGCCAATGGCGCCACTCCTCCAGAGCAGCCACCACTGCCAGCTGCTCCCGGTTCCGGACATTGTAGTTCTCCTCGGCGGGGAGGAACCGGCGAGAGAAGACGGCGCATGGATGGACCTTCTGGTCAGACGCTGACCACTGGGAGAGGACAGCTCCCAACCCGGTGTCCGAAGCGTCCACCTCCACGATGAATTGCCACTTTGGGTCGGGGTGGAGCAGGACCGGGGCGCTGGTGAACCTCTCCTTGAGGGTCTGGAATGCAGAGCGGGCAGCCGGGGACCAGATGAACGGCTGGGAGGGGGAGGTCATCCTGGTGAGAAGTTCTGCCACGCGGCTATAGTTCCTGATGAACCTCCGATAGAAGTCCGCAAACCCGAGGAAGCTCTTCAATTCCTTCCGGGATGTGGGATCGGGCCAGTCCACCACGGCCTGGATCTTGCGGGGGTCGGCCCGGGTCTGTCCCTTCTCAACGACGAAGCCCAGGTAGTCAACGGAAGGGGAATGGAACCAGCACTTCTCTGCCTTGACAAAGAGTCGGTTCCGGAGGAGACGTTCGAATACCCATCAGACATGCTGGACATGTTCCTCGAGGGTCTTGGAGAAGATCAGGATGTCATCGAGGTAGACCACAACGAACTCGTCGAGCATGTCGCGGAGAATGTCATTCATGAGAGCCTGGAATACCGCCGGGGCGTTGGTGAGGCCGAACGGCATGACCAGGTACTCATAATGACCCCGGGGCGTCTTAAAGGCTGTCTTCCACTCGTCCCCCTTCCGGATCCGGACCAGATGATAGGCACACCGGAGGTCCAGCTTAGTGAAGACTGTAGCCTGGGTGAGGGGCTCAAGGGTGGAACTCATGAGGGGAAGGGGATACCTGTTCTTGATGGTTATCTCATTGAGTTGGCGATAGTCAATGCAGGGCCGGAGGCCCCCGTCCTTCTTCTTCACGAAAAAGAATCCAGCCGCCACCTGGGAGGATGAGGGCCGAATGAGCCCCGCTGCCAAGGACTCGGAGATGCACTCATCCATCGCAGCCTTCTAGGGGATGCTCAGACTGTACAGGCGACTGCTGGGAAGGAAGGGGTGCCCCAGAGCGCAGGTCAATAGCACAGTCATACGGCCGATGAGGAGGAAGAGATTGGGCTCGGGTCTTGCTGAAAACCTCCCCTTGATCATGGTACTCGGGGGGAACAGAGGAGAGGTCGGGAGGCGGAGCACTAGGGGCACGTCGGAGGGATGGGCCGGGAGCAGCCTGGATACATTGGGCATGACAGCAGGAGCTCCACTCCATGATGGTACCGGAGTCCCAGGCGATGTGTGGCTCATGCTGCATGAACCAGGGGCGTCCTAAGATCACAGGGACTAACGGGGACTGGATAATGAAGAACCGAAGTCTCTCCACATGGTTCCCGGCTATGGTGAGAGAGACAGGGTCAGTGCATTGGGTGACGCTGGACAGGTAGCGGTTGTCCAGTGCTAAGGCCTCCATGGGCTTCTCCAGCGTCTCCAGCGGGATGTTGGCCTGGGCAGCAAAGTCTGAGTCCAGGAAACATTCCTCAGCTCCCGAGTCGAGGAGTGCACCCACCGTGAGCCGCTGGTCAGCCCAGGCCAGGGTAACGCTAACCAGATGGTTCTGTGGGGCAGGACGGCGGGAACAGGAAAGGCGGCTCACTAGGATCTCCTGGGGTCCCAGTGAGCCTAGTCTTTTGGTCGAGTGGGGCAACTGCTGATCAGATGTCCCTTCTGGCCGCAGTAGAGGCATTGACCCGCCTTGAACCGGGCCTCCCGTTCGGCCGGACAAAGGCGCGTGTGCCCCAGCTGCATGGCTTCTTCCCCCGTCGTGGTCCTGGCGCGGAGGGAGAAACGGCCAAAGGGAACTAGGGGCGAGCAGGAGTAGGGGTCCTGTCAGGAGTGCTGGACGACTAGGGAATGGACGGGGATCCACGCAGGGCTCGCTCGCGCCTCGCCTCCTCTCCCGGAGGCGTCCATCGATGCGGATGGCGAGCTTGATCAGGTCATCGAGGGAGGTGGGCTCCTCCCGGGTGGCTAGCTGATCCTTCACAGCCTCGCTGAGACCTCTCCGGAAGGTGATCCGAAGTGACTGGTCGTTCCAGCCGCTCTCAGCTGCGGCCAGCCTGAACTCCACTGAGTAGTTCGTGACACTGCCATTGTCCTGCTGGATATTGCTCAGCCGAGCACCAGGGTCCTGGCCACAGACTGGATGGTGGAATACCTTCCGTAGTTCCGCCACAAAGTCCTCGTAGTTGAAGCAGAAACTGGCCCTCATGGACCAGGAAGCAGTGGCCCAGTGAGCTGCTCGGCCTGTGAGCAGGTTGGTCACGTAAGCAACATGGGCAGCATCAGACGTGAACAGGATAGGTTGGTGCGTGAAGACCAGCTCACACTGCATGATGAGTGTGACACAGGTCTCGAAGTCACCATCAAATGGTCGTCGACTGGAGATGCAGGGCTCCCGGGGAACTGAGTTGAGCCCCACAGGGTTGACTGGGGCAGTGGGCCCAGGGGGCGGGTTACCCACGAATCCAGGAGCAGGCTGGCCCGCGGCTGGGTGGCGAGAGCCGCCGTGATGGTCTGCAACTGCCGCAGGATCTCTGTTTGTTGGCTCGCCAACGCCGCCTGCTGGCCCGTTAGCTTATCCACAGAGGCCTGGAGGGACTGGACCCGAGTCTGGAGAGCCCTCACAGCGACAGAGGCCGCCTCTAGCTGCTTGGGTGTGGGTGTTGGTCAGGCGGATCTGTTCGATGAGAGCCGCTTGAACCGGACTGGTCGGTACGCTCTCTGTGCCGGCTGGGGTCGTCAAGGCCAATTCGTACTGTTAGGGTTTGTGGAAGACCCCAAGCATACGACACCAAGCAGAGATAGAGTTCGCCGAAACTGGCGTACTTTATTAACAGTTCATACAAAGGTCCAATGAGACAACATGCACGGCAACGAAAAGAGTCCGGCAACTCACTTTGCGAGTAGTCACCAACAAACAGAGAAAGTACGGGAAAATTCACGGGTAATCCAAATTGCTGACGCGGCAGGATGATTCCGCAGGGAAAAAAACTCCACAGAGAAAATAGCAAATCCACGGGTTGACATAAACTCGGAGAAAATACGCAGGGAGGGAAGAGTAACCACTTCAACGAGGATGTTAAGGCACGAACTGGCAACCGGCTCCGGGAGACCAGCAAATTTAAGCCCAGCCCTGACGCCTAATCCCAGCCCTGATGAGCTGATTGGCTGCAGGCGCGGGATGGGCGAGCCGTAAGACATACTTCATTATAAGGAGGCTCTGTCCACAGCTAAATTGTCTTATGCAAATTTAATCAGATCAGGCGAAGGGAACACTAGAGCCCTGTTTTCCATAGTAAACAATATTTTACAGCCACCGTTGCACCTCACCTGTATTCAGTTGCTCAGTGTAACACCTTCATGACCTTTTATAATGCCAAAATTGAAAATATTCATCAGCAATTGACCTCGTCGAAAAACACTGCATACAGTTCATCTTATTCACCCTTCTATGCTGCCTTCTCTTATTCACTATCTAGTTTTAAACTCACATCTGTTGCTGAAATATCTGGTCTTATTCACAAATCCAAATCATCTACCTGTCAAATACCCTTCCTACTCATTTAGTAAAAGCGTGTCTACCTTCTCTATTCTCTTTAATAACTGATATAATACATACCCCCCTTACCTCTCTTAAAACAGCTGCAATAACTCCAATACTCAAGAAAACTGGTGCAGATCCCAACAATGTGAATAATTTTCGCCCAATCTCAAATTTACCATTTCTTTCTAAAACACTTTAAAGAACAGTCGCTTCTCCGGTACACAGTCACTTGACTAACAACATTCTGTTTGAACAATCCCAGTCTGGTTTTTGCTCCGTGCACAGTACAGAGACAGCCTTGGTGAAAATCACTAATGATCCGTTGATGGCAGCTGACTCCGGGCTCTTAACAATACTTGGCCTCCTTGATCTGAGTGCAGCCTTGACACCATCTCACATAACAAACGCCTAGAAAGATTAGCTTTCATTGGAATAACTGGCACCCTCCTTGACTGGTTTAGATCATAGCTCTCTGGCTGCACTCAGTTTGTCCAACTTTAAAAAAAAGAGAGATCAGGAATCAGGAACAATGTATTGTCATTTCTTTTGTGTACTTGCGTACACAAAAATAAATGAAATTTCGTTTCACCCAGCCCACAGCAGTGTGACACAAAAGATAAAAACACACATCCGAAACTTCCAAAAATGACGCCACTAAAAAAATACAAAAACAGAGAGAACAAAGCAAAAAATCAACAACACACAAACAGTTAACAACACAATCCACTCAGTTACTATTGGTATTCCCCAGAGCTCTGTATTGGGATCCGTCCTATTTATTATTCACCTACTACCTCTTGGCCACATTTTAAGGAAATGTGGCATTCTATTTCACTGCTACGCAGATGACACCCAGCTTTATCTATCCACCAAATCTGCCTCCACTCTTCCACCCACTTCCCTTTCTGACTGCTTTCTAGAAATTAAAATCCTGGTTTTCATACCACTTCCTCAAACTTAATAGTGATAAAACTGAGGTCCTCCTTGTAGGCATTAAATCTACTTTGGCCAAACTGGATAGATTTTCTCTAACTATTGACAATTATATAGTTCCTCCATCACCTCAGGTTAAGAGTCTGGGTGTTATCCTGAACAGCACATTGTCTTTTGAAGCTCACAGCAACACTGTTACTCGGTCTGCATACTTCCATCTACGTAATGTTAATCGTCTTCGCCCGTCACTTACACCTAACGGCACCGCCATACTCATTCACACCCCGGTTACATCCCGTATTGACTACTGTAATTATGTACTCTTTGGTCTGCCCCTCAAGTGTCTTCATAAACGTCAGTTGGTCCAGAGTTCAGCTGCCCGTATCATTACCAGAACTCCTTCCATAGATCATATCACTCCTGTTCTTCAGCATCTCCATTGGCTCTCTGTTAAATACCATATTACATTACATTACAGTCATTTAGCCGACGCTTTTATGCAAAGTGACTTACAATAAGTGCATTTAACGTAGGAAATCAGGAGAACTACTAGTCATCAGAGGTCATAAGTGCATCTAAACAAGCATCTAAGAGCAAAACCAGTGCTAAAGTAAAAGTGCAAGAAAGAGTTTTTCTTTTTAAATGGGTGAATACAATAAGTGCTAAGAACAAGTAACAGGGTAGTACGTCTTAAAGAGGTGAGTTTTCAACTTGCGCCGAAAGATGGGCAGCGACTCCGCGGTCCTGACATCAGTGGGGAGTTCATTCCACCACTGTGGGGCCAGGACAGAAAAGAGTTGTGACCGGGTCGATCGGCAGCAAGGGCCTCAGCGACGTGGCAACCAGGCGTCCCGAGGCAGCAGAGCGAAGTGGTCGGGCGTGGGTGTAGGGCTTGACCATGACATGGAGATAGGAAGGAGCTGTTCCTTTCACTGCCCTGTAGGCTAGCACCAGAATCTTAAACTGGATGCGAGCAACTATTGGGAGCCAGTGTAGGGACACAAGAAGGGGAGTTGTGTGGGAGAACGTAAGGCGGTTGAACACAAGACGAGCTGCAGCTTTCTGAACAAGCTCCAGGGGTCTGATGGCCGACGCCGGGGCGCCAGCAAGGAGGGAGTTTCCGTTGTCCAGCCGGGAGATGACCAGAGCCTGGATGAGCACCTGTGCTGTCTCGTCGGTGAGGAATGGGCGAATCCTCCTGATGTTATAGAGGAGAAATATTGACTTCAATATCCTGCTCCTCACCTTTAAGACCCTTAATAACCTAGCTCCTTCGTATCTTTCCAAACTCTTTCATATCCACACGCCCTCCCGCAGATCCTCTTCTGCTCTCCAACTCACTACACCATCGACCCGCTTAACTACCATGGGGACTAGAGCCTTCAGTCATTTAGTCCACGGGCGTAAGTTTGCATAGGGACCATAGGGACATGTCACAACCAAAGTTTGGGAAAGGCAGAGTTGTCCCTACCAATATTTTGATATATTTTAATATAACGATTTTTTTTACATAATGCATTGAATATAATATTTTTTCGCAAACTCATTCGTCGTATGTAGAGAACTATTTTTCCGACGTGCCCTCTCATCGCAATCTTCAGTGTAACCTGCAAGGCAACACGTTTAGATATGCTGCCATTTGATTGGCTGAGGGGTTATCACGTTCTCAGCACATGAACGTATCGAAGCCCCTCTCGTCACCTCTCTCCCGAAGAAGAGGACGCGCTGTGTGTGGCAGAGTTGCTGCAAGATAGCTGGACTGACGGTAAGATATCACGCTGGCTGTTGCAGACCTGGTTGACGTAAATACACCAGGAAATCATGAAAGTAAATCCTCACATTAGTATTTCGTTTGGCCTCAACATTTTTGTCCGTGTTTCTGCTTTGTAGATAGAAAATGCCACGGAGTGGAGGTGACAAAGGCATTTGAGTTTAAATACTTGGGGTCAACTGTCCAAAGTAACGGGGAGTGCAGTAGAGAGGTGAAAAAGAGAGTGCAGGCAGGTTGGAGTGGGTGGAGAAGTGTGTCAGGAGTGATTTGCGACAGAAGGGTATCAGCAAGAGTTAAAGGGAAAGTTTACAAGATGGTTGTGAGACCAGCTATGTTATATGGTTTGGAGACAGTGGCGCTGACGAAAAGACAGGAGGCGGAGCTGGAGGTGGCAGAGTTGAAGATGCTAAAATTTTCACTGGGAGTAACGAAGAAAGACAGGATTAGGAGCGATTATATTAGAGGGACCGCTCAGGTTGGACGGTTTGGGGACAAAGCAAGAGAGGCAAGATTGAGATGGCTTGGACATGTGTGGAGGAGAGATGCCGAGTATATTGGGAGAAGGATGCTGAATATGGAGCTGCCAGGGAAGAGGAGAAGAGGAAGGCCAAAGAGGAGGTTTATGGATGTGGTGAGGGAGGACATGCAGGTGGCTGGTGTGACAGAGGAAGACGCAGAAGACAGGAAGAAATGGAAACGGATGATCCGCTGTGGCGACCCCTAACGGGAGCAGCCGAAAGTAGTAGTAGATAGAAAATGCCACAGAAAAAGAGAAGAGACATCCGAAGCTTTTTCACCACCCAGAGAGTAAGTAGTAGACTAGCTGCTAGGCCAGTGTTTCTCAACCCAGTCCTCAAGGAACCCCTATCCTGCATATTTTCTTTGCAACCCTGAATAGGTACCTGTTTGTAGTTATTCAACCAATCAGCAATGCATTTTGTCAAATGTTGCACACCTTGCATAATTAAGTGCTGCGAGATGATTGGTCGAGTAAGTACAAGCAGGGCTACCTATGCAGGGTTACAATGAAAATCTGCAGGATAGGGGTTCCTTGAGGACTGGGTTGAGAAACACTGTGCTGGGCTGTTGTTAGCTAGGTAACTACCCACAAAATGCAAGCCTCCTAGCCTAACGTTAAGACCCATTCTACTATGGAAAAGTGTTATTAAGGTGTTGAAGGCTAGTATTGAAGCTAACTGACCGGGTTCTGTAATATTTGCCGGTCGATTTAAAGACACGTGGCTGCGGCCCCACACAAATGCAAACATGCTAGCCTAGCGTAATATCACCAGTCTTCTACTGTGGAAAAAAAATACTGGTAGCTAATACGTTTCGAGGATAGTAGTAAAGCTAACTATGTCCCCTCTAGTCTTTCAACCAATGTTAGCAATTACAAGGGTTAAACTAGTGAATAACTGCTAGTAACTGAATCACTGCACACGGGAAAAACAGCAGCATGAAGCAACAAATGTAGAGCAGGCTGATGATGAATCAGGAACAGAGTTTCAGGTGAGGTGTTGACAATGTCTATTAGCATTTTTGTTTGGAATAAAGATGACATGATTGCAGTCCTTTGTTTTAGGATGTCTTGCAGTTGTAACGTATGCATCTCATCATCATGCTGGTTATTTTGAAAATAAATGTTTGATTTTCATAATTAAGGGTGTCGACGTTATTCTTCAAATATTGTCTAATTTTTTTTCTTATAAGTTTGATATGTGTAATGTATATAAAGATTACATTTTATTCATTGATGCATTATTTTGAAATACATTCAGGAAACTCAGAAATCCAGTACAGATGTAGTGCAGGTTGAGGAAGCAACAGCTGGAACGCCAGGGCTTCAGGTGAGGTCTTAAAATGGTTCTGTGATGAGATATCAGCAATTAAATTGAAGGATGTTTGCACATGTAAGGTTTGATGATGTTTTTTGGTTTTTTTGTAATTAGCTCAAAGTTCCCAAATTTTACTTCTACTCACCTTACATTGTTACAGTGCTTGAAATGTGAATTAGTGGCCATGTAAATTTTAACATTTTAATAACGTATTTTCTTGTTCAGCATAATTCAGTGTGTGGGTTGGAAAGGCGGGGGGGGGTTCACTGCTTGGCAGTGCCCCTACTAATACTGAGACCAAACTTAAGCCCTTGATTTTGTCCCCCGCCTATGGAACTCTCCCACAAGAAATTTGCAACATTGACTCTATTTCAACCTTCAAATCCTATCTCAAAACGTACCTTTTCAAACTGGCATATTCAGTTTGATACATGCTTCATTGAGTTCTGTGCAAATTATGGTTTTATACTTATCAGTTATATTAACTCTGTATTGTCTACCCAGCTTTGTTTTGATTTTGTGCTGTCTGATACAGTGCTGCTTGTTTTTTGTTTGGTTTTTTTTTTGGTTTTTTTACTGTGTTCTGCAAGGTGTCGTTGAGTTCTTTGAAAGGCGCCCATAAATAAAATGTATTATTATTATTATCATTATTATTATTATTATTATTATTATTATTACTGTAAGCCTTCAAGTCAGCATGCGGGGTGAAGGCCTTGACAAGTCCCCCCAGCAACGCAACTGAGAAATCACACACTGCTTCTTTTGGGACAGCAGCACCTGCTGACTGCCATTCCAATACCCAGTTTCCAATGGCATTAATGTCGGGCTCCAGATGGCGATTAAAATGGTCACCAATGCGACTAACCTTTTAATTTTGCCACGATTTTCCCCCTGCCAGTTGCCAGTGGCCAACATTACCCACAAGGGGAAAAAATAGAAATGGCCTTACGCGTTGTGTACTGAACTGAATTTCTACATGCTGTTGTTCCTGGGTCCTGGCTTAGAGAGGTGGGCAGTCATGCCTGATAAGTTATGATTTTCCAGAAACGGCATTGACGCAGCACGAAAAAAACAAGACCAGTTTTAAACTATTTGGGCAACAATGGAGTACAAAATGAAGTCACACGTTTAAAAAGTATTGTTCTAGGCATATATGTGAAGAAATAAAAGCATAAATGTCACTTTTAACGGTACAAACGGGCACAAACGAATGACACCAGGTGGGGCAATTTGGACGATAATGGGGTGCAGGGTGGCGTCCTTGTTTTGGCAAAATGTTTTATTTCTGAAATACTAAAAGACCACAAATGTTTCTTTTAACGGCACAAACTAAGCACAAACGAACGAGACCAGTTTTGAACAACTTGGATGATGATGGGGTGCAGGTTGACGTCACAGCCTATAAAATGTAATGCTTAATGTCTCTAAAAGCATTACAACACAAAAGTTTATTTTCACAGTTGTGCTGTGAAAAGAAACTTTTGTGTTGTAATGTTTTTGGTGCCATCATTCTACTTCGCTTGATCTACTGGACGAGCGAAATAGAATGATTGCACCAACGTACAAGGCATGTTATGTACTATGTCCCAGAGTTATAAGTAAAGCTTCATAAACCCACGTATCTGCATGATCATTTCAGCATGATCATTTCAACATGGACATAGTACAGAACATGCCAATGTACAAGGCATGTTCTGTACTATGTCCCAGAGTTATAAGTAAAGCTTCATAAACCCACGTATCTGCATGATAATTTCAACATGGTCATTTCAACTGGACAAACGAGTCCAGTTTTAAACGATTTGGACGATAATGGGGTGCAGAGTGACGTCACTGCGTATAAAATATAATGATTAATATCTCAAAAACCATTACAGCAAAAACGATACTTTTTACGGCACAAATCAGCACAAACGCAGCACTAATGAATGATAATGTTTTTATTCATATTCTGATTACATGGGGTGCCAACTTCACTGAGGTCTGTACATTTTATCAGCCTTAGACCCCAGACCTCTTCCTATTGCCACAAGATATGCAGGAGACGTATGCCAAAGTGGTGTCAAAGGCTGCTGCTCTGAAGGTAATTACATCTTGTAAACAGTAGTAGGTCATCTGAATTCTTATTTTAGTTTTGTGTTGATGTGCCTTTAAACTATAAGACGACTGCTAGAGATGCCATCCTCTATATAGTATATCCAATCCACATGCAAAAAGACATGCATGAAAATGTTAAATGAATAGAAATAGTTGACTTCCTGTGAACCTTTTTTGAAATAATAATGTAAAAGGTGTGCCACTGTCCATTTTCTTACAGGAGGACGCAGACTTGGAAAGAGAATAATTGTCACGTGAGCACTACTGACGAGAAAGGAAGTACTGAGCAGAGTGCTGCTAAATAGCTTGACACCAGTGAGAATTGGAATGATCCCTCCACTGCACGCATACCAAAGAAGAAATCTGCGCCTGACCTTCTCGGGCAGATGTTCAAGAGCACCAGAGTGCCCTTGTTGTTGGTTACTTCCATAGCTGAAAAGGAGATCAGACAATACCAAGATGCTCAACCTCTACCACTGACAGATGACCCATTGGATTGGTGTAAATCTCAGGCACAAGGGTACCCACTCCTTGCCAAACTGGCACAAAGGTCCAATGTCTCCCGGGGGCTAGTGTATCTGCAGGAAGAATCTTTTCGACTACTGGTGATATAATCACAGCTCAGAGGAGTGCACTCACCTCTGAGCATGCTGATCGGTTAATGTTCCTGAAGAAGAACATGCATATTTGAGGATGAATTGAAATGTGCCCAGGTTTACATAGAACAACTTTATTGTGCTTGATAAGCACTGACATTTTTGTTTTTTAATATATTTATTATTTCTGAGAGAAATGTGTTTGTTTTTTTGCATTAATGTATTTTTTTGTTTTGTTTTCTGCAAAGTGAATTTACACATTAATAATATTTTAGTGAGGCATAGTTGTATCATTCCTTTAAACATTTTAACCCCAAAACTGTTCTGCTTTCTGGCAGTTACGCCTTTTACCAGTTTATGGATATTTTACATTGGAATGATTGCACATGTGGACATTTACAAGTTGCTGTGCGTGTGTGTGTGTCTGTGTCTGTGTGTCTGTGTGTGCGTGCGCGTGGATGCATGGGTGTGTGATAAAGAGGCACTAAGCTAAGACATTATGCACTTTTTTGTACATTGCTTCATTTCAGTTGTCAAATTCTGTGAAACGGACATCACAATGCGGTGAATAAATACACAGTTCCTGTTTTTTCCCTCTTTTGGGGTATCTTTTCTTCTTCAGTTACACAGATATGATGTATCGTAGATGATTGTCTTGCAATGTATCGAGTGTCGCAGAATCACTGTATCGTGATGCTATCATTGTCGTGGGCAACGTATCGTGATAGTATCGTATCGTGAGTTACTCTGTGATTCCCACCCCTAGTTACTGCCACAGTATAACCCCTTCTCCCCCCAATATCTTCTAATTACACAACCTATCGATATGACATAATAACATGTAAATGTCCTACTAGAAAGGCATGAGACACACATGTTTTGTCAATTTATTTGTTTTATAAACCAAGCCAAGCTCTGATTTGAGCATCAAATCCTCTGTGCTCATAATGAGTAACTTAATGAGTTATCGAGATGGCGCCGTGGATGGTCGCCTTGGTTCTGCGCTCTCTTGTACTTGTTCTGGTTTTGTTTATTTGTTTAGTTTCCAGTGCCCACTCACTGATCACATACAGCAGAGAACAACTTCTAAGTCTCCAACTGTCCACTGGACAAACTGAACAGACTGTTTTACCGACTTTAATTGAGCAGTTTAACGAAAGTCTTGCCGAGGTCTTGAGCGGTACAGCCCTTTGCGGACTACGTTGAAGAGGCCGAAGGGGTTAGCGAGCTGGAGCACTCGTTAAACTGCGAAAGCGGGGATTTAGAACCGCACTCCCGTCAATCCAACTGACGAATGTCTGCTCTCCGGCCAACAAGATGGATGAACTCCTCCTAAACGGAAAAAAAAACTCAGACTTTCCAGACCTTCCGCCCTGTGTCTCACTGAAACGTGGCTTAGTGAGCACATCACGGACAGTACAGTTCATCTGCTGCAGTTCCAACTCCTCCGGGTGGACCGCAATACGGAGCTATCGGAGGGAAAAAAAAAGGGGTGGCGACATATGCTTCTACATAAACGAAGGTTGGTGTATGGACGTCACAATGTTGAAGAAGTCATGCAGCCCTCACTTAGAAAACTTTTCCACTGACTGTAAACCATTCTGTTCACCGCGGGAATTTTCATCATTTATTCTGGTCGGTGTCTATATCAACCCCAGGCCTTTGTTAAAGAGGCGTTAAAACACCTGGCTAATCAAATTATAAACATGGAGCACAAATATCCAGACTCCCTACTCACTGTCCTTGTATCCTTGGGGATTTTAACAGAGCAACCCTCAGCCACGAACTGCCAAAATACAGATAGCATGTTAAATGCCCCACCAGAGGGGGAAAAAAACACTCTGGAACATTGTTACACAATATTAAAAGACACCTATTGCTCTGTCCCCCGTGAAGCCTGGGCTTCTCTGATCACTGTGTTATTCATCTTATCCCAGCATACAGGCAGAAACTAAATTCTGTGGTCATAAATCCCTTTGAGAGACTGGTGTTGGCCCACTTGAAGGAAATCACAGGCCCCCTGCTCGACCCCCTGCAGTTTGCCTACTGAGCAAACAGGTCAGTGGATTATGCAGTCAACATGGAATTGCAATACATCGTCCAACACCTCGACTCCCCAGGGACATACGCAAGGGTCCTTCCTGTTTGTGGACTTCAGCTCAGCATTTAACACCATCGTCCCAGATATCCACCACTCCAAACTCACCTGGCTCACTCTACCAGCCCCCATCTGCCAGTAGATTAAAAACTTCCTGACGGAGAGGAGGCAGCTGGTGAGGTTGGGTAAAACCACATCCAGCACCCGGACAATCAGCACTGGCACCCCTCAAGGTTATGTGGTGTCCCCTCTGCTCTTCTCCCTCTACACAAATGACTGCACCTCGGGTGACCCATCTGTTAAACTCCTGAAGTTTGCAGATGACACAACCATCATTGGCCTTATCCGGGATGGTGACGAGTCTGCATATAGACTGGAGGTTGTTCAGCTAGCCCTCTGGTGCAGCTATAACAACCTGGAGTCGAACACACTCAAAACAGTGGAGATGAGAGTTGACTTCAGGATGAGTCCCCTAACACTCCCCCCTCCCCCCCATCATACTCAACAGCATGGTGTCTATGGTGAAAACCTACATATTTCGGGGTTCCTCAACCTCCCAGGATTTAAGGTGGGCATTCAACACAATCATCAGAAATGCCCAGCAGAGGATATACTTTCTCCATCCGCTCAAGAAATTCCACCTGCCTCAGGAACTGCTGATTCGGTTCTACACTGCAATAATCCAGACTGTCCTCTGCACATCCATCACTGTCTGGTTTGGTTCAACCACCAAACAGGACAGGGACAGACTCCAACAGACAGGTCTGCAGAGAAAATCATAGGTGCCAACCTGCCTTCCATTCAGGACTTGTACACCTCCTGACTCAGGAAATGGTCAAGCAACATCACTGCACACCTATCACACCCTGGTCACAACCTGTTCCAACGCCTCCCCTCTGGCAGGTGCTACAGAGCACTGTACCCAAAAAACAACCAGAATTAAAAACAGTTTCTTTTCGCGGGCTGTCAAATGAACACTTAACACTGTCAAATAAATCCAACCATTTTGTATGTACTGTACATTGTACATATACTGGTACATTCTGTCAAGTCTATCTACCTCAGGCATGTATGTATAGTTAAGGTCAAAATGATTAGCCCCCTTTATGAAATCAAACAAAACCCTTAACTTTTCCATGGAAATGGCCATAACCAAAAGTGTTTATAGTTTAATTGCTTCCAAAAGAACAAAGACAAAATCTCCACTAAGCTTGATTAAGATATTTTACTGATGTGCTGAATTGAAACAAGAAAAAACAAAAATGACAAGGCCAAAATTATTAGAACTCAGACAAGTAATAGTCAATAGTGTAACCTTTCTGACTCACAACTGACAACAACCTCTTATGGTAGTCCCTAACTAGGTTGGCACATGTCTCTTGAGGGATCTTAGCCCATTCTTCCATGGCAAATTGTTCCAACTTTAAATTAGGTGGTTTTTGAGCATGGGCATTAACCTTGAGCTCCTGCCACAGATTCTCAATAGGATTGAGATCTGGGCTCTGAGAGGGCCACACCAGGACCTTGATTTTGGTGTCCTTCAAAAAGTTTTGGACCAACTTGGATGTATGCTTCGAGTCATTGTCTTGCTGGAAGACCCAGCAGCGACCTAAAGCTAGACTGGCAGCAGATTTCTTTACATTATCCTTCAAAATGCCAACATTATCTTCTTTCTTCATGATCCCATGCACTCGAACAAGGTTCCCTGTGCCTGAAGCAGCAAAACAGCCCCACGGCATTATGCTCCCACCACCATGCTTAACTGTGGCAACTGTGTTTTTAGGGTTGAAGGCCTCTCCCTTCCTTTGCCAAACAAAAGCAACATCCATGTGCCCAAACAGCTCAAGTTTAGTCTCATCAGACCAAAGGACATACTTCCAAAACTCGTGCCCATATTTCAAATATTCACAGGCAAAATTGAGTCTGGCTTTGATGTGCCGCTGTGTGAGCAATGGAGTTTTTCTTGGACGGTGACCTCGAAGCCCACCACGATAAAGAGCTCTCACAACAGTCTTCTTTGAAACATCAAGGACAGAAAAAGCCAGTTCAGCAACAATCATCTTGTCAGAGATCCGGGGATTGTTGTTGACATCTCTGACTATTTTCCTCTCCAAATTATGGGAATCTTGCACTTTCGACCTCGCCCAGATTTGTTTCTAACAGAATTTGTCTCCTTGTGCTTTGCAATGATGCAACGTACAGCTGTTCTAGACCCTATGAAACACTTGGAAATGGCAGTATAGCCTTCCCCCTTAAGATGAGCATCCACTATCTTCTTTCTGAGTTCCAGACAGATTTAATGATGACATTACTTCTTACCAATAATTTAAGAGTAGTCCCTCTTAATCAAATGTTCAAGTGCCACTGGCCCTGTTCATTGGAGTCCCTTAAGTAAAGTTCAATGCTGATTGATTGCTCAGGTGTGGTTTGAAAGCTAAAAATCTCATGGGGGGCAATTTTGACCACCTCAATTTTCACTACATTTAGCAAACCTGAATATTTATTTTACATTTCGAAATTTACCAAATAGGGGCCTTAACATTGATTAATGTTTTACTGCGTAAAGTTTTATGAATGACGCAAACATTGGGCAGAATTTTAGGGAAATGTTCCATAGTTCCTTGGGGGCTAATCATTTTGACCCTAACTGTAAGTAACCTGCTAACATGTATTTTCCAGCATATCTGATTTATTCTCTGCACCATTGCACTTTATCACCTATTATATCGCCTGTATAAGTCAATCCTTGTGTGTATATCTGAAGATTGTTATGCTGTAGTGTGTTATGTATTGGCCATCTAGGTTTGTCCCTTCTGAGATACCGTCACGCTTCCCTTGTGTACCTTGTGTGTTATGGTTATGCGGATTCCGGGGTTCCGACAAGAATACATCTACCACAAAAAATACTCCGTCTCCTGCCTCTTTATTAGAAGTTATACTCAAGCAGAAATAGGACTTAACAACAAAACCGGCGACGAGGTAATACATTCTCACGTTGTGTTTATTATTTTCGGTAGAAAGTCCGACTTATACAAGTTTTTCTCGTAGATGTACAGTGCGAGGTTGTGGCTAACTTAGCTGCAAGCTAGTGTTACACTTCTCTGGCTTGAGAACATGTATACAGATAATTATTCCTGTTAATCAGGATAAAAAGAAATAATTAGGCAATGCAGTGTTTCCTGGTTCAGCGTTCCTCAGCATTGTTTATTAGTATTCATCATATTTTGTTGAATATGTCCTCTTTATTTCAATAAATCATCAATACATCATCAATCAAGCATATTACATGTAGTAGCAGGTTCATTCATTATCTTTACAAATGAGTAATGTGAGCATCAGGCATTAACTAGCCTACTATATAGTCATCTAGTGACTGAACTGTCATCGGTCCCCGCGTGACCTAAAACCAACGTAAAATCACCGGAGCACTTTTTCTAGCTAACGTTAACTAGCATCCATAGTATAGATAGGGTATATGAACGTCTGAGCTTAAGATTAGCGAAACCGTTTTCCTTACACAACTCAATGCAATAGTATACACAAATAAAGAATAATAAAACCGTATAAATCAAAAGGGGAAATGTACTGGAGTCAAGGCAATATAAAATATCTGTATCTCCCACCGCGAGCTAGCTACTAGCCATATTCACGTTAGCTAACGTTACGTTACATGACAGAAACTTATATCCTCCCAAAAATATATTTACACAATAATCACTCTTACAAAATCGATCTAGTAATATTCACACAAGGGTAAATCAACATGTGTATAATAGATATATCAACTTGAACCGTTACAAACCCGTTAAACAGGATAAAAAGAAATAATTAGGCAATGCAGTGTTTCCTGGTTCAGCGTTCCTCAGCATTGTAAGGAAACCGCGAAGGTCCGTCAGTCCTTGGGGGGGGGGGGGGGGGGAGAACAAAAGCATAAATCAAAAGGGGAAATGTACTGGAGTCAAGGCAATATAAAATATCTGTATCTCCCACCGCGAGCTAGCTACTAGCCATATTCACGTTAGCTAACGTTACGTTACAAGGCTGAAAACTTACCAGTCCCTGTATTACAGCAAAGGGAGTATTATTGCCATAATGGCTCACAGTGGAATAATAAGCATATTATTAATATAATAATGATATAACCAAAGAAAATAAATAAACAAAATAACAACATACATTACATGTGACCACACATATTGTGGGCGTGACACGCTCCCTGACAAAAAGAAATTGACTCCAGACATTTCCAAACTTCAAAACCCTCTACATTTTCTGAACACTAAAAGGTAAGTCTAAGGGCATGTGTGTGTGTGTGTGTGTGTGTGTGTGTGTGTGTGTGTGTGTGTGTGTGTGTGTGTGTGTGTGTGTTTGTGTGTGTGTGTGTGTGTGTGTTTGTGTGTGTGTGTGTGTGTGTGTGTCTCAGCAGCATGCGGGGTAAATGGGCATGTTTGGGTGTGGGTGTTATTGAGAATCACGTTCGTGTTCCTCGTCCCCGGGTCCGCTGATGTGAAGAAAACAGCCACCACGTCTTAGGAAATTAAAATGATTTTATTGAGTACAGATCTGGAGACACACTGCCAATCCGTCGTGTGTGTCTGACTTCTTTGTGTGTCCTGGTGGGTTATATAGACCCCCCTGCTTCTCCTTTACGACGCCTCTGGTCTTGATTATCCTATCAATAGAACATTTGGTGGTTGAGCTTTAAGAAGTGCTCATCCTGTTCTACCCTACTGAGCTTAGCAGGGGGTCCTCCTCGTACCAGACACGGTGTCTCTCCCAAGGCCCCAGGGGAGGGCAACCCCCTCCCCTACCCACATTCTTGTGGGAGACCTGCAATATATTTGTCTACATGAATGTGTCCTCTTCACCCTCTGTTCTGGTTACATACATTGGTTACATACAGAGTAATACATTGGTTACATACAGAGTAATACAAAATACACTCGGATTATATTTAATATCAATCAACAATTCCCCCTTTTGATCTCCTCTAAGGAGATCATTAAAAGGCTTCTAACTCCTGATCTAAGGGGTTCAGGACAAACAGGGGCATCATAGGGGGCGGTAGTTCCCCATCTTTACGCTCGATAGCCGTGATGATGAGCCGATTTACCAGGGAATGCAGGCAGGGTATGAAGCAGCAACCGCAAGTTACTAGTATAGCCAGGAATATGGCGAGGGAAAGGAGGAAGGATATTACAACACCCTTCCACTTGCCAAATTGGGAAAAGAGCCATCTTTCAAACGGGTTGGCAATCCCAGAGTGCTCATGCATGGTTTGTGATAATGCCCTCAGACCCTCGAGGGCTCGTGTAACAGATCCATCTGGGGCGGTGTTATTGGGAATGAAAGTACAACACTGGTCCCCAAACATAGAGCAAACACCCCCTTTTTACCTCGTCCCTCTTTGCCCGGCTCTGGGTTAAATCAAAAGCCCAGACGCACACGGTCAGCCACATCACCACGGCCAGAGCCCCAACCGCAAATCTAGTTTCTACATGATGGTGAATTCTTTTGACCGTCATGGCGCAGGCTGCTGGGTCGCCGATCTGCTGGACCGTTCCTCCCGAATTAGCTTCTTCTAGCCGGGTATGTGATCGTCCGGCCGGGTTCCTCTATGACCTAGGGGAGAGGTTACCAGCACTTTCACCCTGTTCCAAGCTAACAGTGTGTTTTGGTGTTTCGCTGGAATCTGGTCTCTCTTCCTGGGGGGACGTTGCCTCCTGTAGGCCCTCTTGTATAGCGTCTAGGGTCCGTCCGGGCTCCTCCGCGACAGCACACTGGCTCCAGTGGTACCAGACTTCTCCTTTCCCTTTCAGCCGGACTGCGTGAGATGTCCTCTCTACCACCTCGAGGGTCCGGTCCACCGGGGCTCCGCCCACTTCCGCTTAATGGCTTGCAACAGGATCCACCGCGCCTGGGGAAGTGTGGATTCCGGTGCTGGCATGCGTCTTTCGCCAACCTGTCGGGAGAAATCTGAAACCAAAGCCTGTAATTATTTAAAACATGTGCTTTTAGTTCCCCCCATTGACTCTAGTCCCTCCGTTGAGGCCGCCCCTAGCCCCGGAAACTGTCGCCCCGTCATTAATTCATATGGGGTGAACCCGGTCCCCTGATTGACTAATGACCTAATCGTCATTAATGCCAAGGGAAGGGCCTCAACCCAATTCATTTTAGTTTGAGCACAAATTTTAGCCAGTTTTTGTTTGAGGTTGTGATTCATTCTTTCTACCTTGCTCTGGGACTGTGGATGGTATACGGTCCCAAAGGCGTGTTTCAGTCCTAATTGGCTCTCGACCTTTCTGAGGTCGGTCCCCTTTAAATGAGATCCGTTGTCAGAGCGGATTTTGGAGGGAAATCCATGTCGAGGTATGTAGTGGTTAATCAAGCATTTTATAACAGTGGCGCTATCTTCCTTTTTTGCCGGGCATGCCTCCGGCCACCCTGTCAATTGATCCACACACACCAACAAATACTGGTGTCCTTTCACCCTCTTGGCTTCCCCCATATCCATATAATCCAATACCACCTCTTGTCCTGGACAAGAGATCAGGGGAAATCCCCCCATTTCAGGTTTTATGGTGGGGCGAGGATTATACTGAGTGCAAATGGGGCAACTCTTGACGTGGTATTTAGTCATGTCGGTCAAAAAAGGATGCCACCAATGGCAAAGATTTCGATTCATCTGAACAGCCCCTACATGCCCTATTCCGTGGGCCTCCTGAAGGGCCTTCCTTCTAATCCCTGGTGGCAGGACTATTCAGCCATCGGGTCCTCTCCACAACCACCCACATTCCGTTGCTCCGCGCTGTACCCACACTGCTTGCTCATGTATCCCTGCCTTCCCTTGAAAATATTTTATGGTCTCCTGGTCCCATATGTCACTAACTTCCTCCTGTTCTGTTGTCATCGTTTGACGAGGCGTCGAGTATCCTGTCACTTGCTTCGCCACCCTATCTGCTTCCTGATTTTCCTTGGCTACCAGAGTATCTCCCACATCGTGCCCTTTACATTTTACCACTGCTACCTGTTCTGGTAGGTGAATGACCTCAATTAGTCTCTTGATATCCGACTCGTGTTTAATGGGCTTCCCTCATGCGGTGATAAACCCCACTCGCTGCCATTGGGGAATCTCTAAATGCACCACCCCTACTGCGTATGCCGAGTCTGAGTATATGGTTACTCTTTTTCCTTTTCCCCACTCCAGGGCCGCAATCAGCCCTCTTATTTCAGCCCTCTGTGCTGACATTTGTCCCTCCAGTTTTTCTGCTACTACAGTTTGGAATCCTGTCTCTGTCTGTCTTACCACCGCATATCCTGCCTGGAGGCCCATTTGCTCGTCCCGATAGCAACAGCCATCCGTGTACAACACTATAGTCCCTGATATAGCCTGAGCTTCCAAATCTGGTCTTATTTTTTCTTCTTGTTCTACCTGTCTTTCACATTCGTGTGGTTCCCCCGTTCCCATTCTATACCGTCAGTGGGTGACCCATCACAATGTGTGCTGTTTTTTGTAAAATTTTGCTATGCCTGCTGCATGTTGTGTACACGGCGGGTGTCGCTTCTCGGTGGCGTCCAACAGTATGCTAACATACATCAAAATCCTTCTTTCCCCCCCATTTTTTCTGAAACAGAATGCCATTTACTGTGCCGTCTGTTTCAGAAACATCCAAATAAAAGGGTAGGGTGTGATACAAAATTTTCTGCAAGACCTGATTGAAAAGACCAGGGGAGTTTGCAAAGCCCTGTGGCAGACGGGTGTATCGAAGTTGGCGGCCACGAAAGGTGAAGGAAAAGACGTCACGTAGATGGTGTGCCAGGGGAAGGCAGAAAAAGGCGTTAGCCAAGTCTATACAGGAAAACCATTTGTGGGTGGGGTCCAGCGCTCCAAGGGCTGTATATGGATTTGGCACGGGAATGGAGGGTGTGAGGAGGATTCAGAACCGAAGTCCTTGTGGGGAGGTGGGGAAGAGGGGAACAGCAGTGGTGGAGAGGAGGAAGACGAAACAAGGTCCCCGTCCTGATGGGCAAGGAGGTGATAATACACGAGCTGAGTAGCAACGAGGCCGTGTATCAAACGCCGAACTATGGGCACAATGCAGCAGGTGAGGAGTAGCAGGACACCCAGGAAAAGTGATGCTGCTTCAGCTAGGCGAGTAAAAGACATCAGGACCCATTATTTGCATCAGCATCTCCGACATGAACTGCACCGGATCTCTACCGGCCTCACTGCCGTCAAAAATGTTCAGTACATGGAGATTGGCCCTCCGAGAACGGTTCTTGAGGTCGTCGATTCGGTCCTGCAGACACAGGTTTTGGGTTCAGACCATTTTGATGGTGGACTCAGCTGCAGTTAAACGTTCAAAGTTGTCACTGGTTACAGACTCCACAGAGGCAAGGTGATTTCGGACTCTCAAAGCCAAACCCAATTCTATGGTCTCCAGAGCTAGCTAGTTGGTGCTAGTCTCATCTAGACAACCAGAGGGGTCTTCATGTGTGGGGGATTGGCTGGGCCAGGAGCAGACCACCCTCACCTCCTCTCTCACCCGGAAGCTGACCGGGACACCATGGAGACCACCCTCACACAGACACAGCTCCTACAGCCACGTTATGTGGCGGGTTGCTCTTAGTTCTGTCCAGCCGGGAGGTTGTCTTCCCGTGAAGCATACCCCGGGCCCCTGGACCCGGTACCACGGAAGTGGGGGTGTTACTCAGCCCGTCTGGAGGAGGGGGAGGAGCAGGTGATGACAATATCTGGAGGGAAAAACTTTCAGAGAGAAACTGCACAACACTGAAAACACTGTCATTCTAGGATTCTGAAGATTCATAGTCAACTTGATTCAGTGTTCTTCAGATACTTCCGCTATGAGCTAAGTTTGTATCCGTTTGTTTCTTATGAAGTAAAAAATCAAAGAAAACTGTACAGAAGAAGGCTCACAACCATTCAAAATCTCAATTCCTCCTTCCCACTACCCCTCTTTTTACACAAGAACAGAACACATTGTGTCAACCCATTTAACCATGAAGGAGAAGAGAAAAAATGAAAGTATGATATGATCAGTTTGTATGTTAGTTGTTAGTAAACCAAAAACAATTTCATGCAGTCGAATGAATCGGACTTTCATTTCATCCAAGCTGTTTACAAATGTTTTGAAGTCTGTAATGTTGTACTTATCCGAAATAAATTGTCTTTAAAACTAAAACAGACGAGGGATAATAAAGATAGTTGTTGTCTCAGATCCCGAACGTTCAAATAAACCTAAATGAATAAAACCATGAGGTATCTTGTAATTCATTGAAACAATGAGCTGTTTGAAGACAAAAAACAAATGCCCCCCACCTTAACCAAATGAAACAACAAGAAGCCCCTTTTCAAGGCCCCAAAAAGAGGGGGGGGGGGTTTCAAAGAAAAGAAATGCTCAATTCACAATACAAAGAAATTGATGTAATCAGTTAAAACCAAATAAATCAAACCAAAAATGAGTCTTATGAGGAGTTTTAAACTCATGGTAAAAAATAACATAAACATGGCCATAGCATAGACCTTTAAAACGCAGGACTCAGTAGGTTTCATTCATATTCAAATAAAATGTAATCGTCCTCCACACAAGAAATTGTCAAAGAAATGAATACCCTCTTTAAAAAAAACAACATCATAAAATTCACACCTTAGTGTTGAAAAACAAAACAAGTTCCATTTAACACAGAGGAAAGTCAACATAAAAACAAATAAACCAATGGGTGTCTTCTAATGGAAAGAAAAACAACAACAGCTTAAAACAACATAACTGTGGTTTACACTGTCCCTGTTACTCTCAAGGCAACCCCCCATTCCCCCAAGGTGTGAAGTGGGTAGGCAGTTGGTTCCCACCAGTTATTCTTTAAAAAAAAAAATCCCAGTAACAGAAAGAAAAACAGAATAGGTAAAATTAAAAATATTGCAACTGTGGCGTTGGACATAACAGAGTTCTGCTTAACAGTTCTTTGTTTGCAGGAGCTCATACATTGGCTTGCTGATCTTAGAGAAGTCTTGTATATATGTTTGATAGTAACTGAGAAACCCAGTAGCTTACGCACTTCTCCAACAGTGCGGGGGGTTTTACCTCTCAGAGCCTGGATGGCTTCCAGATCCTTAGGGTCAAGCCGAACTCCATCAGCTGAGACCAGTCTTCCCACGTAGCGTACCTCCTTCTTGAAGAACTCGCACTTGGTTGGCCTGAGCTTTACACCGTGGTGTTGGAGAGCTCTCAGGACGCGTCTCAGTGCCTCGACATGGTCTTCGAATGTCTTAGCGTAGCAGAGGACGTCTTCTAGATAGGGGATGCAGCATTCATCTCTCAATGAGTTGAGCATTTCCTCCATGCTCCTTTGAAATGCAGCTGGGGCATTAGAGAGTCCAAAGGGGATGCACACCCACTCATACAGGCCCCATGGAGTAATGAATGCTGTCATGTGTCGTGATCCCTCCGCGATGAAGCCTTGATGATAGGCTTTGCCCTGATCCAGAACTGAGAACCAGCTGTATCCCCTGAGCGTGTCTATGAGATCCTGAATGCGTGGCAGGGGATGTCTGTCTGGGACTGTCTTTTGGTTCAGGAGCCTGTAGTCAATGCACAGGCGCAGGCTCCCATCCTTCTTGCGGACGCAGACCACTGGAGCTGAGTACGGGGATTTTAATTTTACGATCCACTTCTTTGCCAGCATGTCCTGGATATACTCTTTGACTTCTTTGTATAGGGGCTTGGGAATTGATGTGTAGGACCGCTGTACTGGAATTTCATCCTTCAGGGTTATGCTCCTTTTTTCACTAATGCTTGTTGTTCACTGTCTAGATGACTTACGTCGACAGGGGGGTTCCACCGCTGAGGCTGTTCGGTTTGTTCTTTGTTCTCCCCGCCAGCAGCTGGTGAGTTGACATTGTTGATCTCATTGCTGTCTGTCTGGTCTGTTTCCACTATCTTCTCGACTGGCTGGGTGCTGCCTAACACTGTGAAACTGTCCAGTGTGACGTCCTGTTGAGTGTGGTTGTATACTGGGACCTCAACATAAGTTCGTCTGGTGTGGTGAATCTCGACCAGACCATCACCAAGATCTAGCTGTTCCAGTCTCAGGTCGGGATGGCTGACCTCAAACAGAGCCACTGGATGGGTGAAATCAGCAGGCACTTTACATTTGATGCGGGCAACCTGACCTGGGTGGACGATGACGTCATGACGACCAACCCTCACCCGCGCGCCTGGCCATGGGCGGGCTCCTGGGTTTGTACAAAGTTCACAATTGCCTCTGCTTTGTCATTTTCGATCTGCATGGCCTCTCACAGCAGTTGAGCCACAACTTCAAGTCCACCCTCCTGTCCTAGGATGAGCTCTTGGATCACGTTGAAGCCCAGTAGTTTCAGAAGGCTCACACAGCTGACCAGGAAGGGTACTCTGATGGCAAGGCTGAGATCGTCGTTGCCAGGTAAGTTAAAGGTGAGTTAGGCTCTCCATTCGCTGCAGTGAGATCCAGTTCACTGTCTCCCAGAAGCTCACAGAGAGGGCACACTTCCTGTTGGGGTAAGTATCTTTGTTTCCATTGGCGGTCTATAATGCTCACTTGTGCGCCAGAGTCCAGGAGAGCAGTCACAGCATATCCACTCAGGTTGCATTTCAGTACACATTTCTCTCCAATGAGTTTGGCTACTCGCTGTGATGGTGAGTTGACATTGGTTTGTGTATGAGAAGAGATGGGGAGGTTCTGATTAACCTGGGCTGGTGATGGTTTGTTGGTGACTGGGTGGGACTGGATACTACAGTCGGTCACAGGTTGTCCCTTTGCCATGACCGGGGGGCGTTTCCCGGCGGCTTGTTTGCTTTTAGGCATCCCACTGCCCGGTGTCCCTCTTCTCCACAAGTGAAGCAATGGTTGCAGTTAGTCCGGCCACTGTCAATGCAGTTACGGCAGCCAAATGGCCTCTCTCTTCTAACCTGTCTAGCCTGTCTACTGGGACCTTGGCATACACACTGGGGCTGAGGCTCAGCTGGCGAGGGCTTGGCTGCTGCTGTAGCATTTGACTGTAGGGAGTTTACTACCTTAGTCAGGGCCTGTACCTGAGCAGTCAGCTGATGAACTAGCTCATCTCTAGCAGTAGTATCTGTACTACTCTTTTCTGTGTTGGCCTCACTAGTGTTAACCTCACTACTCTGCGCATGAGCTACTTTGGGGCAGGTGCTACGCACGCCCAAGCGTTGTTTTCTCTCACTCTCCTCACTAGTTGTCTTAGTAACTTGTTTTAGGAGTGCCTCATCTGTACCTGTAGGGTCTGAAAGGATGGACCTTAACTCCCGCCTAATATCATCATGTTTCTCACTCATACTCTGATAGACTGTACGAAGGAATATGTTCTGTGCTGTATGTGCCTCATACTTAATATCTGCATCTGTCTGCCTAGACGTGAATATCACTTTCTGTTTGAGGCCTATCATTCTATAAAGAAACTGCTGCGGTGTTTCATGTTCATGCTGTTTGGCATTCATTAAGTTCTGAAACAATTCAGTGCTACTTTTCTCTCCTAAGTGTGACTGTAGGAAGCTCTTTAGCTCTGCTAGTGTCATCTCATCTTTGCTGTCGAGCATCTCTTTGAAGTTGCCGGGCTTTATGATGCGAAACACTGCTCTGATGATTTCGTCTTCAGTGTGCTTCTCTTTCAGGCCTTGGTCAATCTGTTTACTGGCATTGCTGTAGCTTATATCGGATGCATTGTCCCCGATTTGTCCGCCATGGATTTTGAATTCCTTCCTCTGGAGGAGAGGGAGGTCTTTGAGAGCAATCATGCTTCCAGTGGCGTTCATGGAGTGTTGGTCAGTGCTTGAACGAAGTGACTGCATGACATGTGGACTGCGGAACAGGTTACAGTCGTCATCAGTGGGCTGATTGTCTGATATGTGTGGTGGGGTGAGTGAGACACTACCCTGGTTAAGCTTTTGGCACAACTCATTATAGCTAGATATTAACTTACTTAACTGTGATTCGATGACAGTCTCAGTGTGTGTATCTGTGGCATGTGGGTTAGTGTGTGCAACATTAGCAACAGCAGCATCATCAGATACATTAACAGCTCTAACATCGCCCCCACCCTCTGTAGGGGGTACACTCTGACAACGCCGCTGAATTCTCTGGTTAATCATCTCTTTTAAGAAGAGTAACTGTGATACACCCTCGTCTTCCAACTCAAGCAAGCATTCACTGTCCATGTATGAACAGACATAGTTAAAAAAGCGCTCCTCATCATGTTTGTTCAACTTTAACTTAGCTTGGTCTTGGTCAGGTGTTCCTGGGATGTCAGACACAAGCTCGAACAACTCTTCAGTAGACAGGCGGAACAGTTCCCTCTTTACCGACCACACCAGCTTCTTCCTCTCGTTTTCCGTCATTGTGAACAGTCTAGTGCGCAGTCATCAGACGCCCTCGGCTCTCAAAGAAGTCCCTCGCTCTGGCCACAATCAGACGCCCTGGATTTCCGCAGCCCCTCGCTCCGATGATGTGGCCCACTGGTCCACAGGTTCAGGATCACTGGATCAACAACTTCAACCACGTCGCTGATCTCGGCTCGAGCCCCCACAAATCTGTTACACTTCTCTGGCTTGAGAACATGTATACAGATTTTCTGTTAAACAGGATAAAAAGAAATAATTAGGCAATGCAGTGTTTCCTGGTTCAGCGTTCCTCAGCATTGTTTATTAGTATTCATCATATTTTGTTGAATATGTCCTCTTTATTTCAATAAATCATCAATAAATCATCAATCAAGCATATTAAATGTAGTAGTAGTTTCATTCATTATCTTTACAAATGAGTAACGTAAGCATCAGGCATTAACTAGCCTACTATATAGTCATCTAGTGACTGAACTGTCATCGGTCCCCGCGTGACCTAAAACCAACGTAAAATCACCGGAGCACTTTTTCTAGCTAACGTTAACTAGCATCCATAGCATAGATAGGCTATATGAACGTCTGAGCTTCAGATTAGCTAAACCGTTTTCCTTACACAACTCAATGAAATAGTATACACAAATAAAGAATAATAAAACCGTATAAATCAAAAGGGGAAATGTACTGGAGTCAAGGCAATATAAAATATCTGTATCTCCCACCGCGAGCTAGCTACTAGCCATATTCACGTTAGCTAACGTTACGTTACATGACAGAAACTTATATCCTCCCAAAAATATATTTACACAATAATCACTCTTACAAAATCGATCTAGTAATATTCACACAAGGGTAAATCAACATGTGTATAATAGATATATCAACTTGAACCGTTACAAACCTGTTAAACAGGATAAAAAGAAATAATTAGGCAATGCAGTGTTTCCTGGTTCAGCGTTCCTCAGCATTGTAAGGAAACCGCGAAGGTCCGTCAGTCCTTGGGGGGGGGGGAACAAAAGCACCACACTGCCACCTCCTGGCGAGGCTGAAACCTTACCAGTCCCTGTAAGGGAGTATTATTGCCATAATGGCTCACAGTGGAATAATAAGCATATTATTAATATAATAATAACCAAAGAAAATAAATAAACAACATAACAACATACATTACATGTGACCACACATATTGTGGGCGTCACACTAGCTACCATATAGTAGAGAACACGGCACTCAACAGAGGACAGCACTACTGGGTGAGGAGGCGGAATCTCCGCGGTGGGAAGGAGACGGAAAGAAAAAGGAGAAAAGAAGGGCAGTAAGTCAAACGAACAACAAAAAAGAGATAGACAAAGGGGCTGGCTAAAAAGGAAAATTAGCATAAAGAAGCATAAGTTTAAGGCTAATTGCTGAAATCAGTGGAAAACAACCGATACTGTAGGAAAATGATGGCACTAATAGGAAACAGGACCATTTGAAGAAAACAGAGCAGTGGAGCACATACATTGAAAGGTTTGAATATTTTATATTTGCTAAAAAGATTAATGGAGAGGTTGTAGTGCTAACCTTCTTGAGTGTAATGGGAGGAAAACCATTCAACCTATTAAGCAGATAGTGCAACTTGACAAGCCAGGGGACAAATCATATGATGAGATAGTGCAAATGCTGGGAAATCATTACTCTCCTAAGCCACTGATCATCGCAGAGTGGTTCAGAGTCCATAAAAGGAACCAAGAAGAGGGGGGTATCTGTTTCACAGTTCGTAGCTGCACTGGAACGTTTATCTGAACATTGTGATTTGGACATGTGCTCAATGACACCATCCGTGACAGATTGGTATGTGGCCTACCTTGTGAATCCATCCAGAAACGACTACTTTATGAGGCTGATTTGGCACTAAAAATGCCATAACGATAAGAACGTCAATGGAGATGGCTGCTAGTGAATCACAGCAACTAAGGGCATCAACACAAGTGCATCAGTTGTCATGAGTCCAAGAACAAGGCAGCAGCTGGCAAGCCATGCTACCATTTTGGTAAAACAGGGCACCAGGAATCAGAGTGCTGGTGTACAGACTTAGACTGCAGACGCTGTGGTAAGAAGGCCATATTGAACACGCCTGTAAAACAAAAAAGACTCAAACACACAAACAGCACATTGAAAAGAAGGAAAGTGGCTTCCACAGAAACAAAAAGAAACACGTGAATAAGATGAAGCATGATCAGGATGAGCAGATTAGCTGTGAGTCTGATGATGACACAGTGTGTGTTCTATCTGTGAGGGGGCAGTGATGATGGATACTGGGTCACACCATTGTTGGAGAACCAAGCAGTGCGGATGCAAGTAGACACTGGTACACGTGTATCCATGGTATCAGAAGCTGTCTATAAGGAGAAGCTGCAGCAACTTGCTCTACGAATGACAAAATTGAGATTAAGGACGTACACGGGTGAGGCTGTTCCAGTGTTAGGCGTTGTGGATGTGACAGTGGAACACAACAAACAGAAAATGATTCTTCCACTGTACATCATTAAAGGAAACCATCCAGCTCTGCTCGGCCACAAATGGCTGGAAAAGCTCAGACTGAATTTGCAGGATGTGTTCCTGGTTAATGACAGAGACATAGCCCCCCTACAGAAGATCTTGAAGAAACACTCCAAGGTTTTTGGTGGAGAACTCGGCAGCATGGAAGACATTACAGTTAAGCTGGCAGTCAGTCCAGGAAGCACACCAAAGTGTCTAAAAGCTAGACCTGTCCCGTATGCCACAGACCCAAGGTAGAGGCAGAATTAGACAAATTAGTGAAGAGTGGAGTATTGGAACCAGTGAAAACAAGTGAATGGGCTACACTAATTGTGCCAGTCATGAAAAAGGATGGGTCTTTAAGGATCTGTGGTGATTTTAAAGTCACTGTGAACCCTGTCTTGACTGCAGAATAGTATCCTTTACCCCTCATCGATGACCTCTTTTCAGGTTTGTCTGGAGGACAGACGTTTAGTAAGATTGACTTATGTCAGGCATATCTGCAGATGCATGTGGATCCAGAGTCACAGGAACTGTTGACCATAGTGACACACAAAGGGCTGTACAGGTATCATAGCCTCCCTTTTGGGATTACTTCTGCTCCTGCACTGTTCCGAAGAGCAATGGACTAAATTCTGAGTGGGCTACCAAGGGTCCAGTGCTATCTGGATGACCTCCTTATCACAGGTCCAGATGAGGAGTCCCACTTAAGGAACCTGGATGCAACACTACAAAGACGGGAGGATTATGGTCTGAGAGTAAGGAAGAATAAATGTGAGTTTTTCAGATCTATTGTTGAGTACCTTGGCCACGTAATTGACCGTAACGGACTCCACAAGGTACCGTCAAAGGTGAAGGCTATTGTGGATGCATCATTCCCGAAGAATGTGAGTCAACTGAGATCATTCCTTGATCTGCTGACATACTATGCAAAGTTCGTGCCTCACCTAGCCAATAAACTGAGGCCACTGCATGAACTTTTAAACAAAAGCAAGCTATGGAAGTGGACAAACAAATGTGAGGCAGCTTTCAGAGAAGTCAAGTTGGCCCTCTCTGAATCCGAGGCCCTCACTCATTTCGACCCCAAACTACCACTTCAGTTGGCATGTGTCGCCTCACCATATGGTGTAGGTGCAGTAGTGTCACACATCTTACCATCAGGGGAAAAGAGGCCAATTGCCTTGACATCGAGGACCTTGAGCCAGGCAGAAAGCAGGTATGCACAGATTGAGCATGAAGCACTGTCTATAATATTTGGAGTGCCGAAATTCCATCAGTATCTTTTTGGCAGGAAATTTATGCTACTGGCCGACCACTCACCTCTATCTTTGGTCCCCACACTGGCATACTGTCACTGTCAGCCAGTCACATGCAGAGATGGGCTCTGTTATTGTCCGCTCACCAATATTACATAAGGTACAGGAAAGCAGAATGGCACGGGAACGTAGATAGGCTCTTCAGGCTCCCTTTCTCTGTCACACACGCTGAGCCAACACAAGCCAAGATCTTTTACTTCAAGGAACTGCCTGCTGCTCCAGTGACGTCAACTAATGTGAAGAAACACACGTGCTGATCCAGTCCTGTCTGAGGATATGGACATCATCACCTGTGGAAGGAGAGGAGAGATGACACAGAGTTTGAAGCCTTACCTGGCGAGAAGGAATGAGCTTTAAGTGCAGTCTGGATGCTTATTGTGGGGCTATCGTGTCATCATTCCACCGCCACTAAGAGAGAAAGTGCTTGATGAGCTCCACTCTGGACACTGAGATCGCACGCAGCTATTTCTGGTGGCCGGGCCTGGACGCAGCTATAGAGGAGAAAGCAAAGTCATGTTCTGCCTGCCAGAAATTGAGAAACCTCCCACAGCTGGTTCCATTACATCCATGGGACTGGCCTGAAGAACCATGGCAAAGAGTCCATATAAACTTTGTTGGACCGCTGGAGAACTACATGTTTTTAGTGGTGGTCGACGCTCATAGCAAGTGGCCTGAGGTTGCCGTCATGAAGAGCACCTCCTCAAAGAGAACCATTAAAGAGCTAAGGTCTATCTTCAGCCGTTTTGGTTTACTACAGCAGCTTGTTAGTGATAACAGCCCACAACTAGTGTCTGAAGAGTTCAAGACATTCATAGAAGTGAACGGAATACAACAGATCAAGTCTGCGCCAGCTACAAATGGGCTCGCAAAAAAATTCGTACAGACCATGAAGCAAGCACTCAAGTCCTCTCAAGATACGCAGTCCCTTAACCGGTGTCTCAGTGCCTTCCTGATTCTTACTGAAACACACCTCATGCTACCACAAAGGTGTCTCCTGTCACAGCTCTGCTCAAAAGACAACTCTGCACTCGTCTGGACCTCCTGAGACCACAAAAGACAAGAGAGGTTGTGCACCGTCAACAGAGAGCTCAGGTAGAGAAACGAGGGAAAGCAAGGCTGCGGAGCTTCACAGCTGGTGGCAGGGTTCTCGCCCGGAACTATGCCAAGGGGGAAAAGTGGACACCAGCGACAGTGTTAGCAAAACAGGCCCAGTGTCTTACACAGTAGAAACCAGTAGTCATTTAATCTGGAGAATGCACATTGATCAACTACTCTATGCTTCTGGTTCCTGCGTGTACTCACCTCAGCCATTATCCTTTGATCCAGAGCTGGAGGCCTACCAGGAACCACTGCCATCACCAGATGATCCCCAGACGCCAACGTCTGGAATGGATACAGTTCCAGGCACCCCTACGCCTGCTGAGGTGCCTATGCCAGGCATCACTTCACCCAGACCAGTACCCATACTGGCCCCACCGGGAGACACAGTGACTGACTTACCCACAGGTCGTACTTACCCCAGAAGAGACAGACGACCTCCGGATAGACTGACACTGTAGTCTAGAGATTAACCCACAGCGTTAGGGTATAATAATCCCCGGGGTTCAATCTGGGAAATGAGATGGTCTACCCTCTTTCCCTAGTTCAGGCAAAAGTTATATATTGTCAAAGCATGTTTTGGTAATTAACACATGTTAACTTGTTAAAAGTAATTATAAAGGGAAGAATACCAAACAATAGAGACTGTGAGATAGTAATAGAGTTTATTTGAAACCAAGAATTTAAAGAAAGTATATATAGAGTGAAATGTTTTACTTTTGTTAAGGGAACATAAAAAGTAAAGGGGGAGGGATATGTTATGTATTCGCCATCTAGGTTTGTCCCTTCTGAGATACCGTCACACTTCCCTTGTGTACCTTTTTTGTTATGGTTATGTGGATTCCGGGGTTCCGACAAGAATACATCTGACCACATACAATACTCCTCCATCTCCTGCATCTTTATTAGAAGTTATACTCAGAAATAGGAGTATACAACATAGTGTTGTTATTCTATGTTAAGTACACTGAGAGAGCCACAAAACCAGAGTCAAATTCCATGTGGTGCAAACCTACATGGCCAATAAACATGCCTCTGATTCTGATCTAACACATTCTCTGTATCTTACAATGTTCAGTTGGAATCCAAGCTTTTCTTTTGTTGCTTAGTGGACAATTTTATTTTTTTAGAATTACATTTGATATGCAGTGTATTATTTCTTGAAGAGTCTAGAATCGATCCTTTGGATTTCTGAGCTGAAATAATCTTAGTATTAAAAAAACAAAACAAAAAACGAACAGCTGATTTCAGCAGTGTCTGAATATAGGGGCCCCGTGAGTTCCTTGATACAGTAAACATGGATGGAATTACTGAATGGAGACATGAAAAAAGTTGTTGCAAGTTGTGCTCCCACTTTCATACACCCCGTAAGAGGGCAGCAAAATGCTCGACCAAGGAGGCCCTTTGTGCTTGTGCTCTTGATTTCACATTTGATTCCATTCTTGGGGACTTCAACAGCCATCGCTTAGACCACACTCTACCAGCCTTTCATCTGTGCATCAGTGTACCCACCAGATTCAATAATGAGGAAGATGTTTGAGGGAGAACTAGAGGAACAGACCACATTGTTTGTGTGGAATTGATAATTCCAACCAAAATCTTCAAACGATACCCAAACTTTAAAACCTGAGATCACCCCACAAATTAAGCACCTGAAGAACAGAAACTAAATTAAACTGAGCTACAAACATAAACTGTAGGATGATTTTTGCTAACACGAATACTTTCTTTAGTGTTCATGTTAGCAAAAATCAGCCTCCCTCCTCCAGCTTTTGAACAAGTGAGGGTGCTAGCTTGACATTAAACAAAGAAACTCGCCACTGTAACCAACTAAATCTCTTTCGACTGAGACCTCAACACTTATCATGCTCACTTTGATACCCTACCGGTCATTGGTAACCCGGCAGTTGGTAAACTGGCAGTCTTTGGTAACCCGGGCCTCGACCGATCTGGTATGGAAATCTGATTTGTGATCCGCATTTTTGATTTGGCAAAGGTTTTATGCTGGATGCCCTTCCTGATGCAACCCTCCCCATTTATCCGGGCTTGGGACCAGCACTAACAATGCACTGGCTTGTGCATCCTCAGTGGCTGGGTTAACCGGAGACCACGCCAGAATACAGTTTGTTGAATTAAGCTGTGTTTGTAATATCATCCAGTGCAGTTAAGTGTTTAGGATACTCGAGAATGTCAGTGTCCCATCTCTACTCATCTCAACTTCCGCTGCAACAGATCCCAAGCAGTCAAAGTGAAAAATTTAAAAGTGCATCGCCCATCACCACTTGACGACAAAGCCATACTTGCAGTCCTGACAGAAACTAACTTACTACCTACAGCAACTCCATATTTCAATTCATAAACTGGTACATTGACAACTTCCTGCAACTCAGCATCTCTAAAATGAAAGAACTGGGTTTCAATCCCCCACACTGGACCCGGCCATCATACATAGAGGGACAGTGAGTGAGACTGTGGAAAGCTTGAGATACCTCGCGATCACTCTGGAAAACAAATTCACTTTCAGCCAGGCTGAAAGTGCCAAACCCTGCCAACAGAGCAAACCTAACCAAACAAAACCTAGACACAGTAATATACCAACTGTACAACCATAAACTACCATACCTTAATAATACAATGAGCCTGCTGACATGCTTGCAAATCATCAATACAATGGGCCTTATTCATCAGTCATTCGTACGTACAAATTTGCTCTCATACACCCATGCATTTTTTTTGAACTCTCAAGATTGTCTGATAGTCAGAAGCAAAGCCTGATGGTTGTTTGTAATTCCTTCCCCCTAGCAGCTATTGCCTACCTGTTGCAACGACCAATCACTCAAGCTTGCAAATAAATCAGTGTTAACCAATTGGTGCCTAAATTCAGGCATTACCCAGGTTCTACAGTGGTCTTTGAGACAAACTTAAGGGCTAAAAAATTCCTTGTGTATGAGAAAAAATTTCTACGTACTAACGATTGATGAATGACGCCTAATGTTTCTGCTCCTCTTCTGCATGTTTCGCTCGTAATTTTTCTGAAAGAATTCTCTCTCTGCTTGTTCTCTGATGCCCACTTACATTACATTACAAATGGAAAAACACGTGGCCACTGGATAGACCAGCATTTAGCCTTGATATTTTAATATAAATAAAAACTTGCCTACATTTCTTTTCCAAATATAAAAAGAGATTTTGTTTAAGTGACCGCCCTAAAGGTTACCACTTGATATTTCATTGCCCATGATTTTGTTTAAGTGTCCAGTCATTAATGTTTATATTTTTCTCTCCCCTCTAGACTTTGAGCAACTCTTAGCTTCTGAAGATGAGGTTCCCTCTGTGAAGCAGAAGTGGAGCCCCAGTCTGGACCAGGAGGAGCGAGAGCCCCCACACATTAAAAAGGAAGAGGAGGAACTCTGGTGCAGTCAGGAGGAAGAGCAGCTTCAAGGACTGGAGGAGAAGCCTGACATTATTAAGCTGTCATTCACTCCTGTCCCTGTGAGGACTGAAAATGATGAAGAGAACGCTCAGTCCTCTCACCTTCATCAACATCAACGCCAAACTGTGAAGAAAGAGGCAGAGCCTCAAGCCAGCACCTCAACTAAGCCAATGAAACCAGAACCTGGTGGAGAGGACTCTGGACGATCTGAACCAACCAGTAAACTAGATCAAAATGGTGATTTACAACCAATGAGTGACGGACATTTCTCTTCAGATGGTTATGAAAGTGAGACTGAAGACAGTGATGATGATCGGAACCAGACTAAAGGAGCTCAGGCCTATTTGGACACAACAGAGGACAATGAACTCAGTAATCAGAGATCTGCTGAGAGTAAACCCTTCAGTTGCTCACTCTGTGGTCAGGGATTTACTAGAAGAGGAACTCTGCAGAGACACATGATAATACATACAGGAAAGAAACCTTTTAGTTGCTCAGTCTGTGGTAAAGGATTTACTAGAAGATGGCATATGAAGACACACATGATAATACATACTGGAACAAAACCCTTCAGTTGCTCAGTCTGCAGTAAAGGGTTTTCTGAAAGAGGAAATATGCAGAGACACATGAGAATACATACAGGAAAAAAACCTTTTAGTTGCTCAGTCTGTGGTAAAGGTTTTTCTGAAAGATGGTATATGAAGACACACATGATAATACACACAGGAAAAAAGCCCTTCATTTGCTCAGTCTGCGGTAAAGGGTTTTCTAGAAGAGGAAATATGCAGACACACATGAGAATACATACAGGAGAGAAACCCTTCAGCTGCTCATTCTGCAGTAAAGGGTTTTCTAAAAAGCAAGATATGCAGAGACACATGAAAATACACACAGGAGAGAAACCTTTCAGTTGCTCAGTTAGCAGTAAAGTTTTTTCTCATAAACAAAATATGCAAAGACACATTAGTGTACATACAGGAGAGAAACCTTTCAGTTGCTCAGTTTGCGGTGAAGTATTTTCTAAAAGGGGACATATAGAGTCACACATGAGAATACATACAGGAACAAAGCCTTTCAGTTGCTCAGTCTGTGGTGAAGGGTTTTCTAGAAGAGGAAATATGAAGACACACATGAGAATACATACAGGAGAGAAACCTTTCAGTTGCTCAGTCTGCAGTAAAGTGTTTTCTAAAAAACAAGATATGCAAAGACACATGAGAATACATACAGGAGAGAAACCATTTCGCTGCTCTATCTGCAGTAAAGGGTTTTCTGAAAGAGGAAATATGCAAAGACACATGACAATACATACAGAAGATTGGACGGAAATGGGAAGGGGGGTGGGTTTAGGGACCTTTAAACATTCATGATTTCGTTTTTTTTCTGAATATGAATATAAAAATAACACTAGTAGGCATGGTTTTAATTTTTTTAAATAATAAGATTTTGCCCCAGAAGACCTATTGTTTAAACCTTCACCCTTCACCCTCCACCACACCCACCCCGCCCCACCCAGGACTGTCTTGTCTTATCCTTGCTTTTTTCCTAACCCCAACTTCTACCTAATCACTGGTGTTTTATGTTTGTTTATCTAAGTTGTCTGTGTGTTGCTGTACACTGTTTGGCCTGAATAACAAAAAATGCCCTTGTGGATAAATAGCTATCTTATGTTATCTTTCCTAGGTTTTCTACTTAAACAGGGAAGACGGTAGGTGTGTGTCTGGTTTGTTTGTGTACCCTTAATGTGGAATACAGCTGGAATCTTAAACTAGCGTTCATTTTTGAACAGCTTACTAATTTTTATTGGTCTACACGTTTTATACTTTATATAGGTACTTAACATGTACATTGGATATTTGAGCAATTCTAGCTGCTGAACGATACAGTTTGCTTTTAGGATCTATTGTAAATAGTTACTTTAATTTATTTCGATTTGGTTTAGAATGGTTAACAGCACCATGGCTCGGTGGTTAGCAGTGTTGCTTCACATCAAGAAGGTCCCGGGTTCGAACCCCAGGCCATCCCAGGTCCTTTCTGTTTGGAGTTTGCATGTTCTTCCTGTTTCTGCATGGGTTTCCTTTGGGTGCTCCAGTTTCTTCCCACCATCAAAGACATGCCTGTTTAGGTTTACTCCTGTCTGTGCCCCTGACCAAGGCGATGACAAAGATCTGGAGTTAGTCCCCGGGTGCTGCACTGCAGCTGCCCACTGCTTCTAGTGTACTGTTTCGCTGTGTCTAGTGTGTGTATAGAGGATGGCTTAAATGAAGAGAATGCATTTCATTGTAGGGTGACACGGTGGCGCAGTGGTTAGCGCTGTCGCCTCACAGCAAAGAAGGTCCTGGGTTTGAACCCCGGGGTAGTTCAACCTTGGTGGGTCGTCCCGGGTCATCCTCTGTGTGGAGTTTGCATGTTCTCCCCGTGTTTGCTTGGGTTTCCTCCGGGGGCTCCGGTTTCCTCCCACAGTCCAAAGATATGTAGGTCAGGTGAATCGGCATTATTAAATTGTCCCTAGGGGTGTGTGTGTGTGTATGTGTGTGTGTGTGTGTGTGTGTGTGTGTGTGTGTGTGTGTGTGTGTGTGTGTGTGTGTGTGTGATGGCATGGCGGCCTGTCTCCCTGCCTGCCGCCCAATGACTGCTGGAATAGGCTCCAGCGACCCTGAGAGCAGCATAAGCAGTTAAGATAATGGATGGATGGATGGAATTTCATTGTAAATATGTACAGTGAAAAAGTATCTTCTTATTCTTAGATTGATTACATTTTATATATTTGCTTTTACTTGTTCACTTTGATTTTTAACATTTTCAAGTATTTCTACATTTTGGGGGGTTTTAAAGACTTTTTTTCTCCCTTTTCATGACCTTATCTATATTTCATTGTGTTCTGTTGGATCTCTTGGATAATGTCAGTTTTTTTTCCGAGGGAACATAAAGTACTTCAGTAAGGTCTGGAGTTATTACAATGTAGTATGTGAGTGTACATGTACTCTTTGCAATGTCGTTGCCTGCTGCTTATCTTAATGAGTATGAAATCCATAAAAGACACAGAGGGGATGATGTCTTCTTCTGTCAAAATAGTCCTTTGTATCAGATGTCTTTATGCATGCATCCTTGTAAGAAAATCACAGAAAGTTGACTCAGTCCACCTCAAGATGAACTGAGTCAATTGTATCAGATGATACATGCAGGGCCAGATAAAGTACGTGCCACCTTCGTGACTGCCTCTATTTTTGCATATTTTTCACATTGAATGGTTTCAGATATTTTCAGATATACTGATAAATATGTTCATCAGGTCTTAATTGAAAACAAAATATAAGACAATTAGTACTGGGGTAAACACAAAATACAGTTTTTAAAGGATTTCATTTATTGAAGAAAAAAAATGTATCCAACACCCATATCACCCATGTAAAAAGTAATTGACCCCTGAACTTAATAACTGTGTACTGGTCTCGGAGGATCTGAGCAATAACCCAACTATCTAGTCAGCTAAACTCTTCAGCAATCAATCATTTCAGGACGCGGAGTGAAGTTTATGATGTTTATTTGCCAAAAGGTGAAACTGAAATATACAAACACAATATAACACTGCAGTTACAAAATTGAAGGTACTACAAAGTAAGTACACAAAATGAACACATAACACATAGCAAAGGTACAAATAAGAGTGCCCCAGTGCACGAAATAAGAGCTGTAGACTAGCCAATATACAGATAGGTATAATGTAGCATACGACTAGCAAAGGGGAACATGCTAACACATAGCAAGCTAGCACAAACCAACACGACATAACATACTACAGATAAAACGAAAATGAATGAGATAGACTTTGTAATGCTGTAGTAAATATAGGCCACATAAACTGAAATACTTACAAACATTGCGTGTATCAAGACGTAAGAAACGAGGATGGCGAATGACCTTTTGTGGCACACAATGCACTGGTAAGACGGTATAATACTTCCTGATTACAATTTGTCGATCGCGAAGGAAGTACTTCAAAATAAAAGTCCCTCGACGGAATTAAGGTCTCAACTTAAACAATGACTAACAGAGTCCAGAACACTCCCCGCCTGAGGTCTTTTAAAGAGCCCAAATAAGCCCAAAACTACTTATCAGTCTTATGTAGAAAGCAAAAGGACCACTTCGGAGACTGGGCGGGAGAATACTTTCTGGGTGTCTTCTTTGACGACGCTGATGTCTACTTTCCTCACCATTCCGTCATGACTTGGAAACGTCTTCAATACCATAGCCATAGGCCACTGGTTTCTTTTGGCTTGACTGTCCTTCATTAGGACGGTGTCTCCTACTTGGAGGTTGGGCCTCTTGTCCTGCCACTTGCGACGGCTTTGTGTGTGAGATATTCCTTTCGTCACCTGCTCCAAAAGACGTCTGCTAGACTCTGAACCCGTTTCCATTCTTCCTTGAAAAGATCTCCTGCCCCGAAGTCACCTGGAGGGGAAGGGGACACGCATGTCTTCTGGGTCAAGAGCATAGCTGGAGTAAGTATGAGAGGAGACTCTGGGTCTGAGGACACTGGGACAAGGGGTCTAGCATTCATGACTGCAGTAACCTCAGCCATGAGGGTAGTCAGGAGTTTGTGTGTGAGACGCGATGGCCCACTTTGGAGGAGCCTACAGTCGAGGATGCGACGGGCGATTCCAATCATGCGCTCCCATGCGCCCCCCATATGAGAAGAGTGGGGTAGGTTGAATACCCAGGTACAGTTGCGCTCCTGGAGATACTTCTCCACAGTCTCTGAGCTGGAGCTTGGTTTATCCATCTTGAGTTCTCTGCAGGTACCGATGAAGTTAGTGCCTTGGTCTGAGCGTATTTGTTTCGATGGGC
Source organism: Lampris incognitus (assembly GCF_029633865.1). Classification (NCBI taxonomy): domain Eukaryota; kingdom Metazoa; phylum Chordata; class Actinopteri; order Lampriformes; family Lampridae; genus Lampris; species Lampris incognitus. The sequence goes on along the minus strand of NC_079213.1, from coordinate 50,804,268 downwards.
CTCTGATAGCAAAGAACCTTCTCAGGGCGTTAATGAAAATGCTGGCACTCATAGTCTCTATTACTTCGATGTGCACGGCTCTTGTGCACATGCATGAGAACATGACAGCCCATATTTTGCTGTTGGTGTTTCCTCCTCTGGTACGACGTGAGGTAATGTTCCATGATCCGAAGACATCCAAACCAACATAGGTGAACGGGGCGGCTACTTGGAGATGCTCGGCAGACAGATCTGCCATTTGTTGGTGTTCTGTCTTCCCGCAAAGCTTCTTGCAGATGACGCACTTGAAGAGCAGGCTGCTGATGCATCTTTTAGCTCCGACCAACCAGAGCCCGGCTGCTCTGACGGCACCCTCTGTAAAGTGCCTCCTTTAGTGTTTTACGGCCTTGTGGTGATATTGCATGAGCAGGGTCGCAAGGTGATGACGAACTGGGATGATGAAGGGGCTAGTTTCTTCAGTTGCTAGCTTGGACTGAGCTGTACAGCCTCCAACTCTGAGGAGTCCATGGTTGTTGGTGATAGGGTTTAGCTTCAGCAGACTACTCTTAGAGGGAAGTCTTTGTTTGGAGGCCATGTTCTTCGGTTCTTCAGCATAGAGCTCATGTCGGACGCTCTTCATCACAAGGATCTTGGCTCTATCCAGTTCCTCCTCTGAGGGGCCTCTTTGACAGATATGCCATCCACGGCAGCTGCCCTCTTGGGCAGGCAGGCTGAAGGAGCGAGCGATATGGCTCAAGTGTGCGACTGTGGGGATGAGAGTGGTCCACTTTGAGAAACGCTCGAAGCGGTTGGGGTTCAACAGGTCTTGAGAGACTAAGGTGAGGTTCACAGCAACCTCAGGGTGTACATCGGAGTCAGAGGCAGGTTTGACGAGGCTGAATGTCTCTTGGGGTTCGAAAGAGTGGGGAGATGGCTTCCGAAGAAAGGCTGGTCCAGAGAGCCATGTCGTGCTACTCAGGAGAGTTGCTGGGATAGACCTAGACCTATAGTCAGCTGGGTTGTCGTTAGTCGGAATATGCCTCCATTGATCTGGAGAGGTGGACTGCCGGATCCTCTGAACTTTGTTGTTTATGTAGACATAGAACCGCCTTTCTTGATTATGAATGTACCCCAAGGCTACCTTGCTGTCTGAGTAGTATGTGGTGCGGTGGAACTCCAGGTCCATCTCTTCGACGATCGACTCTGCAATCTCGACTGCAAGTACTGCTGCGCACAATTCCAGTCTAGGAATTGAGAGGTCTGGTTGGGGTGCTAGCTTGGCTTTTCCAAAGATGAAGCCAACCTCGGTTTGTCCCTCTTCAGTGGTGGCTTTCAGGTAAGCTACTGCTAGAGGCATCCACAAAGACATAAAGCTCCTTGAATATAGTGCCAGAGGGTGAGAAAGACGTATAAGTGCGGGGTATCTGGAGCTCCTGTAGGTCTTTTAGTGAGTGTCTCCACTTTGTCCACTCCGCTTCCATGCTTCTGGGAAGGGCTGAGTCCCAGTCCTCGGCTTGCTTGGAGAGGTCTCTCAGGAGCAGCTTGCCTTGTATTGTGACAGGGGCTATGAGACCAAGGGGGTCGTATAAGCTGTTCACCGTAGACAGCACCCCTCTACGGGGGGAAAGGCTTCTTCTCATCCATGGCCTGCAATGTGAACGTGTCTGAGGCAATGTTCCAGGGCACTCCGAGGCTGCGTTAAAGGGGAAGGTCATCAGTAACAAGGGTTGAGGTCCTTGATATCCTTAGCACGATCTTCCAGAGGGAATGCTTCTATCACAGCAGGTCTGTTGGAGGCTATTTTATGCAGCCTGTGTTTCGACTGCAAGCATCATTTGGGCACGTTGAAGGACACTGACAGCTTCTGCTTCAGTAGGGAAAGACTTCAGTTCATCATCTACATAGAACATAGTTCGATGAACCTTCTCACGTCGCTACCGAAGTTCTCTTCTTCCTCCTTGGCCGCTCTCCTCAGGCAACTGCAGGGGATGGGCTGTTGTCGATGACATGGACGTGCATCCTGTAGTCCACAATGTCGCTGTTGGGGTCGTTATTGTGGAACCACAGGAAGTGGAGAAAGTCCCTGTGGTTTTCACGTACTATGAAACAGTGGAACATGTGCTGAATGTCAGCAGTGACGGTGAAAGGTTCCTTCCGAAATCTCACGAGCACCCCCAAAAGGCTATTATTGAGATTGGGCCCTCTGAGGAGCACGTCATTGAGAGAGACTCCCTCTTAAGGTGCGCTGGAGTCGAAAACCACAAGGATTTGGTCTGGCTTCCTTGGGTGGTAGACTCCAAATGATGTGAGATACCAACACTCATGGTCCTCCTGTAGGGGTGGCGATCTCTGCATGTTTGTTGGTAAGCATCTTCTTGATGAACTCTACGTAGTGGGCTTTCATATGTGGCTGCTTGTCTAGAGTGCGGCGGAGAGAGCTGAGACGGCTTCGGGCGTACTCCCTGTTGTTGGTCAGTCGTTTCCATGGTGACTGGAAGGGTAGGGGTGCGACTCAGCTTTTAGACTCATCTTGGCGATACTCATTGCCCATGATCTGCAGGAATCTCAGGTCATCTATCGAAGGAGCAAGCTTGTGGTCGCTGGCTGTGTGAAGGAAGACCGACTGACCCAGGTTCTCTCCATCGGACGTCTTCCGTGAGCTGTCTAGGGCAGCTGACACCAGGTAGCTGTGAGAAAATGTCTCTTTCACCTGGACCTGGCTGCTGCATGGGCTTAGAAAGCTGGGGCGTCCACTTTCCAGAATGGAGGTCTTGAAAGTTCTAACGTGAGGTGGCTTGTGTGCTCCTCCAAGCCACAGATCGCCAACGTCAACCCATCCAAGATCCAGTCTTTGGGAGAATGGGGCGTCATGAGGACCGTTTATCTGGCTCCTGACTTTGTGTGCTTTTAGAATGTCTCTGCCAAGCAACAGGAGTATGCCTGCGTCCGGGTCCAGGGGTGGGATCTCGTCTGCAATCCGTTTTAGGTGCCTGTGATGGTGAGCGGCACTGGGAGTCGGGATCTCCGACGGGTGGTTTGTGACCTGAACGCATTTGAGTAGTGTGGGGAGAGGGAAACTTGACCTTCTCATCTTCTGACTCCACGATGTAGCTCCAGGCTTTTCTGTTGGATATCTCCTTGAGTCCTGCACATGTTTTGAGTGTGTATGGTGATGGACTACTCATTACCTTGAAGATGTTGAAGAACTATGGTGTTGCCAAGGAACGGTTACTCTGCTCGTCCAGGATGGCATACATCCTTCTGGACTCCCCCCGACATCCTTCAGGATAAACGTTGACTAGGCAAGATCTTCGAACATGCCCTAAGATTAACTCCTTCTCCACATACTGCGGTGCAGTTGGAGGTGACTTCCTGGTTATCCGCTTGTTCTCCCTCCCTGCCGTTCTCTGTAGTGGGAGGAGACGACTTGGACTTCCAGGGAGTCAGATCGGGCTGGATTACGGAGATGTGATGGTCGCTGCCACATTCGTTCCAGTCCATTTCTATGTTGCAGTCTCTAGGAAGGTGGGTTGTGGAGGAGCAGCACTGGAAGCATATGTGATGGTCTTTGAGGAACTGTCTTTGCTCTTCTAAAGTCTTCTCCCTGAAGCCTCTACATTTCCGCAGTGGGTGGGGTTTATCGTGGATGGGGCAGTGTTTTCCAGGGTCAATGTCTTTCTTTTGATCTTCAGTTTTCTCTGTAGGAGACACTTGCATCTTGTGTACTGTTATAGCTGTCTTCCCTTGTCTGTCTGACCTCTCATTCTTTTCAGGTGCCGCGTGGTATGATGAGAGGTTGAAGCTGGGATCTGTTTTTACTCTGCTGACTTTTCCGCAGGGAAACCAAACAAGTGAATGGAGAGAAGGCCACATTGTTTTGTTGCTTGTACGTGGATCCAAATGATGCCCATTTATCCTGAAGATTGTCGACCCCTAACGGGAGCAGCCGAAAGTAGTAGTAGTATCCTGAAGATTGTATGTAAGTTTGTTGATGATGGGAGCCACTCCTCTGGAGGCGTCCAGGTAAGACAGGCCGGGTAAGTAGCCGGTAAGTAGCCGAAGCCATTTGATGAGAAGATCAAGTTCTTCTCCCACTGACAGGAACAGGACTGTGATGGCTCCACGCCCAGTAATTATCTGGCTTGCCATCGACATTGGTCAACCCTGAGGTCACCAACCGGCTCCGTGCAAGAAACCTGACGAGGTCATTGGTGGTGGAGGTGTCAGGGGTGCCTGGGCTGACCACTCTGTTCTGGTTATTATTAGGATCACTGAGGGATCATTGTTGATCGCTCTTATTCGCTCCTCTGTCGTTCTGCCAGAGCGGCTCCATTTTCATGGGAAGGGGTCTGTAGAGTGAGATGGATGTAGCAGGCTGCTGGGTGTGACTTGTGACTTGGAGCTCATGATAAGGTGAAGCATGTGAGATGAATGGGTTGGACTTCAAGCTAGCTTGGTCCAGTACATAGTGTTCTATACACTGAAGTCGTGTCTGTGGTGAGAGACGATTAGAGGCTCTACTTCTACGTGACTGACGGTCTTGATTCATCAAACCTGACTCCAGTATTTCTGCTTCAATCCGTGTAGCATCCGTTTCCTTTTCTACTTGAAGAGCCTCTAGAGTGGCTTCTATGCGGACCTTTTCCACTGCTAGGTCAGCTTCCAGACAGGCCTTCTGTAGTTTTAAGTTCCATCTCCCTCTGAGCATAGGACATTTTGGCGATACCTACCTCAGCCTTGGCTCATGCTTTGGCGATGGCGAGTGATTATTTGGAACTACTTGATGATTTGGAGGAACGAGAATGTACTGAGTGGAGGTCCTCTTCTGTGACACATCCTTCTAGCACTTTAGCATGTGCGCCTCCTTCTGCCATGGTGAGAGAAGATGCGTGGGCTCACTGAAGTGAAGACATCAGGGGAGGGTGTCTTGGAGGCTTGCTCAATGCCTGTACGATGGTCCTTCAGTCTCTTATCGGGCCATTCCCTTCTTAAGGCTTGATGATATTCTGTTTTTTCACTGTACTGGTCTCGGAGGATCTGAGCAATAACCCAACTATCCAGTCAGCTAAACTCTTCGTTAATCAATCATTTCAGGAGGCGGAGTGAAGTTTATGATGTTTACTTGCCAAAAGGTGAAACTGAAATATACAAACACAATATAACACTGCAGTTACAAAATTGAAGGTACTACAAAGTAAGTACACAAAATAAACACATATCAAAGGTACAAATAAGAGTGCCTCAGTGCACGAAATAAGAGCTGTAGACTAGCCAATATACAGATAGGTATAACGTAGCATACGACTAGCAAAAGGGAACATGCTAACACATAGCAAGCTAGCACAAACAAACACGACATAACATACTACAGATAAAACGAAAATGAATGGGATAGACTTTGTAATGCTGTAGTAAATATAGGCCAAATAAACTGAAATACTTACAAACATTGCGTGTATCAAGACGTAAGAATCAAGGATGGCGATAACCTTTTGCGGCACACACAATGCCTTGGTAAGACGGTATAACACTTCCTGATTACAATTTGCCGGTCTCGAAGGAAGTACTTCTAAATAAAAGTCCGTCGACAGAATAAAGGTCTCAACTTAAACAATGACTAGCAGAGTCCAGAACAAACTGGCTGTGCCAGCCTTGGATGCTTGCTTTGCAAGATTGCTATATGAACACTTTTTGTCTTCTATTACTCCCCTCAAATTTAAAAATAACCTGTGAATTACTGATTGAGTCAAATCTGTATTCATCAAACTTTTTGCAAAGCCTGGTGCAGATTTTGAGGTCTGAATTGCCACCATTAGAGAAGGATTATGGCTGATAACACCAGACAACTAAGTCAAAAGACTGTTGGTGAGATATTAATGAAGGAACAGACGATATGCAAAACGCAATGGAAAAGGAAGTAACAATGAAATTTAAAGTCTGCATGGATTGCTGGAGAAGCGGATCTCAGAACCAAGATCTCCTCTCCTGAAGAAAGCGCTAGAAACAAACTGCCAAATAATTGTGACTGAATTTGGAGCTTGAGGTGGACATTCTGAGCTCTAGAATGGAAATGATTCAGTTGAAATTTGCTGAAAAGCTATCCAGAGGAAACGATTTGATGAAGGTATCTGACTGGTAATAATGGGGTTACCATAAGACGATAAAGAGGATTTGTTAGCTAAAGTTCAAGATTTGCTGCGTGAAGGCCTTGTCTGCGACCCTGTTGCCGTGGAACGTATTTGGGCATGAGGATGCAAACCGGGGTTGGTTAAGGTAGACCTATGGTCGGTCCAGGAGAAAGTGGCTGTGCTTTATCTATCTGAATTTTTTGCCTCTGAATCCACAAAGCAGGCAAAGTGGGGGGAAATACCCTCAAATGAAAAACCCAGAATGCTTGTGCTTAATGTCAAAGACCATGAGTATGCCTTTAGAGACCTTCTGTTTAGCAGCTCAGGAAGGTGTGACATTCTCTGACACAACACTCAACAGGTTAGTGGTGTTTAAAGACAAATATTCTGGACTTCTTGTCTACGGAAGCAGGATCCAGTCCTTCAGTGAAGAATGCCCATTCTCCTACATAAAGCGTGGATATCTACACTTTTAGCTAGAGAGGCTCACAGTGCGAATCATGAGAGTGGCAGGAACACTTTTGAGGATGAGAAGAAAAGCCTGGGCAGTTAAAGTAAAAGACGTGTGGAAGCAAGTAAGGCTAAACGTCTGGGGAACTGTATTCAGCTGCATGGCATTCAGGCCATGTACGCTGATATTGTTGGTGACCTGTCAGCAGAGGGATTTCTGCTTACCTACCAAAGGTTTATATCATTGAGAGGACATCCAAGAAAGGTATGGACTGACCCAGGCATTAATTTTGTAGGGGCGAAGTCTGCCCTTGATGACGTCTAGACAGGTCAGGAGTAGAGGAGGAGGTTACCAAGCATGGCACTAGGTGGTCGTGGAAAATCCATCCTGCAGACTCACCTCATAGAAACGGAGCAGCAGAGGCTGCTATTCGGACAGTGAAGAATGCCCTGCAGAACTTAGGTGGTGATGGTGTCTTTACATGGGGAGAATGTCAGGCCTTTTTATGTATGGCAACCAATCTGGCCAACAAAAGGCCTATAGATGCAAGGGCACAAATCCAGGAAGAGTGTGTGGAGTACATCATCCCAAATTCTCTCCTGATGGGACAGGCTTGATTGAGAGGGGGCACAGGAGACTTCCAATTCGAGGGTTACCCCTACAAGAGGTTGAGAGCCATCCAGTCAGAGGTAAACGAGTTCTGGAGGAAGTGGTGTCAGTTGGCAGGTCCGAATCTGTTTGTAAGAAGCAAGTGGCACACGAGAGAGAAAACATCTGCTGTAGGGGATGTTGTATGACTACCAGATCAGAATTCTTTGAGAGGTCAGTTCAAGTTGGCCAGGGTGATCAGTGTAAATACTGAGAAGAAAGGGATTGTGAGAGATGTCAATGTCCGGACAGTTCTCAGTGACCCAGTTATGATTAAGCAGCCGGCTCATGAGAGAGCCATGAGGAGTGCAAGAAGTAGAAAGAAACCAAGTTATGTATCACCTGTTACGAGTTGTGCAGGAGGACCCAGACGACCACACGGGAGGTAGAAGACTCTTAGTAATGTTTAATGAAAAGTAACAAAGTAAAGGGAAAAAATAATAAGAGAGAGAGTGTGTATGGTGCTCAGGTAGTTTTGTTTGTGGGGTGTGTGAATATGCTATGTGTAGGGACATGCGGTAATGTGTCTAGGTATTTGTTAGGGTAAATAATCTTAAGTGTGTGTAATATGTGAATTGGGCGTTAGGTGTTGCGTAAGTGTGCATGTACCAGCCAAAATACCAAGTCCGAAGGCAAAGGAGAGTTGAGGAGTAGTCCAAGTTCAAAGCCAAAGTGGTAGGCCGAGGAGGTTGGTTGGCAGGCGAGCCGGCTCTGCGCAACAGGTTAGAGGTATGCTATGGGAAGATCTGGCAATGAGTAGAGAGAAGACCAGGTTCTTGTAGGGGTTTGGAGGGATTGCAGATGGGGAACAGCTGAGATGATTGTAGATGGGGCACAGCTGAGGGAATGAGTGACCAGAGAAGTGCAGAGCCGTGTTGCCAGTCTGCCAGCAGATGGCCTCAGAGGCACCGTAGGGCGCGCCGTGCCCGTTGGGAGGTGCTTGGGACCTCAGGTTTTGAGTCTGGTGAAGGCGAACATGAACACGCCCCAGCTCTGGTGGTGAGGAGTGGATACTCAGGCGAAGCCGAGTGCCGTGGAGGCCCGGAGGAACGGAAGAGGTAGGTTGCGGGGGTTGTGAGGGTGAAACCATAACAAGACCCCTCCCCCGACGGGAGACCCCTGGCGACCAACCCGGTTTGTCAGGGTGAGCCCGGTAGAAATCCTGAAGGAGACTGGGGTCAATGATGAGTCGGGGATACATCCAACTGCACTCCTCCGGACCTTAGCCCTCCCAATCCACCAGATATTGGAAGCCACAGCCACGGCAGCGCACGTCCAGCAGCCGCTGCACTGTCGAAGGTGGGTGGCCGTTGACCAGTTGAGGAGGAGGTGGAGCAGGGCCAGAGGGCGTAAGAGGGCTAGAGGAGACTGGTTTGAGCTTGGACACATGAAAAACCGGGTGAACTTTAAGAGAGTCAGGGAGGATGAGACGAACAGCCGTGGGGTTGATGAGGCTGTCGACAACATAGGGACCAATGAAGCGGGATGACAACTTCTTGAAGGTGTCCTGGAGCTGGAGAGGAAGGCCCGCTGTGGACAGCTATACCTTCTGCCCAGGTTGGTAAGCAGGAGCCGGAGTGTGGCGTCGGTTTGACCCCCGACAGGTGCGGTCGTTGGACTGGAGCAGGGCGGCCCATGTGGTCATCCAGACCCTTTGGCACAGGTGGAGATGGGCTTGCACTGAGGGAACCGCCACTTTGACCTCCTGACTGGCGAACATTGGAGGCTGGTACTAAAGAGAGCACTCAAAAGGGAAGAGCCCGGTAGCAGCGCTGGGCATGGTGTTCAGGGCGTATTCAACCCAGGGCAGGTCGTCGCTCCAAGAGGACGGGTGCTTGGCCGCAACACAGTTCTGGTTGGCTCGCTCGGCCTGCCCGTTAGTTTGAGGGTGGTAGCCGGAGGAGAGACTGATGGTGGCATCGATCCCCTGACAGAAGGTTCGCCAGACCTGGGAGGTGAATTGGGGTCAACGGTCCGACAATGTCACGGGGCAGGCCATGAAGCTGGTACACATGCTCTGTAAGCAGCCTGGTAGTCTCAGCAGAAGAGGGAAGCTTGGGGAGGGCCACCAGGTGCACAGCCTTAGAGAAGCAATCTACCACAGTGAGGATGGTGGTGTTACCCCGAGAGGGGGGCAGATTGGTCACAAAGTCCAAGGCTACGTGGGACCATGGACGGCTGGGCACGGGAAGAGAGCGCAGCAGGCCCGCCGGGGCTTGGTGTGAGGCTTTACTGCGGGCGCACACCGACCTCATAGTGAGCTACCAACAGAAACATCACTGGATGAAGGCCAGGGTGCGATGTATGCCGGGGTGGCAGGCGTTCCGACTGGAATGGCCCCATTGGAAGACCGGGGACTGAACCCTGTCTGGAACGAAGAGACGACATGGGGGTCCGTTTCCTGGACCGAGCTGAGTGCGTTGGGCCCGCTTCACCACAGTCTCAATACCCCCACCACCTGAGCCGCAGAGATAATGGTATCCGGAGCCTCAGTGGTCCCTTTAACTAGGGGGAGAGGGTGTCTGCCTTGGCGTTATGGGAACCCGGGCGGCAGGTGAGGGTGTAGTCGAAACGACTCAAGAACTGGGCCCAGCGTGCCCAGTGGTCGTTGAGGCATTTAGCCGACCTGATGTACGTCAGGTTTTTGTGGTCAGACCAAATGATGAAGGGGTGCTCTGCACCCTCCAGCCAGTGGCGCCACTCCAAGGCAGCCACGACAGCCAGCAGGTCCCTGTTGCCGATATCATAGTTGGCCTCAGAAGGGAGGTAGCGGCGAGAGAAGAACGCACAGGGGTGGAGCTTCCGATCCTCCGCAGACCGTTAGGACAGTACGGCCCCGATGCCTGTGTCAAAGGCGTCCACCTCCACAATGAACTGCCTGGCAGGGTCAGGGTGAAGGAGGATCGGGGCCGTGGTGAACCATTGCTTGAGTTAGGTGAAGGCACGGTCGGCGGTGGAGGACCAGGCGAAAGGGCGGAGAGTGGAGGTGAGCTGGGTGAGTGGAGCAGCGACCTGGCTGTAGTTCCGGATGAACTGCCGATAGAAATTGGCGGAGCCGAGGAAGCTCTGGAGCTGCTTCCGTGTGGTCGGCAGGGGCCAGTACACAACGGCCTGGATCTTGCGGCGGTCAGGTCTGGTGGCTCCACCCTCCACGATCAGGCCGAGAAACTCAACCAAAGAGGCATAAAAGGTGCACTTCTGTGCCTTAACGAAGAGCCAGTTCTCCAGGAGACATTGGAGAACCATCCGGACGTGTTGGGGGTGCTCCTCCGGGGTCCGGGAGTAGACAAGAATATCGTCCAAGTAGAGGATCATGAACACGTCGATCATGTCCCCGAGGGCGTCGTTCATGAATGCCTGGAAAACCCCTGGGGCGTTGGTGAGGCCGAAGGGCATAACCAGGTACTCATAATGGCCTCGGGGTGTCTTAAAGGCTGTCCCCCTTCCGGATCCGGACCAGATTATAGGTCCAACTTGGTAAAGATGGTGGCCCCCGTGAGGGGTTCGAAGTTGGAGCTCATGAGAGGGAGTGGGTATTTATTCTTTACGGTGATATTGTTGAGTTGTCTGTAATCAATGCAGGGCCGGAGCTCTCCACTCTTCTTCTTGACAAAGAAAAAAACCCGCTGCCACTGGAGAAGAAGAAGGCCAGATGAGCCGCTTGGTCAGACACTCACCGATGTAGGTCTCCATGGCTGTCTTCTCAGGAAGGGAGAGGTTGTAGAGACGATTGGCAGGGAGAGGTGACCCAGGAATGAGCTCGATTGCGCAGTCGTAAGGACAGTGAGGAGGAAGGGTGCGGGCACGTTCCTTGTTGAAATTCTCACCAAGGTCGTGGTAGATGGGGGGCACCAAGGAGAGGTCAGGAGGAGAGGGACTAGGGTGGGATGCCCCGCGAGGGAGTCCGGGCTGCACGGAGGCAGCCGGCGTGGCATGAGGTGCTCCTGCCAAGGATGCGTCCGGAGGCCCAGGAGATATGGGGGTCGTGGAGTTCCAGCCAGGGTCGTCTCAGGATGAGAGGTGCATCGGGGGTAAGGATAATGAGGAAGCGGATCTCCTCCACATGGTTCCCAGAGATGGTCAGAGTGAGGGGCAGAGTGCAATGAGTGATGGAACCCATGGGATGACCTTCCAGGGCAAATGCAGTGATGGGGTTGTCCAGAGGGACAAGGGGAAGAGCCGCTTTGTGGGAAAAGTCCTTGTCGATAAAACTGTCGTCGGCCCCCGAGTCGAGGAAAGCTCCGACCAAGAGAGTATGCCCCTGTCAGGCGAGAGTGGAGTCAAACCTGGTGGAGCGGGTAGGAGGCTGGGGATGAGAGATTCAGCTCAGCAGGTATCCCCGATGACTGATGAGCCTAGTCCTTTTGTGGTTCTTGGGCAGGTAGGATAGGTCTCCAGAAGATATCCCTTAAGTCCACAGTACATACACAACCCTCTAGCTCTCCGGTGTTCCCGTTCTGCCGCAGAGAGGCGGGTCCGGCTGACCTGCATCGGTTCCTCCTCTGATCCAACAGGAGCAGGGGATGACGCCGAAGCGCAGTGGAAGTGGTCCCGAACGGTGAAAACATTGTGGCCCTCTCCCTGCGACGTTCGCGGAGACGATTGTATATGGCGATGGAGAGCGAGATGAGATGGTCAAGGTCATGTGGTGCATCGCGAGATACCAGCTCATCCTTAAGAACCTCGCTGAGCACATTGTGGAACGCTGCCTGGAGCACTTTGTTGTTCCACCCGCTTTTCGTAACAAGGGTCCTAAATTCCACGGCGAACTCCACCACACTGCGTGTGCCCTGTCAGAGTGTGAGGAGACGTTTGGCGGCCTCCTTGCCGTAGACGGGGTGATCAAAGACTTTCTTCATCTCTGTGGTGAAAGCCTCGTACGTGGGACAAGCAGCCGTTCCCCTCTCCAGCTCAGGTGAGAGCGGAACCCCTCAGACAGCCCACAAGATGGGCTATGCGGGAGTGGTCAGTGGGATAGGAAAGGGGTTGTTGGTCAAACACCAGGGCGCACTGGGTCAGAAAGGCTCAATAGTCCCCCAAGTCGCTGTCATAACGCTCCGGTGCGGGAACGAATGGCTCCCGATGGAACAAGGTCGGCAGGAGAGTGGAGCCGGGAACTGTGGCAGTGACTGCGACGACGGGTGGAGCGGAGGCAGCGGCTGAGGTGGCGGCAGTGGTGAGAGAGAGCATAGCGGTGGAGAGCTCCTGGGTAGCCTGGTCCAACTGAGCCTGTCTGGTTGGCGATAGTCTGTACTTGCAGGGTTACGAAAGAGTGGATCTCGTCTGGAAGAGACCGGAGCTCCTGTACCTGGTCTTGCAAGGCTTGGTGGGCCGTGACCATCTCCCGGAGCTGCCCAGTCTGAGCTGTGAGAGACTGGGCTTGCGAGAAGAGGGCGCGCTGCATCGGGTCCTCTTGTTGTCCTCCGGGTTGAGTCTCCGAGAGGGCTGGGTCCATCTTGGCCATCTGTTACGGGTTGTGCAGGAGGGCCCAGACGACCACATGGGAGGCGGGGGACTCTTAGTAACGTTTAATGACAATAAACAAGAGGAAAAATAATAGGGGAGAGGGAAATGCGGGATGTGTATGGTGCTGTTTTGTTTGTGCGGTGTGTAAATACGCTATGTGTAGAGACAGGCGGTAATGTGTCTCGCTAGCTATGTGTTAGTGTAAATTATCCCAAGTGTGTGTAAAACGTGAATGGGGCGTTGGGTGTTGTGTAAGCGTGAGTGTACCAGCCGAAGTATCAAGTCCAAGGGCAAAGGGGAATAGAGTAGTCCAAGTTCAAAGTCCAAGTGGTAGTCCGAGGAGGTAGGTTGGTTGGTTGGCTGGCTGGCTGGCAGGAGAGCCGGCTCTGCGCAACAGGTCATAGGTATCCTATGGGAAGATCTGGCATGAGTTTGAGAGAAGGCCCGGTTCTTGTAGGCGTAGAAGTGATTGCAGATGGGGAACAGCTGAGATGATTGTAGATTGGGCACAGCTGAGGGAATGAGTGACCGGGGTTTGAAAGCACAGCCGTGCTGCCAGTCTGCCAGCAGATGGCATCAGTGGCACCGTAGGGCGCGCCGTGCTCATTGACAGATCTTCCCATAGGATACCTCTGGCCTGTTGTGCAGAGCCGGCTCGCCTGCCAACCAACCGGACTACCACTTAGACTTTGAACTCGGACTGCTCCTCTATTCCCTTTTGCCGTCGGACTTGGTACTTCAGCTAGTACACGCACACTTACACAACACCCAACGCCCCATTCACATTTTACACACACTTAGGATAATTTAAACTAACACATAGCTAGACACATTACCGCCTGTCTCTACACATAGTGTAGTCACACACCCCACAAACAAAACTACCTGAGCACCATACACATCCCGCATTTCCCTCTCCCCTATTATTTTTCCCTTGTTTATTTTCATTAAACTTTACTAAGAGTCTCCCGCCTCCCGTGTGGTCGTCTGGGTCCTCCTGCACAACCCTTAACACTACTACTACCAACGAAGACACCTTAGCTGACGTTGTTGAAAATGGAATTTATTCGCCTGTCGGGAGGATTGGGACAGCTAGCAACCTGCTGGCTACCGCGAGTGTGGAGGGAGCTAGTAGCAATGAACTGTACATCGAGACAGCAAGCAGTCAAGAGGACAGCAAGCAGCCTCCAGCTCACAACGAACGCCCTGCTGCGAGTCCCACCACTGCTGAGGAAGCTAGAACACCTTCTGAGACTGCAAGCAGCCTGTGTGGCTCCTCGCTTGCTCCAGATCCTGCATTGTTGAGACCCATAACCGAGCAGCTCCGAGAGGAGGCGATCCACAGAGGACCTGTAGCCTTCCAGAATTGGGCGACCAAATACCCTGCATCAGTGAGGGAGTCTGGCCTCTAGTGACGGACCTGTTCTCTTACTAACGAATTACTTTATTGCCGTCTCCAGAATAATCAAATTGTTCCAAGGGAATGGCTGCCTTATTCGCCGTCGATTGGCTCTCTTTACTGCTATGCCTGCAAACTCCTGTCATCAGAAAGCCGACACGCATTTATCAGGGGATTCAGCAATTGGAAACATCCAGCGAGGATCAGCGATCATGAAAAGAGTGAAGAACATAGACAAAACATGTTTTCGTTAATGCAGAGGTCTAAACACTTCTGCAGAATGGACGCAGCTCTTGCCCGACGGTGTGAGTCAGAGCAATGGTATAGGAAAGAGGGATTTAGACGTGTGGTCGCTGTCATTAAATTTTTGGGAGCGAGAGGACTGCCTTCGAAAGGACAACAGTTGTGCTGGGACAACGAACTGCTGAACTCCGAGCACAATGGAAACTGTTTAGTATTACTTGAACTGATAGCAATGGTTGACCCCTTTTTAAAGGAGCACATCGAAAAGCATGGCAAGGTAAGCCCTCCTACCTGTCCTCAACCGTGTGTGAAGAGTTAATTTCATTAATGTGGCATATTGCAGAGAATAGTCATATGGTCATGTGATTGTTTTATGTTGTGAAGCACACAGCGCACAGGGTACATGTGCAGGAGTACAAGCATGGCCGAACAGGAGGCTTGAATAGAGCTGTTGTTAACTACACCAGCGATCAGTATCGTTATATCAATAACACATGGTACCAGGAGTACACGAACTCGCCTTTGAAATGGTTGTGAAACGGGAGGCGGCAGAACGACTGCTGTTATGCTAGCAAAACATGAAGGTGGAGCTAATGTTAGCTACTAACGTTACCGCGCCCGTTAAGTAAGTGCAAGCAACATAGCAACCGAGTTGCACAGTGGGACAGCGCGCTCAGATACCAACGTTGGACTTGTATGAGCCTCGGCAGACGACTGATTGTGAGAAAATAGAACAGCTAAAACCCCCCGCCGAGCTGCAATTGACCGGAAATGTTGAAGAACAATCTAAACGATTCAAGCGGCACTTCACGCTGCGATAGGGGTGACAGAGAAGGACGACGAGCAGAAGATTGCACTCCTTCTAACGGTCGGAGGCCATAGACGTCTTCAACAGCTTTCAGCTGACAGCAGATGAACATAAGGAGATTTTTAGCAATTCTGCACACCAAAGCGAAATGAACCATATGAGAGATATGTATTCAACAGTCGAAATCAAAGAGAATCAGAGTCAGTAGAAGAATTTGAACTTGAAATTTAAGTGTCAGTCATGCAACTTTGGAGACCTGGCAGACTCTCTAACCAGAGACAGAATCGTGATGGCGTTAGAGATAAAGGCCTGAGTGAGAAATTGCTGGGAGAAGTCGACCTGACACTGGAAAGGGCAACACAGATATGCCTATCCAGGGAAGTAACTCAACAGCGCCTGAAATTTATGAATAGTGGCACAATGTGCGAGGCTGAGTGCAAAGTTGAGACAGTAGTGAACCGAAAAATCGACAAGCAAGCCAGACCCAAGCCATGGGGCTAACATTGAATTCAAAAAGGACACTGGAGCACAGGCAAACATCATACCTGAGACTGAACTGCTAAATCTACAGGTAAAACCGTGGATAGATACAAAGACTAAAATGAGACTGAGGGCATATAATGGAGAAATCATACATCACATAGGGAAATGTAAAATGATGTTGAAAGAGGTTAACAAAACACATGAACTAGAATTGTCATTGTCAAGGGCAAGAAAGTATCTATCCTTGTTAGGGTTTGTGGAAGATCCCAAGTGCACGTCACCAGACAGAGATGGGGTTAGCCGAAAACTAGCGTACTTTATTTCTTACGCGTACAAATAGTCAAACATAGGAAGGCAATGAGCGACAAGGAAAAAACGGAAAGTCCAAGGGGGAAAAAACTCGCGGGTAATCCAAACTGGAACACGGCAGGATACTTCCACGGGGAAACTTTGCAAGGGAAAAACATGAACCAAGGGCTGGGATGAGTTCGTAGAGAAAAGGACCGTGGGAGGAGAGTAGCCGCTACTGCGGGGAGGTTACAACACGAACTGACAACGGGCACGTGGGAGGCCACCAAACATAAGCCCGGCCCTGATGCCTAAGCCCGGCCCTGACGAGCCGATTGGCTGCCGGCGCGGGGTGGGCGGGCCACGGCGCGGGGTGAGCGAACCATAACAGTACCCCCCCCCTCCACGGGAGCCACCAGGCGACTTGCCCGGCTTGTCGGGATGGGAATGATGGAACTCAGTGAGCAGCCAAGGGTCCAGGATGAGCTGGCGGGAGACCCAACTACATTCCTCCGGACCGTAGCCCTCCCAGTCCACCAAATACTGGAATCCCCGTCCAGCAGCCGGCGGACCTTCCACTGGGGGTGCCCATCCACGATCTCAGGGGGAGGCGGAGCCGGGGCCGGAGGCATCAGAGGACTGTGGGAGACAGGCTTAACCCGAGACACATGAAACACGGGAGGGGTCTTCAAGGAAGCCGGAAGCTTAAGACTCACCGCCGCGGGGCTGAGAACCTTCCTGATCTCAAAGGGCCCGACAAAACGGGGGTTCAGCTTCTTCGCGGTGGACTGAAGTGGGAGATCCTTCGAGGACAGCCACACCCTTTGGCCTGGTTGGTACGTAGGTGCTGGGGACCGGCGTCGGTTGGCTCCCCGACTGGCGCGCTCAGCTGCCCTGAGCAGAGCAGCTCTGGTCACCTCCCAGATGCGACGAAACCGGTTCAGATGGGCCTGCACGGAGGGAACCGCCACTTCCGACTCCTGCGCAGCAAAGAGAGGCGGCTGGTAGCCCAGGGACACCTCAAAAGGTGAGAGGCCGGTGGCAGAGCTGACCACGGAGTTGATGGCATACTCGACCCAGGGGAGGAACCGGCTCCAGGAGCTGGGCTTCTTGGCGGCCACGCACCGGAGGGCAGACTCCACGCTCTGGTTCATCCTCTCTGTCTGTCCGTTAGTCTGTGGGTGATAGCCAGAGGAGAGACTAACAGAGGCACCCAACCCCTTACAGAAGGCCCGCCATACCTGGGAGACGAACTGGGACCCTCAGTCCGAGACGACGTCCAGGGGAAGGCCGTGGAGACGGAACACATGGCTCGTTAGGAGGTCCGCCGTCTCAGAAGCCGATGGGAGTCTGGAGAGGGCCACCAGGTGCACTCCCTTACTGAAGCGGTCCACCACTGTCAGGATCACAGTGTTACCCTGGGAGGGAGGCAGTCCGGAGACAAAATCCAACGCCACATGGGACCAGGGCCGGCTTGGAGTTGGGAGGGGCTGCAGCAGACCCGCGGGTGCCTGGTGAGAGGCCTTGCTGCGAGCACAGACGGAGCAGGCCCCTACGAAATCCCTGACGTCGTTCCTCATGGTGGGCCACCAGAAACGCCGAGCCAGAAAGGTGAAGGTGCGGTGGACACCCGGGTGGCAAGCAAACTGACTGGCATGGCCCCACTGGAGAACCCGGGGCCGGACTGCGTCCGGGACGAATAGGCGGCGTTGAGGGACGTGGCTCGGGGCGGGATGGGAGCGCAACGCCTGCCTGACCACGGTCTCGATGCCCCAGGTAACCACGCCAACCACCCTGGCCTCAGGATGGATGTGAGTCGGATCCTCTGTAGCTGGCTCCCTCCTCGGGTGTTGTCGGGACAGGGAGTCTGCCTTCGTGTTGCGGGACCCGGGGCGATAAGTCAGCGTGAAGTCAAACCAACTGAGGAAGCTGGCCCACCGTTCCTGCCGACCATTGAGGCGCTTGGTTGCCCGGATGAACGTCAAGTTCTTATGATCCGTCCAGATGGTGAACGGCTGTTCCGCCCCCTCCAGCCAATGGCGCCACTCCTCCAGAGCAGCCACCACTGCCAGCAGCTCCCGGTTCCCGACATCGTAGTTCTCCTCGGCGGGGAGGAACCGGCGAGAGAAGAAGGCGCATGGGTGGACCTTCTGGTCAGACGCTGACCGCTGGGAGAGGACAGCCTCCAACCCGTTGTCCGAAGCGTCCACCTCTACGATGAACTGCCTCTTGGGGTCGGGGTGGAGTAGGACCGGGGCGCTGGTGAACCTCTCCTTGAGGGACTGGAACGCAGAGCGGGCAGTCGGGGACCAGATGAAAGGCTGGGAGGGGGAGATCAGCCTGGTGAGAGGTTCTGCCACGCAGCTATAGTTCCGGTTGAACCTCCGATAGAAGTTCGCAAACCCGAGGAAGCTCTGTAATTCCTTCCGTGATGTGGGATCGGGCCAGTCCACCACAGCCTGGATCTTGCGGGGGTCGGCCCGGGTCTGTCCCCTCTCAACGACGAAGCCCAGGTAGTCAACAGAAGGGGAATGGAACCGGCACTTCTCTGCCTTGACGAAGAGCCGGTTCCGGAGGAGACGTTCGAGTACCCGGCGGACATGCTGGACATGTTCCTCGAGGGTCCTGGAGAAGATGAGGATGTCATCGAGGTACACCACCACAAACTCGTCGAGCATGTCGCGGAGAATGTCATTCATGAGAGCCTGGAATACCGCCGGGGCGTTGGTGAGGCCGAACGGCATGACCAGGTACTCATAATGACCTCGGGGCATCTTAAAGGCTGTCTTCCACTCGTCCCCCTTCCGGATCCGGACCAGATGATAGGCACACCGGAGGTCCAGCTTAGTGAAGACTGTAGCCTGGGTGAGGGGCTCAAGGGTGGAACTCATGAGAGGAAGGGGGTACTTGTTTTTGACGGTTATCTCATTGAGTTGGCAATAGTCAATGCAGGGTCAGAGGCCCCCGTCCTTCTTCTTCACGAAAAAGAATCCAGCTGCCACCTGGGAGGACGAGGGCCGAATGAGCCCCGCAGCCAAGGACTCGGAGATGTACTCGTCCATCGCAGCTTTCTCGGGGATGGTCAGACTGTACAGTCGACTGCTGGGAAGGGGTGCCCCAGAGTGGAGGTCGATAGCACAGTCATAAGGCCGATGAGGAGGAAGAGATTGGGCCCGGGTCTTGCTGAAAACCTCACCTAACTCATGGTACTCAGGGGGAACAGAGGAGAGGTCGGGAGGCGGGGTACTAGGGGCACGTCGGGGGGATGGGCGGGAGCAGCCTGGAGACATTGGGCATGACAGGAGGAGCTCCACTCCATGATGGTACCGGAGGCCCAGGCGATGTGTGGCTCATGCTGCACGAACCAGGGGCGCCCTAGGATCACAGGGACTAACGGGGACTGGATGATGTAGAACCGAAGTCTCTCCACATGGTTACCTGCTATGAAGAGAGAGACAGGGTGGGTGCGTTGGGTGACGCTGGCCAGGCAGCGCTCGTCCAGCGCGAAGGCCTCCATGGGCTTCTCCAGCATCTCTAGCGGGATGTTAGCCTGGGCAGCAAACTCCGAGTCCAGGAAACACTCATCAGCCCCCGAGCCGAGGAGTGCACCCACCGTGAGCCGCTGGTCAGCCCAGGCCAGGGTAATGCTAACTTGATGGTTCTGTGGGGCAGGACGGCGGGAACAGGAAAGTCGGCTCACTAGGATCTCCCGGGGCCCCAGTGAGCCTAGTCTTTTGGCCGAGTGGGGCAGCCGCTGATCAGATGTTCCTTCTGGCCACAGTAGAGGCATTGACCCGCCTTGAACCGGGCCTCCCGTTCGGCCGGACTAAGGTGCGTGCGCCCCAGCTGCATAGGTTCCTCCCCCGTCGTGTTCTGGGGCGCGGGGGGAGAAACGGCCACAGGGAAAGTGGGGCGAACAGGAGTAGGGATCCTGTTAGGAGTGCTGGACGACTGGGGAATGGACGGGGATCCACGCAGGGCTCGCTTGCGCCTCCTCTCCCGGAGGCGTCCGTCGATGCGGATGGAGAGCTTGATCAGGTCCTCGAGGGAGGTGGGCTCCTCCCGGGTGGCTAGCTGGTCCTTGACAGCCTCGCTGAGACCTCTCCGGAAGGTGACCCGAAGTGACCGGTCGTTCCAGCCGCTCTCAGCTGCGGCCAGCCTGAACTCCACCGAGTAGTCTGTGACACTGCCACTGCCCTGCTGGATACTGCTCAGCCGAGCACCAGGGTCCTGGCCACCGACTGGATGGTGGAAAACCTTCCGTAGTTCCGCCTCAAAGGCCTCGTAGGTGAGGCAGAAACTGGCCTTCATGGACCAGGAAGCAGTGGCCCACTGAGCTGCTCGGCCTGTGAGCAGGTTGGTCACATAAGCGACGCGGGCAGCATCAGACGTGAACATGCTGGGTTGGTGCAGGAAGACCAGCTCACAGTGCATGATGAACGTGGCACAGGTCTCAAAGTCGCCATCAAACGGTCGTGGGCTGGAGAGGCAGGGCTCCCGGGGAACTGGGTTGACCCCCTCAGGGTTAACCGGGGCAGCGGGCCCAGGGGGCGGGTTACCCACGACTCCAGGGGCAGGCTGGCCCGGCGGCTGGATGGTGAGAGCCGCCGTGATGGTTTGCAACTGCCGCAGGATCTCTGCTTGTTGGCTCGACAACGCCGCCTGCTGCCTCGTTAGGTTACCCACACAGGCCTGGAGGGGCGGGACCTGAGTCTGAAGATCTCTCACCGCGACGGAGGCCGCCTCTAGCTGCTGGGTGTGGGAGTTAGTCAGTTGGATCTGTTCGATGAGAGCCGCTCGAAGCGGGCTGGCCGGTACGCTCTCTGTGTCGGCTGGGGTCGTCATGGTCAGTTCGTACTGTTAGGGTTTGTGGAAGACCCCAAGCGCACGACACCAGACAGAGATGGGGTTAGCCGAAAACTGGCGTACTTTATTCCTTACGCGTACAAATAGTCAAACATAGGAAGGCAATGAGCGACAAGGAAAAAACGGAAAGTCCAAGGGGAAAAAAAACTCGCGGGTAATCCAAACGGGAACACGGCAGGATACTTCCACGGGGAAACTTTGCAAGGGAAAAACATGAACCAAGGGCTGGGATGAGTTCGTAGAGAAAAGGACCGTGAGAGGAGAGTAGCCGCTACTGCGGGTGCGGGGAGGTTACAACACGAACTGACAACGGGCAAATGGGAGGCCACCAAACTTCAGCCCAGCCCTGATGACTAAGCCCGGCCTGACGAGCCGATTGGCTGCCGGCGCGGGGCGAGCGAGCCATAACAATCCTAGGATTAAAAGCAATCACTTACTAGGACTGGTAAAAAGAGTACACAAAGTAAACAAAGAGAGAATTGTGCATAATATTGAGGATGAATATGCTGATGTATCTCAGGGGATAGGAAAACGTGGGGTAATGTATAAAATGCAGCTAGAGAAGATTACAAACCAGTGATTCACTCACCTCGGAAAGTACCTGTTATGTCTTGTAGTTAGTCCACCGCCCACTGGGGGGCAGCAGAAGGGAGAAATAAGAAAATGGCATGTAAAAAGAGTGAGGGAAATAAACAGAGCTGATGTAGACGGTTACTGAGCAGTCGTGTTATTTCTGTTGTCTTATATGTGGACAAATAACATTGGCGATGAGGTAAAAGCAACACTAAGAAATAACTTACCATGTAGTGAACTACGGTAGCGACGCGAAGGCAAAGTTACATCAAGCGTGAGTAGGCGGCGTAGCCAGTGAGAGTGAAACCAATTGAAGCACCGACGACAAAACGAGACTAACGATGTCGGCTTTTGGAAAAGTGGATGCATTTGATCCAACTTCGGAAAACTGGAGTAGATACGTGGCCAGACTGGAGTTTTATTTCGAGGGAAATGGGGTAATGGAAGAAAAGACAAAACGGGCCATTCTTCTTTCTGTGTGCGGCAGCACACTGTACGGACTAATAGTGGCTCTGATTGCGCCACTGAAACCTACTGAAGTCATGTTTGCGGTCCTAGTTAAACGTGTAGGTGAGCGTTTCGATCCCAAGCCAAATGAAATTGTGGAGAGATTTAAATTTCAGTCATGTACAAGAGGGGCAGGTGAAGCCTTTTTATCATATTTGGTTAGATTAAAACATCAAGCCACACTGTGTGGCTTCGGTAATACATTAGAGTAGCGGCTGAGAGATCAGTTCGTTTGGGGCATGGGCTGTGAACAGATGCAAAACCGCCTACTGGCATCTCTGATTTCACATGGAAGTCTGCCCATGATACAGCCGTAGCACTGGAAGCAGTAGATAAAGGTGCACAAACCCTGCAGCCTATATCCCAAGTTAATCAGGTAGAAAACGCAGTGTCAGTTACACATGCACGACAAGGGACAAAGTCAACAACATGCTACCGCTGTGGGGATCCACACACAGCTGACAACTGCAGGTTTAAAGACTTAGAGTGCCATTACTGTAAAAAACGGGGTCATATCGCCAGTGTGTGTAGGCAGTGGATAAAGGACAAAGGCAAGCAGACTCGGGCGCTGGGCTCAAGGAAAGCTCATCTCATGTCAGAGTGATCTCCATCGTCGGCTGTAGAGGAAAGGCAGAAACAGGCTGATTACCTTTCGGCGCTGATAGAGAGACCACATGGTTCACTAGTGATAACAGTGGAGCTGAACATCTACCCAGTGAATTTTGAAGTGGACACGGGAGCATCTCGTACGGTCATAGGTGAGGGATGTTTTACCAGACTACAAGCCACAGTCCCAGGGTTGGAGTTGCAGCCTTCTGCAGTCGTGCTGAGGTCTTTCACGGGGGAGAAGGTCGATGTCCAGGGCAAAACTAAGGTGAATGTGCACTATAAGGGCCAGACATTACAGATGAATGTGCTGGTAGTCCGCAGCCGAGGTACGAATCTGCTGGGACGGGACTGGATGGGTGTGTTGTGGCTTGACTGGAAGAGCTTTTCAAGGCGATTTTCATGGTCGCAGACGGCGAGCTGCAACATGTTCTCTTCAAACATGATGATATCTTCAAAGATAAACTTGGGACATTAAAAGGGATGGAAGTACGTTTCCATATTGATCAGGCTGTAAACCCTCGCTATAGTAAGGCCAGACCAGTGCCATTTGCCATGCGATCAAAGATTGAAGCGGAGCTAGACCAACTAAACGCAACAGGAGTCATCAAACCTGTGACACACTCAGACTGGACTGCACTCATCGTGCCTGTACTGAAGCCAGACAATACAGTCAGAATTTGCGGAGACTACAAGCTGACTGCAAACTTAGCTTCAAGACTGATCGTAACATGTGACGGCTCCCCATACGGAGTTGGAGCAGCTTTGTCACATAGGAGGAAGGACAACTCTTCCTTTGTTGCCAGCAGAAAAGAACTCCTCTCAGCTGGAGAGAGAAGCGCTAGCTGTAATTTTTGCTGTGAAGAAGTTCCATCAATTTGTGTATGGCCGTAACTGCACCATTCAAACTGACCACAAGCCCCTATTGGGGCTACTAGGTGAGCCTAAAAAAACATTCAGCCAGCTGCATCACCGCGCCTTCAGCACTGGGCACTACTTCTGGCTCAATATCAGTATGTCCTCAGATACAGGCCAGGACCCTCAAATGCTGATGGCCTCAGCAGGCTTCCCCTCCCAGAAATGCCCAAGGACACACACAGGCCAATCGAGCTGATATGCTTATTGAAACGGCTTCACACTGCTCCTATTACCAGTCATCAGCTGAAACAGTGGACTTGTAAGGATCCTTTGCTTGCTAAAGTCTGTCGCTTCATCAAAGAGGGATGGCCTGCCACCTGCCCAGCTGAGGATTTACATCCGTTCTTTGGAAGGCAGGCTGAGCTCTGTGTAGAATATGGTATTCTACTCTGGGGGCTCCGTGTTGTTGTGCCACCACAAGCCTGTGAAACCCTGCTGGAGGAGCTTCATGAACCACACCCAGGAATCTCGAGAATGAAAGCAACAGGCAGAGCTCATATGTGGGGGCCTGGATTGGATAATGAAATAGAATTTGAAGTGCAAGCCTGTACCACATGTCACCAAGTATGCAACACCCCTCCCCAAGCATCAGTCTCAGCTTGGGAATGGCCTGGCAAACCATGGACACGCATTCACATAGACTATGCAGGTCCATTCCTGGGGGAAATGTTCCTGATAGCAGTAGACACGCAATTGAAATGGCTTGAAGTTTACCCTGTCCGAATAGCCACATCAGCAGCAACAATTGAGCACCTAAGGGAGATGTTCAGCACTCATGGCCTTCCCCATAGAGTCGTGTCAGACAATGCAGCAATTTTCATAAGCCCTGAGTTTAAGGGATTTTTGACATCCAATGGCATAAGACACATAACATCTGCCCCCTACAAGCCTTCCACAAATGGGTTAGTTGAAAGAGCTGTCCAAATAGTTAAGAGGGTCGTGAAGAAAACCGTGGGATCAGGAGGATCGCTAAAGATGTGCATATCAAGGTTTTTGGCGGCATACAGATCAACACCACATGCAACAACAGGCAGGTCACCAGCAGAGATGTTATTCGGCTGCCCTGTCAGAACCAGGTTTGACCTGCTAAGACCGGATGCCCACGCTAACGTATCCCAGAACCAACAGTGCATGATCTGTAGAAAAAAACAGCATCAGGCCAATCAGAACACTGGCATCAGGTCCTCTCTCATACAGAGTGGAGGTGGAAGGCCAGATGCTTAGACGTCATGTGGACCACCTATTATTAAGAAGGGGGGGTGGTGGAAGTGAAGCTGAGCAACCGCCTTAGCCGCTCGGTACTGAGCCTGATGTTAGGGAGGAGGAAATAAGGTACGAGGGCCCTCACCATTCCTTTAGGTCAAGGAAACCCCCTGAAAAACTTGATTTGTAGTTAGAGTGGCCAGAACTTGTTGGGGCACAATAATCCCTGTTCTGAGTCCACCAGAGCTGAGGCAGTCTACCCTCACTCTGAGTTAGCTGCTTTTATATTGTTCTTTTAGTGAATATGATGTTATTTGGTTAGACCCATATTTACTCATCTGTGAGTGTTCGTGGCAGTTTATTTCAAAGTAATGATTATGCTGGGGGGGCAGTAGAAGGGAGAAGTAAGAAAATGGCATGTAAAAAAGAGTGAGGAAAATAAACAGAGATGATGTAGATGGTTACTGTGCAGTCGTGTCATTTCTGCTGTCTGATATGTGTATAAATAACAGTATAAATATATAAATAACAGAAACACTAGGTATTATTGAAAAGGTTGAAGAGCCCACAGACTGGGTCCACTCGCTAGTGATAGCAGAGAGACAAGATAAGCCCCTACAACTGTGCATAGACCCAAAAGAATTAAACAGATACGTAAAAAGAGAATACTTCCAGCTTCCGACAAGGGGAGAGATTTTTGGAGATTTAGCAGGGGCAAAATACTTTTCCAAAATAGATGCCTCCTCTGGGTTTTGGAAAGTGTGTCTAGGCAAAGAAAGCACTAGGATTTGCACTTTCAACACTCCTTTTGGGCGTTGCTGCTTTAAGAGACTGCCTTTTGGCCTGACCTCCGCCACTGAAGTCTTTCACAGGACTATACAACAAATCTTTGAGAGTGCCAGGCACAAAAGTCTATATGGATGACATATTGATTTAATCTACCAAGTTGACTTATTCACTGCCAGCTGTTTCCAGCTTCCACCTTCATGAGTAGTGGCTTCGTGAGATCGACGATTTTTATTTTCTTACTAGTTCTTCTCTATATTCTGTCCTAACCTCTTCATTTTGTTCTGGTTTAGCTATTTTCTGTGCTCAGTTCACTTATCGCTAGATTATCTAGTTTTCTTTTTTATATGAATCTTATGTTTAGTAGGCAGCTTCCGTTCCTAGTCTGTTACTAGCTTTGAGCTTAGCCTAGCTTAGCAGTTAGCTCTATTACATTCACAGTCAAAGCAGCCTCGTTAAAACGATGGTTTGTGGTGACTGCTCCATAGTTACAGATAGGTTGTCTCTACTAGAGAGACGTGCCCGTAAGTTAGAGCAGCTGCTTTCGGCTAGGATTACATTAGATGTGACGGGCACTCCAGATAGCCTTAGCTCCGGGCCTGACAGCAGACCTGCTATTGTTAGCACTAGCTCAGCTTCATCGGCAGATGCGGCGGATGTTGTTTCTGTTTACCAGGGTGGGAAGGCTCGGTCGTGTGGCCTGGTATTCAGTCACCTCTCCCGACTGCAAACCGGTTTTCACCACTCACCAGCCCTGTTGGTAGTCCTACTGGCCAGCGTGCTTCTCCCCCTCCTGTCGACAGAGTAAAGCAACGCACGCTAGTGATAGGAGACTCCATTACTCGCAATCTTAGATTAGCTTCGCCAACCTTGGTTCACTGTTTACCTGGGGCCAGAATCTCTGACATAGAGAATAATCTTAGGGTGCTGGCAACACGGAAGGAGAGTCAGGGAACAGTATATTACATTACATTACAGTCATTTAGCCGACGCTTTTATCCAAAGCGACTTAAAATAAGTGCATTTAACTTAGAAAATCAGGAGAACTACTACTCATCAGAGGTCATAAGTGCATCTAAACAAGCATCTAAGAGCAAAACCAGTGCTAAAGTAAAAGTGCAAGAAAGATTTTTTTTTTAAATGAGTGTCACGTATCAGGAAAGAACCCAAAAGCAGACGGGACAACCAGGTAAGGGAAGAAATCAAGTCTTTATTGAAGTGACCGATCTCAGGGGTAGAGCAGGAGTTGGCTCAGTGGCAGGTGGACTGGCAGGCAGAAGTCCATGAATGGCGACGTTCCAGCGAAGACTGGTCCACAGTGGAGGCTTTTTAAGGGTGATGGCGATTGCTTTGATGTCAAGGGAGAGCGGGCGATTGCTTTGATGGCCAGCTGGTGTACCGGGGTGAAGGGGGGGTCAGCAGGTGTCAAGGGCGATTGCTTTGATGTCAAGGGAGAGAGGGCGACAGCAGGTGTCAAGGGAAAGAGGGCGATTGCTTTGATGTCAAGGAAGAGCAGGCGATTGCTTTGATGTCAAGGGAGAGAGGCTGTGACAGTACCCCTCCTCCGAGGGGCGCCACCGGGCGACCTACCAGGCCCGTCAGGGTGCGTCCTGTGGAAGTCCTGGATGAGGTTCGCGTCCAGGACAAGGCGACGAGGGACCCAACACCTCTCCTCCGGGCCATATCCGTCCCAGTCAACGAGATACTGCAGGCCGCGACCGCAGCGACGAGAGTCCAGGAGACGACGTAAGCAGGATGATCGTTGATCATACGAGGAGGGGGGGGCGGGGGAACTAGAGGGCTGGTAGAGACAGGTTTGAGGCAGGACACATGGAAGGAAGGGTGAACCCGGAGAGTGCGGGGCAGCTTCAGACGGACCACAGAGGGGTTAATGACTTTGACAATGGAAAAGGGTCCAATATACCTGGGGGACAGTTTTTTAGCGTCCGATTTCAAGGGTAGGTCCTTGGTAGAGAGCCATACCTGGTCACCGGGGGAGTAGTCCGGAGCAGGGGTGCGATGACGATCCGCCAAGCGCTGGTAACGGCCGGAGGCCCTGAGCAGTGCAGCACGGGCTCGCCGCCAGGTCCGACGGCACCGAAGGACATGGGCCTGGACAGACGGGACCAGAATGTCTACCTCTTGAGAAGGAAAAAAAAGGGGGGGCTGATAGCTGTAAAGGCATTGAAAAGGGGACAACCCAGTAGCAGACGATGGCAAGGTGTTATGGGCATATTCTACCCAGGGAAGTTGTGAGGACCAAGAGGATGGGTTTGCAGACACCAGACAGCGGAGAACAGTGTCCAATGCCTGGTTGGCCCTCTCGGCCTGGCCGTTGGTCTGAGGATGGAACCCCGATGACAGGCTGACGGTGGCACCGATGGCAGAGCAGAAAGCCTTCCAGACCGCAGAAGTGAACTGGGGGCCACAGTCAGACACTATATCATGGGGAAGACCGTGGACCCGGAAAACTTCCCTGACCAGCAGATCCGCAGTCTCTCGAGCCGAAGGCAGTTTAGACAAGGGCAAAAAATGAACAAATTTACTGAAGCGATCAACAACAGTCAGTACAACGGTGTTACCGTCGGAGGCGGGCAGACCAGAGACGAAATCCAAGGACAGATGCGACCAGCGACGGTGTGGAACAGGCAGGGGGCGCAGCAGACCAGCACTGGCCCGAGTGGAGGGCTTATTCTGGGCACAAACAGGACAGGCAGAAACAAAAGACCCAGTATCCTCCGTCATGGAAGGCCACCAGAACTGCCTACGGAGGAAGGCTAGGGTCCGGGTTACTCCAGGATGGCAGGTAAGTTTGGAAGAGTGAGCCCACTGCAACACACTAGATTTGACAGCATCTGGAACAAACAAGCGCCCAGGGGGACCGTTACCTGGGTCAGGCTGAGTCTGTTGTGCTGCCATGACCTCCCTTTCAATGTTCCAGGTGACAGCTGCAGCCGCAACCACACAGGTAGAGGGAACGATGGTGTCAGGTTGGAGCTTGGGCTCAGACTCCTCCCCATGCACACGAGACAGAGCATCGGGCTTGGCATTCCTGGAGCCAGGTCTGTACGTCAAAGAAGAATTAAAACGACCAAAAAAGAGCGCCCACCTGGCTTGGCGCGCGGTGAGTCGCTTTGCTGACTGGATGTATTCCAGAAAATGTCGCCATTCCTCCAGTGCCAATTTCACCGCCAGGAGCTCACGATTCCCCACATCATAGTTCCTTTCAGCTGGGGAGAGACGGCGAGACAGGAAGGCACAGGGGTGTGTCTTGCCATCCTCACTGGAGCGCTGAGAAAGGACCGCCCCCACCCCAATCTCAGAGGCGTCCACTTCTACAACGAACTGCTTGGTTGGATCTGGCTGGATGAGGATAGGAGCTGTGGTGAAGCGGTGCTTGAGGGCTTGGAAAGCTGCCCCTGCTACAGGGGTCCACAGGAACTGTCTGGAGGTGGAGGTAAGAGCGGTTAGTGGGGCCACAACGCGGCTGTAATTGCGGATGAACCGTCTGTAGAAGTTGGCAAAACCGAGGAACCTCTGAAGCTGCTTACGGCTTGTTGGACTTGGCCACTCAAGAACCGCTCTGACCTTGGCGGGGTCCATTCTCCCCTGCCCATCGGCCACGATGTAGCCCAGGAAGGTGACTGAAGGGGCATGGAATTCGCACTTCTCTGCTTTTACGAAAAGGCGGTTCTCCAGAAGCCGTTGAAGGACTTGGCGGATGTGCATGACATGCTCAGACAGGTCTCTGGAAAAAATCAGGATATCATCCAGGTAAACAAAAACGAAACGATCCAACATGTCACGTAGGACGTCATTGACCAGACTCTGGAAGACAGCTGGGGCATTAGTGAGACCAAACGGCATCACCAGATATTCAAAATGCCCCAGGGGGATGTTGAAGGCAGTCTTCCATTCATCTCCGTCTCGAACCCGGACCAGGTGGTAAGCATTGCGGAGGTCTAGTTTAGTGAACACTGTGGCTCCCTGGAGAGAATCAAAAGCAGAAGTCATGAGGGGCAGAGGGTACTTATTCTTGACTGTGATGTTATTGAGGCCTCTGTAGTCAATACACTGCTGGAGGGTTTTGTCCTTCTTGGCCACAAAAAAATAACCCCGCACCAAGGGGTGACGATGAAGGACGAATAAGACCAGCCGCCAAGGAGTCCTTGATGTACCTCTCCATGGACTCCCGCTCAGGCTTGGAGAGACTATATAGACGACTGCTGAGGAGGGGAGCGCCCGGCAGCAGGTCAATAGCCCAATCATAGGGGCGATGAGGAGGCAGGGAGAGAGCTTGCTGCTTGTTGAACACGGCTTGGAGGTTATGGTACGCTGGAGGCACCAGTGACAGGTCAGAGGTCTCAGAGCTTGACACCTGACAGGGGACAGACTGAGGCAGAGCAGACTGGAGGCATATGGCATGACAGACGGGACTCCAACTTGAAATTCTGGCCGATGACCAATCAATATGGGGACTATGCTTAACCAGCCAGGGATGACCAAGTATAATGGGAACAAATGGAGAATTGATAACCAAAAAAACGTAACTCCTCTTGATGGTTTCCCGACAACAAGAGGCGCGCAGGCTCGGTCTTAGAGGTTATCCGGGCCAGGAGACGTCCATCCAGGGCATTAGCTTCAAGAGGCTGGCCCAGACTCACAGTGGCAAGAACTAACTGCTTCACAACACTTGCATCCAAAAAGCTTTCATCAGCTCCAGAGTCAATTAAAGCCAAACGTTTAGTGGACTGACCTTTAAAACTGATGGTAGCTTGCAACTGGGTACGTGGACGAGGAGACAGAGGGCAGACAGCTGGGCTCACGAGGATCCTCCTCCTCCCTCGTGAGCCTGCTAGTTTGACGGACGACGAGGGCAGGAGGCGAGAAAGTGACCAGGCTGACCACAATACAAGTAGCTGTTCTCGGTGATGTGGCGTTGACGCTCCTCCGGGTTGAGCCGGAAAAGGTCGAGTTGCATCGGTTCCGAAGCTGGGGAAGAGTCACGCCTCGGGCTTTCTCGGAGGACGGCAGCCTCAGTCGAGCGAGCTCGGCCCCCAGAGTTTGGATGTGTGCCCCGTGGAAAGTTGTTGTGACCAGGAAAGCGGCGCGTCCTCTCTCTCCTCCGCTCCCGGAGACGGTTGTCCACACGAATGGCCAGGGTAACCAATTCCTTCAACCCTCCAACCTCCAGGCTCGGGGTAGGAAACCAATTCGTCCTTTATGGATTCGCTTAGCCCGTTGGAAAAGCCGGCCTGGAGGGACTCGTTGTTCCATCCGCTCTCCGCTGATAGCGTACGGAACTCAACTGAGTAGTCAGCGACGCTGCGGGAACCCTGGCGGAGAGAGATCAGTCTTTTTGAAGCATCCTTTCCCGCACGGGATGATCAAAAACCTGGCGAAAAGCAGTGGTGAACTCAGCGTAGGATGAGGAAGTGGAGGCCCGCATCTCCCACACCGCTGTAACCCAATCCAGAGCGCTTCCCCGGAGAAGACCCATGATGTAAGCGACTTTGGCTCCATCCGTGGAATATGACTGGGGCTGCTGGTTAAACACAATCTCACACTGCATCAAAAAAGGGCGACAAAGTCCAAAATCTTCATCATACTTATCGGGCGGGGCAACCCATGGTTCCTTAGCCGAAGTTGATGGCGCTGAGGGTGGCGGGGCTGGAGGGGCGGGTCCCGGGCTAGCGGAGGCACTAAGTTGGGTGTGGATTCCGGAGATCTTTGAGCCGAGCTCACGGAGGGCGTCGGCCATCTCCTGTAGCACCTGGCTGTGCTGGCCGAGGACCGATTCCTGGTTGGCTACAGCCTGGCAGACCATGGCCAGGTCTGTGGTGGAATGGTCTGCTGGGTCCATAGAGGCTGGAACGTACTGTCACGTATCAGGAAAGAACCCAAAAGCAGACGGGACAACCAGGTAAGGGAAGAAATCAAGTCTTTATTGAAGTGACCGATCTCAGGGGTAGAGCAGGAGTTGGCTCAGTGGCAGGTAGACTGGCAGGCAGAAGTCCATGAATGGCGACGTTCCAGCGAAGACTGGTCCACAGTGGAGGCTTTTTAAGGGTGATGGCTATTGCTTTGATGGCCAGCTGGTGTACCGGGGTGAAGGGGGGTTAGCAGGTGTCAAGGGCGATTGCTTTGATGTCAAGGGAGAGAGGGCGACAGCAGGTGTCAAGGGAAAGAGGGCGATTGCTTTGATGTCAAGTGAGAGCGGCCGATTGCTTTGGTGTCAAGGGAGAGAGGCTGTGACAATGAGTGAATACAATAAGTGCTAAGAACAAGTAAAAGGGTAGTAGTTCTTAAAGAGGTGAGTTTTCAACCTCAGCCGAAAGATGGGCAGTGACTCCACTATCCTGACATCAGTGGGGAGTTCATTCCACCACTGTGGGGCCAGGACAGAAAAAAGCCGTGACCAGGTCGATCGGCAGCAAAGGGCCTCTGAGCGACGGGACAACCAGGCGTCCCGAGGCAGCAGAGCGAAGTGGTGTAGGGCTTTATGATGGCCTGGAGATAGGAAGGAGCTGTTCCTTTCACTGCTCGTAGGCTAGCACCACAGTCTAAAAGTGGATGTGAGCAGCTACTGGGAGCCAGTGTAGGGACATGAGAAGGGGGTTGTGTGAGAGAGCTTAGGGCGGGTGAACACCAGATGAGCGGCAGCTTTCTGAACAAGCTCCAGAGGTCTGATGCGCCAGCAAGGAGGGAGTTGACGTAGTCCAGCCGGGAGATGACCAGAGCCTGAAAAATCACCTGTGCCGTCTCGTCGGTGAGAAATGGGCGAATCCTCCTGATGTTATAGAGGAGAAATCTGCTGGAGCGAGCAACCGATGCAACGTTTGCCGCAAACGACAGTAGGTCGTCCAGGATCACAACCAGATTCCTCACAGTCCGAGTTGGCGTCACTATGGTGTTGTCAATGGTGATGGCCAGGTCTCGGTGCGGGCAACCTTTCCCCGGGAGGAACATCAGCTCTGTCTTGTCCAGACTGAGCTTCAGGTGGTGTGTAGCCATCCACTCCGAGATGTAAGTCAAGCACGCAGCAATGCGTGTCTCTACTTGTGTGTCAGAGGGAGGAAAGGACAAGATCAGCTGGGTGTCATCAGCATAACAATGGTAAGAGAACTCATGTGAGCGAATAACAGAACCTAGGGATGTCCTGTACAGGGAGAAAAGGAGAAGACCCAGAACCGAACCCTGTAGTACGCCTGTAGTCAGTCTGCGAGGCTCCGATGCAGATCCCCTCCATGTCACCTGCTAGGAGCGACCCGTCAGGTATGATGCAAACATTGAGAGTGCAGAGCCTGTCACACCCAGCCCCTCGAGGGTAGAGAAGAGGATCTGGTGGTTCACTGTGTCGAACGCAGCTGACAGGTCCAGGAGTATCAGGACAGAGGAGAGAGAGTTTGCTCTCGCAGAGTGCAGCGATTCTGTCACTGCAAGGAGGGCCGTCTGTGTCGAGTGACCCTCCCTGAACACAGACTGGTTTGGGTCCAGGAGGTTGTTCTGGTGGAGTTACACAGAACGTTGGTTAAATACAGCACATTTGAAAGTTTTGGATAGAAAGGGTAGAACGGAAACCGGTCTGTAGTTTTTGACGTCAGAGGGGTTAAGTGATGGTTTATTGGGAAGAGGGGTGACTCTAGCAGTCTTGAAGGGAGATGGAAAGCATCATGCCTGGAGGGAGGTGTTGATGAGGTGGGTTAGATAGGGGAGGAGTTCAGGTGCTACAGACTGAAGAAGAGGGGAGAGGACCGGGTCAAGGGAGCATGTGGTGGGGCGACTGGATGTGATGAGGTTTAGAACCTCGCCTGGGGAGAGGGGAGCGAGGTGAGATAGGGTGGGACGTGGAGAGGTGAGGGAGGGTGCAGAGGGTGGGGTAGTGCAAGCAGCACTAACCGGGTGGTGAGAAAAGGAGGATCTGATTTTGTTTACCTTCTTGTCAAAGAAGTTGGCGAAGTCATCAGGGAGAAGGGAGGAAGTAGGAGGAGGAGGTGGGGGTTGAAGAAGTGTAGATAAAGTTTCAAAGAGTTTCTTAGGATTAGAGGCAGAGGATAGCATTTTAGAGTGATAGAAAGCAGCCTTAGCAGCAGAAAGGGAGGAGGAGAAAGAGGAAAGAAGAGATTGGAAGTGGAGAAGGTCCTCTGGGAGTTTGCCTTTTCTCCATTTGCACTCTGCTACTCTCAGGCTCCGTCTGTCAGTACGTACTGAGTCGGTCAGCCAAGGGGCAGGTGGAGTTGGGCGTGCAGGCCCTTTAGGTGAGGGGACAGAGATTGTCCAGAGGAGAGGAGAGGGTAGAGAGAAGAAGATCAGTAGTATTGTCAGGGGGTAGGAGAGAGAAAGACTCAGGTGTAGGGAGGATAGAGGTAACAGAGGAAGAAAGATCAGTGGCGGAGAGAGAGCAGAGGTGTCTACTGGTGGAAACCATGTGGGTAGGGGAAGGGGCTGAGGGGGGAGAAGAGATGGAGAGAGAGTAGGACATGAAATAGTGGTCAGAGAGCTGGAGGGGAGTAACAGAGAGATTGGAAATAGGACAGAAACTAGTAATGATAAGGTCCAGCTGGTTGCCAGCCTCGTGGGTAGGAGGTGAGGGTGAGAGGTGAAGGTCAAAGGATGAGAGGAAAGAGAGAAGAGGATCTAGCTTGTTAGTGTGGATGTTGAAGTCACCGAGAAGGATAAGTGCAGAGTCATCAACAGGGAAGTGCGAGACA
Source organism: Lampris incognitus (assembly GCF_029633865.1). Lineage (NCBI taxonomy): Eukaryota > Metazoa > Chordata > Actinopteri > Lampriformes > Lampridae > Lampris > Lampris incognitus. The sequence goes on along the minus strand of NC_079213.1, from coordinate 50,770,205 downwards.
AGTGTGTCAAGCTCCTCCAGAAACTCACCGAGGGGGCCTGGTGGGTGGTACACAACCACGATGATGAGTTTGACTGGATAAGAGACAGTAACAGCATGAAATTCAAAAGAGGGCGGAGAAAATTGTGGAATGGAAACAAGAGAGTATTTCCATTTCAGGGAGATTAGAAAAAGAGTACACATCAGACAGAGCTGCGGGTGTGTTAGTGTTTTATGGCATGATCCAGGTCCCAGTTAGAGCAAAAAAGTTGAGGGAGAGCAAGGTTGCGTAGCCTGAGATAAACTCAGCTTTCGGCACCACAGACTCGCAATTCGAGAGCCCTCCCATCACCACTTGCTCAACGTGAGTGGAGAGAGTGGGATAGATGAGATTGGTAGGGTCACTGCACCTAGGAGTGGCCCAACGTTTATGCCAGCCCCGGGAAGAGGAAAGGACAGGAATGCAAAGGAAACACATAGTCTATACTAGTTACACAAAATACAGGTGACTGGCCGGATCTAAAAAGAGCAGTCAATGCTTGACGAAGTCTTGTCTTGAAAAAGTCGCTCTTGCCTTTGTTCCCTCTAACCGTTCAACCTAGGCTTGTTTGCCTGACGCTTGGAAGCTGATGCTTCCAAGTACCAGCAGTGATTTAAAGAACACTGATTGCTAATTGTCTGCCATGAGTGCAGGCCACACCCTGGCCACTTAACACCCAACTGGCCAAAGAGGTACACTGAAAATAGGCTTATTGCCCAGAAACTGGACACTTATGTAAAACTGTATCAAACCTCACACAATACTATTAAAACTGCAAACAGCAAGTTACCAAAGAATATATGTATAAGCTAAAAGGATAACTAAGTCAAAACAGCTAGGCAACAACAACTATTAAAGGGCACACTAGGTGAAAAACTGATACGGCTAGAATAAGTAAATAAGACAAGTAAGTAAAGAGAATAAGACAGCTACAGCTAGAATAAGATCCAAGTAGGAACAAGCAGCAGATGTATAGAGAAAATGACTAATACTCAAGCAGCTGGAATAAAACTAATAGCAACTTGTTAAGCGAGAAATATGATACTTACTCTATTCTAGACGAACCAGCAACTCATAATCACTCTGGAAGTTAAAATGCACACTGGATTGAAACGGATTCAGGCCAGACTTATAAATCCCTGTGATGTTCTGGCCACACCCTGGCCACTTAACACCCAACTGGCCAAAGAGGTACACTGAAAATAGGTCTATTGCCCAGAAACTGGTCACTTATGTAAAACTCTATCAAACCTCACAAAACACTATTAGAACTGCAAACAGCAAGTTACCAAGGAATATATTTATAAGCTGAAATAATAACTAAGTCAAAACAGCTAGGCAACAAGAAATATTTAAGAGCACACTAGGTGAAAAAACAGCTACAGCTAGATTAAGTAAATAAGACAAGTAAGTAAAGAGAATAAGACAGCTACAGATAGAATAAGATCCCACGAGGAACCAGCAGCAGAGGTATAGAGAAAATGACTAATACTCAAGCAGCTGGAATAAAACTAGTAGCAACTTGTTAAGCAAGAAAGAGGATACTTACTCTATTCTAGATGAACCAGCAATTCAGAATCACTCCAGAAGTGATTCTGAATTGCACACAGCACCTCTACTTTCAGCACCATTGTTATTCGTGTCGGCACCAATAATGCTAGGATGAAGCAATCAGAGATCACAAAAGCCAGCCTAGTCAGACTGCTTGAGTTTGCCAGAAAGATGTGTCCGCATCGATTAATTGTCTCTGGTCCCTTACCTGTACGGGGTAATGATGATTTGTACAGTAGGCTCACCTCAATGGCCGGCTCATTACTGTAATGAGCAGGGATTCGACTTTGTTGATATCTGGCCTTCTTTCTGGGGCCGCCCTTAACTGCTGAAAGTGGACGGCATTCACCCTACTGGGGACGGCGCCACTCTTTTGTCTAGCAATATAGATAGCTGTTTGCGTTTAGTTTGACACTGGGGTCTTATCATTAAGGAGGTTGCAGGTGATTAGAGCAGCATTTCCCAACCCAGTCCACAAGGAAACCCTATCCTGCACAATTTCATTGTAACCCTACAGAGGTAGCCCTGCTTGTACTTACTCAACAAATCATCTCACAGCACTTCATTATGCAAGGTGTGCAACATCTGACGCAATTCATTGCTGATTGGTTGAATAACTACACACAGGTACCTATTCAGGGTTGCAAAGAAAATCTGTAGGATAGGGGTTCCTTGAGGACTGGGTTGGGAAACATTGGATTAGAGAGCCTACTAGGTTTAAATCTAGTGCGGATGTGGAGTCAAGTAGTTTAATTAATACGATTACTTAGGTAATTTCTCATAGTCTATATTATCAGACTCATGGCTTGGTCTATAACACTGAGACTGTCTCCCTACCCTGCTTTATTGCTCCCAAGCTCTCCTCTCCTAAATATGTGAGTCACAATAATCTAATAATTATTCCTACCACTGGTAGTGGTGAAATGTGCAACAAAGTACCTAATAATCTACCAAACATCTAATGTTGTCAAGAGTGTGACCACATATCGTCCAAAGCGTTGGTTGCCAAAATTGTCAACGAGGTGTCTAATTCCAATTAATCGGACCCTTTAGTCGACTGGTTAACGTTGTCGCCCGTGATGCGGGAGACCAAGGTTCGCGCTGAGGCGGTTCCCGGACTGCCCCCCGAATTTGGTACACTATGATAATGCGAGCAACATGTCTGGCAAATACAACGAATTCCCAGCGCATTTAAAAAAGGAAAACCCACTGATCCATTATACACCGTGTGCTGCAACATCGTTGAGTCTTGTGGGTGACAATAGCATAGATAATTGCTGTGAAGAGGTCGACTCTTTTTTTTAACTGCTGTAATCTCTGTATTTATGATCCGCATATTTGATTTGGCAAAGATTTTACGCCTTTCCCGACGCAACACACCCCATTTGTCCGGGCTTTGGCCCGGCACTAAGAATGCACTGGCTTGTGCATTCTCAGTGGCAGGCTCAAATATGTGGATCATAATAAGATTTCCATACCGGATCGGTCGAGGCCCGGGTTACCAACGACTGCCACCAGTACTGTTAACCAGCAGGGTGCCGGTGGAAACTATTGTAGCGAAGAGGCTACCCCGTTAGAATTGTGCCCTCCTGTTTTACCCATCAGGCACTGCCTTCAGATTGTCAGTTGTTATTACATGTTTTGTAAGTGTTTTATGTGGTTTTATGCGTTTATGTGATTACTCTTTGGTGTGGTGTAATTGTAGTTGTCATTCTGTTGAGTTGTGTAACTTTGGTACTGAAACCCTGATAAACATTGTTGTTCGGGTAGATGATGCCCATGTATTGTGTTGTATTTCTGTTAAGTTCCCGTCTCTGTGTGGGTTTAATAAAGGAGACTGAAAAGTTACCTTTGTCATTATTTTTACATTCGCCACGCTGGTGTTAGATGTGTGATGGTGAGACCGTGAGGTCATCGGAAGCGCGTGTGCCCCAGAGGCGTGAGGGAGCTGATATGCTGAAGCGCGGGGACGCGTTTCCCGAAGGAGAGGGGTAGTGTAACGTGCATGGATAAGTAGACACGTTGGTCCTTGACTAACGGGTCGGACCCTTTATTCGACTGGTTAATGTTATCGCTTGCGGCGAGGGAGATATGGGTTCGCGTCCCGGCTTTGGCGGTTCCCTCCATCGGATGCACTTCCCGAAGGAGGGGGGTAGCGTAACGTACATGAATAAGTAGACATGTTAGTCCTTGGCTAACGAGTCGGACCATTTAGTCGACTGGTTAACTTTGTCGCTTGTGGTGTGGAAACACGGGTTCGCTTCCCGTCTGTGGCGGTGCCGCCCCCCCGAAATTCGCTACATTGGTGTCAGAAGTGGGATGGTGAGACCGTAAGGTCATCGCAAGCGCGTGCGCCCAGAGGCGTGAGGGAGCTGATATGCTGACGCGCTTCCCGAAGGAGGGGGTAGTGTAACGTGCATGGATAAGTAGACACGTTGGTTCTTGACTAACGGGTCGGACTCTTTAGTCGACTGGTTAACGTTGTCGCCTGTGGAGTTGTAGATACGGGTTCGCGTCCTGGCTGTGGCGGTTCCCGGAAGCCCCCGAATTCGCTACACTATGCTACTGTTGGGCGAAGGAGAAGGCATGTCCAGTGGCAGCTAGAGAGGAGGAAGGGTAGGAGTGTGGAGGTGAAAGTTGGAACTTTGAATGCTGGCACTATGACTGGTAAAGGGGGAGAGCTGGCTGATATGATGAAACGAAGAAAGGTAGGCATACTGTATGTGCAAGAGACCAGGTGGAAAGGGAGTAAGGCCATGAGTATCGGAGGTGGGTTCAAACTCTTCTGCCATGGTGCGAATGGGAGGAGAAATGGGGTAGGGCGTAATTCTGAAGGAAGAGTATGTCAAGAGTGTGCTGGAGGTGAAGAGTGTCAGACAGAGTGATGAGTATGAAGGTGGAAATCGAATGTGTATTGCTGAATGTTATCAGCACATATGCCTCACCAGTTGGGTGTGAGATGGACGAGAAAAACAGAATTCTGGAGTGGGTTGGATGATGTGGTGGAGAGCGTACCCAAGGAGGAGAGAGTGGTGGTTGGAGTGGACTTCAATAGTCATGTTGGTGAAGTGAACAGAGGTGATGAGGAGGTGATGGGTAGGTATGGTGTCAAGGAGCGAAATGCGGAAGGACAGATGGTGGTCGACTTTGCGAAAAGGCAGTTGGTCCTGATGACATACCTGTGGAGGCATGGAGATGTTTAAGAGAGATGGCAGTGGGTTTTTTAACTAGATTGTTTAACACAATCTTGGAAAGTGAGAGGATGCCTGAGGAGTGGAGAAGAAGCATACTGGTACCGATTTTCAAGAACAAGTGCGATGTGCAGAACTGTAGCAACTACAGAGGTATAAAGTTGATCAGCCACAGCATTAAGAGTTGGGAAAGAATAATAGAAGCTACGTTAAGAGGAGAGGTGACAATTAACGAGCAGTAGTGTGGTTTCATGCCACGAAAGAGCACCACAGATGCGATGTTTGCTTTGACAATGTTGATTGAGAAGTATAGAGAAGGCCAGAAAGAGTTGCATTGTGTCATTGTAGATTGAGAGAAAGCATACGACAGGGTGCTGAGAGAGGAGGTGTGGTAATCTGTGAGGAAGTCGGGAGTTGCAGACAAGTATGTAGGAGTGATGCAGGATATGTATGAGGGAAGTGTGACAATGGTGAAGTGTGCGGTTGGAATGACAGATGGGTTCAAGGTGGAAGTGAGATTACATCAAGGATCGGCTCTGAGCCCTTTCCTGTTTGCAATGGTGATGGAGAGGTTGACGGACAAGATCAGGCAGGAGTCTCCATGGACGATGATGTTTGTAGATGATATTGTGATCTGTAACGAGAGTAGGGTGCAGGTTGAGGAGAGCCTGGAGATGTGGAGGTATGCACTGGAGAGAAGAGGAATGAAAGTCAGTAGGAGCAAGACATATTACCTATGCGTGAATGAGAGGGAGGACAGTGGAATGGTCAGTATGAAAGGAGTGGAGGTGATAAAGGCATACGACTTTAAATACTTGGGGTCAACCGTCCAAAGTAAAGGGGACTGCAGGAGAGAGGTGAAGAAGAGAGTGCAGGCAGGTGGAGTGCGTGGAGAAGTGTCAGGAGTGATTTGCGACAGAAGGGTACCAGCAAGAGTTAAAGGGAAGGTTTACAAGATGGTAGTGAGACCAGCTATGTCATATGGCTTGGAGACAGTGGCACTGACGAAAAGACAGGAGGCGGAGCTGGAGGTGGCAAAGTTGAAGATGCTAAGATTTTCACTGAGAGTGACGAAGAAGGACAGGGGTAGGAACGATTATATTAGAGGGGCCGCTCAAGTCGGACGTTGGAGACAAAGCAAGAGAGGCAAGATTGAGTGGACATGTGTGGAGGAGTGATGCTGGGTATATTGGGAGAAGGATACTAAATATGGAGCTGCCAGGAAAGAGGAAGGCCAAAGAGGAAGGCCAAAGAGGAGGCTTATGGATGTGGTGAGGGAGGACATGCAGATGGCTGGTGTGACAGAGGAAGACGCAGAAGAGAGGAAGAAATGGAAACGGATGATACGCTATGGCGACCCCTAACGGGAGCAGCCGAAATTAGTATTATACAGTCTCTGTATACATTTTGCAGCGCCTCAACCCATCACTGGAGTCAAAAACAACGACTATTACATTAGCCACACTTTAAAATCCATCGGCAGTACCTGATGGCGCTGTAAGCAGACTCCACCAAAGCTCTGAAAGAGAATGCCAAGGCAATTAGAGATACATTGGCCAAAATAGCATCGGACTGTGATGAAAAGCCCCAAACCAAACACGAGGCTGCTGTGCTGGTTTCCAAACTTTATAAACTGGAGACAGTAATAATGACTATTTTGTGGGACAGGGTACTGGGCAGGTTTAAAGCAACAAGTGATCAACTACAAAAAAAAGTGACACGGATTTAGCAACTGCTGTTGGTCTTCAGCGATCATTGCACTCTTATGTTGGCACTCTATACGAGACCAGTTTGCAGAGCTGGCAGAATCAGCACGCTCTGTTGGTGCTACACAAGACTACCAGTTTGGCATTCGACGTGTAAGAAAAAGAAAGAGATATGCAGACGAGTCTGACGATGACGGCGAAGTTGTCTTTACTAATGGCAGTCTGAGATTTAAAATTGCAACATATGTCATTATTGACGGACTCAGTACCTATCAAAACGGATCGATGCTTACACATATGTATATGAACTCTGGCGTTTTATTTGAAAGGGACTGTGATGAACGTGATGTGAGTGAAAGCTGCGAAGCTTAGCTCCACTTATCCGACAGACCAGGACACGTCCTTGGCGGAAGAACTCTTACAGTTCACTCATTTTGTACAGTGAGACTTCCCTTGCACAGTTGCTGCAAATTCTTGAGCGTAATGGTGTTAAGACATCCATCCATACATCCATCCATCCATTATCTTGACTGCTTATCCTGCTCTCAGGATCGCGGGGATGCTGGAACCTATTCCCCTATTTGTTACATCCGTCGGTATGGTGAGGGACAACAACCAATGCACTGGATAACAGTGAGGTGAGGGTAAACGTATTGTGGCGAACGTAGAAGTAACGACAAAGGTAACTTTTCAGTGTCACGCAGAGACAAGAACTTATGAGAAATGCGACACAATACATGGGGGTCATCTACTCGAACAACAAAGTTGACCAGGGTTTCAGTACCAAGGTTATACAACAACAACAGAATGACAACTACAATTACACCACACCAAATAGTAATCACATAAACACATAAAACAAAACATTTAATAACTGACAATCTGCACGCAGTGCCTGATGGGTAAAATAGGACGGCACAATTCTGACGGGGTAGCGACTTCGCTACATTACCCCCTCCAGCGTGTCGCCTGTCCTCAGCCGACAACAAAGTCCCTACAGCGAAGGGGAAGCCGTCTCCGCCGCCGCGGGGGCACGGGTCCCTGTTACCCACTGTCCGTCCGGTTGGTAGGGCCTGTGGGTGTAGGAGGGACCGTACCGGGTAGGCTAACCTGATCTACAGGTTCTTCAGTCAAAGGGCGGTAAGGTGCCAAACGGTCCCGGTGCAGAACTACCACCCGCCCCCGCACACACAGTTTCACCCGGTACACAACGTCCGAAAGCTGCTCCAACACCTCACAGGCCCCATCCACTGGCTGGCGAGCTTGGGGGAGACTCCTCTCTTCCGGGTTGGGTTGAAGACCCACACCTTTGCTCTGGGATGAAGGAGCGGCCCTGACAACGAGCGTCATACGCCCGCTTTTGTTTCGCACCTGCCTGTTCCTGATGCTGCCGAGCAAACTCGTGTGCCTCGGCCAGACGTTGTTGGAGGTCCCACAGGTACTCGAAACCGGGTATCTTGGGAAGGTCAGTGCCCGGGGGCGTGCCAAAGGCTAAGTCCACAGGGGTCCGCAGTTCTCTCCCGAACATGAGCGCGGCTGGTGTACACCCAGTACTTTCTTGTACTGCCGACCGGTACGCCCACAGGACCAGGGGTAGATGACAGTCCCAGTATCGCTGGTGCCGTGAGGTGACAATAGCGAGTTGTGTTGTGAGCGTTCGATTGAACCTCTCCACCAGTCCGTCGCTCTGGGGGTGGAGGGGCGTTGTCCTGGTCTTCTTCACCCCCATGCGTTGACACACCTCAGCTAACACACGTGCGTCGAAGTTCCGCCCCTGATCGCTGTGTATTTCTTCGGGCGCACCGAACCGACAGAACATCTCACACACCAGCCGCTCGGCTGTAGTGGCGGCGCTCTGGTCTGGGACCGCATACGCCTAAGGCCATTTGGTAAAGTAGTCCATGGCCACAAGGACGTACCGGTTTCCGTTGTCTGTGGTGGGAAATGGGCCAAGAAAGTCCACACCGACCCGTTCCATGGGGGCCCCCACCTGATATTGTTGTAGATGGGCATGGGAGCATCTGGTTGGTCCTTTCTTGGCGGTGCAGGCGTCACAACAGTGCACAGAAAGTTTAGTTTCATTCCTGCATCCGGCCCAGTAGAACCGTTGGCGCAGTTTGTTCAGCGTCTTTGCCACCCCATAGTGACCTGCCCCCACCAAGCCGTGGGCCGCCCGTAGCACTCGTTGGCGCCAGTCCTTGGGCACCAGTAACTGCCACACACTTCTTCCCCGGCCAGGCGCTTGCCAGACCCGGTACAACAGTCCATCACGCTGGGCCAAGATGGCCCACTGGGAAAAGTAGGCCTTGGTCTTCACCGACATGGCAGAGACAGCTTGCCAGTGGGGGCGTGCCTTGGCCTCGACCCACTGTCCCACCCTGGCCAGGGTGGGATCACTATCCTGCGCTGTTTGCCACTCCTGCTTGTCCATTGCCATCAGCCACGCCTCCTCTGGTTCAACCTGCCGCGTGATGGACTCTTGGAGGATTGCTCTGTCTCGCTCCTCTTGGCGCTCACAATGTCTGCAATCCTTGCAGGGACGATGGGAGAGGGCATCTGCATTGCTGTGCAGGCGCCCAGCTCGGTGCTGGGTCTCGAAGTCGTAGCTCTGCAGCTCCTCATTCCACCTAGCCACCTGGCCTTCGGGCTCCTTAAAGCTGAGCAGCCAGATCAGGGCCGCATGATCCGTCCGCAGGAGAAAGGTCTGGCCATAGAGATAGGGGCGAAAATGATTGAACGCCGCGACCACCGCCAGGACCTCGCGTCGTGTAACGCAGTAATTGCGTTCAAGGCGGCTCAAGACACGACTGTAGTAAGCCACCACTCTCTCTCCCCCAGCAACCTCCTGAGACAGGACGGCCCCAAGCCCCACATTGCTGGCGTCTGTGTCCACGATGAAGCGGCACTTTGGATCAGGAAGGGCCAGGATGGGTGCAGTGATCAAGGTGGTGCGGAGCCGGGCAAAGGCGGCTGCACAGTTGTCGTCCCAGTGGAACTCCCGTCCCTTCTCGGTGAGACGGTGTAGGGGACTGGCAATGGAGGCAAAGCTGCGGACAAAACGTCGGTAGTAGGAGACGAGCCCCGTGAAGCTGCGCACCTCGCTGACGTTTCGCGCAACTGGCCATTTCTCGACCCCCACCACCTTAGTAGGATCAGGGGCCACGCCCTCTGCCCCCACCACATGGCCCAAAAACTTGGTCTCACGTCGAAGGAGGTTGCATTTCTTGGGGTGCAGGTGCAGGTCCACCCCCCGAATGGATTGGAAGACCTGACGAAGGTTCTCCAGGGCCAGCTCGAAGTCAGCGTCATGAACCAGAAGGTCATCAAGGTAAACCACACATCGGTTGCGGGGAATGTGAGCCAGCACCCTCTCCATTAGTCTCTCGAACGTGGCGGGGGCATTGCAGAGACCAAAGGGCATCACACGAAACTGCCAGAGTCCCTGACGGATGGTGAAGGCCGTCTTGGGATTGGCTTCTGGTGCCAGCGCCACCTGCCAGTAACCGCTCCATGGGTCAAGTGAGCTGAACCTGTTAGGGTTTGCACCCGACCCCAAGAGCACAAACACAGAAGGCACAATATAGCGGGACCAACAGGCTAATTTATTGAAGAGAAAACTCAGGAAGTCCACTTTCACCAGGAAACGCGAAGTCCACCTTTAAGCCGGGAACCGTGGAGTCGCCCTTTAATCCGGGAACAGTGGAGTCGGCCCTTAATCCAGGCAGGAGGGGGGGGGTAAACAGGAGGATACCAAAGGAGAACGGAAAATCACAGCAACGCTGGAGTGAAGAAATCCTCTTCGTAAACGGAAAGCAGCGCACAGGGGAAGGGGAGCAACGAGGAAGGTCCAACAGAGAAATCTCCAGGGAAGATCCAGGTAAGTAAACAAACTTCGATGAGCAGGACAAGCACAAGTACTCTCCCAGGGAACGGCACGAACTGGCAACAAGCTGAGAGTGACACAGCCAGATATAGGGAGGTAATTGCCAACAGGTGAGTGGAGGGGTAACGAGGAAACAGGCATCAGGTGGAGTTGGCAGAGCTCCGGGTACGCTTACACTGCAGAGCGGGTGTGGAGTGGGGAGACGTTGAGCCTTGGCCAAGGTTACACTGCAGAGCGGGTGTGGAGCGGCGAGACGTAACAGTACCCCCCCCTCTACGGGAGCCACCTGGCGACTGACCTGGCGCCCCCGGGTGGGTACGGTAGAAGTCGGCGAGGAGAGAGGGATCCATAGTGAGCTTCCGCGAAATCCAACTGCGCTCCTCAGGTCCATAACCTGCCCAGTCCGCGAGATACTGGAACCCGCGGCCGCAGCGCCGGACTTTAAGCAGCCGGCGGACCTTCCATTGAGGATGACCATCTACAAATTCCGGAGGCGGAGGCTCAGGAACTGGGGGCATAAGAGGACTGCTGGAGACGGGCTTAACTCGAGAGACGTGGAAGACAGGATGAATGTGCATGGAGGAAGGCAGCTTCAGCCGAACAGCTGCCGGGCTCAGGACTTTCTGGACTTCAAAAGGACCAATGAAGCGGGGCGAGAGTTTCTTGTCGGTTGTCTGGAGGGGAACGTCCTTCGTGGACAGCCAGACCCTCTGTCCCTTCTTGTACTCCGGCGCAGGGGTACGTCGCCGGTCAGCCCCTCTGCGAGCGCGCTCCCCAGCCTTGAGCAGTGCTGTCCGGATGGTCTTCCAGACACGCTGACAGCGTCGCAAGTGGAGCTGTACGGAGGGAACGGCCACTTCATCCTGCTGTGGGTCGAACAGGGGAGGTTGATACCCCAGGGATGCCTCGAATGGAGAAAGTCCAGATGCAGAGCTGACCAGGGAATTGGTGGCGTACTCTACCCACGGTAGGTAGTCACTCCAGGTGGAGGGTTTGCTGTTACATACACAACGCAACGCTGTCTCCATGCTCTGGTTTGCCCTCTCGGTCTGACCATTTGTTTGGGGGTGGTAGCCCGAAGACAGACTTACTGTGGCTCCGATGCCTTTACAAAATGCACGCCACACTTGTGAGGTGAACTGAGGACCTCTATCGGAAACTACATCTGATGGCAGGCCATGAAGCCAGAAGACATGTTGCATCAAGAGGTCCGCGGTCTCAGCAGCCGAAGGAAGTTTGGGAAGGGCTATCAGATGGACGCCCTTGCTGAAACGGTCTATGACGGTGAGAACCACAGTGTTTCCCCGAGAAGGTGGTAGTCCGGAAACGAAATCCAAAGCCACGTGAGACCAGGGGCGGCTAGGAATAGGGAGTGGCTGCAACAGACCAGATGGCGCCTGGTGAGAGGCCTTGCTGCGGGCGCAAACAGTGCAGGCCGCTACAAAGCTCTTGACATCCTCCCGCATAGTTGGCCACCAGAAGCGCCGAGCGATGAACGACTGGGTACGACTAACTCCTGGGTGACAGGAGAAACGACTGCTATGACCCCACTGAAGAACTCGAGACCGAACAGCATCTGCGACGAAGAGGCGACGGGGTGGCACGTTACTCGGAGCGGGTTGAGCACGTTGGGCAGTGCGAACAGCCGACTCAAGACCAAAAGTGACCACACCGACCACTCTAGCCGCAGGGAGGATGGGTTCAGGCTCTTCAAACGCGCCTTCCTTCGGGTGTAGCCGAGACAGGATGTCAGCCTTTACGTTGCGTGTCCCAGGACGGTAAGTCAGAACATAGTTGAAACGACTAAGGAAGCCAGCCCACCGAGCCTGACGACTGTTGAGACGTTTGGCTGCCCTCAGGTGAGTCAAGTTCTTGTGGTCCGTCCAGATGAGAAACGGGTGCTCAGCGCCCTCGAGCCAGTGGCGCCATTCCTCCAGAGCAGCCACTACAGCCAGTAACTCCCGGTTTCCAACGTCATAATTCTGCTCGGCCGGCAGAAATCGGCGGGAGAAAAAGGCGCAAGGATGGAGTTCCTGGTCCTCAGCCGACCGCTGTGAGAGCACCCCCCCCTACGCCTGAATCCGAGGCATCAACCTCTACCACGAATTGTCTCTTGGGGTCAGGATGGAGCAGCACTGGGGCCGAGGTGAACCTTGTCTTGAGGACTTGGAAAGCAGAGCTGGCAGCAGGAGACCAGATGAAGGGTTTGGCTGGGGAGGTCAACGCAGTAAGCGGTTCTGCCAGCTGGCTGTAGTTGCGAATGAATCTCCGGTAGAAATTTGCGAACCCTAGAAAACTCTGCAGCTCCTTACGGTTGGTAGGTTCCGGCCAGTCCACCACTGTCTGGACCTTGCGGGGATCTGCTCTGGTCCGTCCCTTCTCTACGATGAATCCCAAGTAATCCACAGAGGGGGAGTGAAACAGGCACTTCTCCGCCTTGACGTAGAGTTGGTTCTGGAGGAGGCGCTCCAGTACCCTGCGAACATGCTGGACGTGTTCCTCAAGAGACTGGGAGAAAATGAGGATGTCGTCCAGGTAAACGACGACAAACACATCCAACATGTCACGGAGTACGTCGTTCATAAACGCCTGAAACACTGCTGGTGCGTTTGTGAGTCCGAACGGCATCACCAAGTACTCATAGTGGCCTCGGGGTGTTTTGAAGGCGGTCTTCCACTCATCGCCTTCCCTGATTCGCACGAGGTGGTAAGCGCTCCTCAGGTCTAGCTTGGTGAAGATGGTCGCCTGTGAGAGAGGCTCAAAAGTCGAACTCATAAGTGGAAGCGGGTACTTGTTCTTAATGGTGATTGCGTTCAGTTGCCGGTAGTCAATACAAGGTCGAAGTCCCCCGTCCTTCTTCTTCACAAAAAAGAACCCTGCAGCACCAGAGGAAGACGAGGGCTTGATGAGACCTGCAGCAAGGGACTCGGTGATGTACTCATCCATGGTCGCCTTCTCAGGGAGTGACAAGTTGTAGAGGCGGCTACTGGGAAGAGTAGCCCCAGGACGGAGATCAATGGCGCAATCATACGGGCGGTGAGGCGGGAGTGACTTAGCACGGGTCTTGCTAAATACCTCACCAAGGTCATGATACACAGGGGGCACGGAGGAGAGATCAGGAGGCAGGGGAGTAGGCGAGCTCAAAGGCGTAGCACTAGGAGCTGCACGAAGGCATTGGGCATGGCAAGTAGAGCCCCATCCAAGGACTGTGCCTGTGGACCAAGAGATGTGGGGTTCATGGTGTCTGAGCCAGGGGCGTCCCAAGATAACTGGATTAAGCGGGGAACGTATGATGTAAAATTGCATTGTCTCTGTGTGGTTACCTGCAACGGTGAGAGTAACGGGGACGGTCCGCTGTGTGATACAGGCTAATCTCCGGTCATCCAAGGCAAACGCATCAATGGGGGTCCCAAGAGACTCAAGGGGAATGTCTGCCTGCGAGGCAAAGTCAAGGTCCATAAAACTATCATCTGCTCCGGAATCAATCAGGGCTCCAAGGGAAAGTCTCTGGCCCGCCCAGACTAAGGCAATGGGAACAAGATGGCCGCGAGATTCGGACCCACGGGAGAAGGAAAGGCGGCTTACTAGGATCTCCCTTGGTCCTGGTAAGCCTAATCTTTTGGCCGTGAGGGACAGTCGCGGAGTCGGTGCCCCTTAAGACCACAGTACAGGCAAAGACCTGCCTTGAATCTGCTCTCCCGTTCAGCAGGAGTAAGTCTAGCACGTCCTACCTCCATCCGCTCTTCTACATCCCCAGGTGGCGTTGTCGCGAAAGAGTCAGAGGAGGGATTGGCCGGGGAAACGGGAACAGCGGTTCGGTCTGACGCAGAGGTAGTTCTGGGATTGAAGGAAGTTCCACGCAAGGCCTTCTCACGCTTTCTCTCCCGGATACGTCCATCAATGCGGATAGCGAGAGCAATGAGGTCATCCAGAGATGAGGGTTCTTCTCGGGTAGCAAGTTGATCCTTCACCGCCTCGCTCAATCCTCTACGAAAAGTGGCACGCAGGGCCTGGTCATTCCATCCGCTCTCAGCGGCAGCCAGGCGGAAGTCGACGGAGTAATCTGTGACGCTGGCGCCGCCCTGCTGGATGTTGTTCAGTCGTGAGTCAGAATCCCGACCGCTTACCGGATGGTGGAAAACCTTACGTAGCTCTGCGACAAAGTCTCTATAAGAGTTACAGTAGCTGGCCCCCATGGACCAAGAAGACGTAGCCCACTGCGCTGCTCGACCACTGAGCAGGTTGGTCACGTAAGCGATCTTAACAGCATCACTGGAGAACACGGTGGGCTGGTGTGTGAAAACAAGCTCACACTGCATAATGAAGGTAGAGCAAGTTTCAAAGTTACCGTCAAATGGGCGTGGACTGGTAATGATGGTTCCACGGGGTAAATAAACAGGAACCGGATGATCTACTGGAGCGGCGGCCACAGGGGGCGCACTTGCTGGCGGTACAGGCTGGTTCAGCTGCTGGTTGGCAAGAGCTGCTGAAATGGTCTGCAGTTGTTGCATGATCTCTGCCTGCTGACTCGCCATCGCCGCCTGCTGGACAGCTAAAGCTTCCACAGAAGCTTGCAGGGGTTGAACTTGAGACTGGAGACCCTGCACAGCAACCGAAGCCTCTTGTAATTGCTGGGAATGGGCGTTGGTAATCTGAATTTGTTTTACTAGGGCTGCTTGCACCGGATTGGCTGTGGGTGTGCCGTCTGTGCTGGCTGGGGTCGTCATGGCCAGTTCGTACTGTTAGGGTTTGCACCCGACCCCAAGAGCACAAACACAGAAGGCACAATATAGCGGGACCAACAGGCTAATTTATTGAAGAGAAAACTCAGGAAGTCCACTTTCACCAGGAAACGCGAAGTCCACCTTTAAGCCGGGAACCGTGGAGTCGCCCTTTAATCCGGGAACAGTGGAGTCGGCCCTTAATCCAGGCAGGAGGGGGGGGGTAAACAGGAGGATACCAAAGGAGAACGGAAAATCACAGCAACGCTGGAGTGAAGAAATCCTCTTCGTAAACGGAAAGCAGCGCACAGGGGAAGGGGAGCAACGAGGAAGGTCCAACAGAGAAATCTCCAGGGAAGATCCAGGTAAGTAAACAAACTTCGATGAGCAGGACAAGCACAAGTACTCTCCCAGGGAACGGCACGAACTGGCAACAAGCTGAGAGTGACACAGCCAGATATAGGGAGGTGATTGCCAACAGGTGAGTGGAGGGGTAACGAGGAAACAGGCATCAGGTGGAGTTGGCAGAGCTCCGGGTACGCTTACACTGCAGAGCGGGTGTGGAGCGGGGAGACGTTGAGCCTTGGCCAAGGTTACACTGCAGAGCGGGTGTGGAGCGGCGAGACGTAACAGAACCACTGTGACCATGCGATGTGGTCCAGAGCGTCGTCAATGCGGTGCAAGGGGTAGGAGTCCTTGCGAGTTGCATTGTTCAGCCGACGAAAGTCCACACAGACCTCCAGGTCTCATCTTTCTTTTTGACCAGGATGGCAGGGGCGGCCCAAGGGCTGTTGGGTGGCTCTATCACCTCGGCCGCAGCCATCTCTAGAATCATCCGCTCTGCAGCTTCACACTTGGCAAGCGCTAACCGGTAGGGTCGCAGTGGGCGGGGTTGTGCCAGTATCGATTATGTGCTGCAACAGGTTGGTCTGGGTGCACTCCTCCTCGCGTGCAGCGAAAATCTCAGCGAACTGTTGGAGCAGGTCGTTCAGCTGTTGACTCTGCTGAGGGTCCAGCCCTTCACTGCTCCGCTGATACAGATCCTGGATGGCGGCAACAGTGTCCGGCTAGAGTGTCTGAGGAATGGTAGCCTCAATGAGGGTCGTCGTCATTGTTGGTGGGCCGGGCAGGGTAGTCATCCCCTCGGTTGGCAGTGGAGGTGGGGGCGGCGGCGGCATGGTGACAGGTGGAGTTGGCTGGATGTGGATACATCCCAACTTCCTCTCTGGACGGCGCCGGAGGGCCAGGGTCTCTGTGCCTTGGTGAATGGCATTACTCGACACATCGACCAGAGCCCCCCAGCGAGTCAGCGAGTCCAGCCCGATGATGCAAGGGTCTTGTATTTCAGCCAACCAAAACTCGTGGGTGGCTGCAACATTCCCTGCCTGCACCTGCAGTGCTCTCTTCTCCAGCATGCTGGTTAGTTCCCCAGTCACAGTTCTGATTTTACAGGTGGTGGGCCTCCACTCTGTCTCTGGCAGCACCCAGGACGCACAATGGAAATGGTGGACCCTGTGTCCACAAGGGCCCAGCAGCAGTGTCCACCAATGGAGCAACAAAGATAAAGACCGTGTGCGTGGCCCACTCTGCCGATCTGGGAAGAGTTCTTAATGGGGGATATGGTCGGTTGCCATCCCGTTCTAGTTTTCCGACTGGAGTGCGCTACGGTGTCGTGGTGCAGGGGCAGGGCACTCACGGGCCCTGTGCCCCGCTTCTCCACAGCGGTAGCATGGATCACGAGGCGACCAAGGTCTGAAGGGTGGTTGGCGTCGGCCTGGTTGCTTTCGGCGTGGTGATGGACAAGCCTGCAGACGACCCCTCTTTCGACGTCTCCTTCATCTGCGTGGACCTCAGCCTGACGCACTCGGGGTCTTGGTTGGTTTTGTGGGGTAATCACAGCCTCCACCCTCTCTGCCTCTTCCAATGCAGTCTTGAAGGCTGTAGGTGCCGTGATGCGGAGGTGCTCCTTCAGTCTCCGGGGTGAACCCCTGGATGAAGGCTCTCACGGCTAACTCGTCACGAGCTGGTGGATCAAAGGTGGGGTAGCCACGATGTGCAAAGAAGTGCACGTCTGCTGCATAGTTTCCCAGGGTCTCGCCCTCTTGGCGGCGCCGGCGGGCCAGTCGGTCTCGCAAGCTGTCAGTAGAGACCCGCTGACCAAAGCGTCGTTCTAAAGCAGCGGCCAGTGTCTCATAATCCTGCTGTTCTGATGGCATAAGGTCGAGCAATACCTGCAGCGCATTCCCTTCGAGCGCCAGGGCAACATGAGCAGCAGTGTCTTGGGTGCTCCACTGGTTGTGACTTGCTACCAGTTTCACTTGAGCTAGGTATGGCTCCAGGGCAGTGATGCCCGCATACCGTGGGAGCTTGGAGATGCTTGGGGATGACAGCATCACATTTGCAGGGGGTGCTGGGGTGGTAGTGACGTTGGTCAGCGAAGTGGTGAGGGTGACCGGTGACGTAATGGCGGCGGCAGGCGGCGGCATGGCGGCTGCTGATAGTGGATGGGCGGCGGCCGGCACCGGCGATGAGACGGCGGTGGAGACAGAGCCGGCCGGCCGTGTCGGGTCCTGAAGGACGAGGGGGGGTTGGCTCCGTCGGCCCTTCCTCCGCGGGACATCTTCTTCCGAACGTCGGTGCTCTTTCCCCGGGAAAGCTCTTTTTCAAGACGCTCGACGAAGTCCTAAACCACACGGAGCTCTACTTTGAAGTTTCTTCTTGACGTTACCATCTTCCATTCGTGGGTATTGGCTGCGATCCTGCTTCTGACACCAGTGTCAAACGTAGAACTAACGAGAAAGATAACTTTTCAGTCTCCTTTATTGAGCTCACGCAGAGACAAGAACTCGAGAGAAATGCGACGCAATACATAGTGGTCATCTACTCGAACAACAAAGTTGATCAAGGTTTCAGTACCAAGGTTATACAACACAACAGAATGACAACTACAATTACACCACACCAACTAGTAATCACATAAACACATAAAACCACATAAAACACTTACAAAACATTTAATAACAACTTACAATCTGCACGCAGTGCCTGATG
This sequence comes from Lampris incognitus, assembly GCF_029633865.1. Classification (NCBI taxonomy): domain Eukaryota; kingdom Metazoa; phylum Chordata; class Actinopteri; order Lampriformes; family Lampridae; genus Lampris; species Lampris incognitus. The sequence continues at coordinate 50,752,084 of NC_079213.1, read as the reverse complement.
GGTAAAACAGGACGGCACAATTCTGACGGGGTAGCGACTTCGCTACATTATAATAATAAAATATAAATATTTATTAATTTAAACACCATGGCAGGACAGGGAAACCGAACGGTTGCCAAAACAACAAACTACTAATAAAAGTAACCCCCCCTCCCCCATGACAGTGCTCAAAAGCACCAAACTTAAATACAGAGGATGGCAACCACTCCTAACCTAGCGTGTATAACAGGAGGTAAGCTACGTGATGGGGTGTATGCCCATCGACATCTTACATTGATCCCCCTGCCCAAAAGAACTAAACAAACTAAAGGCTAAACATAACTCAACATACTACAGACTGAAACTGTTGACATATATGAAATGTGTGCTCTCAATTGTAGAAGTAAATCTTTATTTTTGTATTAACACAGTCCACCGTCATGTGTACATATGACTACTCTGTGACGAACAATGACAACAGTCAATGAAATGCGCTGAGATTGACACGTGGTCTGTGCGTATATAACAGTGCATCCGTCAATAAAATCCCTCTTCCTACGTTTGATTCCGGTAAGAGAAGATTTGACACTCCACTGTGTATTTATTCCTACGTAAAGTTAGCATTTATGTGGGTCTAGCAGTAGCACTGGTATACACGCCAGGATCGCTGAAGATTTCAACTCTGACAACAGGTTATGGACCCAGAGTTACCCAGAGATAGTTATCAAGCGATTTGCCACCGAGAGAAATATCGCAACGTACCGCGTGTGTCGGTTAGCATGCTAGCACCATGAGTAGAAGGGTCGCCGAGTCAAATAGCAGGAGCGAGAGACCCAGGATGGAAAGATTGAGCAGCCGTTGGTCTCGACTAGTCTATGACGGAGATGAAAATAACTATGAACTCTGGGAGACGAAATTTTTGGGTCATCTTGGGTTACAAGGGCTAAAGGACACTATTTTAAATGAGCCTACCGACGATGATGGACGGCCAGTAGATGGAGCGAAAAATGCCGAGGTCTATGCGGCGCTAATCAATTTTCTGGATGATAAAAGTGTGTCGCTGGTAATGCGGGAAGCAGCGGACGATGGGCGGAAAGCACTGAAAATGCTGAGAGACTACTATGCAAGTAAAGGGAAGCCGCGTATCATTAGCCTGTATACAGAACTGACGTCAGTTCAGAAGTCGAGCAGTGAGAGTGTGACTGAATACGTTATCCGCGCAGAGACAGCCAGCACCGCGTTGAGAAACGCTGGTGAGACACTGAGTGATGGGCTGTTAGTAGCAATGATTTTGAAGTGACTACCAGAATCATTCAAACCGTTCGCTATTCATGTCACGCAAAGTGATGTGACAATGCATTTTGCCTAATTCAAAACCAAACTATGGAGCCACGAGGACACTGAGAAAATGCGCGCAACAGCATCCGACAACAACGTCATGAAGGCGCGAGAGCAGCCGAGTGCGAGACCCGCTCTGGCGAGTGCTGGTGATCGAGGAGCCGAGAGTGCGGATATAGTGTGCTTCAGATGTGGCCTGAAAGGACACCAAGCCAGAGCATGCCAACGCAAGCAGTGGTGTAGTCGGTGCAAAAGCACCACACATCGGGACGCAACCTACAGACGGAGGCAGCGGCGGGACGACGCGCGATAAGTGTCCGAGGAGCCGAGCAACAAGGCGTATGCATTCCTGACGAGCGACGGGGACGCGGAGATCCAGCCAGGGCGCAGTGTCAAGATGAGAGGTCTGATGGTGGACACGGGAGCAACTTCACATATCATCACGGATATAGCAAAGTTCAAGAACTTCGACGACAGGTTCCAGGCCGAGACACACTGCGTGGAGTTGGCTGATGGCACAAGGAGCAACGGAATCGCAAAGCAGAGGAGACGCGGAGGTGTGCTTGATCGACAGCAGAGGGCGACGCCACAACACGACGCAGAGACAGGCGTTGTACATCCCCTCATACCCGCAGGACATCTTTTCTGTGAAAGCAGCTACTGCCAGCGGAGCGACCGTAATCTTGAGGAAAGGGAAGGACGTTCTACGAGATAGAGACGGTACACAATTCCACATTCATGAGCATAACAGACTGTACTACTTGCACACAGTAAATTATGAATGTGATGACCAATGTAAAGCGTGCTTTGATATACAGACATGGCATGAGATTCTAGGGCACTGTAATTACGATGATATTCAGAAATTACAAAATGTTGTTGATGGTATGACAATCAAGGGTAAAGTAAACAAATCTACCCTACATTGCGAAGTGTGCACTCAGGGAAAATATATCCAAACTAGGAATAGGGAGCCTGATGTGAGAGCCAAAGCGGCTCTAGAGTTGGTACACACAGATCTACCAGGACCAATATACCCAGAGTCCAGAGGCGGGTAAACATGTACCCGCGTCATCATTCGCTGATCGTTTACTTTCTGAAAAATAAGAGTGACACAGTGCAAGCAACAGAGAAGTTTCTTGCTGACAGCCCCATACGGGAAAATTAAATGTATCAAATCTGACAATGGTACAGAATTCATGGGAAACAATTACCAGGCACTACTCAGCAGAAATGTCTGTGAATGTTCTCATTCATCCAGGTCATGGTTATCCAAAAGAGTTGAATCAAGTGCAACTGGACTTGATATATATCCGTGAAGACGTTTCGCCTCTCATCCAAGAGGCTTCCTCAGTTCGTGCCTTTCTGACTAGACCAAGCTAGTCTGACTGGCTGGTGATGAGACTCAGAATTTATCCTCTTGGAGTCGTTGTCAGAGCTATAGATGTCCATGGCTCTTTGTGTCCCGATGTTTACCAACGCCCGTCAGCAGAAATGCAATTAGGCATGAGACTTCATGACCATACTCACCACATCAGAATGGTACAACTGAGCGAAACTGGCGAACCCTGTTTGACATGGCAAGGTGTATGCTAATAGAGAGCGAGTTGCCAAAAGTGTTAAGGACCTATGCAGTGCAGACAGCAGCTGTAGTGAGGAACACATGCTTTTGCAATCGCACAAAACAGACGCCTTACTTAATGTTGACAGGAAAACGGCCTAACATTTCTAGGATGCAAAAGTTTGGGTCAGTGTGTTATGCATATAAGCATGACAAGAGAAAAATAGACTCGAGGTGTGAGAAACGTGTCTTTGTCGGGTACGACAAGAATAGCCCAGCCTACATGGTCTATTATCCTGTCAATGGGAAAGTGCAGAAGCACAGACTCGTTAAGTTTGTGACAAAAACGATTGCGGAGCAGCAGACACAGACTGACATGATGCCTGATGACGATGACTTCGAGGTGCAGAATAGGGCGAGCAAGACCAGGCAAAATATTGATGTGAGTCCAGGATGTACACAGAGCCAAGTCCCAGTAACTAGGCCTGAGGTGAACAGCCAAACACAGACGGGTGAGCCCAGCCATGAGCCTACATGATACCCTTCTACAGTGAGGAAGAAACCAGGTTATTTAAGTGAATATGTATCTGATGAGGAGAGTGATGATCAGGTACTGACGAACATAGATTACTGTTACAGACTGGTGTGTAATGTACCCCTAACATTCAGGGAAGTGGTAACCTCACCTAACTCAAAGGAATGGATTAATGCAATGGATGACGAAATGAAATCGCTCAGAGAAAATTACACATTTACCCTGACCAACTTACCTGAGGGTAAGAATGCAGTAGGGGGTAGATGGGTATATGCGATTAAGAATGATGTTGATGGATCTGACAAATACAAGGCACGATATAGCGAAGGGATACAGTCAAAAGATGGGTGTAGACTATGAGGAGATATTATCTCCTACTGCTAACTTGACTAGTATCAGAGTGTTGTTGCAAAAAGCAGTGCAGAAAAAACTGATTTTACATCAGTTGGATGATGTAATGATAAACACTTTCCCAATCTTCAGTATTTGCATATTCAGTTCTGCAGCTGCTTCTTCCAACTCCCTTGCGTTTTTTGAGGACTGGTGGCAAAGCCAGTAGAGTTTCGAGAGGAAGATTTCCAAGTGGTTACAGCCTGCCACCTCTTTCAAATAGTCATTCACCGTTAACTCTAAACAATGCGGGAGGCAATGCACTGCCTGCAGTCGAGGATAGTCCTGTTTTAGTCGGGCTATCAGTCCGTTCTTTTCCCCGGTTAGCACAGCCGCCCCGTCTGTGGCTATGCTAATAAGGCTTTTCTTTAGAAACTCTTCATCCATTCCCGCTGCTTGAAGGCTGTTTTTCGGTGCATTACACAGGGATTCTGCATCTGTGCCATGGTCCAGTTCAACTAAGTCCAAAAACACATTATCGACATCTCCATTTCCAGTCACATCGCACCTAACATAAATAATCATGTACGAGCGTCCATGAATTGTGCTTTCATCTATTGTTATGCTGATGCGAGACTCAAGTGATTTGACCTTAGAAACAAATGTCTTTTTCATCTCCTGTGCAATATGCTCCACTATCTGGGCACATGAATGATCAGATCTGTGAGCAATGCCGACTGTTGCGCCATTCATCTCATCAATCTTCAAAAGGGGATTCAGTTTTGTATATGGCAACCTCTCTTTAGCAACGGTGTAAGCTGCTCTGAACGAACTAGCCGTCTCTTTATGTATAGTGGCGCTGAGTTTAGCAGCGTTCTTTGGTAAAAATTTCTTTTCTTTGAGCTCTGCGATTTCCACAGATCGTTTCTGAGCACAGCTGTCACGGTTTATATAAAATCTTTTTACGCAGTTGCTTTTGAATGGGACTCCACACCTTCCCATCAATCCATGCATCAGATAACAGCACTCCTACCCTTTTTTCCGTCTTAGCTTCCTTGCAGACCAGGCACCCGAGACCATCCTTTGTGGACACCAGCCAGGGGCATCGTTCTTTCCACGACCTCCACTGGTCCTCTCCCCAGGTTCGTGGTGTAGCTCCAGCTCCACCATCCTCTTCCTCATTTTGCTCCTCGGCCTCCTCGATTTGAGAACCATCTCTGGTACCGCTCCTGACGTTAGTAGTTGTACTAACATTAGAGCCCAGGCGAACCTATAGGAAGGCATAATGTTAGTTTACATAAACGCACATTAACGTATACTAAACAATGCTAACTAAACGGGAAATTCAAAATTAATCTTAAAGAGTGTTAGCTAGCCATGCTTTTCTGTAGAAAATGCAAAAGACTACATCAAGCCTTACCTCGTTAACGTTAGTGGTGGTCGAGTCCTCTTCAGAAATGTTGCTAGCAGCAGCCGAGCTAACGTTAACGTCGCTGACTTTTTCTGAATCAGCAACTTTTTTAGCTTTTGAGCTGTTAAAACAGAAGTCGAGCAGGCTTGCAGTGAGCTGTCTTTTTGGTGGCCGAGGAGGAGGCATGGTGAAAAATATTGCACATTACCTGATGTAACTAGCTAAGACAATATTAAGACAACATTAATAACGTTCCATCTCTGCACCTTGGCGCCCTTGTCAACGTTTCAAGCATACGGAGTTTCCCAAAACCAAGGTTGCTTTAGGCTATCCTACAGCGCCCCACAGTGTCTCGGTGGTGAAGTGCAGTCAAATGTCCTATTCACGGATGAATAATGTTGCGTAGTTCTTTTCGAAAACATATTTATCTAAAACAATTTATTTAACCAATAGAAAGAATCCTAATAACATTGAAAGATACATTATTTGTGATCAAATAATGTTTTCTCAAATGTTTTTGTAGCCGGGTGGTAAAGAACCGATCTTTCTTCCTGCAGTGAAATGAAATTCGGTACTGCCCCTTTAAGAGATTAAGCTCGACGCAGGGTTATAACGTCACACGCGCGACGCCTAGTGTCAGTCAGAGCGAGGACAGGGTGAAGCATGGTGGACAGAGATGCATAGCAGTCTGCATCGGGACAGTTTTGCTGTAGCTGTTCTTGGCTGAAGTAATACTTGGGGTAGTATTGGTCGAGGATCAATGACCACACCGGGTTATAGAACTCAGGTTTAATCGTGGCTCAGTAGGCAGACGTAATAACCATACATGGTAGTGGTGTAACCATAATAACAGTCCGGGTAGTACATAACACCTAGTGTAGTTCCAGTGGATATACATGGCAATATATCACTACATCCCCCCTGTTTAGTTTTCAATTTTTACAGTATCAAAATACTCTAGAACATTCCAATGTGGTACAATCATTGATCAGCATTGTACAGTCATTACACAGAGGTTGCCTTCTCTTTTTTTTTTTTTTAGACAACACACTCAGAATTGTCCATCTCAAAAAAACAAACATATTCAGAGCCCTCCTTTTGTGTGTGATTGTCTCTACTCATAGTCCTTGTAGTGAGCTGGTTTGGAAACAGCTCTTCCATATATTGTGCGTACTGTCTTGTGTGTTTCACAGGTTTGGCTGGAAGACGTTCCAGCTGCATGAGTGTCCCGTTGAGGTTCTGTGAAGCGGGTTCTTGCGCTCCTCAGTGCATCGGGGTGGTGAATTTCCCGCAGGTGGCTCCTGCCACGTCTGAGTTTGTTCCCATTTGATGTTTGCACAATGTAGCTCCTTGGCTCATCGCACTTTTGTACGACGGTGGCTGGATACCAAGTCCCTTTTTCCTTGTTTAGGACAGATACGTGCTGTCCGGGACCGAGTGGAGGTAGTTCTCTGCCGCTGCTGCGGTCATGATGTTCCTTCATGTTTGCTGTTCTCTGCTCCAGGTGGAGTCGGTTTTCCTCCTTGCCTGGGTCCCCTCGACTCGGCAGCAGGATGGTGACTGGCCTTCCGAAGATCAGTTCTGCTGGTGATGGTAGTTTACTGTCGATGGGTGTTTCTCTGACTTGTAGTAAGGCCACTTGTATGTTACCTCCTTGTCTCATGGTTTTCTTCACAATGGATTTGATGTGTCGCACATGCCTCTCAATTAATCCATTGCTTTTTGGATAGTGGGGTGAGCTTGTCACGTGCCTGATTCCCCAGTCAGCCGTGAATTTCTGGAACACGTGCCCTGTGTACTGGGGTCCATTATCTGTAAGTATCTCGTCAGGCCTTCCAAAAAGAGACATGTACATTTCCATTTTTTGTGCAACTGCCCGGCTGGACACAGGCACGGGCATTTCATCCACTAGAGGGAACTTAGAATATCTGTCCACAGTCAGTAAATACTGATGTCCATCGATCTCGAATAGATCAGAAGCTAGAAATTGCCATGGTTTTGACGGTGTGTTGTGTGAGTTGAGAGGTTGCTATGGATTTGCATCCTGATGTTCCATGCATACGCTACATGACCTGCAGACTCTTTCGATGTCATCATTCATTCTGATCCAGTAGACACTTTCTCTCGCCAGTCGCCGTGTCTTTTCGATGCCCTGGTGTCCTACATGCAGCTGTTCGAGTATAGAATCAGTCATGGAGTCTGGGAAGAGCACCTGTCTGCCTTTGAATATGACTCCTGCTTCAACTGCGAGCTCATCTCTGAATGACCAGTACTCACGTAGTTGTCTTGGTAGAGCTTTGATGTTGTCTGGCCATCCCTGGTGGATCAGCTCTTTCAGTGCATTGAGTCTGGGGTCGCTGGTGGTTTCCGTGCGGAGTGCGTCCTGTTTCTCGGGAGAGAAGTTTATCATTGCAACAGTGAGCATCTCTGTGTCCTCGACTTCTGCCTCTATTCCGTCAATGCGATCGTCCAGCTCGATGTTGCCGTTGTTCTCAGGGTTGGGTAGTCGGCTGAGTGTGTCTGCCAGGACCATCTGGTTTCCTGGTCGATACGTCACCTCGTAGTTGTATCCTTGTGTTTTTATCAGCATTCGCTGAAGCCGTGGCGGGGCGGCATGCAGTGGCTTTGTGCATATGGTAGCGAGGGGTTTGTGGTCTGTAACTGCAATGAATGACTTCCCATACAGGTAGGTATGGTATCGCTGCATTCCATAGACTATGGCCAGCATTTCTCGCTCTATGTTGCTGTACCTGGATTGGCAGTCGTCCAGTGTCTTTGAGCCAAAAGCTATGGGTCTTTTGTTCTGCACTAATGCCACGCCCAGTCCTTTCTGTGATGCATCGACCTCAAGTGTCAGAGGTGTGCTTGGATCATAGTACTTCAGGCAGTCATGTTCGTTGATAACTGATTTCAGGTCCTCAAAGCTCTTTTGGTGGTCAGTGTCCCATGTCCAAGGCACGTCACTTTTCAGCAGCACCCTCAGTGTGTGTGCTTTGTCTGCGAACTTTGGGATGTAGGGTGACAGGTAGGTCAGCATCCCCAAGAATCTGCTCAGTTCATCTTTGTTCTGGGGTGTCGGCATTTTCTGGATGTCCCTGATTTTGGCTGGGTCAGGTTTGATACCTTTGTCTGTGTACAGGTTGCCAAAGAATGAGATGCTTGTCTGTTTGATTGTGCACTTGTCACTGTTGAACACAATACCTGTCTTGGCTGCTCTCTCCATCAGGTTGGTCAGGTTCCTGTCATGCTCCTCTTCGCTTGCTCCGTAGACTGCGATATCATCGGCTATGCTGACGACACCGTCGAGCCCCTCCAGGATTTGGTCCATCTTTGCCTGGAAGAAATCTTGAGAGACACTGAGACCAAATGGCAAACGTTTCCAGCAGTATCTACCAAATGGAGTTCGGAATGTTGTTAGCAGTTGTGACTCTTCCTCTAGGTGTATTGACCAATATCCAGCTTTTGCGTCAAGTTTGCTGAATGTTTTTGCATTTGCAAACTTCGGGTTCAGTTCCTCCACAGTAGGAATCTTGTGTGGGCATCTCCTAAGGCTGGCATTAAGCTTTTGGGGGTCTAAGCATATGCGAAGGGAACCGTCTTTCTTTGTGCTGTATGCCGGACTCGAGCACCAGTCTGTGTGCTGTTCTACTTTTCTTAACACATCTTGTTCGACTAGGTTATTCAGTTCATCTTTCAGTTTGTCTTTGATGTGAATGCTGCACTTACGTGGTGGGTCTATGAATGGTTCAGCATCCTTTTTCAGGGAGAGGTTGGCCTTTCCACTGAAGTTGCCAATTTTGTCAAACTGATCTGGGTATGCTCTCTTTAGGTCTGCACTGTTAGATATGGTCATTTTGGGTTTTGTCTGTCTTGTGTTGACTTTCTTCTGGTTTGCATGTCCTTTCTCGGTCACTGCATCTACATTGACAGTCACTAGGTTTAACAGTTCACATGTTGGCAGCCGAACTATGGCTGGCCCTGGTACGTCTACAACATAGAACTTTGCATTGATCCATTTGGATTCTTTGTACTGGCATGGAATGTCAATGGTGCCTAGGCAGGAGATGGCGTGACCAATGTATGCAGATAGCCTCCTGTTGGATTTTTTCAGTCGTTTCTGGGTGCATGCATTTTCACCGTACATCTGCTTGAAGGTACGCAATGGGAGTGTGTTGCCTGACGCACCTGTGTCTATCTTCAGACGTAGTGTGTATCCACGACCAGGTAGGTCAGGTGGTGTCACCTTCAGGACTGTGTACGCCTCCTCTCTGGCCGGCTTGCTGTCTATGCTATGCATGCACTTTTCACTGATAGTTATGGAGTGGAACTGTTTCTGGTAAGTACTTTCGTTCTCACTGTCTGTTTCACTGCTACTCTCTACAGCATGTATGCGAGTCCTGTTCTGTTGCTTTTTGTCTATATAGGTTTTGCGCTTGTGCTGTTTGTCTTGTGGTGTGTGGGACTTACTTCCCCCGCTCCTGCTCTGGCTGGAGTGTTCCTGGCACTCTCGTTTGGCCTTCCTGCAGCACCGCTCCCAGTGACCTTTTGCACCACACGCATTGCATTCATCATCATATGCAGGACATCGACATGGTTTGTGGCTTCTCCCACAGTTACGACATATGCGGTCCCTGTCCACAGCGTGGATTCTCTCATTGTGTGACAGGCTAAGTTTGTCTAACTGTTCATTGCCTGTTGTCAGGGCTTCATATTTTCGTCCCTCGGCCAGAACCTCTGCTAAGGAATATCCTTTTGGTTTGCTCTATAGATCATTCCTCAGGGCATCATGGGGAGTGCTCGCAATAATAAGCTCAATCATACGCTCGTTAAGCTCTTCGTCTGAAAACTGACATTTCTGTGCTAGTGTTCTGGCTCTGGTCACAAAATCATCAATATTCTCATCTGGTTTCTGTCTGTGTTGCATCAGTTGCAGTCTATGGATTCTGAAATTTACGTTCAACTTTAGCTGTTTTTCAAAGAAGTCCCATAGTTTGGCAGGCTTTTTCTTTTCATCATCAGTGAGACCACTGGCGTTCAGTCTTTTTAATCCTTCATCTCCGATTCCACGACATATTTTCCTAGCTTGTTTAGCTGCGCCATTTATTTCTTCATCTTCTAAATACAGAGTCATTTTCTGTGTATACAGTGAAATTGCCTCACCCAGGTCCGGGTCGGACCAATTCATCGTCGGTAGATGCGATGCCATGACGTCTCCTGTTACTAGCTAGCTAGTTAGCTTTGCGGCTAGCTCAGTTCCGGCGCACTCTTGCTTGAATGATGACATAAATTATCCACGGACAATTTTATCAGTCTATCTTCATTCTTCATAGAGAGTACTTTACCGCTGCCATCATGAAGTAATACTTGGGGTAGTATTAGTCGAGGATCAATGACCACACCGGGTTATAGAACTCAGGTTTAATCGTGGCTCAGTAGGCAGACGTAATAACCATACATGGTAGTGGTGTAACCATAATAACAGTCCGGGTAGTACATAACACCTAGCGTAGTTCCAGTGGATATACATGGCGTTGTAGTGATATAATGTAACTATAACATTGACAAAATCCCCTTCAAACTTTCTTCGTTCCACAAACAAATGTTACTGGCATGGTGTCTAATTTACAAACACAACTTTTCTCCTCACAGGTTTTTTATTTGGAATAATAGATATTTGCTGTATAAAAACAAATCTATCTTTTTCAAACAGTGGTTTGACAACAATATGCTTTTGATTAGTCAGTTGTTTAACCAACATGGGCAACTTTACAATTATGTTGAATTCATTCAACATTATAGATTCCCTGTTACACCTAAAGAATTTTCTATTGTTTTTGATTCTGTTCCCTCTGGTATTGTTTCAATTTTCAAAGGTGTTAATGTGAATGTTAATCTCCCTATATCAGTAGATGTAACTGAAACAACTGTTGGGAAAGCATGCTTTTCATGGAACACCAAGAACAAAAACAAGATTATTCGTCAACTCTTTCAACAAGATATTATTAGCTCACCCTCTGCTTTTCTTATTGGTCTGCCTTTGTTGGGGAAAAAATTGTTTGGGAAGAAATTTGGCTTTTACCTCATAAGTTCCTCTTGACTAATAAAGTAAAATAAATATCTTTCAAAATTATTCATAGATTCTATCCAGCTAATCATTATTTGCAGAGACTTAAGAAGGACATTGATGTGAGTTGTTCTCTCTGTGGTTTGTTTAATGAAACATTGGTTCTTTTATTTTGGTCTTGCCCAGACACTAAACAACTGTGGAGTAGGTTGTCTCGTTTGATTATTGATCATATTTACCCTGAGTTGGAAAAATGTATTGTTTGGATATACTGAATTTGATAGGAACCTCGATTCTCAGTATTATTTAATCAATTTGCTAATTATCTTAACAACATTTTAGATTCACAGATCTAAATTCTCTAGCAAGAAACCTAATTTTCCTGAGCTGTCTGCGTATATCAAAATAATATATTTCATCAATATCTAATAGTGAAAATAAAAAAGCTGTAAAAACATATAAGCACTTTATGATTTACAAAATATTTAGTTAAGTATGTAATTTATTTGTTTTACTTTATACAATCCCCCTGGTGTATTTATGTTAATGTTTATGATAATATGTGTGTTAATGTTGTATATATTTAATAATGTGACTATTGTTTATTGACATTGTTGTATGCTATTTTTGTTCACTTTTGTTAATAAAGTTCTTTAAAAAAAAAGAATTGGTCAGACCCGGACCTGGGTGAGGCAATTCACTGTATAAACAGAAAATGACTCTGTATTTAGAAGATGAAGAAATAAATGGCGCAGCTAAACGAGCTAGGAAAATATGTCGTGGAATCGGAGATGAAGGATTAAAAAGACTGAACGCCAGTGGTCTCACCAATGATGAAAAGAAAAAGCCTGCCAAATTATGGGACTTCTTTGAAAAACAGCTAAAGTTGAACGTAAATTTCAGAATCCATAGACTGCAACTGATGCAACACAGACAGAAACCAGATGAGAATATTGATGATTTTGTGACCAGAGCCAGAACACTAGCACAGAAATGTCAGTTTTCAGACGAAGAGCTTAACGAGCGTATGATTGAGCTTATTATTGCGAGCACTCCCCATGATGCCCTGAGGAATGATCTATAGAGCAAACCAAAAGGATATTCCTTAGCAGAGGTTCTGGCTGAGGGACGAAAATATGAAGCCCTGACAACAGGCAATGAACAGTTAGACAAACTTAGCCTGTCACACAATGAGAGAATCCACGCTGTGGACAGGGACCGCACATGTCGTAACTGTGGGAGAAGCCACAAACCATGTCGATGTCCTGCATATGATGATGAATGCAATGCGTGTGGTGCAAAAGGTCACTGGGAGCGGTGCTGCAGGAAGGCCAAACGAGAGCGCCAGGAACACTCCAGCCAGAGCAGGAGCAGGGGAAGTAAGTCCCACACACCACAAGACAAACAGCACAAGCGCAAAACCTATATAGACAAAAAGCAACAGAGCAGGACTCGCATACACGCTGTAGAGAGTAGCAGTGAAACGGACAGTGAGAACAAAAGTACTTATCAGAAACAGTTCTACTCCATAACTATCAGTGAAAAGCGCATGCATAGCATAGACAGCAAGCCGGCCAGAGAGGAGGCGTACACGGTCCTGAAGGTGACACCACCTGACCTACCTGGTCGTGGATACACACTACGTCTGAAGATAGACACAGGTGCGTCAGGCAACACACTCCCATTGCGTACCTTCAAGCAGATGTACGGTGAAAATGCATGCACCCAGAAACGACTGAAAAAATCCAACAGGAGGCTATCTGCATACAGTGGTCACGCCATCTCCTGCCTAGGCACCATTGACCTTCCATGCCAGTACAAAGAATCCAAATGGATCAATGCAAAGTTCTATGTTGTGGACGTACCAGGGCCAGCCATAGTTGGGCTGCCAACATGTGAACTGTTAAACCTAGTGACTGTCAATGTAGATGCAGTGACCGAGAAAGGACATGCAAACCAGAAGAAAGTCAACACAAGACAGACAAAACCCAAAATGACCATATCTAACAGTGCAGACCTAAAGAGAGCATACCCAGATCAGTTTGACAAAATTGGCAACTTCAGTGGAAAGGCCAAGCTCTTCCTGAAAAAGGATGCTGAACCATTCATAGACCCACCACGTAAGTGCAGCATTCACATCAAAGACAAACTGAAAGATGAACTGAATAACCTAGTCGAACAAGATGTGTTAAGAAAAGTAGAACAGCACACAAACTGGTGCTCGAGTCCGGCATACAGCACAAAGAAAGACGGTTCCCTTCGCATATGCTTAGACCCCCAAAAGCTTAATGCCAGCCTTAGGAGATGCCCACACGAGATTCCTACTGTGGAGGAACTGAACCCGAAGTTTGCAAATGCAAAAACATTCAGCAAACTTGACGCAAAAGCTGGATATTGGTCAATACACCTAGAGGAAGAGTCACAACTGCTAACCACATTCCGAACTCCATTTGGTAGATACTGCTGGAAACGTTTGCCATTTGGTCTCAGTGTCTCTCAATATCTCTTCCAGGCAAAGATGGACCAAATCCTGGAGGGGCTCGACGGTGTCGTCAGCATAGCCGATGATATCGCAGTCTACGGAGCAAGCGAAGAGGAGCATGACAGGAACCTGACCAACCTGATGGAGAGAGCAGCCAAGACAGGTATTGTGTTCAACAGTGACAAGTGCACAATCAAACAGACAAGCATCTCATTCTTTGGCAACCTGTACACAGACAAAGGTATCAAACCTGACCCAGCCAAAATCAGGGACATCCAGAAAATGCCGACACCCCAGAACAAAGATGAACTGAGCAGATTCTTGGAGATGCTGACCTACCTGTCACCCTACATCCCAAAGTTCGCAGACAAAGCACACACACTGAGGGTGCTGCTGTAAAGTGACGTGCCTTGGACATGGGACACTGACCACCAAAAGAGCTTTGAGGACCTGAAATCAGTTATCAACGAACATGACTGCCTGAAGTACTATGATCCAAGCACACCTCTGACACTTGAGGTCGATGCATCACAGAAAGGACTGGGCGTGGCATTAGTGCAGAACAAAAGACCCATAGCTTTTGGCTCAAAGACACTGGACGACTGCCAATCCAGGTACAGCAACATAGAGCGAGAAATGCTGGCCATAGTCTATGGAATGCAGCGATACCATACCTACATGTATGGGAAGTCATTCATTGCAGTTACAGACCACAAACCCCTCGCTACCATATGCACAAAGCCACTGCATGCCGCCCTGCCACGGCTTCAGCGAATGCTGATAAAAACACAAGGATACAACTACGAGGTGACGTATCGACCAGGAAACCAGATGGTCCTGGCAGACACACTCAGCCGACTACCCAACCCTGAGAACAACAGCAACATCGAGCTGGACGATCGCATTGACGCAATAGAGGCAGAAGTCGAGGACACAGAGATGCTCACTGTTGCAATGATAAACTTCTCTCCCGAGAAACAGGACGCACTCCGCACAGAAACCACCAGCGACCCCAGACTCAATGCACTGAAAGAGCTGATCCACCAGGGATGGCCAGACAACATCAAAGCTCTACCAAGACAACTACGTGAGTACTGGTCATTCAGAGATGAGCTCGCAGTTGAAGCAGGAGTCATATTCAAAGGCAGACAGGTGCTCTTCCCAGACTCCATGACTGATTCTATACTCGAACAGCTGCATGTTGCACACCAGGGCATCGAAAAGACACGGCGACTGGCGAGAGAAAGTGTCTACTGGATCAGAATGAACGATGACATCGAAAGAGTCTGCAGGTCATGTAGCGTATGCATGGAACATCAGGATGCAAATCCAAAGCAACCTCTCAACTCACACAACACACCGTCAAAACCATGCCATTCCCTAGCTTCTGATCTATTCGAGATCGATGGACATCAGTATTTACTGATTGTGGACAGATATTCTAAGTTCCCTCTAGTGGATGAAATGCCCGTGCCTGTGTCCAGCCGGGCAGTTGCACAAAAAATGGAAATGTACATGTCTCTTTTTGGAAGGCCTGACGAGATATTTACAGATAATGGACCCCAGTACACAGGGCACGCGTTCCAGAAATTCACGGCTGACTGGGGAATCAGGCACGTGACAAGCTCACCCCACTATCCAAAAAGCACTGGATTAATTGAGAGGCATGTGCGACACATCAAATCCATTGTGAAGAAAACCATGAGACAAGGAGATAACATACAAGTGGCCTTACTACAGGTCAGAGCAACACCCATCGACAGTAAACTACCATCACCAGCAGAACTGATCTTCGGAAGGCCAGTCACCACCCTGCTGCCAAGTCGAGGGGACCCAGGCAAGGAGGAAAACCGACTCCACCTGGAGCAGAGAACAGCAAACATGAAGGAACATCATGACCGCAGCAGCAGCAGAGAACTACCTCCACTCGGTCCCGGACAGCACGTATCTGTCCTAAACAAGGAAAAAGGGACTTGGTATCCAGCCACCATCGTACAAAAGTGCGATGAGCCAAGGAGCTACATTGTGCAAACATCAAATGGGAACAAACTCAGACGTGGCAGGAGCCACCTGTGGGAAATTCAATAACCCCATGCACTGAGGAGCGCAAGAACCCGCTTCACAGAACCTCAACGGGACACTCATGCAGCTGGAACTTCTTCCAGCCAAACCTGTGAAACACACAAGACTACGCACAAGATATGGAAGAGCTGTTTCCAAACCAGCTCACTACAAGGACTATGAGTAGAGACAATCACACACAAAAGGAGGGCTCTGAATATCTTTATTGTTTTTTGAGATGGACAATTCTGTGTGTTGTCTAAAAAAAAAAAGGGAAGGCAACCTCTGTGTAATGTAAAAATTGAAAACTAAACAGGGGGGATGTAGTGATATAACGCCATGTATATCCACTGGAACTACACTAGGTGTTATGTACTACCCGGACTGTTATTATGGTTACACCACTACCATGTATGGTTATTACGTCTGCCTACTGAGCCACGATTAAACCTGAGTTCTATAACCCGGTGTGGTCATTGATCCTCGACCAATACTACCCCAAGTATTACTTCAGCCAGCCACGCTGAGGAGGCCATCTTGAAACGTGGCTGCAAGTGAGCGGCAAAGCCCACTACTGTATTTCATTTGTATGTATTTCATTTGGGTACATTTTCATTTGTATATTTTATTTTCATGCAGTCGTGATCTATTTTTATTCTCCTATCGACCGCTGTCCTCCTATTGAAGTGAGGCAGCATTCAGAATACAAACCCCAAAAATAGAATTTTGTGTTGTCCGGTGAGTTCATTACCCTAAGGACCCATCACATTTTGGTACCAGGAGTGGGGTTTTTTGATGATAAAGGGACCTCAGAATTCTCCAAATATGCCAGGCCTAATAGGAATGAATATTATTAGTCGATGTCGGCAGCTAGTACAGGGTGAGTCTGAAATTACTTTAGGTGGAGAGTTACAGTCAGATCGGAGAGACGCATTCCAGCAGATGCAAAGGGCTACCATCGTGGGCAAAATGACCGTCGCTAGAGTAGCTGGAAAGGACAATGTACACATACCTGCTTCATCAGTAGCTACAATAATGGCAAAAGGGTTAGCACCTAGATCAGAGAAAGGTGCCCGCAGCATGCTGTTAGAACCCATGAACGCACCGCTACCTCATGGGATGATAGTTGTTCCTGCTCTTGTGTCGTCACAGGGCCAGTCCTTCCCAGTGCAGGTGGTGAATTTCTCACCAGAAGATATCTGGTTACAACCAAGAACCCGGTTAGGTACTTTGTCAGAGGTAGAGTGTGTCCGTACTAACCAGGCTTGTGAGGTCAGCTAGCATTGAGCGGATCACTGTTGATGAGAAAAGTGGTCCGCCAACTCAGGACAGGTCACAGCAGATCCTGGATAAATTAGACATAGGTGGTACTCCTGAGCAGAAAGCACCATTGTGTGATTTGCTGATGAGATTTTCAGACATCTTTGCTATGAGTGATGATGACCTTGGTTACACATACAGTTGAACACAAGATTAACTTAGTAGATGACATCCCAGTGACCCAGCCATACAGACGCATTCCCCCGACTCAGTACAATGAGGTTAGAGAGCACATCACTAAACTACTACAGAAGGGTGTGATAGAAGAAAGCACGTCTGCTTACGCCTCACCTATTGTTGTGGTCAGGAAATCTGACAACAGCCTCAGGCTATGTGTTGACTACAGAAGGCTAAATGCCAAGACTAACCGTGACGCTTTCCCATTGCCAAGAATAGATCAGAGCTTTGATACGCTCCAGGGGGCTAAGTACTTCTCATCTATTGATTTAGCCAGTGGGTATCACCAGGTGGCAGTACGGGAGAGCGACCGACACAAAACCGCGTTTACGACTCCATTTGGAATTTACCAATACACACGCAAGCCGTTTGGTGTTTGTAATGGGCCATCCACCTTCCAACGCTGTATGCAGGCGACCATGAATGATTTGATTATGTTAGTATTGTTGTGGTTACACCGCCCCGAGCTGCCTCCCCGGCACGTTCAAGCCACTCCCCCAGCTCGGACGTGCCGGAAACATCCGAGCGCTCGGCTCGCGCTCTGAGACGAGCGCTGCACTGCACCAGGTGTTTGCCATCATCCATCAGGCACACCTGTGGCAATCAGGCAGCCTTCTACAAGAAGCCTCCCAGAACGTCTCTCAGTGCTTCGACGTACTGAACCCTGCGGTGAAGTTCTGATAAGCCCTCCAGCGTTCCTTGCTTTCTGTTTATTCCCCAGTGTCTTATCTTCGTGTCTCTGTTTCCTCCCAAGACTCTCCCTCCGCGATTTCCACGGCTCCCCGCGTCTCCCTCGTCCCCAGCGACCTTCACGTTTCTCCCCGGACCTCTCCTGCGATCTCCCCCCTTGTCCCTCTACCTGGACCCCTCCTTTCGGACTCGACTTCCCGGATCTCGGACCTGGACTTTCCCGGACAACCCCTCTTGGATCACGGACTGGACTTTCTCGCCAGGTGCACGCACATTTCTTCAACACCTTCTGGTCATTTACATACCGCAACACACATTGGCTAAAAACACTCACACATAGTTATACACGCAAACCACGGGACACCACACATAGTTTATTCACACATCCCACTAACAGAACGCCTTTTTTCACCATACATTCCCCTCCCACAATAAAACCCCCCTTTGTAGACTTAGAAGTCATCTCGTGTCTGTCTGTCTTGGGTTTCGCCACACGGGTCAGGTTCTGGTGCGCGAGCATAACAGAACGTCGAAGCCATTATGGACCCAGGCAAACCCAAGGAGCGGACGGTCCCTGTGACGCCCCTGAGCCCCGTCCCCCTAGAGGCAGTAGTAAGAAGTCACAGTTGCCAACTTGCCTCTCTCTGCTCAGAGCTTACTACTGCCTTCACCCGTGTCACCGGAGAGATCAGCGATCTTCAGTCCGGCTCCCAGGCCGCGACGAGCACGTTAGATGCCCTCACCGCGCAGATCGCTGCACTCTCCACAGCGGTCTCCAGGATGAGCGACCACCCTGCCCTGGCCTCGGTCTCTGCCCCCAGCTCGGCCTCCGGTTTCCCCGTTCCTGGTCCCGACGTTCCCCCTCCGAGTCAACCCCCACTGGACCCCCGGTGCGAGCCTAACCTCCCCTGCCCCAAGGCCTTCGGTGGGGAGTTCGAGCTGTGCAGGGGTTTCGTTGGTCAGTGTGAGCTCCTGTTCAAACACCAGCCAGCTAGGTATAGGACAGGAGAGACCAAGGTAGCCCTTGTCATGTCCCTCCTCACCGGCAAAGCCCTCAGCTGGGCCATAGCGACGGTAGGCCATACCGAGCAGCTCGCCTCGGACTATGGTGCCTTCCGCCGCGAGTTCAATCTGGTGTTCGACCACCCAGCTGACGGGCAGGACGCTGCCGGCCGCCTCCATTCCATCCAACAGGGAGCCAGGTCGGTGGCAGAGTATTCCCTGGAGGTAAGGATACTCGCGGCAGACAGTGGGTGGGATGACACTGCGCTCAAGAGCGCGTACAGGAGGGGGCTGAGCGAGCCCATCAAAGATCTTATCGTTCGGGACCGCCCTGCCTCCTTCAACGAGCTCGTCACCCTCGCCCTCCAGATGGACGAACGGCTGCGGGAGCGGCGCCAGGAACGCGCCCCACGCGCTGGCCCCTCCCATAGACCAACCCCCGTCCGTCCTACCGGTGCCTTCCCTGGGTCAGCGTCCCGTGGGCTCTCTCCACCCTCACACTCCACCTCGCAACCCTGGGTGGCTTCTGGATCCAGGCCGGAGGAGGAGCCCATGCAGTTGGGTCGGTCACGGCTCCCGCTGGAAGTTAGGGAGCAGAGGATGCATGGCCACCTCTGCCTCTACTGCGGGAGGTCGGGCCACTATATCAAGGCCTGCCCGACTCGCCCAAAAAGACCCGGCTCACTAGTGAGGGGTGTCCTAGTGAGTCTGACGACCCTTCCTCAGCCCCAGCCCAAGAAGGAGCACAACCACCTCTTTCCGGTCACTCTCACCTGGGGTAACCGCTCACTGTCTGTTGGTGCACTCCTGGATTCGGGGGCGGACGAGTGTTTGATGGACACCTCGCTGGCCCGGCAGGCCGGCATTCCACTCGTCCCCCTAGACACACCCCTCACAGCCCAAGCCCTAGATGGACGTTCACTAGGTAAAATCACACACAGCACTGCTTCCCTCACCCTCACTCTTTCGGGAAATCACGTGGAAGCTATCAGTTTCTTGGTTTTGCACGCCCCCACAGCGCCCCTGGTGTTAGGAAGACCGTGGTTGGAACGGCACGATCCCTACATCTCTTGGTCTACTGGGCGGATTTTGGGTTGGAGCGTTGCGTGTCATGCCAACTGCCTTCACTCCGCCCACTCCCCGTCCAGCGGCCTCAGACCCGTGCCTCCTCCCACGGATCTCACTGGTGTTCCTTCCATTTATCACGATTTAGCCCCTGTATTTAGTAAAGAGTGCACTTTCCCTCCCCCCTCACCGTCCCTATGATTGTGCCATAGATCTCTTTCCCGGGGCCGCCCTTCCCACCGGTCGGTTGTATAACCTCTCCGTCCCAGAGAAGGAGGCTATGCGCAATTATATCAGAGTCCCTGGCCTCAGGAATCATAAGGCCCTCGTCTTCCCCGGTGGCGGCGGGCTTCTTTTTTGTGGCAAAGAAGGAGGGCAGCCTGAGGCCTTGCATAGATTATCGTATGTTAAATAATATCACGGTGAAAAATAAATACCCACTCCCCCTTATGAGTTCCACGTTCGAGCCACTCACTCACGCCACGGTGTTCACGAAGCTGGACCTGCGCAGCGCATACCACCTGGTGCGCATCCGGGAAGGGGATGAATGGAAGACGGCCTTCAACACCCACCTAGGGCATTTCGAGTACCTCGTTATGCCCTTCGGCCTCACCAACGCCCCGGCCGTCTTCCAGGCATTGGTCAACGACGTGCTCCGGGACATGCTGAACACGTTCGCGGTGGTGTACCTGGATGACATACTCGTGTTCTCCAGGACTGAGGAGGAACACCACCAGCATGTCCGCCTGGTCCTCCAACGGCTGCTGGAGAACAGGCTCTTCGTGAAAGCCGAGAAGTGCGTGTTCCACTCCGCCTCCGTGGAGTTCCTTGGCCACATCGTGGAGAAGGGGCTCGTCCGCACTGACCCCAGGAAGACCCGAGCGGTGGAGGAGTGGGCACGGCCCACCAACAGGACGCAACTCCAGCGCTTCCTGGGGTTTGCAAACTTCTACCGGCGCTTCATCAGGGGGTTCAGCCGTGTGGCCGCCCCCCTCACTGCACTCACCTCCAACCTCCGCCCTTTCTCCTGGAACTCGGAGGCGGAAGCCGCCTTCTTGGCCCTGAAGAGGCTGTTCACAACGGCTCCGGTGCTCGCCCACCCGGACCCGTGCAGACAGTTCATCGTGGAGGTGGACGCATCGGACACGGGCATCGGAGCCGTCCTCTCCCAGCGGTCGGAGGAGGACCAGAAGATCCACCCGTGCGCCTTCTTCTCCCGGCGTTTCAGTCCTGCGGAGAAGAATTATGACATCGGCAACAGGGAGTTGCTGGCCGTCCACGCCGCCCTAGAGGAGTGGAGACACTGGCTGGAGGGAGCAGGGCAGCCGTTCATCGTATGGTCCGATCACAAAAACCTGACCTACGTACGGACGGCTAAGAGGCTCAACCCCAGGCAGGCGCGCTGGGCTCTCTTCTTCAGCCGGTTCGACTTCACCCTCACCTACCGCCCGGGCACCAAGAACGTCAGGGCAGACGCCCTCTCCCGTCTGTTTCCCGAGGGGTCCCCTGACGCCCCAGACACCATCCTTCCCCCGGCCCGGGTGGTGGGCGCCGTGACCTGGGCCATCGAATCAGTGGTGAGAAGGGCCCAGCGCGCCCATCCCGACCCAGGCAATGGACCCCGGAACCGGCTATTTGTGCCTCCCTCTGTCCGGCCCCAGGTGCTGGAGTGGGGCCACTCCAGCCATCTTGCCTGCCACCCCGGTGTCTACCGAACGGCGGCCTTCATCCGCAGGGGTTTCTGGTGGCCCACCATGGAGGCAGACACCAGAGAGTTCGTGGCAGCCTGCACCACCTGCGCCCGCAGCAAGGCTCTCCATCGCCCTCCAGCAGGTCTCCTGCGCCTCCTTCCTGTCCCCGGCCGACCTTGGTCCCACATTGCCTTGGACTTTGTAACTGGCCTCCCCGTGTCCCAAGGCAATGACACCACCCTGACCATTGTCGACCGGTTTTCCAAGGCCGTCCATTTTGTTGCCCTCACCTCTCTCCCCTCTGCAGCCGAGACGGCGGACCTTCTCGTCTCCCACGTCGTCCGACCTCATGGGATTCCCCTGGACATTGTCTCTGACCGTGGTCCCCAGTTCACTTCGAAGGTATGGCAGGCCTTCTGTAAGGGGATTGGGGCCACGGTCAGCCTCTCCTCCGGGTATCACCCCCAGACCAATGGGCAGGCAGAGCGGGCCAATCAAGCCCTGGAGGCGGCTTTGCGTTGCGTTACCACCAGCAACCCCGCCTCCTGGAGCAAGTACCTGCCCTGGGTGGAGTACTCGCTCAACTCCATGGAGAGTTCGGCTACCGGTTTGTCCCCCTTCGAGTGTTCCCTGGGCTATCAACCCCCTCTGTTCCCCCATCAGGAGTTGGAGGTAGCGGTCCCGTCCACGAGGGCCCATCTCCGCCGATGCCGGCGCGTTTGGAAGACCGCCCGGGCCGCTATGTTGCAAGCTACAGAGCGGGCCCGGCGCAGCGCCAACCGGCGGAGAGTGCCGGCCCCAGCTTATCGACCTGGCCAGAGGGTATGGCTCCTGGCCCGGGACCTGCCCCTCCCTACCCTCAACCGGAAGCTGGCTCCCCGCTACGTCGGTCCCTACACCATCGACCGCATCGTCAACCCTTCGGCGGTGCGTCTCCATCTCCCTACCTCACTCAAGATCCATCCCGTCTTCCATGTCTCGCGCCTCAAACCGGTAGCCACCAGCCCCCTGTCTCCCCCTGTCCAAGCTCCTCCACCCCCCAGGGTCCTCGACGGTGGTGACATGGTCTGGGATGTCGACCAGCTGCTCGCCGTACGCCGCCGGGGGCGTGGGTACCAATACCTGGTTGACTGGGTTGGCTATGGGCCCGAGGACCGCAGCTGGGTTCCCCGGTCCTACCTGGCCGACCCCGCACTCCTGGAGGAGTTCTATCGGGCCCACCCCAACGCCATCGGACGGTCGCCCGGTGTCTCCCGTAGGAGGGGGGGGGTCCTGTTGTTGTTACACCGCCCCGAGCTGCCTCCCCGGCACGTTCAAGCCACTCCCCCAGCTCGGACGTGCCGGAAACATCCGAGCGCTCGGCTCGCGCTCTGAGACGAGCGCTGCACTGCACCAGGTGTTTGCCATCATCCATCAGGCACACCTGTGGCAATCAGGCAGCCTTCTACAAGAAGCCTCTCAGTGCTTCGACGTACTGAACCCTGCGGTGAAGTTCTGATAAGCCCTCCAGCGTTCCTTGCTTTCTGTTTATTCCCCAGTGTCTTATCTTCGTGTCTCTGTTTCCTCCCAAGACTCTCCCTCCGCGATTTCCACGGCTCCCTTCGTCCCCAGCGACCTTCACGTTTCTCCCCGGACCTCTCCTGCGATCTCCCCCCTTGTCCCTCTACCTGGACCCCTCCTTTCGGACTCGACTTCTCGGACCTGGACTTTCTCGGACAACCCCTCTTGGATCACGGACTGGACTTTCTCGCCAGGTGCACGCACATTTCTTCAACACCTTCTGGTCATTTACATACCGCACCACACATTGGCTAAAAACACTCACACATAGTTATACACGCAAACCACGGGACACCACACATAGTTTATTCACACATCCCACTAACAGAACGCCTTTTTTCACCATACATTCCCCTCCCACAATAAAACCCCCCTTTGTAGACTTAGAAGTCATCTCGTGTCTGTCTGTCTTGGGTTTCGCCACACGGGTCAGGTTCTGGTGCGCGAGCATAACAAGTATATCTAGATGATATTTTGGTGTACTCACCGACTTATGAGGAACATCTACAGAGACTTGAAGTTGTCCTGCGAAGGTTGAAAGAGACCGGTCTCAAGGTAAAACTTGGAAAGTGTCATTTCCTGCAGGATGATGTCTGTTTCCTAGGTCATCAGATATCTACACAGGGAATTGGTACTGACCCTCGTAAAGCTGAAGCCGTAAGGAATTGGAAGGTCCCCAGTACAGTGAAAGAATTGAGATCCTTTCTGGGCTTCTGCAGTTATTACAGAAGGTTCATGGAGGGGTTCTCAAAGATTGCTGGTCCTTTGCATGATCTGGTCAACCAGTGTCTTCACGATGGTAGCCCTGCTAGAAACAACCGGGAATTTGAGTCATTATGGTCAGCTGAGTGTCAATTGTCTTTTGAGTCCCTTAAGGAGAAACTTACTTCAGCCCCTATCCTAGGCTACGCAGATTTTACTCTTCGATTCATCTTGAAGACAGATGCGAGTAGTTTGGGATTGGGTGCGGTCCTTTACCAGCAGCAAGGTGAACATAAGAGGGTCATAGCATATGCCAGTAGGAGGTTGCGCAAGGCTGAACGGAATGACAGAAATTATAGCAGCATGAAGTTAGAACTACTTGCCCTCAAATGGGCTGTAGGGGAAAAATTTCGGGGCTATCTCCTGGGGTCGAAGTTTATAGCTTTCACGGATAATAATCCGTTGTGCCGCCTAAAAACGGCTAAGCTTGGAGCAATTGAGCAGAGATGGGTAGCTCAGTTGGCGGTTTTTGATTTTGAAGTGAGATATCGCCCAGGGCGACGGAATGCAGCGGCCGATGCCCTCTCACACGACAGCCGTTAGCAGGGGGGCCTGTTAATCGGTCAGAGGATGAAGAGTTTGACAACTGTGTGACCATTTGTAACCTCGTTCACAAGGGGACTGCGCTAGGCCCGGAATTAATGACGGCCGGTGTCAATTGTTGTAATGTAAGGCAGATTCGTGTCATGGAAGACGGTGTCGCTAGGGAGGCCAATACATTTCAAGGAAACAAGCCTACTCTTCCTGGTTACACAAAAGTTGAACTTTGTAACTTTCAAGCCAATGATCCTACAGTCAGTGAGTTCGGGAAGTTTTGGGATAGAGAGAGAGAGCGCATAGCAACTGAGAGGATTGCTCCTCTGAATGAAAAAGTGTACTGTCCGTCCATTGATGTGGGTCAGTTGGTTTATTTGCGCTCCAGACCTCTAGGGAGGAACAAAATTCAGGACTCTTGGGGCCCTACTGGTTATAAAGTGATCGAGGTGCACGGGACTACCTACACCGTGGGGCCAGTAGAGGGTGGTCCTACTAAGAGAGTTAATTGTGTTGATTTGCGCAGTTGTGTTAATTCTGGTCCTCTGTCTGAAGACAAACGAATAACTTCCCCACTTGGTGTTTCCTCTGTGAAGGAGTTGGTTTCTGACCCAGTTGATCCCGGGCTTGCTGAACCAGAGGGTGTAGTACTTGAGGAGGTAACTTATCCCCAATTGAGACAGCCCACAGACTTGCTATCTGACTGTGTAAAATTGGTAAATAATAACCCCGTGGGGAATGAGTCAGAAGTGGTTCTGGTGCCTGTTCAGAAGGAGTTCAACTCTCCTGAGCCAGAAGGTGAGCCAGAGATGGTGGATGCGGGAATACATCCTAGAGGGCCCGAATCAGAGGTTAGGGTACCTGTCCCAGCTCCTAGAAGAAGCCAAAGAGCTACTGCTGGTATCCACTCAAATCCATTTAATGAACCTAGGTCAACTTGCAACGCAATGTCACTTAGTCCTGAGGTGTTAACACAGCTTATTTCAAGCCTCGGGAAAGTATTCTTCCAGGAAGCAGTTAAGGAAGTGAGGAACTCAGACTAAGTCACCGAGGGCGTTGACATTCAGCAGGGGAGAGTGTAGCCGGTGGTAAAGAACCGATCTTTCTTCCTGCAGTGAAATTAAATTCTGTACTGCCCCTTTAAGAGATTAAGCTCGACGCAGGTTTATAACGTCACACGCGCGACGCCTAGTGTCAGTCAGAGCGAGGACAGGGTGAAGCATGGTGGACAGAGATGCATAGCAGTCTGCATCGGGACAGTTTTGCTGTAGCTGTTCTTGGCCAGCCACGCTGAGGAGGCCATCTTGAAACGTGGCTGCAAGTGAGCGGCGAAGCCCACTACTGTATTTAATTTGTATGTATTTCATTTGGGTACATTTTCATTTGTATATTTTATTTTCATGCAGTCGTGATCTATTTCTTTCTATTCTCCTATCGACCGCTCTCCTCCTATTGAAGTGAGGCAGCATTCAGAATCAAAACCCCAAAATACAATTTTGTGTTGTCCGTTGAGTTCATTACCCTAAGGACCCATCACATTTTGTTAGAGACCCCCACAGATCTAGAGTTTTACAGCTTTCAAGGGAGCTAATGCTTCCTTCATGGGAGCTCAGCTCCTATTGGCTCCCACGTAATTCGAACCCTGGCAGGAAATGTGACGATGAGAAACTCTGGCTACAAGCGTACATTGATGCAGATTGGGCGGCTGACGTAACTGACAGACGCAGCACAACTGGCTATTGTATAAGCCTAAAGGAAAATGGTCCTTTGGTTTCTTGAAAAACCAAAAAGGAGCCCACTGTTGCACTGTCCACTTGTGAGGCAGAGTATATGGCGTTAGCCGCAACTACACAAGAATGTCTGTACCTAGTACAACTACTAGAAGGTATTGACAGACGTCAGTACGCACCACCTAAGGTGTATGAGGATAACCAAGGTGCAGTAGCGTTGGCAAAGAATCCTGTAAGCAGACAGAGATGTAAGCACGTTGACATAAAGTATCACTTTGTAAGGTCAGCTGTGAATGATGGAAAAATAAGTCTGGAGTACTGCCCAACAGACCAGATGGTAGCAGATGTGATGTGGAAACCCGCAACAAAATTTAAGTTGGTTAAGTTTGCAAATTTTATGCTTGGAGAGTAACCATATAAGTGAAAGGTTACATGATGCAAGTTAGAAAACCTTGTTTTTTGAGTTAAGAAGATAAACAATATGAGAGCAAGTGGTGGTGTTGACATATATGAAATGTGTACTCTCAATTGTAGAAGTAAATATTTATTTTTGTATTAACAGAGGCAAGCTTCATGAGTACATACGGGTACTGTGTGACGGACAATGATAACAGCCAATGAAATGCGCTGAGATTGACACGTGTTCTGTGCGTATATAACAGTGCATCTGTCAAAAAAGTCCCTCTTTCTACGTTTGATTCCGGTAAGAGAAGAGTTGACGCTCCACTGTGTATTTATTCCTCCGTAATGTTAGCATTTATGTGGGTCTAGCACTGGTATACACGCCAGGATCGCTGAACAACTCAACTCTGACAACGGAAACAAAGCAAAACTTAACCGAAAACTGGCCAGACTTTACAACCACAAAGCAGCTACAGAGACATCAACACAACGTAGCTATGCAACACTAACTGAAATCACACACAAACTAACTAGCTGGCCAGGGAACTGAACACATGTGGGGGTTTAAATAGTAGACTGCACAGCTGATGGAAATTGCTTGATTGGTGGGTTGACTGATTAGGTGATGAGGAGCACCTGGCGGATACCTGAATGTAGAGTGAGAGTGAGGGTTAGATACAGAAGGGAACACAAAACAACTCCTGGTTCTGTAGAGAACTTAGGTTCTATGAGCTACGGAGTAGTGCTATATTTACATATTTACATATTGCCCTCTGACCTCGCCTCTGGCGACGCTAGGCTCTGAAATTCACCGCTCATGCGACAGCATCCCCTAAGCCCCGCCCACAACTGCACTTGACATGCGTCACCACATCACTCGTCAGTTCGACCCACCAAAGCCTCCTTCAAGGGACCTCAGCAGGCGAGCAGGAAAATATAGCACTACTCCGTAGCTCATAGAACCTAGGTTCTCTACAGAACCAGGAGTTCTGTTATCGCTACTCCGTAGTGCTATATTTACATATTGCCCCAACTACGGAGTAGCGGCGGACTAATGCCCCTCGCCTGCCACCCGCGCTGAGGACAATAAGGGGAACAACACCTCACACCCAGTACTCAAATCCCCCCTTTGGCCGGCTAGTATATCATAGAGGGGAGGCTCGCATAAGGGGGCGGGAAAAAAGAGAAAAGGGAACGTAACCGTTCCAACTTTCCATATACATATACACATAGGCTATAGCCTATATATAATATTTTTTTTTTTTTTAATGAACTATGTACAAACGTCCGCGCTCCCGACGGGAGACACTTGCGTATGGCCGGAGCACATTACGCATCAGTGCGCCTCGCTGTGCCAAGCACAGCACCGGTCACTGTCATAGCAGACTGGTCAGTTAAGTAATGATTAATGAACGAATGTGGCGAAGACCACACTGCCGTTGACATAATAGACTCCATCGAAAAAACCAGCATAGAGAGCCACCGAAGCGGCTGTGCACCTCGTGGAGTAGGCTTTAAACCTGGGTACTCCTCTACCAGCCCCCGCCTAGGCTTGGGAGATCCCGGAGCAAATCCAATGAGAAAGCCTCTGGCTAGACAGCGCCTCTCCTTTCCTGCCCGTCGCCCCGTAGCAGACAAGGACCTGTTTAGTCTTTCTGAAAGGACCAGTGCGCTCCAGGTAAACCCGTAGCGCACGAACCGGGCAGAGGAGATGGAGCCTCCTCTCCTCCTCCGAAGAGGGAGAGGGATAAAAGGCCGACAACACCAATGGCACCCGCTGGTAACGCGCGGTGACATGTCTCGGACGAAACGACGGATTCGGGTAGACTACTCACCTTTGAACTGTCCGCGGCAAATTCGATGCCCTCCGTGGAGAGCGCGCACAGTTCGCTGACCCTACCCAATGACACCAGGGCAAGCAGGAGCGCCACCTTGGCCGACAGCCACTTAACGTCAGCCGATTCCAAAGGCTCGAATGGCGCAGAACACAACGCTGACAGAACCAGGGATAAATCCCAAGTGGCCGTGCGGTCGTTCCGAACACCCTGCCTGTTCCTCACCCCCTTGAGGAACGCCACCATACGGGGGTGAGAGAAGACAGTGTCGCCACCCAGCCTAGGCATAAAGGCTGAGATCGCTGCCAAGTACCCCTTGATCGTTTCGTAGGCTAAATTGTCAGTCGATCTCTTATATTCCAAGAACCCCGCAACGTGGGCCAAGGATGCAGACAGAGGTTCCACGCCCTCTCCCACGCACCACCTAGCAAAAACTCTCCACTTGGAGTCGTATTGCGCCGATGTGCTCGGAGCGCGCGCGGCTTGTATAGTGGCCACTGTGGCCTCATCAAAGCCCTCCTCTCTCAGCCTGGCCCTCTCAGAAGCCAGGCCGCCAGTTGGAACCCCGCTAGAAGGGGCTCCTGTTGGATAATCCCGTCTGCCTGCGTCAGAGCGTCCAGCCACATCGGGAGGAGGAACTGTGGCGCGCGCACCATGGAAACCATTTTCGGAAACCACGGCGCGCCTGGGTTGTTGGGAGCCACCAGGTTCACCGACGCGCCCGTGCATCTGATCCGTTCCACCACCGCCGGTATCAGACCCAGAGGGGGAAAAGCATAGAGCAGCTCGCGTGGCCACGGCTCGATGCCCAGCGCATTCACCCCCATAGGCGTGTTGTCGCTCGGGCAGAGCGAATACCATCGTGCGCATTTGCCGTTCTTCTTGGACGCAAACAAGTCCACCTGCGCCACTCCGAACCTCGCCCAGATCATCTGCACGATAAGAAGATTGAGGGACCAGTTGTCCCAGCTGGGCCCGCCGCGCGACATGATGTCCGCTGCCTCGTTCTGGCTGCCAGGCACATGAACTGCCCGAATGGACTGCGCGTTCTGAGGCACCCAACTCCGCAGGTCATAGGCTAACGCACGGTACGCAGCCGACCGCGTCCCGCCCTGCCTGTTGATATACGCCACCGTAGTGGTACTGTTCCGACCTGACCAGAATGTGTCGATGTCGTAGGAGAGGAGCGAAATGACGCACCGCCAACAGCACTGCCTCCAGCTCCAGCACGTTGATGTGCGCATTGTGACTCACGGGCCATACTCCTCTGATTGTGCCGTGGCCACAGATCGCACCCCAACCTCCCAAGGATGCGTCCGTGAATAGAATCACCTCCTCCGATCTGGGTCCGAGGGGAACCCCAACCCTGGATCTGCAGGCCTCTGCCCAGTGATCCAGGTCCAAGCTCACCCCCTCCGGGACCACTAACCTGTGCCGTTGGCGCAGCCGGCGGAACCGGCCCCCTCGAATAAGCCAACACTGGAGTCTCCTCATAAAAAGCAGACCCAGAGGCACCACCTGGTGAGCAGATGACATGATGCCCAGGAGCCGACGCAGTTGACCTACTGTCACCGACCGGCCCGGGGCAAAACTGGCAAGAAGGTCCTCTAACCCCTGCCACCGCTCCTCCGAGACGGAAGCCAGCATCCTCCCTGAGTCCAACACTAATCCCAGATAGGTGGTTTCGCGTGACGGCCAGGGAGCGCTCTTCTTCCAGTTTACCGTGAGACCCAGGTCTGACAGGTGCGAGACCAGGCGACTCGTGCGTTCCATAGCCAGCCGGTGATCTGGGGCTATCAGAAGCAGATCGTCCAAGTAGTAGGCTATAACGTAACCCTGGGCGAATAGCGGAGTGAGAGCCGCATTGACGCACATCGAAAAGACCCGTGGGGCCAAACTGTAGCCGAACGGGAGGACTTTGTACTCGTAACACGTTCCCTGAAACGCGAACCTGAGATATTTCCAGTGGTGACCCACTATCGGGACATGGAAATATGCGTCCTTGAGGTCCACAGATGTGAACCAGGCTCCGCTCGATATCATGGCTAGGAGCTGGGGGACCGTCAGCATGTGGAATGATTCTTTGCGCACCCAAGTATTGAACCATTTCAGATCTAGAATCGGCCGCATGCCCCCCGATTTCTTGGGCACGAGGAAATATCTCGAATAAACCCCTATTTCCTCTGTGCCTCTCTACACCACCTGTATCGCGTCTTTGGACAGTATCTCCAATATTTCCTGCCGCAACACCTCTGCTTCGGCAGGTGAATGGATCAGCGTCTGACGTATGCCCGTGTAAGGGGGAGGACCCTGCTTGAACCGAATCTCGTGCCCATGCCTGACCGTCCGGAGGATCCACTCTGGTACACCCGGCAGCGCCTGCCAGCGTGCGTAATGGGGAGACAGAGGGCGCGTGACGCGTTGTGTCTGGCTGTCGAGAAATAGGCTGTATCGCTGCCATTCCGGTCCAACCTCCGAGCTCTCCACGGAAGCGTTGAAAGGCTCCCACGGCGGACCGCGTCCCATATGGGGAGCGAATATGTGCAGGATGTTGCCCAACAGAAGGTGGGAGCGCGGAAAAATCAGCATCAGCATGCGCGCGCCCAGCACCCTCTCCGACTGGCCACAGACAGCGAGTCATGCGCTCCGGTAACCCTGCTTTACGCACGGGAAACCCAGCGCGTAACTCTGGACGCCTGTCTGATGGGATAAACTAATTTCATTCCCATCTGACAGCTCATGATTATCCGAGACAGGCATAGATACAGAGTTCAACAACCCATAACCTTGTGTACGGTTTGAAACAGAACTGATCTCTGCGGTATAATTCACATAGCCTACACCCTGTGAAGCTAGTGAACCCGTTGCCATATCTGGAACATCTTCGTTTCTTCTGACTTGCTTGCAGAGTCCGGTGGCATGTGACACAACATTACTCACTACACCATGTGCGTGTGGAATAAAAGTAGCATCGACATTATATGACAGACCACCCACCGTAGAATAATCTACAGACGAGGAACACGAAGGATAAAATGCAGAACTGAAATCTTTATTCATCAACATGTTCCCCTCATTGCATGGTAAAACCTTGCCACCAGTGGCCATAACATCAATACCTGCAATGTTCGAACAGGAGGTGTGGGGGTCTGTCGCGCACCGTCAGCGGCGGCGCGGATCTCCCGAGCTGGCACCCCTGGTCTGGTGCTCGTACTTCCGCTTCACGTCAGGCTTAGGACCACCCGCGCCGCCTCCGCCAGCGTGGTGGGACTGACTGTGAGCCCCAGGGGCTGGCGCAGGGCCAGCCGACTGGCTCTTGTCGTAGTTCTTGCGGCGCTTCGAGGCTCGACCTCGCCCCCCCCCCCTGCGGCTGGGGCTTCGGAGAGCCTTAAGCGCGTGTCGGAGGCTGCGCGGGACCCTTCTCTTTGAAGGTCTTAGCCAGCAGCTCCGCGTTGGCCAGGTCGTGACGGATCTTTTCCAGTGCTGGCTCATCCACACCGAAAAGGCCGTCCGTGTTGATGGGGAGCTTGCGGATCATCTTAACGACCCCGTCCTCCAAGCGACAGTCCTTCGTCCAGAACTCGCGCCTCAGCAGGACTGAGGAGGACAGAGCCGCACCCAGGTTCACCGCGGCATCACGGAGGAACGTGCCGATGATCTGAGAAGCCCTCCAAGCCTCGTCCAGGCGTGAGGCATCGGTGTCGTCATCCCCCTGGCTCTCACTGTTTGATCTTCATCGCCACCTCCTTGCTATCCGGTTCGCGTAGCTTACCAGGGTAGAGCCGGGGAAAAAGACATTTCTCCACAGTGGGGGGCGGCATAGAAGCAGGAGACCAGCCGGCAACCGTCAGGTGGCTCTTGGTGTTCACTTTAACAGTGGAGCGCACCTTCTCTGGTTCCGGCCATGTGGCTTTGATGGACTCCGTGATGGGGGGGAAGGGCGGAATGTGCTTATGGTCTTGCGCACCTCCACCGAGGCAGAGAACGCCTGATCCATTCCAGGCGTCACCGAGGCATGGACAGGGGCAACCCTTGTGGTCCCCGTCGAAGCCAAGGCCCTCTCGAGGAAAAAAAGGGAAAAGTCGTCGAACTTTGCCTCCTCCTCGGACCCTTCCTCAGGGAGTTGGTAGGAGCAAGATCCGCCATCTTGAGTAGCAGCCTGCGGAACCGCCGGCGGGCACATGTGGTCCTGGCTCCCAGGGAGCACAGCAGAAACCAACGAGCCCGGCCGGGGAGGGATCTCGAACACACCGACACCAACCTGAATGGAAAGGCGTGTGAAACCCAGCTCGTCCGTCGACTGAGCGGCCATGAAGCGCACACCATGCATGGTGGCGCCTCTAGGCTAGCTGTAGTCTCCCGAACATGAGCCATTCTAGGATGGTCGCTGCAAAAAGGATGGAAATCGCCAGCGTCCTTCTTCCTGTGGCAACAACTGTAAAACTCGGCGAAAAGAACATCGACGTCGACGTTAACACCAGCCATAGTGACGGAGAAAACCGCACTATTGTCAAAATAGAGAAAATAGCTAAGCTAGCTAGAAATGAAGAAAAAACCCGCAACAGAGCTCAGCGCGACACGTCTTCCCTTGAAGGAGGCTCTAGTCGAACTGACGAATGATGTGGTGACGCATGTCAAGTGCAGTTGTGGGCGGGGCTTAGGGGATGCTGTCGCATGAGCGGTGAATTTGAGAGCCTAGCGTCGCCAGAGGCGAGGTCAGAGGGCAATATGAAAATATGTAAATATAGCACTACGGAGTAGCAATAATAGAACTATACGGACACGGACTTGTTACCGAAACAAAAAACAAAACAAAAAAACAAACCCACAAAAACCAAAAAAACTGACAATGTGCTACATAACATGAAACACAGTAACATGTGACCAAACAAAAAGGTGGAGCACCTCAGCCACAACACAATGGATCACCACAAGTAGCTTCGTTACATCCAAAATGTGACCCCACCAAAAAAAAAGAAAAAGAAAAAGAAAAAAGAATGGCCAGCACCTCCCTACCAACACACGGTCACCTACAAAGTGTAGCAACCAAGAATAGAAATCAAGAATAGCAATCAAGATATCATGAAGGCCATGCTGTCATTGAAAAGTGGACTTTGTAAGAGAATTGATGTTGTGCAAGCAACAATTACGGATGTCAGAAAGCAGTTGCCAGAATGCAGGGCGTATGGCACACGCAAACAACGGACTTCTGATGCAGAAGACACTGTGAATGGGCTACTATCCACAGTGAGCACATTGGAAAGCACCGTTAAAAATCTCGCCAACAAAGTGGACGACTTGGGATGCAGAAGTCGGCGAAACAACGTGAGAATGGCGGGGTTACCGGGGAAGGTAGAGGGCCAGGATGCAGCTGCGTTTTTGGAAAAGTGGCTACCGGAGGCTCTGGGCTTGGAACCACGAGAGGACTTGGTAATCGAGCGGGCTCATAGAATCGGTGGTCCACCAAACAACGACTCGCGCATGACACGTCCAAGGACATTTATTATGAAGTTCTTGAACTTTAAGGACAAGGAGAGGAAATGTCCTTTACAATAACGAGCAAGTTCGATTTCATCCGGGCCTTTCCGCCGGTGTGCACAGGATGCAGAGCGGCTACGATGAGGTGCGAAAGAAGCTGCGAGACAAGGGGATTCACAAGCACAGAATCATGACCTGGTGACACCTCCTCGCTAGGTCCAGGTCTCACTCCACCTAGACTCCGGCAGAAGTGGACACGTTTATCCAGTCTCTTTGAATGACCGAGGCGGACCCGACGTGGTGTAACGACAATAGCCCTACTAACGTTAGTTAAACTAGGCCTGTGGCCTAGCCTAGCCTAGCCTACTCTATTTTATAGCCTATTGTTTCCACAAAAGGAGACATGATTATTCTTTTTATTGATCTTTATTTGAAACAGGGCTGAGTTTCGTTTCCTTTTTCATTACCATGGCCAACATAAATGTTCAGCTTTACTGCTGTGGACAGTGGGCCTAAACCGGATTAGAAGAAGGGAGAAACAGCCTACTGACACTTATGCGTCCAAGCACTGGACAGCTGAAATGTCGTTAGGCTAGTTTATATGGGCGCATCCAGGCACTGGACAGAGTTGAGATGACATTTGCTCAGGCTACTTGGGACGTAGGCTACAACCCATCTTATGTGGTCAACAGCCGCAGGCTATCTTTGATTTGTTATCAATATTTTCTTCAGCCATCAGCCTGCGTGGGTTCCAGATATGTGAGTATTTGTTTAACACAATATGTAGGCTACAGGTTACAAATGTTGTGTAGTTTATGATTATAAAGGCTACTTAAGTTTAAGTGGTTAGTTTTCGGTAAAAAGAAAAGGAAAGCTAGTTAAGAGCTGAAAAAAATAACTAAAAGCTAGAGAGAAACCCGTTTCCATAAGCGGTAGTTATAGAGTGGGAGAGGGGTGTCCAGAGGACATGGAGTCCAAGTTCACATGGGATTTTAGGTTTTTTTGTTTGTTTTTTTTCCCCTCGTGTTTTGTTGGTGTGGCTTGTCAGTGTATTGTAACGTGCATGGATAAGTAGATACGTTGGTCCTTGACTAACGGGTCAGACCCTTTAGTCGACTGGTTAACGTTGTCGCTTGTGGAGTGGGAGACACGGGTTCGCGTCCCAGCTGTGGCAACGATCTCCCAGACTGCCCCTCGAATTCGCTACGTTGGTGTCAGAAGTGGGATACGCGCCCCCCTGAAGGAAGGGTGTATACACTACCCCGTGCATGGATAAGTAGACACGTTTGCCACTGGCTGACGGGTTTGAAACTTTAGTCTAGATCAACTGGTTTAGATGATACTCACATCAGGTCGAGAAAGACAATACACCATTTTATGAAAGAGTTGAATTTGTTGGATATTTGGAGGCATGGTAAACCAAATGCAATATAATATCCCTGTTATTCCAGAATTTATAAAACTCACTCACGTATAGACTACCTTTTAGTTTCAGCACTACTTGTTTCCAAAATTGGCGAATGTCATTATAGCAGTATAGTTCAATCTGATCATGCAGCTGTAGCCTTGATTTATAAATATACTAAACTAGTGAGTAATCCCCCAAGATCATTTTTTAGATAAACAAATTGACTTATATTTTGAATGTAACACATACCAGACATCTGCTGGCACAAGATGGGAGGCATTCAATGCCTTTACTAGGGGTCAAATAATTTATTTTACTAGTTCAAAGAAAAATAGTGCACAACTTGAAATGAAGACATTAGATGAGAAAATTAAAAAAAATGAAACGAATATCTACTATAACAGACACATCTCTACAGGTAAACATACACAATTACTCCTACTTAGATCTCAGTATAACGAATTATCAGCAAATAAAGCAGCTAACGATTTACTGAGACTCAAACAGTCCTACTATGACCAGGGGGCAAAGCCCGGAAAACTCCTAGCATGGCGCATTAAACAACAACAAACAGAAAGGTCTATTAACTGTATAGAAGCTCCAAATGGTAGAACTATAGTAGACCCTACAGAGATTAATGAAGCCTTCAGAGTCTTCTATGGGAAATTGTATAGCTCTGAGTGCTCTTCTAGCCTGGACATGCAGACAGAATTCCTAAACAACCTTAATATTCCCAGAATTTCTTGAGAGGAAAGTAAAATATAGACAGAAGTATAACAAAATTGGAAATTCCAGAAGCGATTGGCTGTATGCAGGCTGGAAAAAACAGCGGGTCCAGATGGCATCCCCATACTAGATATTTACAAAAAAAATTGTCAATCCAAATTACTTTCACCCCTTTTGGAGATGTTTCAGGAGTCCTTTGAGAACGGTCTTCTCCCCACATCCATGTGGGGTGCCCTAATCACGCTACTTCCAAAGCCAGGCAAAGCAAATACAAAATGTGAAAATATGCGTCGAATTAGCCTTTTAAATTCAGATACAAAAATACTCTGTAAAGTTCTTGCAAGAAAATTCGAGGGCTTGTTTCCTCAGGTGGTGGGGCAAGACCAAAACGGATTTATCTAAGGTAGACAGGGCTTTCATAATGTCAGACGAGTGCTCAATATTTTACGCAGCCAGAGAGAGGTGACAGACACTGCCTTACTCTCACTTGATGCCGAGAAGGCCTTTGACCTTGTTGAATGGCTTTATCTGTTCGAGGTGCTCTCCCGCTTTGGCTTTGGAGATACATTTTGTAAATGGGTTAGATTGGCTCTGTACTGGGCTTACTGCAGAAGTCCTGACTAACAGTATGATTTCTAAACCTTTTAACATCTCTAGAAGTTGTCCTTTATCATCATTGCTTATTATTATTGTGATAGAGCAATTTGCTATGGCAGTGAGGATGCACAGTGACATTTATGGAATTCGAGAAGGTCATTTAGAACATACAATAGCGCTCTTTGCCGATGATGTAATTTTGCTCCTAAAAATCTACATAGCTCAATCCCCACCTTCCTAGGTCTTATTGAAACATTTGGAAAAACATCTGGATATAAAGTTAATCATTCAAAATCATCTATAATGCTACTTAATGAATCAGAGAGGAAAAATAGCCATGTTTATGCTTCTACTTGAAATTCAACGGATAATTTCACATATTTGGGAATAAAAATTGTCCCTGAGGTGAATAAGATTGCTCAGATAAATTATGACCAAATTCTGGAAGCTAGTATCTCATCAGTAGAACATTGGACGTCTTTACCTATTTCAATGATTGGCAGGATAAATATTGTAAAAATAAACATACTCCCTAAATTTCTTTATTTTTTCCAGAATATCCCCCTGTCCCCTCCCTCATCTTTGTTTACTAGAATCAAGAAATTGTTTACCAACTTTATTTGGCAAAATAAGCGTCGCAGATTATGTCTATCTTTACTGTATCTACCATATGACCGAGGAGGCCTTAAATGCCCATACATCCAGTGGTATTACTGGGCAGCTCAATTGTGGTCCATTATGTTTCATTTTTCATCTGGAACCCTCCCTGCTTGGTTGGACTTGGAATCCTCTTCTGTTACACCAAGATTACCATTGCACTTATATTTGTACTCAGCAGATCGTAAATACCTGAGGAAAAATACAGAGAACCCTGTTATATTGAATATGATGATGTTTGGTTTGAGACTTGTAAATATTTGAATATAAACTCTTCCTGGTCACGCTTCAGTCCTATTTGGGGTAATGCCAATTTTAAATCAGGGAAAGTGATACAGGATTTCGAATGTGGGCTGAAAAGGGGTTAAGGAAAGCAGATGGGAGTTTTGCTTACTCAAAGATGTTCTGAGGGCAGAAGTACTGTGATTGGTTCATTCAGGCAACCAATCAAAACAGAATAGAGGCGGGGCTAGGCAGGGCTAACCAAAACAGAAGAGCAGCGGGCTAATTTGAATATGAATTTTAATCACGGTCAATCTCTACCGTACGATTTCTCAAGCATTGTTAAGGGAAGTTTTTTCCCCTGTGAAATATAAGCGCTCAGTTAATAAGACAGGTGATAGTAAGTTGTTTTTGTGTACATGCGTGGAAGGTTATTTCCCCTCACTCAAATGATAATGGTAATGCTGAGATATATTTCTGAAGCTAGCAAGCTAGTGTGGCATGTGCGAGGGCTAGCAAGTAGCCGGTTGAACCATAATGCCCATACTCTTTGGTTGAA
This sequence comes from Lampris incognitus, assembly GCF_029633865.1. Lineage (NCBI taxonomy): Eukaryota > Metazoa > Chordata > Actinopteri > Lampriformes > Lampridae > Lampris > Lampris incognitus. The sequence continues at coordinate 50,713,908 of NC_079213.1, read as the reverse complement.
CTCCGCAAACTAAAAGGTTTGCGGAGATGTTCCTGAATGGGGAAAAAGGGCACCTTCAAAGCCCTCCTGTTGAGAAGGAGCGGGAGAGGCTGGCGTTCCTTCTATATAATTCTCTTGGTAAGAAGTATAAGGGGCTTACTCCAATGTGCTGTGCCCTAAGACAGGTGTTGTAGCAGAAATGTAAGATGGAATGGTTTTGAATTTAAGTATACTGTTGTAAATTCGGAGCATTCAATCCATACCTCGGGTTACATCTTTCCTACATCGCTTGTCTGAGGGTACAGCACACTGGAGTAACCCTGTGTTCCCAGTGTAGTAGTACGTGTAGCGCTATCTATCCCTTTTAACTGTCAAGGACAACGCTCCTGAGTTCTCTATACAACTCGGTATCCAATAAACTATTGAAGTATGGTAACTTCGCTTTTTATGTGTTTAAAGTATGTTCTAAAGGCTATAAATGTCTTACAGTGTCATCTGGTAACTCCAACTAAAAATGTTGACTACCCCTTTAAGGCGCTTAAATATGGCATATGACCCCTTTAAGGCAATCTAACATGGTCTAGACACCTCAATGTGTCACCGAGTAACTTATATTAAAACGGTGGACTAGCCCTTTAAGGTTCTAAACATGCCACTTACCATAGCCTAGACACAACAGGAATAAACACACATGAATAATCCACACTCACACAGGTACATAGAATTATATATACAAATGTATTATGAGTAATAATTATTAGAATAAATGAAAGTAATAAGCCTCCATGGCTAACAAGCATCTGCATTCATATACACACAAATTAATCAGCCTAACACATTAGCATACAGCTCAACAACCCTATAACTAAGCCGGCAATAACATAAAAGATAGTCAACCCCCAGTTGCAGGCCTGTTTCTTTATCGGGTACGTTGGGACCCTAAACAGCCCTCTTCGTTCCCCTTGGAAGCCCACACATCCAGCTTGTACTCACAATGAATGCTCCTCTTCGTCTCAGTGCAGCAGCGAACGTCAGGCCGGCAGCCATCCTAGCTAACTGGCTGGTTAGCCGTTAGCACCATCTCACGGTCGAACCGTGCGCTCGCCTTGGCGACACAACACGGCAACAGACGACTCCTTCTGCGTTCCTCGATGGTCGCATGAACCCACCACTACACTGTAACTCATAACGTTACTTCGCTACACTAGAAGACGGCCCGACTCACTGTGGGGAGAGCCCCTCACCGCATCCAGTCCATTCGCGCGTCTTGCTGTGCTAGCAACGAACACCGACTGGCTAGCTCGCTCCGTAACGTCGCTGGGTCCACATATGGGACTGACGAGTAGTCAGTTTGTCTCCCCAATCCACACAAACAGTTCCCGGGATGGGTCTCGGTCAGACACCCGCACACATCACTGTTCACTAAACTTCAATTACATTTCTCTCACCGCAAAATAGCATATAACAACTCGACATCAAACTGCTCAGTTGCTCACACAAGGGACGAGTGACCTACTTTCTCCCAGTCCAGTATGCTCGCGCTGACGTTCCCGCTGCCCTCTCAACCAATCACAACAATGGTAAGTTTCAACACTAAAAGTAAATGCATTTCATATTGGTAAGCAACTGTTTTGCAGAACAATATCAACAATATAATATATTCATATTCAAAAGGTATACAAAATAACCAACATAAGCCAAGCTCTTATCTAATAGTGCAATATAATATATCTAAGGCCTATAATTTAACCACAGGGTTACATACGTACAGTATATTCTTATTCATGGCATAATGAAAATGTGTGGATTGAATACTACATCCAGTTATATTTTGCAGCATGAAAGATACCATACTTTACTGGGGATTATGACCCACGTTCCCTAGCATTATAAGGGTCGGCATTGGATAGGGTCAGATTTCAAATCGTCATGGATGTTCAAGGCACGAAAGTAGTATGTCCTAATTGTACCCCATAAGATGCGCATACTTAGTTATGGGAGCTGTTGTTGGTAGGCTACTAGTAGTATGCAGTATGCAGTATGTGACACATGGTATGAGCTTGATTATGGCCCCCAAAATGTGAGTACTATTGGTTTTATTTTTGTTATACAAAGTAGCATTATGTTCATATTTTTTAGATTTGTCCGGTATTTGTACTGTATGCCACTCCAAACAGGGAAGAAAATGGCAAGGTTTTATCATATTTTCAAAATTTCTACATTCTTTACTTAACAGCTGATTTATTCATTCTTAACAGCTATTTCTAATGCAAAATGTTTTTCAGGACAAATGCTCCTGCTCATTGGAGTCTAGTACAGAAGCAGGTGAGGACACACACAATGTATCATTTTGTCCAAAACCATCGCTGTTATTGTACATTACTGACGGATTTTGGTTTGTCTTGTTTAGAAAATACAGCAGCATCAGTACATGCCGCACCACATGATGAAGAAGGTACGGTGATCTTTCTGGTAACCATTGTTTGGTCATTGAATACTGTGCTGTGGTTGGTCTAACTAGTTGGCACCTGACAGTGGAGATGGCCACTTGTCGTGTGTAGGTTGGTCTTTCTGGTCTATTTGTCAAATTCCAGACGATCTGGACTATTTGAATTGAGGAAGAGAGAAGCTTGTTTACGGGATTACTTTTACTTGGACTGTGGTTGTATCCACGCATGTCTGTTGGCTGACCGGGTTTCTGATAGACATGCTGTAACCCGGTATAATTGTTTCTGTTTATGTATCAACAGATGCAGCAGAGACACTAACAGAGATGGTTGCAGGTAATGAATATAGTTCTGAGATATTTTCTTTGATTTACAAGATCATTAACTTTTACTTGGACTGGGTTTGTATCTAAGCAAGACTGTTGGCTTACTGGGTTTCTGTCTATAGACATGCTGTTACACTGTATAATTGTTTCTGTTTATATATCAGCAGAAGCAGAGACCCCAACAAAGATGGTTGCATGACCTCATGCTGAACAAGGTATGGAGATACCCCCCCCACACACACACACTTTTCTTAAGTTGCATGCTGTAACTATGACAGGATGACCATTTGTAAATAATAGGTTCCACAAAGATTTCCTCAAAGACAAATATATGCTCCTTTCAAAGGAGACTTCATTAGAAATGCAAATTTTACAATTTTACTTCTATAGTGGAAGATACTACTACTGCTGCTGTTGCTGATAAAACTGGCACTGTGTTTGAGGTGGAGAGTGTTCTCCGGATCTCAGATGGCACCAAAGCCAAGAGGTAACTCATCTGTCATTACCTACAATATTTCACACTTATTACATTATTTGTTTAAAAATAATTAAAAGCTACGATTATTGTGTACAAGTGTGTACCGTTCTTGTCAAATATTGTGCCACCATACAGAAAATAAAATGAAAATGTTCACTGATATTTCAGATTTCGGGTGAGTGCGGAGGAGCTGAGGAGGAGATGCTCTCCTCCAGAGTGCTTCTCTGCAAATGCTGTTGTGGCATACAGTGCAGCCGGAAAGTATTCACACCCCTTCACTTTCCGCACAATTTGTTATGTTACAGCCTTATTCAAAAATTGATTAAATTCATTTTTTTTCTCATCAATCTACACACAATACTCCATATTGACAAAGTGACAAAGGCTTTGTAGAAAGTTTTGCAAATTTATTAAAAATAAAAAACTGAAATATTGCATGTACATAAGTATTCACACCCTTTGCTATGACATTCAAAATTGAGCTCAGGTTCATCCTGTTTCCACTGATCATCCTTGAGATGTTTCTACATCTTGATTGGAGTCCACCTGTAGTAAATTCAATTGATTGGACATGATTTGGAAAGGCACACACTTGTCTATATAAGGTCCCACTGTTGACAGTGCATGTCAGAGCAGAAACCAAGCTATGAAGTCAAAGGAATTGTCTGTGGACCTCCAAGACAGGATTGTATCGAGGTACAGCTCTGGGGAAGGGTACAAAATTTTTTCTACAGCTTTGAAGGTCAGGCACAGTTGTCTCCAACATTCATAAATGGAAGAAGTTTGGATCCACCAGGACTCTTCCTAGAGCTGGCCACCCAGCCAAACTGAGCAATCGGGGGAGAAGGGCCTTGGTCAGGGAGGTGACCAAGAACCCAATGGTCACTTTGACAGAGCTCCAGCGTTCCTCTGTGGAGATGGGAGAACCTTCCAGAAGGACAACCATCTCTGCAGTTCTCCACCAATCAGGCCTTTATGGTAGAGTGGCCAGACGGAAGCATCTGCTCAGTAAAAGGCACATGACAACCCACTTGGAGTTTGCCAGAAAGCACCTAAAGGACTCTCAGACCATGAGAAACAAGAGTCTCTCGTCTGATGAAACTAAGATTGAACTCTTTGGCCTGAATACCAAACGTCACGTCTGGAGGAAACCAGGCACCGCTCATCACCTTGCTAATACCATCCCTACAGGGAAGCATGGTAGTGGCAGCATCATGCTGTGGGGATGTTTTTCAGCGGCAGGAACTGGGAGACTAGTCAGGATTAAGGGAAAGATGAATGGAGCAAAGTACAGAGAGATCCTTGATGAAAACCTGCCCCAAAGCTCTCGGGACCTCAGACTGGGGCGAAAGTTTACCTTTCAACACGACAACAACCCTAAGCACACAGCCAAAACAACGAAGGAGTGGCAAGTCTGTGAATGTCCTTGAGTGGCCCAACCAGAGGCCAGACTTGAACCCCATTGAACATCTCTGGAAACACCTGAAAATAGCTGTGCAGCGACGCTGTCCATCTAACCTTACAGAGCTCAAGAGGTTCTGCAGAGAAGAATGGGAGAAATACCCCAAATATAGGTGTGCCAAGCTTGTAGCTTCATACCCAAGAAGACTTGAGGCTGTAATCGCTGCGAAGGGTGCCTCAACCAAGTACTGAGTAAAGGGTGTGAATACTTATGTACAAGCAATAATTCAGTTTTTTATTTTTAATACATTTGCAAAAATTTCAACAAAACCTTTTTTCGCTTTGCCATTATGGGGTATTGTATGTAGACTGATGAGAAAAAAAGGAATTTAATCCATTTTGGAATAAGGCTGTAACATAACAAAATGTGGGGAAAGTGAAGGGGTGTGAATACTTTCCGGATGCACTGTATGTGAGGAAGGGAATGGGACAGAAAAACGCCTTGTTGGGCCAGTTAAAAGAGGCCAATGTGGAGAACAAATCAGTTTTTAATGAGCAATAGATGAGCAAAAGAGCTATAGATGAGCAAAATACCAATAGATGGTTCACAACTAAAGGTTGTATCAGCGATTCTGAGCTTACATATCTCAATGTGATCCGCTAGCTCTCAATTCCCTACATTCCTTATATTCTCTTCTCTTGCGTGTCTTGTTGGTTCCTCAGGCAAAATATAAAATGAGTTATATCGGACAAATACGTCTGCTTGGAAATGTGAATATAAACACAAACATGTACAAACAGGAGGACTGATAAAACTTTTAGTATAGGCAATGTTTGCAGAGTTTTGAAATTCAACCTCCAGAAATTACCTATACTGCAGTCTTCATTTTAATACTTTATTGTAAAAAAGACAGATTTGCCATTGACATGTATTTATCATTCAGGTTCCTTTCACCATTTCTCCAAATGTAATTATGCTATTGTATTTTTGTAGAGGAATGTGTAACGCTGGCTGATGACATCAGCTACCTGGCCAGCAAGTTTCTCCCCATCACCAGGATTGCTCAGGCATGTCTGGAGGAGGAGAATGATGGCACGCATGAAGCCATACTTAAGGCTGAAAATTGCAGGTACTTTTCTTTGTGTACCAGTTCAGAGATGAGGTGTGTGTCTTTGTGTACCAAGAAGGGATGAGGCAACTTCCCCAGTGCACACAAGCGATGCACTGTAGTGTAATTCTTCTCACATATTTCTTCTCTCTCCCTCTTTTAATTCTTCTTTCAGCTATCATCTTAAACCATCTCATGTTCTCCTCTCATATACATTTTGAAATGTAGCGTAGATACTAATGATATAATCCCCTATGGTAGAGTTCGCTCTGCTTTACTTAAACTCTTAGACTGAAAAGAAGCTTCATAATTCACAATGCCCCCCAACATACTATAACATTTACTATACATTTGCAGGAGGACTCTTCGACACCTCCTGAAGGCAATGGAGGCTAACTGGGCTGAGTATGACCTGGCCAGTCATGGCCTTGGCCCAAATATATTGAAGGGCATATTTGCCCTAATTGACTCCTGTCTGGCCAAAAAAATGAAGTTGGTCGAAATCAAGAAATGAAGTGAGTTTTATTGTACAAATTTACAAATATGTCTGTTCATTAATATAGTCTGTATATTACGTTTAATCGTATTATTTGTATCCTTCTCCCACAGGAAAGACACCACCACTGGTGCATAAGTAATAAAATCAGTTCTTTGAGTGAAGTCTGTTGTGTGTTGTTCTTCTTTTTTGTTGGACGTTTTCATGGTTTGATCTATTCATTGTTCTGTTCATTCTTTGGCGATATGCGTGTAAAGCCACATTTTTCTTTCTTTTTTTTTTTTTGAAACACTGGTGAAGTCACTGAAAGCCAGCCTGTGTGCTCTTTGTACAGTGTTATAGAGGTCAAGGCTTGGCTTGAAACTATCGGATTTGCTCCACTCAAGCAGGTCTGACAACATGGCCTGTATAGAAGGGTTCTTTTCAGCTTCAGGCCCTTGTGACTCTGCATTGTTTTGGGAATCTGTAGGTGACTTATGTAGCTCTTGAGGTTGGATAATATTTACAACATGCAAACAGACACATTTTTCTTTGTGGCTATTTGCCATACACGTGCATAAAGTTCCATGACCGACAATGCTAATGCTTCCATCACTATGGAAGATGGTTACATGTTCATCATTTTTGTGGTACCTTGGAGTATTGATGGTCTTTTCTGCTTCTGCATTTCGTATGCTCTCAATGTCCGTCCCTCTCCTCTGTGCCTCTGTCTGTAATAACACAATGTGCTTACACAAGTTACCCATTCTGAAACTGTTGCAGTCACACATAAATCTAACTAAATCCACTGTGTAGCAGTTGGGACCAGATTCAGATTGCACAGAACATTTTCCATTTTCGTCAATGATTAAATTTGTGCCAAGACCCTTTTCAATCATGACTGCAGCTGCCTTGGTAGAAGCAGAGGTATCCACTTTCAGCCTTCCAGCTTCTGTGAGGTCATCCATGTAACTGCAGTATAGATAAAAACATTATTTTCTAAGATACAAGGGTATGAAAGACTAGAACAGAACCATGACACTGAAGTAAAATAACTTGCCTGTAATACTTCTGGATATCTCCACACAGCAAGTGTAGAAGTTGGTCAACTCTCTTGTTGACCTGGCCCCGTAGAAACTGATACTTCAATGTAAGGAAGAATCTTATAAATGAAAAATGCAGTATGTTATCCACATGTGTAGAGCAGGACATTTTTAGATTGGACAGCAAATCATCCACCATGTCACTCGTACTTTAAAGGACATGGAGCACAGCATTAGTTCGGACAGGCCATGGAGTCAAGCTCATGCCTAAATCAGCTAATTTTAGATGGCTAATTGCTCAGCTGACCCCTCTTCTAAGTTATTGCTTATGCTCTCTTGTATTCATAAATAAATACATGTATTTGAAAATCAGTAAATTACACAATTGCCACCATATTCATATTGAAAAAAATACACAAATGTACATGTATCTGTTGCTTAAAATATGAATGGTAAATGGGTAGTATGATACCTCTCTGCCTTGTTGTTGGTTTCACTGCTGAAGTGAAAGAATGTTCGACCAAAATTGACCCACAGCTCAGCATAACTGAACCAACTGGTCTTCAGGTAGGTTGTCACATGAGTACTATCCAAATAGGTGTCAATCTCGCTGCATTTCTGCGCAGACACACTCAGAAATTCTTCCTGAAAAACAGATTTATGACTGAGATCCTACAACATGAATATCACTATTAAAGGCTGTTAAGTATCATTAAGCATCTACAAAGATTGAAGAAGTTCTTTGTAATTAGTCCTTAGCTGTAGCTACATACTACAGCAGAGGTGGGCAAACTAAGGTCCGGGGGCCACATGTGGCCCAATGGGCTATTTAATCTGGCCCGGGGAGCCTTATAGGAGCAAGCCAAAGTAAATCAGGTTGTAGGCCTGATTAGTCAAAAAAGGGTTGCCATACTCAAGAAAACAATCAGCACCAATCCCTTCTCACCCAGCATTCTAACATGTCCTCGCAAGAAAGTGGGGCTACTGGTTTGAGATTAGCACCAAATTTACTGGCTTCTCAAAATATTTTTCCTGCCAATATGCCGACATAGGTCTACAAAATTGTTAGTTGACCCCTAACCTCTATCAAGTTGCTAGCGCCAAACCGCTCGTCGGTCAATATTTAAAACCCAATGTGGTCCTTCAGCCAAAATAATTGCCCACCCCTGTACTACAGGCTTAACCCCAACTCCAAAAAAGTTGGGATTTTTACATTTTAAAAAAACTAAAAAAGGCAATGATTTGAAAAACATGCCAACCATATATTTGATTGAGAATGGTGCAACATATCAGTTGTTAAAACAGAAATGTATGTTTTTTGGGTGATGTTTATCAGCTTGAACAAAGTTATGTCATTTGTGCCATAATAGTAAACAGAATTCAAAATCTATAAATCACCAACTGATTAGCACTGGGCTTATTACTAAAAAAAAATACTGTTAGGCATGCTTTCATTGACACCATGGCATGTATGACCACATTTCTCTGTTCAGCTGTCAAGTGCCCTCCATCAGTCTTCACAAGCCACCTATTAACAGCCTAAAGCAGCATACCAAAATGCTTTAGATGCACCTTCAATAAGCATTTCTTGAGGAAAACAGATCCCACAGTTCCCTTGCTCAATTCCAGTTTTAAGAATTAACACTTTTTCTTCTGGAAGTACCTAACCAGCTTCACTTTTTCTGTTTGTCTATTTGAATTTCAGCTGGACAATATTCTTCGTTTCCCTGTCAAACGACAATGAAGTGTAATCATTCACTTTACCTGAAGTAAATGGAACCAACAAAGGAGAACCTTCGCATCTGGAAAAACACATTTGACTGCATTGAGCACCTTTAGGTCACGTTCAATCATTACAGACCTGTAGCATTTGAGAAAAAGAAAAAGTGAGTTGTAACACCGTTAAATATACCTCTAGTCAAACATTTCCATCGACTACACTATTTTGCCTAAAAGGCTGTTTAGCTACTGAATTACACTACCATTACAAGTTCTAAATCACAGGGATTTAGAATAGATAGCCAAGACACTAGGGAGATTATGGATTGACAGGCTGGCACTCAGACAATAACAGTCTTGTTCTGTGCAAGTAGCTTCTCATAATAAAATGTTGAATGTTGTCAATATACAGCCACCTAATAAAGAACTGAGCAGCATAAAAACGGATTTACACTTATTTTGAATAAAAGCTAGGATTTCCTAATTGAAGCTCCTGTAGACAAAGGCTTAGGATTTCAGTTGATTTGTTGCTCAGGATAAAATATGCAAATGGTACACCTCTTCCAGTTTGATTGATCAATAGCAGTGCGTAAAAGGCATAGCCGTAGGCGGTAATGCCTTTATAGGAGGCATCCATGAAAACCATTGGATGGGGGTTCTCTTCCAGTAGTTTTTTTTTTTTGTGATGGTGTCTGCACAACTACAATAAGGGGTTGCTGGTTGGTGAGAGGCTGATAAAAACAAATGTTTTGTCAAAGCTCAGTAGACACCAAATGATCAACACTGATAGAGTCTTTGCGATCCACAAAAGCGAGACCTTGGACATTCTTCTTGATGAGTCTTACATCATCAGGGGTCAGGTAGTACCTTCGATTTGTTTTGTCATCATGGCCATGTCTGTGTGCCCAATCACAGCTCTTCAGGAGGGTCTCTGATACTGAGCAACCCTGCGAGAGCCACATCTCCACAAATGCAAGCAGCTCTGGGTGTATCCGTTTTTTCAGGCCATCTCCTTGATTAGACAGATCATGCCCAGTGTGGTGCAGCATTTTGTGAATAACGGCACCTTTGAATCCAGAATCTGTAATTAATTTGAAAGACACGTATGCTTCACAAGAATTAGCCCTGGTCTTTTGGGACTCTCCTTTACTTCCTCCACTGGCTTTGCTGGCTCTATCACAGGCATAATGATGGTAGTTTTTATGGGTGGAGACAGGAGCTTTAAAATTGATTTTTTCCTTCTCCTGCATCTCATTTATGTAACTTTCAATGAAGTCCTTTTCCTCTGATTTGGCAATGAGCACCTCTTGTTGAACCCTGGCATCATGCACCTTCTTTAATCTTTTTGAAACGCCCTTCAGCCAGTATTTCTCCATTCTCTGAAATAACAAGAGGAATTGTCAACAGGACCATGCAGATTTCACAGGCCCACAGATTTAACATGAAACTTAACTGTCCTTAGACTAATAAGGAGAGACTCAACTGTCCGTGGACAAATGTCATTATTAGTTATTCTCCCTCCCTATATCCCCTGTTTTAACACTACCTCTGAGACCAGGAGAGACTAACTGCCCTCAGCAAATTATTATTTTACCCCTCCTGAGGGCAGGAGAATATTAATTCAGCCCTGGGACCAGGAGAGACTAAACTGCCCTCAGCCAAATAATGATGATTTAGGCCAGTCTGCCCTGAGGGCAGGAGAATGCTAGTTCAACCAAAGAGTATGGGCGTTCCTGTTCAACTGGCTACTTGCTAGCCGTAGCACATGCCACACTAGCTTGCTAGCTTCAGAAAGATATCTCAGCATTAGCATTATCATTTGAGTGAGGGGAAATAACCTTCCACGCATGTACACAAAAACAACTTACTATCACCTGTCTTATTAACTGAGCGCTTATATTTCACAGAGGAAAAAACTTCCCTTAACAATGCTTGAGAAATCGTACGGTAGAGATTGACCGTGATTAAAATTCAAATTCAAATTAGCCCGCCGCTCTTCTGTTTTGGTTACCCCCCCCTAGCCCCGCCTCTATTCTGTTTTGATTGGTTGCCTGAATGAACCAATCACAGTACTTCTGCCCTCAGAACATCTTTGAGTAAGCAAAACTCCCATCTGCTTAAGGAAAGTGCAAGACATGTACAGTGAAAAGGAAGTATGTATGTCATTTGCAGAAATATCAACCAAATATGACATTCCAAAGAATCATTTTTTCAAATATCTTCAACTTAGGAGCTTTATATCCCCATCTCAAACTCATTCATTAAATAAACCTGGCATTTCTACATTAGAGGTAGCAGTCACAAGACATTGTTATGATAAAGGGTTAATTTAACTCTGTATGACTTGCATGTGTCCGGATCTGATGATTCATCTGAATCAAAACTGAGATTAAGGGAGGAAGATATAGGGAAGGAAATATATTTAGAAGACTAGAGTGAGGCCTTTAAGGAGGCACAGAGGCAGACAATCAGCAGTAGATTGAAACTCATACAGTATAAAATGGCTGATGCGGACACGCATAACTCCGGTTAAATTACACAAGTTTAATGATAACAACGCTAATACTTGTATCAAGTGTAAGGAGACAAGTGTTATGGCTCGCTCATCCCGCGCCGTGGCCCACCCACCCCGCGCCGGCAGCCAATCGGCTCGTCAGGGCCGGGCTTAGTCATCAGGGCTGGGCTTAAGTTTGGTGGCCTCCCACGTGCCCGTTGTCAGTTCGTGTTGTAACCTCCCCGCACCCGCAGTAGCGGCCACTCTCCTCTCACGGTCCTTTTCTCTACGAACTCATCCCAGCCCTTGGTTCATGTTTTTCCCTTGCAAAGTTTCCCCGTGGAAGTATCCTGCCGTGTTCCCGTTTGGATTACCCGCGAGCCTTTTTCCCCTTGGACTTTCCGTTGTTTTTCCTTGTCGCTCATTGCCTTCCTATGTTTGACTAGTTGTACGCGTAAGGAATAAAGTACGCCAGTTTTCGGCTAACCCCATCTCTGTCTGGTGTCGTGCGCTTGGGGTCTTCCACAAACCCTAACAACAAGAGGAACACTATATCATTGTATATGGCTATGTGTGAAAGTGAAAACCTTTTGGCAAGATGTTATTAATATGATTTATCAAATTTTATCAAATAAATTACCATTGGATCCCAAGCTTTTTATTCTTGGTATATATCCTACCAACCCACATTTACAAAGCAGGTTTTCGACCAGCTACCAGCGCTCCTTCTGATGCACTGTGTTCACTGACGCAGCTACACTCTGTTCCATGCCTGCTGCTTGCTGCAAGGAAAATTCCAGTGTTCTGCCGTGCTCTAGGAGCTCATCCAGGCTGCTATCAGGCTCCCTGGGAGCTCGTCTGCGTAGCCTCGTTGAAGAGCAGCTTTGAATCAGTTGCGCTTTAATCTCGTTGTCGACGTCGTTAAACTCACAATTCCTCGCTAGCATACGTAGTCTTGTACAGTATGTATCTAAATGTTCACCTGGCTGTTGCACCGCCTTTCTAAACATGTACACTTGGTATTGCACATTCTTTTGAGGCGCGAACTACTTTCCTAGCTTCTGTTTTACCTCAGCAAAGTTGTCTGCCTCTGCCGCTAGCGTGTCATAAATGCCATGCACGCACTCTCCTGCTAAGTGTAGCAGCAATGCTTTTTGCCTTGCATCGCCTGTAATGCTCCTACCCAGTCTCATGGCAGTTCGTGAATAGTCACGACATTTAATCAATTGATTCGTGTAAAAAATTTGTGACACTCAGCACGACTTTCAAATTCACTGAAGATCATGGGAAGGCTAACGTAGCCTTCCGCTATTGAAACTGACCAAAACAAACGTGATTTCTCAGAATTGAAGGATAAATAATGAAAACGGAAGGGCGTAACACTAGCCTAGCATATTGTTGAGGTATCAAGGATACTTTCGTGTTTTTGTGTTGAGAAATGTTAAAGATGTCTTTAAAATCCACAGGTCGATATGCGACGGATTCTGTTCGGCCCTCCCACTGGACTGATAAAATTAAAATAAAGAAATAAAAGCAAGCACAAAATGTCGTGATTAACTGTTAGGGTTAGGTTTAGGGTTAGTTTCTATAGCGGAAGGCATTAGCCTACCCATGATCCTCAGCGAGTTTAAAAGTCGAGTTGAGTGTCATGAAAAAAAGGAACATTCGTGTCCATGTACACGTAAATGTCGTGACTATTTCACAAACTCCCATTAGACTGGTGAGACAGAAACTTACCAGGTACCCTTTAACCGAATGCACCCAGGCACCATGTCTCCATCTGGCCTTCTGCACTCCACGGATCCTCAGCACAAACACCCTTTGTTACTGGCCTGTCCTTGACGCACACAGATAACATGCCATCTGCCGTGATTCAAACCGAATCTAATGAGCCTGCTCCAGGAAAGCCCAGGTACAGGCACCCTGCTTATCAGCTGGCTGCCTGCAACCTCCCCTATAAAGCATATACTTTCCGACCTCTCATCATCAGACCTTGCAGATTGCCAAGCTATTCTGTGTCTGATCCTTTATGAAGAAAGCTCATTAAATTTCTATTTAATCTATTAGACTTGCAAGACTCCTTATTTTCAGATTTCCACCACAAACTTGGTGTCAGAAGTGGGATAGCCCGTGTCAGGGTTTCTGGACTCGGCGTCGAAGGTGAAGGCGCCTCCTGAAGACTAATTCTTCAGCTCCATGTCACCCACAAAAACGGGACTGAAAGACGGGAGACCTGAGACCCGAGACCGGACTAATTCACCGCAGCGATCAACGATCAGAGGGGTGAGAATCTGAAAATAGGTATTTTAAAAATTGTAGGAATTAAATTTTGATATGGTATTGACGGAACAAGGAAAATCAGGAATTTAAAATGTTATTGACGGAAGAAGAAAAATCAGCCCTTTGAGGGAAATAAGAATTAGAAGGGACATTCTAACTCTTAAGAGAGGTAAGATTAGACTCGGAATCCTAATACTTGCCCGTGGTTTTAACCAAGGTTTACGAAAACTTGGCGGCAAACTGACGAGTTTACCGAAGTCTGGCATCAAGGTATTGATGAGCAGACAAGTCTGGCATCTAGATACTGGTGAGCAGACAGGGAAAAACGCGTATCTGAGTAAAAATGAAAGGCGCTGATTCTGTTCCCGTCAACGTACAAGAAAAAAGAAAAAAGAAAAAGTGTATCTGTCTACGAGGGATGAGAGAGAGAGAGAGAGAGAGAGAGAGAGAGAGAGAGAGAGAGAGAGAGAGAGAGAGAGAGAGAGAGAGAGGTTCTGTGTATGTGTGTCAAGGCAGTTATCCGTTGAGTGAAGGTTATACCTGTCATAGTATTGCAGTTAATACGGCAATGTGCACGACAGTGACGGAAACTGTGAGATGTGGCTGTACATGAAAGGGGTTTTACGACAGTAGGCTATGTGTGAAGGTCATGTTGCATACATGTGAGCTGACCTATTAGCTGAATAAAGTAGACACTTAACCTGCTCCGTTTGACTTGACATTCCGTGATTTATCACATGGTGTCAGAAGTGAGGTATATATTCACAAAGATAGTGAATTATGGCGAAGTTTAGTCCACCAGGAAACTTTAGCTTTGATAAACCGAATGGACTGACTGGAAAAGACACTTCGAGAGATTCATAATGGCGACCAAGCTCCAAAAGGAAGATGGTGAAGTACAAGCTAGTTCTCTAATATATGCGATGGGGAGTGAAACAGAGAATATTTTCAAGTCTTTTACTTTTGCTGAAGCAGCACACGAGAAGGATTACAGTATAGTCATGGATAAATACAACGAGTACTTTTTCCCTAAACGGAATATAATCCACGAGCGAGCCATTTTCCATCAGCGGGGGCAGCAGCCAGGTTAGAAAGCAGAGACATTTATCAGAGCCCTTTATCAGCTAGCAGAGCACTGCTACTACTACTACTACTTTCGGCTGCTCCCGTTAGGGGTCGCCACAGCGGATCATCCGTTTCCATTTCTTCTATCAGAGCACTGCGAGTTCGTGATAAACAGGGATGAGAATATTCGTGACCGGGTCGTGTTAGGGATTCTAGATAAATAGCAGTCTCGTAAGTTGCAACTCATGAATGATCTCACGCTAGCACAAACAATACAGTCAATGCGTCAGTCACCGTTAGCATGCAAATTGGAAATTAGCAAGCAAGGGAAAGTTCCAGCAGCTGTGCAAGAGATGCACGCACAGGGCGCGTGGAAGAAAAACGCGAAATGGCAACGTAACCCTAAACAGAAAGGAGGCAAAGACTCCAGAAACACGGAGTGTAAATGGCAACTATTGATCTGCCATTTTTTGGTGCCATATTTATGTTTAATATACAGATTTGCATTTACGGTGGTTTGACATTTTCACTTACCTGTTATTGATTTACCTGTTCGCAAGCTGTTGGCACAATATATACATTGACTTATTTCATGTACTTACCTGTGATTTCCACGTGAGGGCGATCTTTTCCTCGTTGTTGATCCTGTAGAGCGGAAGTGTGTCATTGAGTCAGAGCTTGGCGGCATGTGAAGGCTAGGAGACGCTACATGTCAAGTAACTCACCTAAAAAGAAAAGACAAACTTTTACTTTATGTTTTTGAAAAAGAGACTTACCTAAGTTTATTGCAAGTGTAAATGTTTTCACTTACCTTCTTTCACGAAGAAAGCAGCGGATTTCTTTTTCTTTTAACACCCTTGGTCTGCGGAATACGGTAAATGGCTATTTCGCCTCGTTTCATATTCAGGATCTGTCTAGCAATGCTAGCTACTTTACGTTGTTTGCTGTAATATGGAAACGTGTTCATGTACAATTTATTTCAGTGTAATTGTTTTGTACAGTGAAATTTATGTTCCCTCTATGTTTCTTGTTATGTGAAGCTAGATAGGACGGTATATTGATGCCATTTTGTGTATCTGTCTAGTTTTCACGGTGTTACAAGACGGTGAAGGAGAGCGGGAGAGAGAGGAAAAAATAAACACCCTATCGAGCACCAGTCGAGACTCTCTGCGTCTGCTTTCGAGAACCAGGGGCAGTTACACGGAGCGCGGAGGAAAGTGCAGCAGATGTGGGAAAATGCAACACAAAAAAACAGGAAAGATGCCCAGCGTTCAAATCAGCATGCAAAAAGTGCAACAAAAATGGACATTGGGAGAGAATGTGTAAGAGTAAATCGGTGAGTGAAGTTACAAAGACCGATGAGCAGAATGCATACTTTTTGGTATCAGTGAATGCAAAATTGAGTGATGAGAAATGGACAGTGCAGCTTCTCATTGGTGCAACACCAGTTGAGTTTAAGATTGGTACCGGAGCAGACGCTAGTGTTATGTGTGAAGAGACTTTCAATATGCTAATTTCAGAGAGAGAACTAAAGCAGACCAGCATTTCACTATCCAGTCCAGGGGGTCAATTTAATTGTCAAGGGCAATTTCAAGCATTCACAATGTACAAGGGCAAGTCGTACTCATTCCCAATGTATGTTATCAGAGGGCAGCGTGTCAATAACTTACTCAGCCATTCCACTGCAGCAGAGATGGGCCTTGTGCAGCGAGTCGAGGAGGTCCATAATGCATTTGGGGAGCATGGCACTCTCAAGGCAGAGCCGGTAAAGATACAGTTAAAGGACAATGCCACACCATATGCAGTGCACACAGCGCGCATGGTCCCAATACTGCTAATGCACAAGGTTAGAGAGCAGCTGCGCCGGATGGAGGAGAACGGCATTATAGAGAAGGTAACAGAGCCGACAGATTGGTGTGCCCCTGTGGTGCCCTACCTGAAAACGTCTGGAAAAGTGCGAATATGCGTGGATCTAAAGAAACTGAATGAACAGGTCTAGAGAGAGAGATTCATCTTACCTACACCGGAGGAGATCATAGCCAAGCTGAGCAGAGCAATGGTGTTCCCCAGCCTTGACGCAGCCTCGGAATTTTTCCAGATGCACAGCGACAGTGCCAGGCTGACGACGTTCATCACGCCATTCGCCAGGTACTGCTTCCGATGCTTACCGTTTGGAATAACGAGCGCACCAGAGACATTTCAAAGAAAAATGGCAGAGACACTGCATGACCTACAGGGGGCAGCTGTATACATGGACGACATAGGCATGTATGGAAGGGACATGGAAGAACACGACCTTCGGCTTCAGAAAGTCCTGGAGAGAGTCGAGTCCGCTGGACTTAAGCTCAACAGGGAAAAGTGTGTGCTGAGGCAGAAACAGCTTCACTTCCTGGGACATGTGATCAATGCTGCTGGCGTGCGACCAGATCCAGCCAAAGTCGAGGCTATCTGACAGCTTAACACACCAGAGAATGTGCAGGACCTGAAACGAGTCCTTGGCATGGTGAAATATCTCGGTAAATACGTGCCAAACATATCCACAGTGGGCCAGCCACTGTATGAGCTGCTAAGGTCCAAGACAGCATGGACCTGGGGGCCAGCACAACAGACAGCGTTTGAGAGGCTTAAAGAGCTCCTGATGACATCACCTGTGTTGACATTCTACAACATCAACAAACCCACCGCAGTCTCAGCTGATGCAAGTACCCATGGGATCGGTGGCGTGCTACTGCAGCTCCATGGGGAAGACTGGAAGCCAGTGGCATACTGCTCAGGATATTGACTGACGTGGAAACCAGATACGTGCAGATCGAGAAAGAGTGTTTGGCGTGTGTCTGGGCATGTGAGCGGTTTGAAAAAATACCTCTATGGCCTCGAGAGTTTCAAACTAGTGACAGACCACAAGCCCTTGGTCCCACTAATGAACAGCAAGGACTTAGACAATGTTCTACTATGGTGCCAGAGACTTCTTATGCGGCTCATGAGGTTTAAACCCATAGCTGAGTATGCACCTGGAAAAACACTCGTTGTGGCAGACACACTGTCAAGGAGCCCTATCCGTCACATGGAGAACGAGAGGGACACACACTCAG
Source organism: Lampris incognitus (assembly GCF_029633865.1). Taxonomy (NCBI): domain Eukaryota; kingdom Metazoa; phylum Chordata; class Actinopteri; order Lampriformes; family Lampridae; genus Lampris; species Lampris incognitus. The sequence goes on along the minus strand of NC_079213.1, from coordinate 50,696,000 downwards.
ATGTGGAGTGGTACATTGTAGCTGTCATTGAGAACATGCCTGCTACTCCACAGAAGCTGGCCAGCATCAGAGCAGCCACAGCAGCAGATGAGACGCTACAGATGATGATCAGACACATCAGGTCACGGTGGCCTGAAAACGTGAGTAAAGCCCCAGGTAACATAACAGAGTATTTTCCAATGAAAAATGAACTTTCAGAGTATAATGGAATGGTAATAATAATAATACTAATAATAATTTTTATTTGTAAATGCACTTTACATTTCATAGAAACCTCAAAGTGCATGGTTACTAGTGGATGTCAAATAGTGATACCTGAGACATCGAGGACAGACATTCTTGATAGGATTCATGATGGACATCAGGGCCTCACAAAATGTTGGCAGAGGGCAAACGCCTCTGTCTGGTGGCCGGGCATTTCCTCACAGATAAAACACAAGGTCTAGTCATGTCAGTTTGCTGTGAGTCAAGAAGAGAACAGAAAAGGGAGCCATTGATCTCTACTCCGCTCCGTGACAGGCCGTGGAAGCGTATAGCTCTGGACCTGTGTGAGTACAACAAACAGAACTATTTAATTATCTCAGACTACTTCTCTAGATACATAGAGATTCTACACATGACAACAACAACCAGTGCTCAAGTCGCTCTGAAGCTAAAAGCAACATGTGCCCATACCGGATGTGGTCATGAGTAACAATGGGCCACAGTTCTTGAGTGCCGAGTTTCAAGACCTAGCCCGTGAGCTCGATTTTAAACACATCACCTTAATTCCCCCCCACAATGCACAAGGAAACGGCCACGCTGAAAGGGCCGTGCAGACTGCAAAGAGAATCCTGAAACAGAAGGACCCTCTCATTGCAGTCATGTGCTACAGGTCGACTTTGTGCAGCACCACGGGAGCCAGCCCAGCTGAGCTCCAAATGGGCCGGAAGTTCAGGTCGACACTTCCTACCCTCGAGAGAAACCTGCAACCTAGATGGCCTAATTTACAACGGATCAAGCAGAAGGACAAGGCCGAAAAGAAGAAGCAAGCCTTCTATTATAACCAACGTCACGGGGTGAGATCCCTACCTCCACTGCAGCCAGGTGGTCATGTTCTCACCAAGCTGAACCACCAGAAATCCTGGACTCCTGCAGTAGTGACGAGTGAGAGTGTTACACCACGCTCGTACCTCCTCGAGACACAGCAGGGTGGAACGTTCCTGCGTAACCGTCGCCATCTCCAGGTGATGCCTGCTCCTGCTCCAGAGCCAGCTGGCAGCATAGTGCCTGTCTCACCTGTTTGCATGGATGCCAGTCAACAGCCCTACGACAGAGTCGGACATGGTACTGGTCCACACACCCCCAGTGTCAGCATACATGCTGGTACAGAGAAACGACCAGGTCTGGATGGGTCAATAAACCAGTTGTTAGACTGGGCTTGTGAGTGACTGTGTTCTTACATCTCATGACCTTTGGGGGGATATACATTTATGGAAATAGGGGGGAAGGAAAGGGTGAACAAAAGAAAAAAACAAAGAGTTCCAGATGGTAAACTATATAACTAAGGAGTTATTTGGAAATGTCAAAAGAGGTCCAGTGTTATTCTCGAGCACCAGAACCAGACCCGTGTGGCGAAACCCAAGGCAGACAGACACAGGATGACAGTTCAAAGTCCAAAGGCGGTTTTATTGGGAGAGGGGAATAATAACAAGGACGGTCGATAACACATCATGCCACTAAATAATAACTGGAATAAAGTGGGGGGAATGTATGGTGCAAAAAAACTGTTCTGTTAGTGGGATGTGTGAATAGACTATGTGTGGTGTCCAGCGGTTTGTGTATACAACTATGTGTGAGTGTTTTTAGCCTAAGTGTAGTGTGGTATGTAAAAGACAAGGATGTGTTGAATAATGTGCGTGCACCTGGCTAGCAAGTCGAGTCCGTGATCCAAAAGGGTGAGTCAGAGTCCGATCCGGGTCCAGAGCAGTTCTTAAGGAAATCCGAGGAGAGAGTCGTGGAAGGGTAATGTGAAGTCCGGTGAAGACGAGGCTGAGGCTTGAGCTTGGAGCGGGGAATTCACTGGGAGTCGCAGAGGAGGGTCGCCGGGTTCAGTACGTCGAAGCACGGGGAGGCGTTCTGGAAGGCCTCTTATGGGGAGCGAGGAGTGGCCGGATTGCTGCCGGGGTGCTTGATTGCGATTGGAGACACCTGGCGCTGGATTGTGATGATGAACACCTGATGCGGTGCAGCGCTCGTCTCGAGCACTCGGATGTCTCCGGCATCTCAGAGCGCGCCGGGGAGGCGGTCCGAAACGGAGAGGGTGAGATCTCACAGCGTGCCGGGGAGGCAGTCCGAGACGGAGAGGGTGAGACCACAACAGGACCCCCCCCCCTCTACGGGAGACACCGGGCGACCTTCCGATTTCATCGGGATGAGTCCGATAGAACTCCTCCAGGAGTGCGGGGTCGACCAGGTAGGACCGGGGAACCCAGCTGCGGTCCTCGGGCCCATAACCAACCCAGTCCACCAGGTATTGGTACCCTACTCCATTGGTGCTCTACTCCAGCACCTGGGGCTAGACAGAGGGAGGTAAAATTAGTCGGTTCCGGGGTCCATTGCCTGGGTCGGGCTGGGCGCGCTGGGCCCTTCTCACCACCGACTCGATGGCCCAGGTGACGACACCCACCACCAGGGCCGGGGGAAGGATGGTGTCTGGGGCGTCAGGGGATCCCTTGGGAAACAGACGGGAGAGGGCGTCTGCCCTGACGTTCTTGGTGCCCGGGCGGTAGGTGAGGGTGAAGTCGAACTGGCTGAAGAAGAGAGCCCAGTGCGCCTGCCTGGGGTTGAGCCTCTTAGCCGTCCGCACGTAGGTCAGGTTCTTGTGTTCGGACCATACTATGAACGGCTGCCCTGCTCCCTCCAGCCAGTGTCTCCACTCCTCTAGGGCAGCGTGGACAGCCAGCAAGTCCCTGTTGCCGATGTCGTAGTTCCTCCCCGCAGGACTGAAACGCCGGGAGAAGAAGGCGCACGGGTGGATCTTCTGGTCCTCCTCCGACCGCGGGGAGAGGACGGCTCCGATGCCCGTGTCCGACACCTCCAACTCCACGATGAACTGCCTGGACGGCTCCGGGTGGGCGAGCACCGGAGCCGTTGTAAACAGTCTCTTCAGGTCTGAGAAGGCGGCCTCTGCCTCCGAGGTCCAGGAGAAGCGGCGGAGGGTGGTGATGAGTGCAGTAAGGACTGAACCCCCTGATTAAGCGCCGGTAAAAATTGGCGAACCCCAGGAAGCGCTGGAGTTCCATCCTGTTGGTGGGGTCAGTGCGGACGAGCCCCTTCTCCACGATGTGGCCAAGGAACTCCACGGAGGCAGAGTGGAACACACACTTCTCGGCCATCACGAACAGCCCGTTCTCCAGCAGCCGTTGGAGGACCAGGCGGACATGCTGGTGGTGTTCCTCCTCAGTCCTGGAGAACACGAGTATGTCATCCAGGTACACCACCGCGAACGTGTTCAACATATCCCGGAGCACGTCGTTGACCAATGCCTTGAAGACGGCCGGGGCGTTGGTGAGGCCGAAGGGCATAACGAGGTACTCGAAATGCCCTAGGTGGGTGTTGAAGGCCGTCTTCCATTCATCTCCTTCCCAGATGCGCACCAGGTGGTACGCGCTGTGCAGGCCCATCTTGGTGAACACCGTGGTGTGAGTGAGTGGCTCGAATGTGGAACTCATAAGGGGGAGTGGATATTTATTCTTAACCGTGATGTCATTTAACTGATGATAATCTATGCAAGGCCTCAGGCCTGCCCTCCTTCTTTGCCACAAAAAAGAAGCCCGCTGCCACCGGGGACGACGAGGGCCTTATAATTCCTGAGGCCAGGGACTCTGTGATATAATTGCGCATAGACTACTTCTTCAGGACGGAGAGGTTATACAACCGACCGGTGGGAAGGGCGGCCCCGGGAACGAGATCTATGGCACAATCATAGGGATGGTGAGGGGGAAGTGAAAGTGCACTGTCCTTCCTAAATACAGGGGCTAAATCGTGAAAATGGGAGGAACACCAGTGAGATCCGTGGGAGGGGGCACGGGTCTGAGGCCGCTGGATGGAGAGTGGGCGGAGCGAAGGCACTTGTCATGACACGCAACGTTCCAACCCAAAATCCGCCCAGTTGACCAAGAGATGTGGGGATCATGCCGTTCCAACCACGGTCTTCCTAACACCAGAGGCGCTGTGAGGGCGTGCAAAACCAAAAAACGCATAGTTTCTTCATGATTTCCCGAAAGAGTGAGAGTGAGGGAAGCAGTGCGGTGCGCGATCCTACTGAACGACCATCTAGGGCTTGGGCTGTGACGGGTGTGTCTAGTGGGACGAGTGGAACGCCGGCCTGCCGGGCCAGCGAGATGTCCATCAAACACTCGTCCGACCCCGGATCCAGGAGTGCACCAATAGAGAGTGAGTCGTTACCCCAGGTGAGAGTGACAGGAAACAGCTGGTTGTGCTCCTTCTTGGGCTGGGGCTGTGGAAGGGTCGTCATGCTCACTAGGACACCCCTCACTAGTGAGCCCGGTCTTTTGGGTGAGTCGGGCAGGCCTTGATGTAGTGGTCCGACCTCCCGCAGTAGAGGCAGAGGTGGTCACGCATCCTCTGCTCCCTAACCTCTAGCGGGAGCCGTGACCGACCCAACTGCATGGGCTCCTCCTCCGGCCTGGATCCAGAAGACACCCAGGCTTGCGAGGGGAAGTGTGAGGGCGGAGAGAGCCCGCGGGAAGCTGACCCAGGGGAGGCGCCGGTCGAACGGACGGGGGTAGGTCTATGGGAGGCCCCAGTGCGTGGGGCGCGTTCCTAGCCACGCTCCCGCAGCCATTCGTTCATCAGGAGGGCAAGGGTCACGAGCTCGTTGAAGGTAGCAGGGCGGTCTCGAACAATGAGGTCTTTGATGGGCTCGCTCAGCCCCCTCCTGTACGCGCTCTTGAGTGCAGTGTCATTCCACCCACTGTCTGCCGCGAGTATCCTCACCTCCAAGGTGTAGTCTGCCACCGACCTGGCTCCCTGCTGTATGGAATGAAGGCGGATGGCAGCGTCCTTCCCGTCAGTTTGGTGGTCGAACACCAGACGGAACTCACAGCGGAAGGCACCATAGTCAGAGGCAAAGAGTTCAGTATGGCCAACCGACGCCATGGCCCAGCTGAGGGCTTTGCCGGTGGGGAGGGACATAACAAGGACTACCTTGATCTGTCCTGTCCTATACCTGGCTGGCTGATGCTTGAACAGGAGCTGACACTGACCAAGGAAACCCCTGCACAGCTCGAACTCCCCACCGAAAGCCTTGGGGCAGGGAAGATTAGGCTCGAACCGGGGGTCCAGTGGGGGTTGACTCGAAGGGGGGGGGACGCCGGCACCAGGAACAGGGAATCCGGAGGCCGAGCTGGGGGCTGGGACCGAGGCCAGAGCAGGGTGGTCGCTGATCCTGGAGACTAATGTTGTGAGTGCAGCGATCTGCGCGGAGAGGGCGTCTAATGCGCTCGTCGTGGACTCGGAGCCGGATTGAAGCTCGCTGATCTCTCCAGTGACCTGGGTGAAGGCAGTAGTAAGCTCTGAGTGGAGAGAGGCAAGTTGGCTGCTGTGACTTCTTACTACTGCCTCTACGGGGACGGGGCTCTGGGGCTTAGGGGTCGGGGGTGTCACAGGGACTGTCTGCCCCTTGGGTTTGCCTGGGTCCATAATGGCTTCGACGTTCTCCTATGCTCGCGCACTAGAACCAGACCCATGTGGCGAAACCCAAGGCAGACAGACAGAGGATGACAGTTCAAAATCCAAAGGCGGTTTAATTGAGGGAGGGGAATAATAACAAGGAAGGGCGATAATAAATACTGCCACTAAATAATAACTGGAATAAAGTGGGGAGAATGTATGGTGCAAAAAAAACGTTCTGTTAGTGGGATGTGTGAATAAACTACGTGGTCTCCAGCGGTTTGTGTATATAACTATGTGAGTGTTTTTAGCCTATGTGTGATGCGGTATGTAAATGACAAGGGGGTGTTGAATAATGTGCGTGCACCTGGCTAGCAAGTCGAGTCCGTGATCTAAAAGGGTGAGTCAGAGTCCGATCTGGGTCCAGAGCAGGTCTTAAGGAAATCCGAGGAGAGGGTCGTGGAAGGGTAACGTGAAGTCCGGTGAAGACGAGGCTGAGGCTTGAGCTTGGAGTGGGGAATTCACTGGGAGTCGCAGAGGAGGGTCGCACGGTTCAGTACGTCGAAGCACGGGGAGGCGTTCTGGAAGGTTTCTTATGGGGAGCTAGGAGTGGCCGGATTGCTGCTGGGGTGCTTGATTGCTATTGGAGACACCTGGCGCTGGATTGTGATGATGAACACCTGATGCGGTGCAGCGCTCGTCTCGAGCGCTCGGATGTCTCCGGCATCCAGAGTGTAATAGATTGTGAAATGTTAAACTGAATGTTGAAGCCTTTTTGTTGCTCTCAGTGTGGTAAGAGTTTTATTGATGCTGCAGAAGAATAACACTGTTTACATAATGTTTAACATAATTTATATGTTTGCTTTAAAAGGTGAAAGAAAAACTAAAGGGGGATGTCATAGTATTACAGTTAATACGGTAATGTGCACGACAGTGACGGAAACTGTGAGACGTGGCTGTACATGAAAGGTGTTTTACGACAGTAGACTATGCGTAAAGGTCATGTTGCATACATGTGAGCTGACCTGTTAGCTGAATAAAGTAGACGCTTAACCTGCTCCGTTTAACTGGACATTCCATGATTTATTACAATACCGATGTTCAAATCCGAGTGTTAACGTTGATTTAAACGTCAAGGCAGTTATCCTTTGGGCAGAGGTTTACTGAAAACTCAAGGCTGGGTGTTAACGTTCATACATATTGTAGCAAATTCGTCGAGCAGCTCGGCCGGACGGTCACAGCCGGGACGCGAACTCGGATTTCCCGCACCGCGGGCGACAACGTTGACCAGTCGACTAAAAGGTCCGGCCCGTTAGCTAAGGGCTAAGCGAGCCTATTCATCCGTGATCGTTACATTGCCCCTTCCTTCGGGATTCGCGTCCCCGCGAATCGCTACAGCCAGGACGCGAACTGGGAGGGTGAGATCGTGAAGGACCGTGAGGCCATCTGAAGCGTTTCCCGAAAAAGTGGGGTAGTGTAACATACACGAATAAGTAGACACGTTGGTCCTTGGCTAACGAACGGGTCGGACCCTTTAGTCGACTTAACGTTGTCGCCCGCGGTGCGGGAAATCCGAGTTCACGTCCCGGCCGTGACGGTCCGGCCGGGCTGCCCCCCGAATTCGCTACACGGGGGCTCCCGCACCGCCAGCGACTGCATTAACCACTCGACTAAAGGGTCCGACTCGTTAGCCAGGGCTAAGCGACCCTATTCATCGTTACAATATATTAGGGCTCAAGGCTGGGTGTTAACGGCAGTTATCCGTTGGGCAGGGGGAATATCAATAAAAGAACAGGTATACTTAACTATAAAAACATTGATTGAGGAAAATCAGAAAAAGAACATGTATACTGAATTATATGACATTTGTGAAATCTATGAAAAAGAAGACAAAGAAACAAAGAAGACGCAAGCAATCAAATAAAAAAAGTTAAAAAAACATCATAATGGGGAAAAGTCATAGCAAAAACGGGAACAAAGAAGAGAATGAGGAAGTAGATTTGAACACACCAAATATAAGTTACATGTAACCCGTGGAAATAGGTAACAATGCACTCTTGTACGTCACCCTGTGTTCCTCCCTCTTCTTGAAATATGTATTCACCACAGCCATTCCCATCCTTTTCGCAAAATTGACCACCGTCTGTCCTTCCACATTTCTCTCCTTGACTCCATACCTTCCCATCACCGCCTCATCACCTCTGTTCCCTTCACCAACATGTCCATTGAAGTCCACTCCAATCACCACTCTCTCCTCCTTGGGTACCCTCTCCACCACGTCGTCCAACTCACTCCAGAATTCTTCTTTCTCGTCCATCTCACACCCAACTTGCGGGGCATATGCACTGATAACATTCAGCAATACACCTTCGATTTCCAGCGTCATACTCATCACTCTGTCTGACACTCTCTTCACTTCCAGCACACTCTTGACATACTCTTCCTTCAGAATTACCCCTACCCCATTTCTCCTCCCATTCGCACCATGGTAGAAGAGTTTGAACCCACCCCCGACACTCCTGGCCTTACTCCCCTTCCACCTGGTCTCTTGCACACACAGTATGCCTACCTTTCCATCATATCAGCCAGCTCTCTCCCTTTACCAGTCATAGTGCCAACTATGACTGGTAAAGGGAGAGAGAGGCACTATGGCACTATGACTTTACCAGTCATAGTGCCGTAGTGCCATAGAGTTGTAGAGACTACCACTGATAAAGATGGACTTGTGAGAAGAGTCAAGATATGTCTTGGAGACCCGAAACTGGGAAGAGAAGGACAGCGTCTTAGCAAGCTATCCATTATGGAGCGCCCGGTTCAGAAACGGATTGTGTTACTAGAGGCTGTGTAACTGCCTTCAGAGATCTCCACAATCATATCCTTTGGCATACAGAATTTGACACATTGCCATTAAGCTTAGACTATTACATAGACATACAGACTTAAAGTAATTACTGGATTAAAAGTAATTTGAGTTTATAAATCATTCATGTTTACATTCTGCAAACTATTCATGATTGGTGGGAGTGTAAATAACCTTTAAGTGAGTTATATTATTATTTTTGATAAGTGCTCCTTTTTTGTGCTCATGCATATTTGTTTATGATAGCGTCTTATTTCTTAAAATGCGCTTTTATTTTGAATGCTAATGCGCAGTTGTTGTGTGAAGCCGGAACGCGGAGAATCAAAGAAAACAGGAAGTGGATAAACGTGGAATTTTCTTTTTTGTGTACTGAACGTTTTATTAAACACCTTTCTCATAGGAACAAAAGAACCAAATCTGGTCAGAACAGTAACAAATTAGCAAATAGTACAAATCCGACTGAGCTATTACAAGTCTTTTAGTATTTCACAAAACAATAAAAAATAAGGAAAAAATAATAATAATTAAAAAAAGACAGAAAGAGGTCTAATCAGAAATCAATATATCTGTGTTTTTGTACATAAGCAAAGCTTGTCTGGTTTGAATACATTTCAGTGCTTTCTTAAGAATAGTGGCCTGACCTTAAAAAAAGCTAGATCTATGGATAAATTGTTTAGCCATAATAATCAGGCTATTGTACAACATTTCCATATTTTTATCCTCCATTATTGTTATGCTCGCGCACCAGAACCTGACCCGTGTGGCGAAACCCAAGACAGACAGACACGAGATGACTTCTAAGTCTACAAAGGGGGGTTTTATTGTGGGAGGGGAATGTATGGTGAAAAAAGGCGTTCTGTTAGTGGGATGTGTGAATAAACTACGTGTGGTGTCCCGTGGTTTGCGTGTATAACTATGTGTGAGTGTTTTTAGCCAATGTGTGGTGCGGTATGTAAATGACCAGGAGGTGTTGAAGAAATGTGCGTGCACCTGGCGAGAAAGTCCAGTCCGTGATCCAAGAGGGGTTGTCCGAGAAAGTCCAGGTCCGAGATCCGGGAAGTCGAGTCCGAAAGGAGGGGTCCAGGTAGAGGGACAAGGGGGGAGATCGCAGGAGAGGTCCGGGGAGAAACGTGAAGGTCGCTGGGGACGAGGGGAGCCGTGGAAATCGCGGAGGGAGAGTCTTGGGAGGAAACAGAGACACGAAGATAAGACACTGGGGAATAAACAGAAAGCAAGGAACGCTGGAGGGCTTGTCAGGACTTTACCGCAGGGTTCAGTACGTCGAAGCACTGAGAGACGTTCTGGGAGGCTTCTTGTAGAAGGCTGCCTGATTGCCACAGGTGTGCCTGATCGATGATGGCAAACACCTGGTGCAGTGCAGCGCTCGTCTCAGAGCGCGAGCCGAGCGCTCGGATGTTTCCGGCACGTCCGAGCTGGGGGAGTGGCTTGAACGTGCCGGGGAGGCAGCTCGGGGCGGTGTAACCACAACAATTATAACTCCAAATGTAATATCCTTATAATCTAAATTGAGCAAATGAAAGTCCTTTTCAGATATCCAATTTTGAAACAATTCCCAAAAGCCTCTAGTATATTTACAAGTAAAAAAACAAATGTTCTAATGTTTTGCTAACAGAATCACAAAACATACAATTGGGTTTTTATTCAATGTTAAATCTCAGAAACTCATTACAAGGATACATATCACTTATCATTTTAAAATGAGTTTCTTTCGCTTTTGTTGAAATAGGGAGAGTGAGGTATTTGGTTCTAATTCTGCCTATAATTGCTTAAGGATAATTTTAAAAATTTTTAATGGTAGAGGAAAGAGTACGGGGGTAAGGTCACCCCTTACAATTTTGTTTGTGCATTGTTTCTCCATAAAATCGAGATTGTCTATGTAAAGTGAAGGTATATTTGTTACTAACACGTCATAAGTCAAACTTCCTTTTATCATATCCACCATTACTTGTGGGATTGCCTTGATAACCACTGAATATTGTTTTGGGGTTTTTTTTGTGGTTTTTTTTGTATACATCGCATTGAATTTATCGATGAATTCGTTGTCCTCTAGAACATTTCCTATTGAATCCATCAAATGTAAAATAGACCAAATACCTCTCTCCACCCAACCATAATAACATAATATTTTCTTTTAAACAAGACACATCTGTTATTCCAGATCGGAGAGCTATGTGGAGTGAAATTGTGCTTATAAACCAGTTTCCAAAGAGAGCCTGCTGATGAAATCTAGACAGCTTAATAGGTAGTTTAGCAATACAGAAATCATATCTTAACATAAAATCTATCCCACCGGACTTACTAAATAGTTTAGAAGGAATATTAAACCAGAATCCATTATTATTTTGTATGAACAGCTGTAACAATTTCAGTTTTATCATACCGTTCATCGCCTCATAGTCGATCACATTTAAGCCCCCTTCTTCTAACCATTTTACTACATCCCCTTTTATAATATAATGATGTTTGTTTTCCAAATTAAGTTGACATTTGTTTGATTAATTGATTTAATTAAATTGTCAGGAATTGCTAATGAAAAAGCTGGATACATAATTCTAGATAATGTTTCAATTTTAGTAATCAAAATACATCCGAGGATTGATAAATCCCTCTGTAAACAAGAACTGAGCATATATTTACTATTTTTAATAACAGTCTCAGTATTTAGTTCTTCTCTAGCTTTACAATCTTTAGTTATAACCACTCCTAGGTATTTAACTTCATTTTTACTGAAATGTCATACAAATCTTTTAGTGGATGGTCATGTATAAAAATTAATTCAAAACATTTTTTTTAATTTAAGTGTATTCCAGATGTGTTAGAAAACTCATCTATCTTCTTGATTACCAAAGAGATCTGTTCTGACCTCTTGCGGGAGATGGTAGCATCATCTGCCAGCTGAGTTATGACCAGATTATTCATAGCACACTTAAAGGCTCAATGTCTGGAGTATTTTTTTTATAAAAATAGCCAACAATTCTGCAACTAAAATAAATAATAAAAGGGAGCAAGAACAACCCTGTCGAATCCCTCGTGTAACCTCAAATCTCTTAGATGTTCCTTTAGGGAGAGAAACTGATCCATTAATCTCATTATACATCATATTAATTACCTTTATAAATTCTGGACCAAAACCAAAATATTCTAAAGACTTCATTATAAATGGATGTTCAACTAAATCAAAGGCTTTGTAAAAATCTAAAAACCTTGTGAATCCACTGTCTTTGATGAAGTAATTATAATCTAGTAAATAAAGAACCAGCCTAATAGTATTATGTATATACTTATCTTTAAGAAACCCCGACTGAGTTTCGCTTATTATCTGTCTTATACCCTCTTTCATCCGATTGGCAATAATATGCGTAAATAATCTGTAATCCACATTCAATAAAGTCATTGGTCTCAGGTTATCGATAAATATTTTGTCTTTACCAGGTTTAGGTAACAAAGTAATAATACCTTGCTTCATGGTCGATATCAAGTTATTGTTTTCAATACATTCGTTTAGGGCATCAAATAAGAGTTATTTTATATCTTCCCAGAAAATGTTACAAACGTTTGAGGTTAAACCATCTTGACCAGGAGCTTTACCCACTAACATTTGCTTTATAGCTTCGTCCAATTCCGTCATTCTAATCTCAGAATCACACATTTCTTTAAATTCCAAATCAATTTTAGGAATATAGTGTTTAATACTTTCAAGAAAAGATAATGAGCCGCTCTGGTGGCCGAGCGGAATAAACCTCCGTTCTTGCAACCCGCTCGTCATGTGGCTGGGAGGTTCGTATCCCAGACTCGCCGTAACCGTTCACGGCCAGAGCGTCCACGGGGTAAGGCATTCATTAGGCCACCCTTACCCGAGGGATAGTGGGTGTAGGTCGATGTAGTGTTCGTGGACTCGTCGTTCTCCAGCGACCCCTCTGGCCCACCCGGGCGTCTGCAGCCAAGCAACTGAAAGCATCCTCCCTACGCGGCCTGAAGGCGATGCAATCCATGCAAGGCTTCAGCGTGTAAAATGGCGAGAGCAGCCGACACGAGTTTGAAGGAAGCTGGTATAACGACTATCTCCTTCCTGTGGAAACGTGAGCCAGGAGAGTTATTCGATAAGAGTTCCGACCATATGCCATTGGCTTAATCAGGTGGAATACGTGGAAAAACTAGAAATAAATTTATTAAAAAAAAGAAAGAAATGATAATGAATCCTCAACTGAATAGGATGAAGAGTATAATTTGGAATAGAATTGATGAATTTCGTCAGAAATTACCTTTGTTTCAGAACATTCTCGATTATTGATCATCAAAACATTTACAGTATTTCTTTCTTGTATCCTCCTTTCCAGTCCAAAAAATAAAAAAGATAAAAATAAAAAAATAAGACATGTTCTTCTCCCCTTGTTCTGGATCCATTTAGCTCCGGATCTAACATAAGCTCCTTGTTCCGTTTGGATGAACCAGTTATCTAATCTGGCTTGTAAACTCAATATCTTTGCTTTGTTTTCATCTGAGAACTCAATTTTTCTACAACATTTATTAATTTCTTGCACCAATTCATATTCATCTTCCCTCTGCTGTTGACATCGGGTTTTACTAAATTTAATTGATAGACTCCTGACCTTATATTTAAAATATTCCAATTTCCTGCAGTACATGTTCTTCTAAATTTAACAGATCAGCATTGAACTTCCAATAATTTTTTCTACATGTATGTTTACCATTTGGTTTCAGAGCTATTTCAATTACACAATGGTCTGTCAATGGAGCAGCAGACATTGCGACGTTAGTCACAGAATTTGGGATTTATGGAATCACCAGCCGAAGATATATTCTGGAACTTGAACTCCCATTGGGTTTTATCCAAAAGAATTGTCTCCTATGGGGTTTTTTTCTCTCCAAATATCAATAAAATAATTGACATTTATTAATTCATTCAATAGAGTGTTGTAATGGTAATCATTATGAAAAGATGGACATCTATCTAATCACTCATCTGGTGCCATATTAAAATCTCCACCTATTAAAGTAAATCCTATACCATGAGTTTGTTACATCTGTCCCTCCTTCCACACCCTCCACCTCAAAAGCTGCTTAACCTGAGCCACTGATCCGTCAGTGTGCTGCATCCAGCCCTTGCTCGAAAGTTTTCACCTGCCCCAGATCTCTGCTCTGCCCGACTCTCTCCACCACCCGTGGCCTCTGCCCCCGGTCCTCATACTGCTCTGCCTCCAGTCCCTGTTCTTTGGACTTTCACCTGCCCTGGATCCCTGCTCTGCCTGTCCCTCTCCACCACCCAAGGTCTCTGCCCCCGGTCCTGTTTCCCCAGCCCAAGGAAGCCCAGCCCAATTCCCTCCACTGTGTGTTGTTGCCTTAGCTGGCCTCCTGTAATAAACTCTGAAGTCAGTTGGAAGCAAGTTTTGTTTCTGCGCCTGAGTGCTTCCTGAGCGTCCCATAACAGTACAATCTGGCCACAAGATGGACTCAGCAGACACCGATCCCCTTCATCAAGCCAACGCCAGCCAGGGTATTGAGCACGGACAACATAATCAGGTTTTGCAAACATTGTCCTCACAGGTTCCGGAGATGGCCCAGGCCCTGGCTAGCCTGCAGCAACAACTCTCCGCCCGGAACCCCTCCCAACCAGTCGTGCCTGCCCAGTTGGTCCGCAGCCCCTCTCCTCCACCACGCGAACCATATGTGCCACCTCCAGAGACATATGATGGATATTTGGGAACCTGTAGAGACTTTTTAATGCAATGTTCATTAGTTTTTGACCAACAGCCTACTCCACTGACAGAGCTAAGATGTCCTACCTGATTGGCTGCCTCCCTGGTCCGGCACGCAGCTGCGCTATGGCGGTTTGGGAAAAACAGCCCCCGATCTGTTCCTCATATTCCAACTTTCAGGAGGAGATGAGGAAAATCTTTGACCACCTGGTTCGAGGTAAACAGGCCGCCAAGAGAATGCTTTCCCTTCGTCAGGGCTCTCGCTCAGTGACCGAATTAGCAGTTGAATTCCGCTGCCTTGCAGCCGAGAGTGGCTGGAATGAGGAGGCGGTCCAGGAAGCTTTCCATAACACCCTCAGTGACAACATAAAGGACGAGTTGGCATCCCGGGAAGAGCCTGACGGACTCGATCGGCTTATTGACCTAACTATCAGGGTGGACAATCGCCTTAGGGAGCGTCGGAGGGAGAGAACGGGTAGCCTCTGCTAACACCTTATCTCGTTCTTCTCCACCGTCTACCTCTGTCTCTCAGTCTCTTCCAGAGTCCGAGCCTATACAGTTAGGCCGAGCTAAACTCACCCCAGAGGAAAGGCAATGCCGGTTAAGCACCCGGAGCTGTCTGTATTGTGGTCAGACCTGCCATTTCCTCTCCACTTCTCCCTTACGCCCAGCAAAAGGGGGGTGGGGGGGCTCAACAGTAGTGGGGAGAGATATTGTTGGGCCAGACCTCGGATCCCTCTGATTCCTCTCCCCCAAGAATTCCACTAGATGCCACCCTCTCTTGGCTGAATCAGATGCTCCCACTAGCTGCGTTTGTTGACTCAGGGGCCGATGAGTGTTGTTTGGACCGTAATGTTATGACCCAATTGGCACTGGAGACCATTCCACTGGAAAGACCCCTCACTGCCAGAGCCCTCAACGGACAACTCCTCGCCCGTGTAACCGAGAAATCAGAGCCAGTCAGCCTTCGTGTCTCTGGTAATCATCGGGAGATGATTAGTTTCCATGTCTTTGACTGCCCTGGTTCTCCTCTTGTCCTCGGTCATCCCTGGTTGGTTCTCCATAGCCCTCACATAGACTGGGCTGCTGCAAAGGTAATATCTTGGAGTTCATCCTGTCATGCTATCGGTCTTCGTTCTGCCCTTGCTCCTGCCTCATCTGTTCCTCCACCTGTTTCAGAGCCACCTGACCTGTCTTCGGTACCCGCAGTTTATCACGACTTAGCTCCTGTGTTCAGCAAACATCAGCCCTGTCGTTACCTCCCCACTGGCCCTATGACTGTGCCATCGACCTTCAGCCAGGAGCTCCCCTTCCCAGCAGCCGGTTGTACAATCTCTCTCGCCCAGAACAACAGGTTATGGAGACATCCAGGACTCCCTGGCTGCAGGTATCATCAGGTCTTCGTCCTCCCCGGTGGGTGCTGGATTCTTTTTTGTGAAAAAAAAGATGGGACTTTGAGACCGTGCATTGATTTCCGGGGTATGAACAATATCACCATTAAAAATAAATATCCCCTGCCACTCATCACCTCTGCTTTCTCCTCTCTCCATGGAGTAAAAGTGTTTCCCAAGCTTGACCTCCGGAATGATTACCACCTTTTCCGCATCAGAGAGGGGGATGAGTGGAAGACAGCCTTTAAGACACATCTGGGCCATTTTGAATATCTGGTCATGCCATTCGGCCTTACCAACGACCCCGCTGTCTTCCAGGCTTTGTTGAATGATGTGCTGAGAGACATGATCGGACGCTTCGTCTTTGTTTACTTAGATGATATCCATATCTAATCCCCCGACCTCGACACTCACCAGCTGCAAGTTCGTCAGTTACTCCAACGGTTGTTGGAGAACAAACTGTATGTCAAAGCAGAAAAGTGCATATTTCACTCTGCAACCATCTCTTTCCTATGCTACATAATTTCAGAGGGCCAGTTACAGATGGACCCGGCAAAAGTCACGGCCGTCACTGAGTGGCCAACCCCTACCAGCCTGAAGCAGCTGCAGCGATTTTTGGGATTTGCCAACTTTTATAGGCGTTTTATCCGCAACTACAGTCGCCTGGCAGCACCCCTCACGGCTCTCACTTCCACCTCCACTCCGTTCCGTTGGACCCCTGAGGCGGAGACCGCGTTCCAGGAACTTAAACGGCGTTTCACTACGGCTCCTGTTCTCATTCAACCAGATCCGGAGGCTCACTTCATCGTTCAGGTGGATGCATCTGATAATGGTGTAGGTGCTGTACTCTCTCAACGCTCTACAACTGATCTTAAACTGCATCCCTGTGCCTTCTTTTCCCGTAAGCTCTCACCAGCAGAGAGACACTACGTCATTGGTAACCGGGAACTTCTGGCGGTGAAACTGGCCCTGGAAGAGTGGCGTCACGGGCTGGAGGGCGCCAAACACCCTTTCATCGTTTGGACCGATCACATAAATCTAGAGTACATCCAAACAGCCAAGAGGTTGAACTCCCGTCAAGCCAGGTGGGCTCTGTTTTTTGGCAGGTTCAACTTTACATTAACCTATCGTCCCGGCTTTAGGAACATCAAACCTAATGCCTCTCTCGTCAATTCACCGCGGAGCGTCCCGTAACAAAGTTTGCTTATATTCAGCAATCAGTTCTGTAAGAGCTCCTAATAATATTTTGTTTTGACCGATAGTATTATATCCATAGATATCAATCAAAATTGCAAATGACGCCTCTAAATGTATAACCACAACAATCCAATGACCATCATTTTTGAATGATACTACCTCAACAGGGAATGCATAAAAACATATGGCCACACCCCCAGATCGATCACTGCCATGAGAAAAAATAATTTTGTCTCCCCACTGGTTCTTCCAAAATGTAGTGTCCTCTTCACATGAACAAGTCTCTTGCAAAAGCATGCAGTGTGCTTTAAGACCTTTACAAAAGAAAAACAAAAAAGTAGCCTTGCGTTTTACATTATCCTTAAGACCTCTTGCGTTTAACGATAAAAAAAATAAATCTCTGACTTTAGAGAAAACATATAGAATGAAGAAAAAAAAGTTTGACCTCACAACACTGTTAGGAACAATAAAAAGGACTACCCTCACTAAATGTATCCTCCACTCAGAAGTTCCTCTGGAAAAAAAAATCCATCCCCTTCCATCATTTATTTAATGTCTTTACCGGTCGGATTACATATCAATGTTCACTCTGTTAACTAGATCCGTTGCCCATCAATGAATTCAAAGGGTCTGCGATAGTGTATTTTCTTCCCGGCCTTTCTTGCTTCTTGGCCAAAGAGCTCCTCTAACCTGTTTATCTGCCATGATTAAGTCTTCAGTAAAGCGAACTCCCAATTTCCTGCATACATCTCTGTGCTGACGTTTGACAAATTAGATAATGACCCGACGCATTCTCTTCTCCTCCTTTCTCCCCACACGATGAAAAGAAAAGTGTCTACCATCTCATGCATGTTCTGTGCCCATTGCAGTGCGACCTTCTTGAGTAGGTTAATCACCTCCTCCCCTTGTGTTTTCATTTACCGTTTCTTTCATGCCTTTTATTCTCAGATTCCACCGCCTGCTGTACCTTTCATGTTCGTCCACTCTTTCTTAAAGACCGGTGTTTTCTTTTTTCAGAGCTGCCACTTTCTCTTCTAAAGCAGTTACTTTAATTTTGTATTCTTTGAGTTCTGCCGAATTGAATTCCAATGCTGAAGCCAGGCTGCCGACCAATCTACTAAGCTGAGTATTGATATCGTCCAGCTTTCTTGTTTATCAAATCTGGTGCCCAGGGTGTTTATTGCAGTCAGAACGGACTCAATTGCAGGTTCCTCATTTGGCCTTACCCATTTCCCAATATGGAAACCCTTAGATGGTGTGTTTAATGGGGAATCGTCTAGCTCGTTGACACTTCGTTTGTCGGGCCCGGCATTAGTAGCCTCCATCATGTAGTCATGAAGAAAAAGCACATCCGGTACATCATCCTTGTTGCTAGCTTCGTTGTTCTTCATCATGTCTTTATCTTTTTTACCTAGATTTCACGTCCTTTCCTTTGTTTGGCATTTTTAGACTCGTAATCCAAAACTTCTTTGAGCGGGAAAAAAAGCCTTATTTAATACTGTAGAATGACGAGTGGTCAGACACTAGAGAACGTTTAACAAGTTCTTGATTGGAACAACAGAACTCGTTGTATGTAACCGACAGACCGACTGCTGATGTACTTCCTGTAGCAGTAGCAGGCGGGGACCTTAGTACGGTGGCTGTTACATGTGTCAAGTCTCCTGGCTCATAGTCAATAATGTGAATATACGTTTTGGTTATTATTATTGTAATGTGACTCTTATGAGTGGATTTTATATGTTGCGGGGGGGTCTATCTGTGGTTATGGACTGTATGTGGATTCGCTGTGAGAGACTTTCTTGTAACGGAGAATGGACACTCGCCAGTGTTAAGGACTAATTGCAATGGCTCTAATGACTGATTGATTGTTTGATGAGTGAGTGAACACTGGACCGGGATAGGTTGCTTCCCTTCATAAAAGGAGCAGTATGATGAACGAGGGGGAGGAGGATACCGGCGGGAAGCTGTGATGCGGAAGCAGGACGGACGACAGTGGTGGGACCGGCGCCGAGAGAGCGATTGCAACGCGAGCTACGTATTTAATTAAGGAACTTTGGCGCTGCATTCCCATCTACTTAATGTTGTAATCGCTGCTCTAAAAGCGGCCGATTGTCGTCCTGATTGCTGTGTGTTGACCGTAGCCTACTGCCGAGGAGACCGGTGTTCATCAGACGTGCGCTACATCCGGGAAATGGAACGAGGAGACGAGCGACGGGTGACCATTCTGTGTACAACGCTCTCAACTCGTCTAGAAGAAGGGAAGTTATATTTCTATTCTGTTAATATTATCCCATTGCCAGTTTTTGTCCTTTGCTCGGTGAGGCCGTGAAACTGAGCCCTGTTGTTGTGCTTCCTCTGTAGCTGGGGGCGGAGCCTCGAGTGACTACACTCACACTGATGTGCCGGCTGGGTGCGTTCGGCCTGATCGAGACGGCGCCATTCCATTTACACCCTGGAACGTGACGTCACCAGTCTAGATTGGGTGACTGTGGACTCTGTGGCTGCTATTAGTCTTCTGGACAGTGGGTTGACTCCTCCTTTTTGTTGTGGCCAGTACATTGGACTTAAGTACTGGTCGGCAGAGGTTGCCAACCAGTACGGACTGATTTTATATTGCGCGGGGCTGTTATTAGTGTGGCGGGAACTGCAAGAGTGTTTTTGTTGCCACCTGCTGACATTGGGTTGATTACTCCCCCCCCCTTGTGGTGTGGAGTAGATGGACTGCTGTATAAGTGGGATGAATTTGCTGTTTCTAGATTGATGTGTTTTAACTTAAGATGTGCCCTGTGTTATGATGATTGCCGTGTTTTTTTATCACCTATTTATTGCTGTGGGTTTTAACGTAATGTGTTGTATGGGGGAGGGTTTGGTTCTTTAGCCTGTGCCTGTCAGTGGGAAGGTGACTGCCCTCTGGTGGTGCGCTATTACAACGGCCTGCCTAACTGCAGCCCTGTGTTATTTGTGCCTTGTATGAATAAACTCTTTGTAGTAATTTATTACTGTTCTTGCGTGTTGCCTGTGTATTGGGTGGATCTGGTTATTGTGGTGTGGGAAGTAGCCCTCGATCGCGACACATGTCCAACATGTGTTGGAACAAATACAATGTTCTACATCCTTTCTCTTTAGCTATGCTTCCAGAACTAAGAACACAAATAATAATCTACAGGCAAGTATAAAAATATACTAGTCCTGGCCATTACAGGTAAGTATGAAATAGAATATATATAAGATCAAGTGTATCTAAATCCTAATGTCTTGTTGTATGCACACAAACAAACTTTTTTTAACAGCCCCTCTGATTGTTGTCCTTATACTGTTCATTGCATGTATTTTCTGTTTCGCTTATAAACGCGGCCTGCCCATGTGATGTATGGGCCATCAACTGATTTCTGGGTGGGCTGGAAAGTCTTCTGAACAGTCTCTTGTTCACTGGTGTTTCACTGCGAGTAAACTGAGGGTGCCTGTCATGAGAGATGTGTCCACGCTGGTCAGTTGGTTGTTGAAAAATGATGCTGGGGTCACTGAGGTCAACCTGTGTCGGTGGTGGTTCCAAGACAGGGAGAATGTGTCTCCTGTTTCTTCTGTACTCTTTCCCTTCTGATTGTATGATGTAAGATCTTGGTTCTTGACAGATGTTGAGGAACTGTACCCATTCAGTCAAATCCTTGTGGAGTCTGCAACCTTACTACATGTCCCTGGGCCAATGGCTGAAGGGGCCTGCTGGATCTGTCATAGCAAGTAATTTGAGCATTGCATTTTATATATTTATTTTTTATTTTTTGTAAGCTGTGCCTTGCTCATACTGCTGTTCTTGGCAGCTGGAACCAGCAAAGTTTTGCAGATGGGAGGGTGGTACGTGTCTGTCTTGACATAAGTCGTTCAGCTGGTGAATTAAGTGTCTGGTCATGTGGTACATTACGAAGGTTGAGCAGGTTCAGGAAAACATCTGTTCCATCTTGCTTGGACCTTTCCATCAGTTGTTTTGTGTTGTAAGCTGTCTACATTTGTTGAGTTTTGCCTCGGCGTAGCCAGTGTCTATGCGTGTTGCTCTGTCATTTCATGTATCTGACAGATTTCACCTGCTTTGGCTAAAGTCAGTTCACTATAACGCAGTAGAAGTTTTCTCATGCTATCATTTAGTATGCCACACACAAGTCTGTCTTTTATTAATTTGTCATGCAAGACTCCAAATCTGCAGCTTTTTGCTATGTTTTTTAACTCATTGACATAAGCTTCAATGGTCTCACCTGATCTCTGATTTCTCCTTTTTAACTTATGCCTTTCCATTGTGACATTTATTTGAGGATTGCATAACTCATGGAATTTCCTTTTTAGGCACTCTCTTGATTCAGCGGGGACACCTATGCGACGATCGTTTCGGACACCTTCAGACACAGTTGGCGCATACACAAATGCGTGCTCCCGCTCGATGGCTTCTGAGCTGGCCAGATTCAATAGGATGAAAGCTTGAGTGCGAGCCGGTTTATCTGAGTATGCAGTTTCAATAAATATGTCATATACCTGTTCAAAAAGTCTCCAGTTCTCAGCAATATTGTTATCATACACCAGTGGATCTGGTTTATGGAATCCCTCTGCCATGATTGTCTCTGAGTTTTGGTAATTATTTCTTTCTTCTCAGCGTCTATATGATAGCTTCCATGCTAGCCAGCATTAGTCATTAGCCTTCAATTTGATGAACATCCTACGCTGATCGGAGTTTGTTACCTTTCAAACTTTTGTTTTCCTTGACACATCGTTCGATGAGACTACTTCCATGTCTTCTGACACCATGTAGAATGACGAGTGGTCAGACACTGGAGAACGTTTAACAAGTTTATTGATTGGAACAACAGAACTCTTTGTATGTAACCGACAGACCAACTGCTGACGTGCTTCCTGTAGCAGTAGTAAGCGGTTACCTTAGTACTGTGGCTGTTACATGTCAAACATGTGTTGGAACAAATACAATGTTCTACAAACACTATTGAGGAACTTTAGCCTAGTATTTGTTCTAAGAGAACAAATACTTGCTACAGCAAGGGATGGGAGCGCTCTGATGACCCAGATCACACACCCATGACAGGACCCCCCCCCCCCCAAGGGACGGATTCCAGACGTCCCAATCAAACAGACCATGAGCACCAAGCAGGACGGACAGAGGGGGTTTTGGGGAGAATGAATGGGGCCAGGGATCTCAGGCGGATGGCCTGAGAGTTGGAACGATAGATGGAATCGATCTGGAGGGCGAATAGGATGTGGGACCGAAGGGCATAGCAGCTCTGGTGAATGGGAAGATGGATGACCCAGAGGTCAGCGACACCGACAGGACCCGGGCTATGGAGGCCAGCGACGCAGACAGGACTGTCACACTGGAGGCCGATGATGCAGGCAAGACCGAGGCGGCGTGACGGCCACTCGGGGAAAAGACTTCAGAGGCGGTGTGACAGCTGCTCGGGGAACAGACTTCAGAGGTGGCATGATGGCTGCTCGGGAAACAGACTTCGGAGGCGGCGGGATATGGCCGCTCGGGAAACAAATATCGGAGGCGGCAGGATGGCCGCTCGGGAAACAGACTTCAGAGCCGGAGGGACGGCCGCTCGGGGACCAGACTTCGGAGGCGGCGGGAAGGCTGCTCGGGGGCCAGACTTCGGAGGCGACGGGATGGCCGCTCGGGGACCAGATTTCAGAGGCAGCGGGACGGCTGCTCAGGGACCAGACTTCCGAGGCGCCGGGACGGCCGCTCGGGGACCAGACTTCGGAGGCGGCGGGAAGGCTGCTCGGGGGCCAGACTTCGGAGGCGACGGGATGGCCGCTCGGAGACCAGATTTCAGAGGCGGCGGGATGGGCGCTCGGGGACCAGACTTTGGAGGCGTCGGGATGGCCGCTGGGGGACCAGATTTCAGAGGCGGCCGCTCGGGGACCAGACTTCAGAAGAGGCAGGACGGCCGTT
Organism: Lampris incognitus; assembly: GCF_029633865.1. NCBI lineage: Eukaryota > Metazoa > Chordata > Actinopteri > Lampriformes > Lampridae > Lampris > Lampris incognitus. The sequence goes on along the minus strand of NC_079213.1, from coordinate 50,673,188 downwards.
CGGGGAACAGGCTTCAGAGGCGGCCGCTGGGGGACAGGCTTCGGAGGCGGCGGAGCAGCTGCTCGGTGAGAAGGTTTCGGAGGCGGCCCGGCCAAAAGCCCGGGAACAGACTGCACGTCGGCCAGTGCAGCCGACGGCACAGGAACAGACCACCCGTCAGCAAAAACGGCCGACAGCATAGGAACCAATCACATGTCGGTCGGGGCGGCTGGCGGCTCAGGAACAGACCAACCATTCTGGAACTAGAGAGCACTGGGCAGCTGAGGCTTGAGGATTCTGGGCAGCTGAGGCTCGGGGACACTGGACAGCTGAAGCTTGGGGACGCTGGGTAACTGAGGCTCGGGGACACTGGGCAGCTGAGGCTTGGGGGCGTTTGGCAGCTTAGGCTCGAGGGTGCTGGGGGGCTTAGGCTCTGGGGCGCTGGACAACTGAGACTCTGTCATGCAGGGCTTGGAAGGAACCAGATTCAGCTGGAATTTCCGCCTGAAGAAAGCCACTTCTTGGACTAAGTCAGGGTCCTGCTTTCAGAGTACAGTAAGAAGCTCAAAGAAGCCCGGCTCTTCATTGATGAAAGTGTCCCTCAACATACCAAAATCCCTACACATATATGGCAGACTGAGCAGATCTGCTGGGTCCATACTTGGTTGGTTTTTACTGTTACGGCGAGAGCAGGAGAGGACCCACATACAGACAGCAAGGACCGGCTGGGTTTAAACAAACTTTAATAACACAAAAACGTACTAGGAACAGATGGCAGGTACAGACAGCAGGAAAGCTCACAAAATGATGTGGCGATCTGGCGACAAGAGTCTCCGTGAGTGTCTCTGGGTTTCACACACTCTTTCAAGCACGTCTCACACACTTTCTGTGAGACAAACCGACAAAGAGCCCGAGCAACAAAGGAGCATACGTATATATACTCGGGGGGGGGGGGGCAATCAGTGAGATCCGGAGCAGGTTCACAGGACCCATACAGCAAATCGGAGAAAGGGGAGGGAGATTGGGCACAGGTGCACAAGACAGGGCATGAACCGGACAGCCAATCAGAGAAAGGGGAGGTGAGTGAAGACGGGCAATCAGGGTCACTCAGGCACATGGGCGCAGGTGAACTGAAACACCAATCAGGGGATGAGAGAGCCCTGATGACCCAGATCAAAGACCCATGACAGAAGAAAGGCAAATCCCCATAAATTGATAGTCTTTCTGCTGAATTCTACACTCATTTTTCAGAAATCATTAGTGGACCACTATTCAACATGTATAAAGAGTCTATCAGCCAGGGGCAGATGGTCCCTACAATCAAACAAGGCATAATATCCGTCAGACCCAAGACCGAGAACGATTCTCTACCAATAGAACATTGGCACCCAATTACCCTTTTATCTATAGATTACAAGATTTCGGCCTTGGTTTATGCTAATAGGTTAAGAAAAGCATTGGATCAAATAATAGCAGAAACTCAAACTGGCTTTATGAAAAACCAATATACACTCTATGTACAAAAGTATTGGGACACACCTCTTAATCATTGAAATCAGATGTATAAAATCAGGTGTATAAACTCAAGCAGCTAGCCATGCATTCTGCATTTACAAACATTTGTGAAAGAATGAGTTGTTCTGAAGAGCTCAGTGAATTCAAGCGTGGTACTGTCATAGAATGCCACCTTTGCAATAAGTCAGTTCGTGAAATGTATTCCCTGCTAGATATTCCACGGTCAACTGTAAGTGAACAACAGCAACTCAGCCACGACGTGGCAGACCACGTAAAGTCACACAGCGGGGTCAATGAGTGCTGAGGCGCATAGTGCGTAGAAGTTGCCAACACTCTGTTGACTCAATAACTGCAAGGTTCCAATCTAAGTTTGGTGGAGGAGGGATAATGGTATAGGATTGTTTTTCAGGGGTTGGCCTAGGCCCGTTAGTTCCAGTGAAGGGAAATCTTAATGCTTCAACATACCAAGACATTTTGTACAGTTTTATGCTTCCAACTTTGTGGGAACAGTTTGGGGAGGGCCCCTTTCTGTTCCAGCATGACTGTGCCCCAGTGCACAAAGCAAGGTCCATTAAGACATGGTTGGGTGAGTTTGGTGTGAAATAACTTGACTGACCCGCACAGAGCCCTGACCTCAACCCTATCAAACACATTTGGGATGAACTAGAATGGAGATTGCGAGCCAGGTCTTCTCGTCTGACATCCAGTGCCTGACCTCACAAATGCTCTTCTGGATGAATAGGCAGAAATTCCCACAGACACACTCCAAAATCTTGTGGAAAGCCTTCCCAAAAGAGGGAAAGCTGTTATAGCTGCAAGGGGGGGGAACTCCATATTAATGCCTATGGATTTAGAATGGGATGTCATAAAACCTGCTGTAGGTGTAATGGCCATGTGTCCCAATACTTTTGTACATATAGTGTATGAGCAGTAATATTAGATTAGTGTTGACTGGATCTCTTTGCATGCAGGTAATGCAAGAAGTTGAGTCACGACCCTACCTACTTGTTCATTACAATAATGTACAACAACTGGATATAGTTGTGAGTCTTTATCATTGTTTCTGTCAGTCGCAAGTGAGAAAAAATTGACTTTTAACACAGTGGCCAATTCGGCCGTCGACGTTGCTTCAAGGTTTCTGTAATAGCAGTTGTCTTGGTTCTTGCCCACGCATACGTTGAGGCGATTTTGCTGTCCGGAAATTCAGCTTTAACGAGGTGACCCATTTGATCTGAAACGGCCATAGGTACACTTTGCTGTATAATAAAATTGGTAAATAACGTCTCTGCGTTGACAATTCCACACTCACTTCGATCAGTGACAAATCCGTCAATTGATTTGTTATCTCTTCACATCTGCCATGTTTGATGGTTTTGTTGTGCTCTTTTGAATCGTTCAACCCGCCATGTTTGATGGAAATGTCGCATCTGCAGTGCTCACAATACGCATAAAAATCAGAGTTTACTTGGCTTGATAAACGAAAATAGTTTAGAAGTCCTAACTTTCTTTGAGGTAGACGCCGTCGCCATTGGCACCGCATTTACTTTACGCAGGTTCTTTTTTTTTAAATTCAATATCAGAAATACAAAATACATATAACAGTAAAAGGAATAACAAACAAACAAACATACAGCACTAGGGGTCACAAACAAAATTTGACAAAATTATAAAAATGAAGGGGTGCAGTAAAAAACAAAACAATTTGTATATTTTGGAGCATAAATTTAAGGTTTTCACAGCTTTTCTATTGCATGACGTAGGTAGTGTTCTAATGTAGGACTCTGCTTCCTTTTTAAAGGTACAAAAATAGGATTTAATTTTTAAACACTGACATTTATGGATATTGTAGCGAATTTGGGGCAGCCCAAGAACCGCCACAGCCGAGACGTGAGCCTGGATCTCCCGCACCACAGGCGACAACGTTAACGAGTCGATTAAAGGGTCCTACCCGTTAACCAATGGCTGCCGAGTCTATCTATCCGTGCAAGTTACAATATAACACTAGGCCAGCAATACCATCAGACAGACACAGCAAATATTCATTTTCTAATTAACTTCTGTAATTTGTAAAACCAAATAAGACATCCTTCAAGCAAAGTACAAAAGTACCACAGATATAGTCCTGTATAAAACGACAGATGCCTTGCCACAGACTCCAAATGTGTCCACAAGTCCAAAACAAATGGAAGACAGTCTCTGGGTGCATGTTACAAAAAGTGAAATTTACATCAATATCCTTCTTAAATTTTATTAAAAATGACTTGACGGGATAACAGCGATGAATGATCTTAAAAGAAATTTCTTTAACTTTATTAACAAGTAGATATCTATTAAGATACCCTATTTTCGCCAACATAACTCCTGAATCATCTTATTCCAGGTTGCGACTACATATGGGAAAGAGACACAATTAGCTTGGAATAAGGTGCGGGTTTTTTGGTTTTTGCTTTGATATGTGTAACGGGGGCAGTCCTATGCTGGTCGGCCTGCTGCACTCCCGTCACTCTCATCATTAGCTCTGCGTTGTGTTCTATTTTGGGTGGGGCCCCAGGTGTTGTGGGGGGCCCTCAGTCTCTCATCATCATCATCATCATCATCATCATCATCATCATCAAGGAAGGAGGGGGGACACACAGGACTCTATTTGGCCCACCTTGCCATTTATTTTGGTTTAAAACCCTTCGACAAACGTCCAGTCCTCCAGCTGGAGCGGTGTTTCTTACGGACGTGGGGGTCGAAGCTCAACCACTGCCCGGACTTCACTCGTGTGCGTTAGAAGGAGAAACCGTCCACGGGACTCCGATGTAAGAAAGGATAAACAAGTATTTTATCCCACAGCTTGCAGTATCTTCTTACAGGGATACTCAAGGTTACGTTCTCCTCAACCAGCAAAACTGTGCTACGGTAAGAAACACGCGTGGCTCGGCTCGATCGCTGCTTGAGACTCCCCCCACAAAACAAAAATGGCCTCTCCCGCGTTCCCTCTTCCGTGTACCCACAAGACTTCTCTCTTAAAGCGACAGTACATGTATATGACGGTCGTTGTAAAAAATACATAAAAGTAAATAATGACATAAAATAAAATGCAGTAAACACAAATAACAGCACACAGACAGGATTTGGTGATATTTCATACTCAAACAAAATAAAATAAAAACATTAATTTTAACCTGGTTACATTCACCCCCCCTGAAATTCACCAACATCCTGACAGCAGGATAAAAAGAGAAAGAGGAAAGGAAAAGCCCATCACTGACTACTGGCACAAGTGAAAAGAAGGACCTAGTCCTCCAGTCAACTTAGGAGCTACCTCGGTTACGAGGTTCAGAAAATAATGAGGTTGATCAAGTCTCAGTATTCCCTTAGATCAATGTGACGCCTGATACGCCACACCATGCACTTGGCCCAAAACAACCCTGTCTGATAGACACCAAATAACTCAGATTAAACTAGTCTGAATGACTCCAACCTCCATCAAAGTTCAATCCCTCACACTCCGTAGAAATGGCATCTGAGCCATAGATTCTATTAACCTTGTTCACTGACCTCACCACCCTCCCTGTGCGTGTCCTAACCCGATCATCGCTCTCTACTTGTGTGCGTGAGACAGTGCGAGCTGCAACATCTGTATCGAGTGAGTGTGATGCCTCTATGTGTGGTGCATGTGTGTTGTGTGGTGCGTGTGTGTTGGGTGGAGACTGAGCAGTGGCCCCCACAGGACTGACTACCAGACTAGACGGAATGAACTCTTCCGCTTCTGCCCACTCAGATCTAGGCGAGTCTCCAAGTGATGAGACTGCTAGCCCCACTGCATCCCCTGAGACTGTCAGGCCATCTGCACTGTCCTCCTCATCGGACTCTGCGCAGTCAAGCAACTGACTGGTTGTACTGGACTCTTCACCCTGATATAACTCAGGGAGGGGCAAGTAGTTGACCTCCAACAAACGGTTCCTGTGCACCACCCTGGTGTGCCCCTCTGCATCCTGAATCTTGTAGACGTGGATATTGGGGTTGACACCGACAACCGTGTACACTCCGTTCTCCCATTTGTCAGCCAACTTTCTCTTCCCTCGCTCACTCTGGTTCGCAACCAAAACACGATCCCCGACAGACAGGACAGTGCCCTTGGCGTGTCTGTTGTACTGTCGCGCCTGATGCTGCTGCTCAGCCGTGGAGTGCTTCTGAGCGATCTCCATTGCACTCCTTAGACAGGAAAGCAGAGACTGAGCATAAGAGTCATAGTCAACAACGTGAGGGTCATGCAAAACCTGCCTGAACATAACATCCACCGGCAGTCTTGGGACACGCCCATACATCAGGAAGAAAGGCGCGTAACCCGTGGTCTCGTGAACAGTGGCATTGTACGCGAGCGTGAGAGAATGGATCTGCTGAGGCCACTGTTGCTCCTGCTGAAGCGGAAGGGAACGGAGCATATTCCCCATCGTGCTATTAAACCGCTATGTCCCGCCATTATCCATAAGATGGTAGGCCGTCGTGTTGGACTTCGCTACACCCGCCAACCTGAGAAGCTCTGCAATCAGGTTGCTCTCAAAGTTTGTGCCCTGGTCAGAATGTGTTCTCTCCGGAAACCCGGAAACACAGAATACATGATCCCAGAGTTTCTTGGCGACCTGCTTCGCTGTCTGATTGGCACAGGGGAACGCGTGAGCAAGCTTAGTGAAGTGGTCAGTAACCACTAGGACATCGACCGACCGCTGCTTACTGTCCTCAGCGGACCAGAAATCCATACACACAAGCTGCATCGGTGCGGAGGTTTTAATGCTCTCCAGGGGCGCGCAAGCAGCTGGCTCTGGGGTCTTCCCAACCACACATCTCCGACAGCATCTGACATATGCTCTGAAATTTCTTTAACTTTATTAACAAGTAGATATCTATTAAGATACCCTATTTTCGCCAACATAACTCCTGAATCATCTTATTCCAGGTTGCGACTACATATGGGAAAGAGACACAATTAGCTTGGAATAAGGTGCGGGTTTTTTGGTTTTTGCTTTGATATGTGTAACGGGGGCAGTCCTATGCTGGTCGGCCTGCTGCACTCCCGTCACTCTCATCATTAGCTCTGCGTTGTGTTCTATTTTGGGTGGGGCCCCAGGTGTTGTGGGGGGCCCTCAGTCTCTCATCATCATCATCATCATCATCATCATCATCATCAAGGAAGGAGGGGGGACACACAGGACTCTATTTGGCCCACCTTGCCATTTATTTTGGTTTAAAACCCTTCGACAAACGTCCAGTCCTCCAGCTGGAGCGGTGTTTCTTACGGACGTGGGGGTCGAAGCTCAACCACTGCCCGGACTTCACTCGTGTGCGTTAGAAGGAGAAACCGTCCACGGGACTCCGATGTAAGAAAGGATAAACAAGTATTTTATCCCACAGCTTGCAGTATCTTCTTACAGGGATACTCAAGGTTACGTTCTCCTCAACCAGCAAAACTGTGCTACGGTAAGAAACACGCGTGGCTCGGCTCGATCGCTGCTTGAGACTCCCCCCACAAAACAAAAATGGCCTCTCCCGCGTTCCCTCTTCCGTGTACCCACAAGACCTCTCTCTTAAAGCGACAGTACATGTATATGACGGTCGTTGTAAAAAATACATAAAAGTAAATAATGACATAAAATAAAATGCAGTAAACACAAATAACAGCACACAGACAGGATTTGGTGATATTTCATACTCAAACAAAATAAAATAAAAACATTAATTTTAACCTGGTTACATATGATTAGCTAATAATTGGGTGGATGATAAAAATACATTAAGGACTGATAGGGCAGCCCTGACAATTGCCACATTTTAACTCAAATCTGGGAGATGTGCCATTTAAAAAAAAATTAATTGAACTCTTTCCATTAGTGTATAATGTTTTAATTATTCTGCTAAAGAAAAAAAAAGTTGCCAAATCCAAATTTGTCGTGTTTTACAGATAAATTCATGTTCAGTCGAATCAAGGGCTTCGTAAAAGTCCAGGAAAAGGGTGAAAATTTCATGATTAACTAACTCTGGGTAATCTAATACATATCAAGCACAAGCCGAATATTGTTGGAAATATGCCTAGCCCTAATAAATCCATCTTGTATCTGTCCGTGGTTCTTCTTCTTGCTACAGAGAATAAGACCGCTTACGTTGCAGTTGCTATTGAACTCTCGCGGTCGTGATTAGTCCCACCTATTTCGGCTTCTCATTGGATGCCCAAGTTAAACTCTTCCATCGGACTGGTAGATAGATGGTGGAGCAAAAAAAAATCCAGAAAAAACGTAGCATTTATGACCTTTCTTGTAGTACCGTTGCAGAGGATCAAATCTATAGCTACTACGGGTAAGCCAGAATACTTGGCACCAGGGTGAGGTCGTTTTGTAATTTCATATGGACTACCTCCACTGCTTCATCAACAGAAACGCATGTGAAGAGAGATTTAACATCATAAGAGACCATTATTTCATCCCCTTCCATGATGGTCTCACTTCCTGGTTCGGTAACTGCAAAGCGACTGAAAAACACCAGCTGAACAGGATAGTGAAGACAGCTAGCGAGATCATTTGTGTCCCCTCCCCTTCTTGTTGGAAATTTACCATCAACGCTGTGTTCACAGAGCCTCCAGCATCATTAAGGATCTCCACCATCCTTCTCACAACCTGTTTTCCCTCCTGCCGTCTAGAAAGAAGTACAGGAGCATCTGTGATAAATCCAGCAGAATGCTAAATAGCTTCTACCCACAAGCAGTCAGGATTATTAACGAATTGTGCCCCCCCCCCACGGTCATGCCCCCCCCATGACCATGCCCATCCACCTGTGGATCACTGATTCTGTGTAAATAGGACCACCCTTTACAGTAACCAAGTGTGTCTGCTCCTGAAGCTGTCTCTTCAGTCCAAATACTTCACATACAGGGGGCAGTACTATAGGCAGAGGCATGGATGTGCTATGGGTTCACCAGTCTCACCTGTAGTGGCCAACTTGTATATGGAGGAAAACGTAAAAGAGGGATCTGATGCCCTATCCAGGGGCGCCAGCTAGCCATTGGTTCAGATTAGTGGCCAACACCTGGGTTAAAATTAAATCTCAGGACGTACCACATTTCACCGACCACATTAACTCTGTGCACAACAACATCAAGTTCACCAAGGAGGATGTGAAAAATGACAGGTTAGCCTTCTTAGACTGTAACATTGTAGTTGGTGATGGGGACATTTGATTGATGATGTTTACCGTAAACCAACATATACTGATCAGTACTTAAAGTTTGACTCTCATCGTCCACTGAAGCACGAACTAGGAGTCATCAGAATGCTGTACCGCCGAGCTGACAACGTCCCCACCGACACAGCGGCCGGGGAAGGGGAGAAATCCCACGTTAAACAGCCCCTGGTTAAGTGTGGTTATCCTAACTGGGCATTTGTCAAAGCCAGGAAGACGCCCAAGCAGCGCACCAGCCAAATGAGAGAAGGACAACGGCTACCTACGCGTAAACCAGTGGTGATTCCTAAGTGGCGGGAGGGTCGGAAAAGATGTGACGTGTATTTTCCAAACACCGCGTCTCAGTTGCTTCCAAACCCCAAAACACGCTGTGCCAGAAGTTGATTCGCCCCAAGGATCGGGTCCCCCGGCACAAACAGAGCAATATAGTGTACGCTTTTAAGTGCCAAGAGGATCGCCGTGACTTGTACAATTGAGGAAATTAAGACGCTGGCCAAGAGGATGGCACAACACAGGAGAGCTAACGCGTCAGGCCAGGACTCCACATTCTACACCCATCTACAGGCCAATGGCCACTCTTTCAAGGATGAGGATGGGCACATCCTTGATAGGGAGGAACGCTGGTTTGAAAGGGGAGTCAAAGAGGCCATCTATGTGAAGAGGGAACGACCATGCCTGAACTGGGGGGGCAAGAGTACATCTGTCGCCATCTTACAATGCTGTGATTGCAAACATTCCCAAGTCCTCTGTGACCAGTACACATGCTCATTAAAACTATAATTAATGGTCACGCCCATGTTTGCATATGAAACTGATTGTTGATTTTGGTCGTTATGCAACTGTATTGTTTGTAAGGGCGGAGATACCTGCAGTCAGTTTAGACTGAGGGGATCACTTAGACTGAGGGGATCACTTAGACTGAGGGGATCACTTAGACTGAGGGAATCTAAGTGATTCCCTCAGTCTGCACTGACGAAACGTATCTGTCAATAAACGTATCCAGATGAACTGATTCAACTTTCTTTGATTTTATAACCTGGGTTATTGAGCATGCATAAAGACGTTATATCAGCCATTCTGAGAAAAAAAAATTACAGAATCATGAATGATCAAAGGTCCCTAACCTCCTTCCCATTCCCATCCCATTTTCTGTATGTATTCTCATGTGTCTCTGCATATTTCCTCTTTGGGTAAAACCTTCACCGCATATTAAGCAACTGAAGGGTTTTATTCCTGCATGTATTATTACATGTCTCTGCATAGTTACTCTTTCAGAAAACCCTTTACCACAAACTGAGCAACTGAAAGGTTTCTCTCCTGTGTATATTTTCATGTGTCTTCATATTTCCTCTTTGAGAAAACACTTCGCCGCAGACTGAGCAACTGAAGGGCTTTGTTCCTGTATGTATTCTCATGTGTCTCTGCATATTTCCTCTTTGAGAAAACCCTTCACCGCAGACTGAGCAACTGAAGGGTTTTTTTCCCGTATGTATTATCATGTGTCTCTGCATAGTTCCTGTTTCAGAAAACCCTTTACCACAGACTGAGCAACCGAAAGGTTTTGTTCCTGTATGTATTCTCATGTGTCTTTGCACATCTTGTTTTTGAGAAAACCCTTTTCCACAGACTGAGCAACTGAAAGGTTTCTCTCCTGTATGTATCCTCATGTGTCTCTGCATTGTTCCCCTTCTAGTAAATCCTTTACTACAGACTGAGCAATGGAAAGGCTTCTCTCCTGTATGTTTTCTCGCGTGTGTCTGCATATTTCCTCTTTGAGAAAACCCTTCACTGCAGACTGAGCAACTGAAGGGCTTTGTTCCTGTATGTATTCTCATGTGTCTGCATATTTCCTCTTTGAGAAAACCCTTCACCGCAGACTGAGCAACTGAAGGGTTTTTTTCCCGTATGTATTATCATGTGTCTCTGCATAGTTCCTGTTTCAGAAAACCCTTTACCACAGACTGAGCAACCGAAAGGTTTTGTTCCTGTATGTATTCTCATGTGTCTTTGCACATCTTGTTTTTGAGAAAACCCTTTTCCACAGACGGAGCAACTGAAAGGTTTCTCTCCTGTATGTATCCTCATGTGTCTCTGCATTGTTCCCCTTCTAGTAAATCCTTTACTACAGACTGAGCAATGGAAAGGCTTCTCTCCTGTATGTTTTCTCGTGTGTGTCTGCATATTTCCTCTTTGAGAAAACCCTTCACTGCAGACTGAGCAACTGAAGGGTTTTTTTCCTGTATGTATTATCATGTGTCTCTGCATAGTTCCTGTTTCAGAAAACCCTTTACCACAGACTGAGCAACTGACAGGTTTTGTTTCTGTATGTATTCTCATGTGTCTTTGCACATCTTGTTTTTGAGAAAACCCTTTACCACAGACTGAGCAACTGAAAGGTTTCTCTCCTGTATGTATTCTCATGTGTTTCTGCATAGTACCCCTTCTAGTAAATCCTTTACCACAGACTGAGCAAATGAAAGATTTTATTCCTGTATGTATTCTCATGTGTCTTTGCACATCTTGTTTTTGAGAAAACCCTTTACCACAGACTGAGCAACTGAGACGTTTCTCTCCTGTATGTATCCTCATGTGTCTCTGCATAGTTCCCCTTCTAGTAAATCCTTTACCACAGACTGAGCAACTGAAAGGTTTATTCTCAACTAATCTCTGATTACTGTTTTCATTGTTCTCTGTTGTGTCCAGATCTGACTGAGTTTCTCCAGTCTTATTCTGACCATCATCACTGTCTTCAGTCTCACTTTCACAATAGTCTGATGAGAGATGTCCATCACTATTTGGTTGTAAATCACCATCTTGATATAGGTTACTGGCTGGTTCTGATGGCCCACAGTACTCTCCATCAGGTTCTGGTTTCATCTGTTCAGTTGAGGTGCTGGCTGGAGGCTCTGCCTCTCGTTTCTCCTCAGTTTGGCTTTGATAGAGCTGAGAGGGCTGAGCTTTATCTTCATCATTGTCACTCACAGGGACAGCAGGAAATGACAGCTTTGTCATGTCAGCCTTCTTCTCTAGTCCTTGAAGCTGCTCTTCCTCCTGACGACTCCAGAGTTCCCCATCTTCCTCTTTAATGTGCCGGGGCTCTGGCTCTACCTGGTCGAGACTATGGCTCCACTCCTGCTTCACAGAGGGAACCTCATCTTCAGAAACTAAAAGCTGGTGAAGGTCTAGAGGGGAGAGACAAAATATAAACATTCAGGGAACTTACTATGACTGGATACTTTAAAAATAATGGGTAAATAAATATTTTGTGACATCCTTTAGGGTGGTCACTTTAACAAAATCCTTTTTGATGTTTGGAAAAGAAATGTAGGCGAGTTTGACTTTGAATTTATATTCAAACGCCAAGGCTAAATACCTGGTCTCGCGCTTTGCCAGTAATGAGTTGCCTAACATTGTTTTCTATTAGTACTGTAATTCTATGGAGAAGTGAGTATCAGAGCACAAGCAGAGACAGTAATCTTTCAGAAGAATTTATGAACGAAACACACAGCATATGAACAGAAACACTGTATTGATTACTTACATGCGTGTCAGCAGGTTCATTGTATTGTTAAGTTATGGTAGTTCATTGTTGTACAGTCGGCATATTACTTTGTCTTTAAGTTTAGTTTGGTTGGCTCTGTTGGCAGCATTTGTGACATGCTGGCTGTAAGTGAATTTGTTGTCTAGAGTGATCCCGGGGTACCTCAAGCTTTCCACAGTCTCACTCACTGTGTGATGGGCATGTCCAATGTTGGGCGGTTGGAGCCCAGTTGTTTTGTTTTGGAGATGTTTTTTCCGGATTTTTCCCCTTTATCTCCCCAATTGTACCCGGCCAACTACCCCACTGTTCTGATCCGTCCTGGTCACTGCTCCACTCTATCTGCCGATCCAGGGAGGGCTGCAGACTACCACATGCTTCCTCCAATACATGTGCAGTCGCCAGCTGCTTCTTTTCATCTGACAGTGAAGAGTTTCGCCAGGAGGACGTAGTGTGTGGGAGGATCACGCTATTCCCCCCAGTATCCCCTCCCCTCGAATAGGCGCCCCGACCGACCAGAGGAGTTGCTAGTGCAGCGACCAGGACACATACCCACACCCGGCTTCCCACCTGCAGACACGTCCAATTGTGTCTGTAGGGATGCCCGACCAAGCCGGAGGTAACACGGGGATTTGAATTGGCGATCTCCGTGCTGGTAGACAACAGAATAGACCACTATGCTACCCAGACACATACGGGCTTGCTGAAGGCAGTAAGTTAGTTAGTTTCTGTCAGGAGTGCAAGTATGGCTTTGTCATCAGTGTATCTGAATAAAGTGGTGACGGGTGATGCACCTTGCTAGTCAGGAGTGAAAGGGTGAAAAGGAGGGAACCGAAAACACATCCCCGGGGGTCTCTGATGTTGGTCATGATGAAGAGTGATGTTATATTTTCCACTTTTTCTGCTTGGGATCTGCTGCACAGGAAGTTTTGTATCCAGTGCACTGGCCCTTTTCCACAGCATGGTACCAGCTCGACTCGACTCGCTTTTTTTGGTTTTCCATTGGGCAGAATTGGGGATAGTCCCTGGTAATTTTTTTTGTACCACGCTCGTTAAGGTTCCAAGCGAGCTGAGCCCAGGCTTCGAGACTAACAGTGTCCCGTAATCCTGGGGACGATAAAAAATCTGTTTGGGAAGAACAGAGATCTCCCTCGGGATGCCACAAGAACGAAAGGGATTTTTATATATAATTTTTAATTAAACTATCGCTTAGCAAACAACAAACTGAATGGTGCACTGAATACAACAGAGCGTGTCTTCTCATTTGACTGGATGCTCCATGCCATTCCTGTGTCTGACTTCATGCCCGGCTCGATCTCCTCTGTGCACGTGGCTTCCGTCAAAAATAGACTAGGTGCATATTTTTACCTCGGCATTATGATGTGTTCAACCTCTGTTCTGTAAAAATGAGTATTGGGTGTAGATAAATTATTACCTCATCATGATGTGTTCAAATGTTCCTGTAACATTTTGTTTTTGGCGATAAACTTGAGTAAACACAGTTATTTGAAGGAAAAAAACTGTTTTCAGGCCTTCCTGGTAAATTCGATGTTATAATAACCAATGTGTTCTCTGGGCACCCACTGATACAGACACAGACAAGGAACTCCCAGATAGTGAGAGGGAAAAGGTTTAATAGAGGACGCTGGTCTTGCCGGTCTGAATGGTCTCACTGGCATGTGGAAATCCAAGATGGAGGCTGGGAGTTGGAGAGACACCAGGTAGGACGAGGCAGGGGGACGGGAGGCTGGTCGAGCAGGGCAGAGCTGGGTCTTGGGTCAGGACGGCTGGAGACAGAGCAGGACTGGAAGCTGGAGCTGATGGTCACAACACAGAAAGGGAGTACAAAAAGCAGACGGCTGGCACAGAGATAAACCCAAACAAGGAGCCAATGCAACTATACCACAAAGGTAAGCAGACGATCTGGTGACGAGTGGGAGAATGAACCAGGTTTTATGGACCAGGAGAGTAGGTGGCTGACGAGGCTTGATGGAAGACAGGTGTATGTATGTAAAGTTTATGCTTTATAGGGGAGGCTGCAGGCAGCTAGCTGATAAGCAGGATGCCTGTGCCTGGCCGTTCCTGGAGCAGGCTGGTTAGAGTCGGTTTGAATCACGACAGATGACATGTTATCTGTGTGCACCAAGGACAGATCAGTAACAACAGATGTTTGTGCTGAGGATCTGTGGTGTACAGAAGACCAGATAGAGACATGACGCCTGGGTGCATTAGGTTAAAGGATACATTAGTATAAGGATACATTAGGTTAAAGGATAACTGGTAAGTTTCTGTCACAAAATGCCGGGACAAAGGGTGGCAGGCCTGGCTATTTCCAGTTGATACTGGCTGCAGTGGTTTCCCAGCACATCCTGTGTGGAAGATGCTCACAACTCTGGGAATAGCAGGGAGGGAATGGAAGAAAGCTGCTCACAGGTTGAAGGAGACAGTGGAAAGAGCCTCTTGTTTGCTGTGGAGAAGATGGGAGCAGTTGAGCTGGAAGCCAGGAAAAGATGGGCAGTGATTGGCCATCACTGCCAACTGGCGGATGTTGTGGTTCAGGGTTGAAATGCTCAAAGAATGTTGGATGCCAACCGATGACATCTTCTCCTGGATAAAAGCGTCAGTCATAAGAAAGTGGCTGAAGGTGTTAGCATCTAGATGTATCTAATTGCACAGCAATATAAATAGATATTCGAGGGGGAATTGTCATGTTTAACTTCCTAACACTAATTCTAAGCAGCTTACAATACATAAATCATCTCCCCATCAGATGGCCTTAACACCATATCTGTCTCGGAATTCATTTACTTGGGAAGCAACATCGAATCCACCCAAAGAGATGTGCAGCTTCGAATTGAGAAGGCTTGAGGTGCCATTGTGGGGCTTAACATCATATGGGAGTCCACGTTACCAGACAATCTGAAGCAGGGATTTTTTCGAGCAATAGTTGAGTCCGTTTTCACTTATGGCTCAGCTTCTTGGAACCTCACTAAATGGCTTGAATCCAAATTTGATGGAGCTTTCACCAGAATGCTGCGTGTTGTACTAAATGTATCCTGAAAGAAACGCTCTACAATGAAGTTTCTCTATGGCAATATACCTGCCATCTCAAACACTATCTGAGAACGAAGGGTTCGATTTGCTGGTTATTGCGGGAGGAGCAGGGAAGAATTTTCAAGCGACACCCTGTTTTGGTCACCCGAATGTGGAAAGACACGTGTGGGAAGGCCTGCGAGAAATCACATCAATCAACTTGTCGACGACACAGGATGTCCATCTGAGGATCTCCCAGCTGCTATGCACGCTAGAGATAGGTGGCATGAGAGGGTCAGATCCATCCCAGGACAATCAACCTGATGATGATGATGATGATGATGATAATACATAATTAAAACTACTAATACAAAGACTGTTCTGTAATCAAGCAATTATTTAAATAAAAATACAATCAAGCTATGATGGATGTGGTAGTGATTTTACCTTTAGCCCTGAATCTGTTAATAATCAGAAGACTCCCATCAGTTCTGTACATGATTTTGACTCCCTGAGGCAGATTCGGACCCGTGTAGTCCATGGGCCAGACGATATTTCGGTACACTCAAGGTGGCAAAACTTACTTATAATTTTTTGAAAGGATCCATGTCTGTAGATGATATTTTGGTATGATAACCATTCCTGAGTGGCAGCTGTATCACAGTTATCAGCTCATGAAGTTAACCACCCGCTAAACTAAATTGCATTTTAGACGCTGGTGCATATCCTGGTTTAGCCTCATGGTCAGGACATTTTTCAATGTTCTATAATATTGTCTTTGGTATCATTTTAAAGGGGACCTTCTTAGCTTTCATTCAAGCCCTGTTGTGGATATTTCTCACAAATATAGAGGTCACTTGAGCTCTTCAACCCGTCAATAACACACATCTTTCTGCAATGTTCGCCTAAACTATATACTTTCTTTTAGCCCTGTGGCATCTAGGAATATCAGGGACACAAAACACAAAAACTGGAATACTCACAGGACTGTAAAGATTCAGGAAATGTATAATATACCCATACTATTTCATTGTGTGAGGTGATTGTGAGCCTTAAATGAGAACTAGACCAAAGCCAGTTAGGTCACAAACTGGTCTCTATACATTTGTTTAAATACACAATCAAAATACATGATACAAAGGAATACCATAGGGAGGTAATGAACTATTTTAATATTTTAAACAACATTGACATTTACATATACTTAGTCAATGATACATGTAATCCCATATCATTAGTGGGTATATGTAATGGTAATGGGTAGGGTAACGGGTATATGTGAATATGGTTACATTATTGTTATCAAGCTCTGGGTAACCAAGTCCAGAATCAACATCCTGTGCATCAATAGACTACTACCACAGTAATACCATCAGAATCATCACACTGTCATTCATCAAACTGCTCGTTTCTCTCATCATCTGACTCCCCAAGTTCAAAGTCCGGTTCTGGACCATCCTGCTGTTTTTGGTTACTGCAGGTCTGTAACCTGCACATGTCTGTGCATGGAAGTCCATTTGACAGGCACATGCAGCTTGGCATTTTGCATGAATGCACACACTTGCATGTTAGCATTTCCAAGACCACATCTGGTGCAGGTGGGGAGCGCATCCAGTAAATGGCCAGCTTGCCTTCATCGTCTGTCCATCCATACTCAGTAGGGCTTGGCACCACAGGGTTAGCCTGCAGACAGCACTTCCATATTGCTGCCTGATAGTTGGCTCGTTGAACATGCATAAAGAGACAGTCTCTACATGGTGGCAGCTGGCTGGACTCAACCTCTCCCCTTTTGGTGCAGAAGAGCTGGTAACGCAGTTTGTTCACCTCAGGAGGGCTGCTATTAGCAACATACATCCGACAGGTGAACTGCTCAATTTTCTGGAACAGCTCATCACTCACATTCCATGTCTGTCCCAGTTGACTAAAAGTCTCTTGGCAGGAAGTGTGCTTTCTCACTATCTTCAGGGCATTCAGCTTCCCTCGACCAGCGAATGCACTGACAGTGTCGCAGCCTGTGAAGGCATGTAAGCCAATTAGGCTGTCACAGATGCTGTCTCCAAGTGAACTTGCCAGTTTGGTGATGTCGACAAACCGTGTGCGGTTCTGAGTCCCACACTTCTGGTAGATGGGACAGGTGATGTCCTTCTGGAAGCCAAGACAAAGGACCATGACATCAGTGTCCTCAGCTGTGATGATAACTGACTTTAAGCCCGCATTTGATGCATGCAATGCATGCAGGAGCAGACGAGTGTCAGCTTCTTCATGTGTGGAGTGCAGTTCTGCTGCTTCCTCACACCCATCTTCTGTCAACTTGTAGCAGGTTTCCTCACAGGTGGTCATGTACAACACCTTGCCTAGCAGCATAGCTCTGTATCGTGGGAGTTTCCACTCTTCCACCAGAAACTTGATGAGACTGGTCTTGTTGGAGGAACTGCACAAAAATTTTCTCCACTGCTGGACGTGGTGTCCCCCTGCAAGATTCTTGTACTGGAGAGTGATGTCTCCACTCCGGTTCAGTCGTTCAGCATCTTTGATCGAAGTCTGGTGATAGACATCAAAAACAACATCAATCCTCCCACTCTGTGCTCCCTCATGGAGGACCTGGGTCAAGGCTGACTCTGCCACCTGTGCAAAGGTTTTGTTGTTGCCATTCATTTTTTGGACCAGGCTCATCCCATCAATGATGGAAGTAGATGGGATTGGGATCTCTTCTGCAGGAGATACATTCTTTTCAAGCTCTCTGGCAAGTGCAGCCTTGTTTGTTTTTCGTAAGGACCCATCAGCATTTGCCAGTGCCCATGGTAGTGGGCCCAATGGGTAGGCAAGGACATCCTTCAGATTCACCTTCCTGCTTTCAGCCACCAGGATCATGTGACTGAAAAGGTTTCTATCTGCCTTCAGAACCACATCCTGTGCTTTCTTTCCATGAGCTTGTTTTGTGCTGACATTGGAGAATGTTTCCAGACTTTGCTTGGTCATCTTGTCGTGGAATTTCACAGGTGGTGGGTCTGCATCTAACCTTGTTTGCGGGAATGCTTGGTAGGCCTCTTCTCCTTTCTCAAGAGCTCTCAAGAGATCTATGGTCACATCAGGTGGAGCCATGTTGCCAGTGGAGAGGCTAACCAAATCAATCTCATCAGGGGACATAGGATTGAGCCAGTTATTCTCCATAAGGTCCATGAGAGACTGGACATCTGCTTCATCTCTCTTGATCCTTGGACTCTGTAGATCTGGATGAGACCATTTGCACCTGCCTTGACCTGTCAGGTCTCTCAGCTGTCTGAGGTACATGCTTCTATACTCAGCTGTGAGATAATATTTGGTCACAGCTCCTGGCTTCAAGCTGAATCCCTTTGTCCCTCCAGCTGTTTGGGTGTCTTTGTTCACCGTTTCTTCTATAGCTTGGTCAACAGGGATTCGGCCAAAGGGATTGGTGGAGCCCAGTTGGACTGAGAAGCCTCCTTCCATGAATTCTGTGTACACATCTGGGTGTGTGATGGGCAGCTCAGACATCTGGGCGTAGTAGTAGGGGAGGTAGCGTGCATAATTCATCCTGTCATAAGCAAAGCACCATGGGATCATTGCTCGAATGCTAGCCAAGTGTAGCATCCAGTCTCCCTCTCTGGATGCTCGGATGAGCCCCAACAAGATTTCAACCATGTCCAAATAGGACATCCAGAAGTTCGAGAGGCTGCCGTTTCCACCTCTAAGGAACTCACGGTAGACTTCAAATAGATCCATGATGCGTGTACAAGAGCTGTTCTCGAGGACCTCCTTCAAAGCATGTTGTGAGACTTCTTTCCCAAGGCTGTCAATGGTCTTCAGTGTCTCATTCAGGTGAACCATGTCATTCCTGTGAGTTTCTTCCAACCAGGACAGGAAACCATTCAAGGTCAGTCGCATGAGAGCCTCATACAGGAGCTTGTGTAGTCGCACTGCCCTGTTGTACTTGCGGCCATCCATAACACCAGCAATTGAGCCTTCTGCAATCATGCCAGACTCAATGCAGAGGTCTTTGAGTCCAGCATCTTGGAAACGCTTTCCTATTATTGCCAGCAGTGTGCAGATGGCGTGGAATACCCCAAGCCTAACGATGATATCATGGAACTTGTCATGGTGTTTCCATGTGATCTCGACAGCCTTCGCATACAGGGCTTGGTCAAAGACACAGACAATCTTCCTCAGGCCTAAGCACTGCATGATGCTTAGTGACTGGTTAAGCACCTCGTTGACAGTAGACATTTGTGTCGCTGGAGCATTGATGGTAGGCAGATAGCCTATATTGTCGGGGATGACCGTCATCTCTCCTCGAGTCAGGATGTTGAAGCCTGTCCAGCTGCTGACTGGCTGTTCTTCTTGTTGTGACATGCGTGCTAGGACCCAAAGAAGGTTTTTCTCTCTGGCAAGCTTAGTATTGGCTGCAGTATCGGCATCTGACTTTTTGCTTTGTGGTGGCCCTACCCGTTGTCCAGCATTGTAAGTTAGTAGCATTGGTGGGGGTCCATCAATGCTTCTCTTCTTTGTTTTGGGAACAGTGGGCATGGGTTGGACAGGAAGTGGGTTGACTGGCTTTGCTTGCACAGCAATCCCATTGACTCTGTGAGATGTTCCCTCACCACTGACAGTTTCTTCAAGACGGTCGATATTGTCCCAGGCAAAAGTTGTGAATATGCCAGGATGGATGTTAGCTGGAAGGGCAATGCCACTCCCTGATGATGAGAGCTTCTGGAGACACAGGGCAGTGTTAATCTCTTCCATCTGTGAATAGGACACACTGTGACCAAGTCGGTTGAGGATGTTTATCAACTCTACATTTCCTGTCAACGATTTGACACTGAATGGCAGAACAATGTGCTTGGAAGGCTTGGTATTTCCACATGTCACTGCATATACTATGTCATGGCCAAATGACTGCAGAAGGCACTGCACTCTCTGGGATGCATGATCAGGATCATTTGAGCCTGTGAGTAGAGAGTACAGGAAGATAATGAGCGACTCTGGAATGGTAGGACATTCTGCTTCTGGTTTGACTTCAGGCGGCCAGGTTTGAGGAACATCTTGACTTTTAATGTCTGCTCTCAATTTGATGGCTGCTTTGGCTATAACATCTTGTGCACTGACACCTTTCAGGGTCTGCAGCTCCCTTTTGAGAGACTGATTTTCTTTGGCAAGTTCCCTCATGGACAAGTTATCGGGATAGAGGAGGAATTTTCCTTTCTCACCAGGGAATATCTGCAAGGCTCCAGCAAACTCACTCTCCAGGTTTCGCCTTATGTGCTTCTTGGTTGATTCCTTGACTTGGGCAATGCCTTGGGAGTTCATTGAAGCTACCAGTCTAGAAGAGAGATCAGTCATTGTCATCACTTGAGGATTGCCAAAAAGCTCCATCCTGATGAAGAGGAACAGCTCATTGTATGCCTTATTCACAGCAGCTTCATACTGGGCTGCAGCATCATCATCTTCATTGCTGGCAACCTCTCCTTTGGAAACCTCTTCTTTGGTGTAAAGTCTGTTGCATGACCTGTGGTAGTGCCCTTCAGCTGCTACAAGGTCTCTACTCACAATGGCAAGGATTCTGCTGTCCCTTTTCTTTGTGGCTGCACTCCTGATCTTTGCATCAGCTCGCAGTTCTCGACACTGCACCAGTACTTCTCTCGTATTCTGTCTCTTGGAATATTTGCTGTTTTTCTGACAAAATATGCACTCTGCATCATAAGTCCTAGATGTACTTGGAGCATGTCGAGCTACTCTCTTAGATTGTTTCTCTTCAGCAGAGACACAACTTTTCTTTTCTTTTGCAAGGAGGCCATCAAGAATTTGCTTCATAGTGAAGATACTGCGACACTTTCTGTGGTAGTAGATTGCTGGAATCTGTCCCTCAGGAATGTCTTTTGCCAGTTTCAAAACTGGTGCATGATTTCGTATCTGAGCTGCCCTGAGCAGAGTTCTCCATGAGTCGACACTTTGTAGTGAAACCAGCTTATCTGTATCATCAGAACAGTGGATAATGCACTCCACCCGTGGGCGCTTTGGTATTGGGTAAAAACTTGCTTGTTCACCAGTGGCCATATTCAGTCAGTTTTCACCTGCCACATACAAACAAATACATGTAACTTAGGTTTATGAACACTACTAAAACAAAGTTTACTTTGCTTCACCAGCGTCATATTACCATTATTTATCTTACATAGCCACAAATAGATACATTACCTAGTTGCTATGCAACAGCTGTATTTTGTCCACATGAGGCCGCTAAAATCAACACAAGATGAAAGTTCCTCGTAGCCACTTTAACTAATCATATTAACATATACATTAAAAGAACATGCTAACATTATGGGAAATTAGCTTACAATCTTCTCCAGAGTGAGACAAGAAGATAGATACCAGTTTCCTCTATATGTGTTTAGTAGAAAGCCATCTGGTTGCACGTTAGCCTAGCTTAGCACAATGAATGGAAGTACACAGTACTGGTTATCCTTGGTTGTTGGCCAACTAAGAACTGTCCCAGAGTTTAAGCTAGGCTAATCAGTACCAGGGGTGTTGAAATGCTATATTTGTAAAAATCTGGGCAAATACACAATCGTGAGAGGCACAGAAACAGGTTTCCTGAAAGAAAAATGCAAAGCTGCTCATTTGGAAAGGTTATCATGTATTATTTTACTTCTGTTAGTGTACCAAATAAAATGGCACCAGTGAAGTTGTGTCACCTTGGGTGATATCGATATCTGGTCTGACCCATGGACTAACTGGCTTTGGTCTAGTTAGTTTCTTAGTAATAATGCCCTTCTAATTTAAGGTTCACAATCACCTCAAACAATGAAATAGTATGGGTATATTATACATTTCCTGAATCTTTACAGTCCTGTGAGTATTCCAGTTTTTGTGTTTTGTGTCCCTGATATTCCTAGATGCCACAGGGCTAAAAGAAAGTATATAGTTTAGGCGAACATTGCAGAAAGATGTGTGTTATTGACGGGTTGAAGAGCTCAAGTGACCTCTATATTTGTGAGAAATATCCACAACAGGGCTTGAATGAAAGCTAAGAAGGTCCCCTTTAAAATGATACCAAAGACAATATTATAGAACATTGAAAAATGTCCTGACCATGAGGCTAAACCAGGATATGCACCAGCGTCTAAAATGCAATTTACTTTAGGGGGTGGTTAACTTCATGAGCTGATTACTGTGATACAGCTGCCACTCAGGAATGGTTATCATACCAAAATATCATCTACAGACATGGATCCTTTCAAAAATTATAAGTAAGTTTTGCCACCTTGAGTGTACCGAAATAGGACATTTTGGGCTCTGGCCCATGGACTAAGGATGATGTTCCTATTTTGTCATATCTGAGAGTCTTTGGTGGCCTGCGCCGTCTCTGAGGACGCTGATTCCTTGTCTCCCTCTCTCTTTCCTGTTCCACTGAGGGCAATGATGCCTCATCCTCAGTATCAGGTGAGTTGTCGTCCTGGATATCCTGGATTACAGGTAAGTCATTATCACTGTTCTCCATCTGAGGTCGTTCTGTTGCAGGTTCCATTGGGTCTGGCTCTGTCACATCGTCAGCCATGACAGGAGTCTCTCTCACTGTTTCTCCTGGTCGAGCTGCGATCTGAGGTGGCATGAAATAGTAATCATCCTCCTCCTCCTATCTGACTTTATCAACCACTGCGATTTTCCTTTTTAGTTTCACATGTGGGCGCACTTCAGCTTCCAGCGGCAGGTGATCGCATGGCAAAAGGAGGTTTCGATGCAGAATCCTTGACTTTCCTTTCCCATGTTCAGGTCTCAGCTCATAAATGGGGACATCCTCTCCCACTTGTCGAACTACAGTATTGATGATCTCTTCCCAGTGATTCCTCAGTTTTCCAGGTCCTCCACGAGGGCTCATGTTTCACACTAACCTGCGGTCACCTGCGCACAACACTGAACTCTGCACTTTGCCATCATATATCTTCTTGTTTCTCTGAGCAGATTTACGTGCATTCTCTCTTGCAATAGCATATGCTTCCTGCATTCCTTGCTTCCACTGTTCAACATACTCACGGTGACTACAGCTTCCTGCTTCGGTGGACAAGTTGAATAACATGTCAATAGGTAGTCTTGGAGAGCAGCCATATAGTAGGTAACATGGAGAAAAGCCTGTTACCTCTGTACGTGTGCAGTTGTAAGCAAAGATGAGCTTATTGACAGAGTCTTTCCAATTTGTCTTCTCTTTGTCTTCGAGAGTCTTAAGCATCTGCATTAACGTTCGGTTGAAACGTTCAACCTGACCGTTCCCCTGTGGATGGTAAGGGGTAGTCCTTGATCCAGCCACATTACAGTATTTGCTCAGTTGTGAGAAAAGTTGATTTTCAGGCTCACTTCCCTGATCGCGGTGAATGCGCTTTGGGAATCCAAATTTCAAGGAATAATCATTTAATATTTTGTCAGACACTATTTTTCCAGACTTTGTTGTTGTAGGGTACGCCTGTGCAAAACGTGTGAAATTATCTACAATCACTAAAATATACTCATACCCGCCTTTACACTTATCAAGATGGAGGGAGTCCACTGACACAAGTTCAAATGGCTGGGTGGTGACAATGTTTTTAAGAGGGGCCCTTGTCTCTCGGCTAGGTTTTTTTTTTGTCTAAGGAAAGTGCAGCTCATCACATATTGTTCTATTTGTCGCGACCGAGGGCTACTTCCCACGCCACAATAACCATATCTACCCAATACACAGGCAACACGCAAGAACACCAATAAATTATTACAAAGAGTTTATCCATACAAGGCACAAATAACACAGGGCTGTAGTTAGGCAGGACGTTGTAATAAGGCACCACCAGAGGGCAGTCTCCTACCCACTGACAGGCTCAGGCTAAAGAACCAAACCCTCCCCCATACAACACATTACATTAAAATCCACAGCAATAAATAAGTGATAAAAACACGGCAATCATCATAGCACAGGACACATCTTAAGTTAAAGCACATCAATCCTGAAACAGCAAATTCATCCCACTTATACAGCAGTGCATCTACTCCACACCACAAGGGGGTGGGGTGGGGGAAGTAATCAACCTAATGTCAGCAGGTGGCAACAAACACAATCTTGCAGTTCCCGCCACACTAATAACAGCCCCGCGCAATATAAAATCACGACCAGTACTAAAGTCCAATGTACTGGCCACAACAAAAAGTAGGAGAGTCAACCCACTGTCCAGAAGACTAATAGCAGCCACAGAGTCCACAGTCACTCAATCTAGGCTGGTGACGTCACGTTCCAGGGCATACATGGAATGGTGCCGTCTCGATCAGGCCGAACGCACCCAGCCGGCACTTCAGTGTGAGTGTAGTCGCTCGAGGCTCCGCCCCCAGCTACAGAGGAAGCGCAACAACAGGTCTCAGCTTCACGGCCTCACCGAGCAGAGGACAAAAACTAGCAATGGGACAACACCAACAGAATGGAAATACAACTTCCCTTCATCTGGACGAGTCGAGAGCATTGTACACAGAATGGATCACCCGTCGCTCGTCTCCTCGTCCCACTTCCCGGATGTAGCGCACTACTGATGAACACATGTCTCCCCGGCAGTAGGTTAGCTTGCTTTGCAATCGCTCTCTCGGCGCCGGTCCCACCACTGTCGTCCGTTCGGCTTCCGCATCACAGCTCCCCACCGGTATCCTCCTCCGCATCGTTCATCATACTGCTCCTTTTATGAAGCGAAGCAACCTATCCCGGTCCAGCGTTTACTCACTCATCAAGCAAACATTCAGTCACCAGAGCCATTGCAATTAGTCCTTAACACAGGCGAGTGTCCATTCCCAGTCACAAGAAAGTCTCTCACAACGAATCCACATACAGTCCATAAGCACAGATTGACCCCCCCCCCCGCAACCCCAAAACATATAAAACCCACTCATAAGAGTCACATCACAACAACAATAACCACAACTTATATTCACATAATTGACTATGAGCCAGGACACTTGACATATTTCCCACTGCATGTATGGCCAGAAAAAGCAGTCTCTAATGAGCGATATTGTCCTGTCAGTGCCTTGGTGCTCCATCTGGTTGTGTAGCTCCTTTAATGCAGCAGTCTTGTGTTTTTCAGGCAATACCAGTTGTGTTCTGTGCACTGTCTTTCTCCAGAGGACTCCATTTCCATCAACCTCCAGTTTATCCCATGCACGGAGGAGACAACGGCTCTGTTCATTGAGGTTTCTTAGTTCTTGACGTGAGGCCCTCACTCTAGACACTTTGTACTGCAAAACTAGTCAAATATGTGAGTCGTTTTTTTGATCCTGTTGTATCTGTGCTGGTGTTAATGAAACAACTGAGGTATCTTGAGCATCGAGCAGACTCTTGACAGAGATGGCCATTGACCATAAGGAATTTGGCTCTGACTGTGTTTCTACTGCCTGAGCAGTTGTTCCCACCACATCATAAGACATCTCCTCTGTGCACTCATTTATCAGCTTCCCAATATCTACTGACATTCTAGACAAGCTATCAGCATCAATGTTTTCTTTGCCAGGGCGATATCTTATGGTAAAGTTAAAGTCTGCTAATTCTGCTACTCACCTACTTCCTCTGTCGTTTAACTTCGCAGTGGGCAACACATAAGTCAGGGAGTTGTTGTCACTGTAAACTGTGATAAAGGGGGCGTAATACAAATAGTCGCGGAATCTTTCTGTAATCGCCCACTTAAGAGCAATAAATTCTAATTTACCTGAATGAAGGTGATAGTTTCTTTCTGATGCTGACAGCGTCCGGGATCCATACGCAATTACACGTAGCTTCCCATCGTGTTTCTGATATAGCACAGACCCTTATTGGATGCGTCTGTATGAAGAACAAACGGCTGGGAGAAATCTGGGAATGCCAGGACTGCTGGTGTAACCAGACAGTCTATCAGGCACTCAAGAGTTTGTTGATGTGAGTCTGTCCATTGTATTGGTGTGTGAGATGGCACCACGTTCACGTTTTTTTATGTCACTTCCTTCCCTTGGGTTGCGGGCTTTCCATATGGGCAGGTCCCTTGTTCAACTCATAAAGGGGCTAGCAATGCGAGAAAAGTTTTTTATGTACTGGCGATAGTAACTTAACAGTCCCATCATGTGCCTTAACTCGCCAACCGTTTTTAGTTTCTTATCTTTCAGATCCCTCACAGCAGCTGTGTCAGCAGGATCGATTTTATTTCCTTCAGCTTATACTATTCTCCCAAGGTAGCGAACTTCAGCATTGAATAATTCACATTTGCTTGGTTTTAATTTGATTCCATACTGTCTCAGTCTCTGCAACATTTTTTTTTTACATCACTGATGTGGCTTTCGAATGTTTTGCTGAACACGAGGGTGTCATCTAAATATGGCACACATATTTTGTCTCGGAGGCTCTCTAAACACTCCTCCATGCAGCGTTGAAATGCTGCTGGAGCATTCATAAGTCCGAAGGGGATCTGGGCCCATTCATACAAGCCCCGGGGTGTCACAAAAACTGTCGGGTGTTTGCATTCTTTTGCCATAAACCCCTGATGATATGCCTTACCCTGTACTAGCCATAACAATGAGTGAGAACATGGTGTTTTCTCCGAGGCCATCCATGTTCCCCTGCACTTTCGGGATGGGCTGTCTGTCAGTGTGAGTCTTGCGATTTAACTCTCTATAGTCTATGCACAGATGTAGTGACCCACACTTTTTCCTGACACAAACTACGGGGGAAGAATAAGATGAATGTGATTTCTCTATCCACCCCTGTCAAATCAAATCCATTAAATAATCCTTCATTTCCTCATACAAGGGCTTGGGGACTGACATGTAGGTTCTTGCTACCGGCTCAGGGTCTTTCAAGGAAATGCTCAACGGAAGCTTATCAATACAACCTATGTCACTATCTGATCGGGAGACTCCTCCCTCAGCATCTCACGAGCAACCTGCCTCTGACCTTCATCTAGGTGGCTGAGATCAATATGGGGGTCCCAGAGCTCTGACCTAGTTTCCTGGTCTTTGGTGTGATGGGCCTGAATGTTATTTACATCAACAGTTGAGTGCGTTTCCTTGACTCCACTAAGTGGGTATGTGGATGTCACTGACTGTGCTGTACCAATAACTACCCACCTGTCAACATAATGTCATGGTCAGTGGGGTTTTGTACACTAAGGATGATGTTTGGATGTGCCCCTTTTCTAACCTGAACAAGTGCGGCACAAAAGTCCAGTCCCTCTGGCCACTGGGGATTGTGATCGGGCTCAAAGGCTAAGGTGATGTCTTCTTTAAAGGGCTTAGCATGTATTCTACATTTCACTTGTACAGAACTATGACTTGATATACTCATTCTCTGACAGGCTGTCCTCACCAGATGTGAACTTGTTCACTCAACACTCACTGCTTTAATGAATGCCTTAACTGTCTTTTTCTTTAAGTTAGGAAAAGCCATCTTCACTGTTTTTATCAGTTTATCTTCCTCAACGTCATTCGTCTGGTTTTTCTGACTGTTAAGAACAACTTGTTTCAACATGTTCCAACATTGAAGCCAATTATAGGGCGGGTCTGTTGGCTGCCTTTCATGACAAGCATGGGAACCTGAAACTCCTCAGCACTAGCTGTTAGCCTAAAGCTCACTGCTATCCACCCTACATATGGCATTTCTGTACCATTGACTGCCTCAACCTGCAAGGGGTCATTTGGATAAACTATCTCTGCTATGTCTCTCAATTTGGTATTAGGGACCTTGTCAGCTTTCCAAACCACATCGATTGCAGACACCTGTGAGCCAGTGTCCCAGAGTACTTCAGTTCTCTTCCCTTGTAGATAGCAGTCAATGAGACATTTTTTTCCAACCAGTTCAGTCACCGTGGACTCTTTCTTTGTCAGAATGTTTCTTTTTTGTCAGCCGCAATCTTGCATGAATGTGCTTGTTGTGGTTTTGGCTTAAGAGGTGTGAATGGTTTACAGTTTTCTTTATGTTCTGGCCAGTGATTACCCTGACATTCTCTGGAACAGTTTTACATGCTGAACATTGTGGAAACTTCTGATCTTTTTCCTTTTCTCCACAGTTGGTGCAATTTTGGGACACTTTGGCTGATCCGGTCACTCTCTGTCCCCCCGCGGGCAACCGCTCCCCGCTTAAAGGTCTCTCTCTCTCTCAGCACTGGGCAGCGCTCTGTTTCCTCTGCAACCTGCACAGAAGTGTTCGCTACTCCCACACCTGTAGCAATGCTGGCAGTATTCCTCTCCTCACTGCTGACACATGTAACATCTTGGTCGGAGGCGTGGCATTTGATATCTCTTTGGTGCAAACCTCTGCTGAAACTGGGCTGCTCTATTCAATACCCTCGGGCCACTCGCAGCTCGATATTCCTGCACTGGTCCACCTGGCTGGTGGAAAGCTGTGGCAATCTCTTTATTCCAGGCCGTGAACTGTGGCTGGAAATAATGTGGGTGGTTGGCTGTCCCATGATCTGTCTCTTTGCTAGTGGGAGGATACAGTTTTGGTGTATTTTCTTTCTTACGAATAGACTCTTTAATTTGTGATACCTCTGCCTTGAGATCTTTCAACAGTACAATGTCTTCTTTGATTTCCTTTCGGGAGGAAGTGCAACTATGTTTTGTTGAGCTGTACATTTGTCTCCACGTACATCACTAGACTGGACAGCGTGGACACAGGTGTGTTGCTGTGGTGTGATCTGCCTCTTTTTATCTTGTCTCTCTTTCTCATTAGCACATGCCATGTTGAGCCTTTCCAAGAGCAACTCATCTGAAGTAGTTGGTTGTAGCAGGTAAGGTTGGAGATCGGTTTTTATGCTGTCATTCTGTAAGCCTGTGAGTACTGTATGCATGAACATGCTCTGCACTAGTGCGGGGTCATACTTGAGACTAGACTCAGCTTCCTGTGATGCAACCAATATTTTCTGTCTTAAATCTATTGCTCTGATTAAAAAGTTCTGTGGAGCCTCTTTGCTGCTCTGAACCTCTGTGTTAAGTTGTTTGTATAGCTCAGTTGCACTCCTCTCTTGGTAATGTGCGCAGAGGATCCTCCTTAAAGTCTGCAGAGACAGATCACGTTTACCCTCAAAATAACTCCGCAGCTGTAGGCCGGGGACAATGGCTCTAATAACAGCATCCACAATTTCAGACTCAGGGTAGCCTCTGCTGAAACCATTTTCTATTTGGCGGGCCAAGCTGGAGAAGGTAAGTCTGTCTCTTTGCCCAGGTTCGCCAATCTGACCTGCAATTTTATAGTCTTTATACCATGGCGGGCTATTTGCATGGGCAGGGGCTGTGTGAACTGGTAGAGTTTTATTGGTCACTGTACTCATTGTGTCTCTGTTGGCTCGTTCCTGCATCTGTAACCAGGTTAAAATTAATGTTTTTATTTTATTTTGTTTGAGTATGAAATATCACCAAATCCTGTCTGTGTGCTGTTATTTGTGTTTACTACATTTTATTTTATGTCATTATTTACTTTTATGTATGTTTTCCAACGACCGTCATATACGTGTACTGTCGCTTTAAGAGAGAGGTCTTGTGGGTACACGGAAGAGGGAACGCGGGAGAGGCCATTTTTGTTTTGGGGGAGGAGTCTCAAGCAGCAATCGAGCCGAGCCACACGTGTTTCTTACCGTGGGACAGTTTTGCTGGTTGAGGAGAACGTAACCTTGAGTATCCCTGTAAGAAGATACTGCAAGCTGTGGGATAAAATACTTGTTTATCCTTTCTTACATCGGAGTCCCGTGGACGGTTTCTACTTCTAACGCACACGAGTGGAGTCCGGGTAGTGGTTGAACTTCGACCCCCACGTCCGTAAGAAACACCGCTCCCGCTGGAGGACTGGACGGTTGTCGAAGGGTTTGAAACCAAAATAAATGGCAAGGTGGGCCAAATAGAGTCCTGTGTGTCCCCGCTCCTTCCTTGATCATGATGATGATGATGATGATGAGAGACTGAGGGCCCCCCACAACACCTGGGGCCCCACCCAACTAGAACACAACGCAGAGCTAATGATGAGAGTGACGGGCATGCAGCAGGCTGACCAGCATAGAACAGCATAGGACTGCCCCCGTTACACATCTCAGTTTCCTTCTTTTGCACCATTAGTTTTAACTGTTCTAATTCTCTCTTTAAGTTATCCTGTTCCTCATTTTCATCTTCGAGCGTTTTATTTTTGCTAGCCCTCTGAAGGGTCTGTATCATATCCATTAGGCTTAACAGTTCGGAGAGACTGCCATCTTCAAGCTCACTTAGTTCATCACGTTCAACATGTTGGATAATATACAAAACAAGCGCCTTACAAGTTTTGCCAACTATGTTTTTTTGGTTTGTTCCTGAGATGTCAAGAAACTCACATATTTTCATTAACTGGTCTGTAGTAAATTGAAAAAGAGCTGCTTTAATCTCAAACTGCAAATCCTCCACCTCTGAATCCATCTTGGCAGGTGAGTGACAAACTGTGTGGGAGTGTGTTTTACCTGGACTTTGCTGCCCCCTAGTGAACACGCTGTACCCGAGGATGCACGCCTTCCTTGACTAGGCTTTCACCCCAACCGTAGCCGCGCTGTCTGCCACCTGGGTTGTTTTATGGGCTGATAGATGTGGGCGTCTTCCTCAGCTTCGGGACACCATCCTCACTTCTCTCATCCCAGCGGTGCCTCCAAATGTAATACCCCTGGAACAGGGGAAGAAATGAATACAGGAAAGCTGCTGGCTCTTGATCAACTGTATTAATGACCAAAATACAAATTCCAACCTAAAACAATACTATTTAGTTACCGCGCCTGCAAATATAACACATAAACTCAGACATGCACACAAGCATACATTCACACGCGTGCGCACAAGTGGCGAGAGCGAAGGCGCACACTGCGCATGTCTCGATCACGCGCCAACCTCATGCACACACCATGTATTCTGCACGACCAGCAGCCACGGTCACGCGCTCATGTCATGCACACATCATGCACTCGGCGCCAGTAATATACACTTCCCAATAATGTGCTCAACAAAATACACCTCGACATAGTAATAACTACACACCGTCTTCTGAGAATATACCAAAGCCAACAAACAATCAACGCCGCTTCACAGTGGTCACACACTCAACTCGCCTTGGCTCGCGGCCATGCCAGCTAGCTAACCCCTATGCTAGCGAGCCAGCCCTGCACGCACTTGACCCCGTTCCAAACTAAACATCCTTATTTGCGGTAAGCTAATGAATCCATAGTGGCCCATAACCATTTATACACTGATAATGAACTGTAACCATACATACTTTTCATCCTTACCTGGAACAGGGGAAGAAATGAATACAGGACAGCTGCTGGCTCTTCATCAACTGTATTAATGACGAGAGCCCCCAGCGTGCCCTCTAGTCACATCTCCTCAGACATGAGCAAGTGAAAACTGATTCAGTCCTAACTAATCGATTTCAGTGTGAACATATTTCACCCGATTACAACGGCATAGGGAGCTGATATGCTGAAGCGCGGGGACGCGCTTCCCTAAGGGGGGGTAGTGTAACGTGCACAGATAAGTAGACATGTTGGCCCTTGGCTAACAGGTTGAGCCCTTGGCTAATAGGGCGGACCCTTTAATCGACTGGTTAACGTTGTCGCCTGTGGTGCAGGAGACACGAGTTCGCGTCCCGGCTCCGGCGGTTCCCGGACTGCTCCCCTTCCGAATTCGCTACAATGTGTGTGTGTGTGTGTGTAATAAAGCCTAAACTGCATTTATCTGTGTTATATTGATATTCATCTGTTAACTTGTTAGTAAAAATCATAAACACTGTTTTGATTAATGTTTTAATCCAACTTATGTAGAAAGACTATATTTCCCATGCTTCTCAGGGGTCATGAAAAAAAGATGAGGGGTGAATGGAGGATATAGACTACATACGGGGCAAAAAAAAGGGTGGTTGTGCTTTTGATCAGTGCATGGTATTTACATGCCTTAGATAATGTAAAGTGAAGTAGATTTCATTAACGGAGTTTACATTTGTACATCATATTACCTAGTGTAATTGCTGGCTGGTGTGGTTTCAGTAATACCAGCCGTGCGTCAAAATTGGAAGAGGACTTCACTAACGTAGCTGCATCTGGACTTTCTGGCCGTGGTGGTTCGACGCAGTGACTGCCAGCAAAGACAGCACTGGAGGATGTTTCAGTTCATGAATCTTTATTAGAATGACTCACAAGAACAGCGCACAGCATTATGGGTCTCAGATAACGTATCAGACCACTAGGTGTCGCTAAGTGCTCAATATCAACATCCATAACATTTTCCTTCCTTTAGATTAATGTTCTGTAAATACTTTGAACTCTTAACTTCTCAATAACTGTTGTATAATAATATAACTTATCAATAACTTCTTGTATCACATTGCAACATGCACGACATTACCTGTCCTTTCACAACTTCTCCTTTTTTTCTAAAAATACTAATAACAAAGGAATAGACCAACAGTATTTTGTGAAGTTTCTTCGTGTGTGCTGCCAATGTGTGTGTGTGTGTGTGTGTGTGTGTGTGTGTGTGTGTGTGTGTGTGTGTGTGTGTGGGCATTAGTAAGGGCAGCGATCCACCTATACCCTAGTCGAACCCATGTTCTCATGTATGTGTGCTTCAGTTGAACTTAAGTTCTCACAAAGTCACAAGTTCAGTCTTTGAGGTGGATGTGAGAGGCGGCCACTACGTGAGTAGACTGCATGGCCCGGTGTGCTGCTGTGATACCCCGGTGTCCGGCACCGTCCAAGCACCGGTGTACTCGGGCTGCGAGGAGCCAGACTGCTTGGTGTATGAGGGGCTTCCATCCCTTCTGGTTCGCTCTGGCCTGACCCATGCCCGGTCTCGACTGACTTCTGTAGATAAATGCAATGGTGTGATGTTTAATAATGATGATTACAACGTATTGATTGGAATAAGGGATATAAGGGTAGATTAATCATTGGGAAATCATATGCATAAGGAACAAGGCTTGCTATAAGGACATGAGGGGCTATAGGGGCAGTGGAAAAGTATTGAGTATGTCAGCAGACAGAGAAATGCAGAGTAAGCTATAGGAAGAGAATTGGGTGACAATAACAGGATAAGATGTCCCAAGAGGAAGATTGTGTCTATCCCCATAGAAGGTAAACGACTGAGGGGCATTGAGGGGCACTAACCGTTAGAAGGAAGCGGCTACAATAATGTCTGAATAGTAAGAGGAACAACAAGGGTGCTGTTGCCCTGGGGGGAGTAGATACAGGATGTGCTGTACTCCGTGGTTTCAGAAACAGGAACAGGATCTCACGACAGCAGCTGCAGAGGGAGATCACTTGGAGTCCGGATATCATTAAGGCGGAAATGGAGTCAGATCAACGGACCAATCACAAAGAAGACCACACATTCATGTTCAGTCAACACTTTGTATAGTATATAAGACTGGGTCAGGGAAAGTATAGTCAGTCAGACTTCGTGAACTGACACACTCTGTTGTTTGTTAGGGATAGGAAGATCTAGACCCAGAGCTCTGTATGCTTTATCCATTTACTGCTAAATAAAACGGATGGCTTGAGACCGAACATATTCTCCTATTGCTTTATCAACAAACACACAGGATTACGCTCTCACATAGACGAAAATGAGTTGGTAGAATGAGCTGCAGTCCAACAATTTGGTGACCCCGATGTGATAAAGACGGAGAAGTGACTGACTGACCACAGAAGTAAAAGACAACGGATAACTGCAGTGTGATGGCAACAACAAGCGGCCGCTGAAAAAAACTAAGGTAAACAGACGCCTGTTTTATCGAAGTTCTGTTATTGGCTATACCAAATTGTGTGTTGTCATTATACGACAAGTGTCCTAGTTAAAGTAGATGAATAAAGTATTGAAATAAATTGTGCACAGGTTTAAAGTCGCGGGGGTTAGAGGCATCTGAAAGCAACAACAGTACTGAAAAGAATATGTGCGGGTTTAGAGACCATTGAGGTTACAGTCCCATAAAAGCAGCGCACAAACGTGGGGAAATACGGACGGGTTTAGATACCCTTGGGGTTAGAGTCCCCACAAAAGCAGCGCTCACTGGTTTATTATATGCTGTTTTAATGGCAAGACGTGCAGGTTTAGAGACCCTTGGGGTTAGAGTCCCATAAAAGCAGCGCATGCGCGTAGGAAATACGGACTGGTTTAGAGACCCTTGGGGTTAGAGTCCCCACAAAAGCAGCGCATGTCTGTATAAAGGGTTAGAGGCCCCGAGTGAGTAGGTTTAGAGACCCTTGGGGTTTAAAAGTCCCCATAAAAGCAACGCTCAATGGTTTATGATATGTGCTGTGTTTTAACTGCAAGTGTGAATGTTTTTGTCACGTATCAGGAAAGAACCCAAAAGCAGACGGGACAACCAGGTAAGGGAAGAACCAAGTCTTTATTGAAGTGACCGATCTCAGGGGTAGAGCAGGAGTTGGCTCGGTGGCAGGTAGACAGGCAGGCAGAAGTCCATGAAAGGCGACATTCCAGCGAAGACTGGTCCACAGTGGAGGCTTTTTAAGAGTGATGGCGATCGCTTTGATGTCAAGGGAGAGCGGGCGATTGCTTTGATGGCCAGCTGGTGTACCGGGGTGAAGGGGGGGTCAGCAGGTGTCAAGGGCGATTGCTTTGATGTCAAGGGAGAGAGGGCGACAGCAGGTGTCAAGGGAAAGAGGGCGATTGCTTTGATGTGAAGGAAGAGCAGGCGATTGCTTTGATGTCAAGGGAGAGAGGCTGTGACAGTACCCCTCCTCCGAGGGGCGCCACCGGGCGACCTACCAGGCCCGTCAGGGTGCGTCCTGTGGAAGTCCTGGATGAGGTTCGCGTCCAGGACAAGGCGACGAGGGACCCAACACCTTTCCTCCGGGCCATATCCATCCCAGTCAACAAGATACTGCAGGCCGCGACCGCGGCGACGAGAGTCCAGGAGACGACGAACAGTGTAAGCAGGATGATCGTTGATCATACGATGAGGGGGGGCGGGGGGGCCGGGGGAACTAGAGGGCTGGTAGAGACAGGTTTGAGGCAGGACACATGGAAGGAAGGGTGAACCCGGAGAGTGCGGGGCAGCTTCAGACGGACCACAGAGGGGTTAATGACTTTGACAATGGAAAAGGGTCCAATATACCTGGGGGACAGTTTTTTAGCGTCCGATTTCAAGGGTAGGTCCTTGGTAGAGAGCCATACCTGGTCAGCGGGGGAGTAGTCCGGAGCAGGGGTGCGATGACGATCCGCCAAGCGCTGGTAACGGCCGGAGGCCCTGAGCAGTGCAACACGGGCTCGCCGCCAGGTCCGACGGCACCGACGGACATGGGCCTGGACAGACGGAACCGGAATGTCTACCTCTTGAGAAGGAAAAAGGGGAGGCTGATAGCCGTAAAGGCATTGAAAAGGGGACAACCCAGTAGCAGATGATGGCAAGGTGTTATGGGCTTACTCTACCCAGAGAAGTTGGGAGGACCAAGAGGATGGGTTGGCAGACACCAGACAGCGGAGAACAGTCGCCAATGCCTGGTTGGCCCTCTCGGCCTGGCCGTTGGTCTGAGGATGGAACCCCGATGACAGGCTGACGGTGGCAGTGATGGCAGAGCAGAAAGCCTTCCAGACAGCAGAAGTGAACTGGGGGCCACGGTCAGACACTTTATCACGGGGAAGACCGTGGACCCGGAAAACCTCCCTGACCAGCAGATCCGCAGTCTCTCGAGCCGAAGGCAGTTTAGACAAGGGCAAACAATGAGCAAATTTACTGAAGCGATCAACAACAGTCAGTACAACGGTGTTACCGTTGGAAGCGGGCAGACCAGAGACGAAATCCAAGGACAGATGCGACCAGGGACGGTGTGGAACAGGCAGGGGGCGCAGCAGACCGGCACTGGCCCGAGTGGAGTGCTTATTCTGGGCACAAACAGGACAGGCAGAAACAAAAGACCCAGTATCCTGCGTCATGGAAGGCCACCAGAACCGCCTACGGAGGAAGGCTAGGGTACGGGCTACTCCAGGATGAAGTTTGGAAGAGTGAGCCCACTGCAACACACTAGATTTAACAGCATCTGGAACAAACAAGCGCCCAGGAAGACCGTTACCTGGGTCAGGCTGAGTCTGTTGTGCTGCCATGACCTCCCTTTCAATGTTCCAGGTGACAGCCGCAGCCGCAGCCTAACGGGTAGAGGGAACGATAGTGTCAGGTTGGAGCTTGGGCTCAGACTCCTCCTCATGCACACGAGACAGAGCATCGGGCTTGGCATTCCTGGAGCCAGGTCTGTACGTCAAAGAAAAATTAAAACGACCAAAAAATGAGCGCCCACCTGGCTTGGCGCGCGGTGAGTCGCTTTGCTGACTGGATGTATTCCAGGTTCTTATGGTCAGTCCACACTATAAAAGGAACCTCAGACCCCTCCAGAAAATGTCGCCATTCCTCCAGTGCCAATTTCACCGCCAGGAGCTCACGATTCCCCACATCATAGTTCCTTTCAGCTGGGGAGAGACGGCGAGACAGGAAGACACAGGGGTGTGTCTTGCCATCCTCACTGGAGCGCTGAGAAAGGACCGCCCCCACCCCAATCTCAGAGGCGTCCACTTCTACAACGAACTGTTTGGTTGGGTCTGGCTGGATGAGGATAGAAGCTGTGGTGAAGCGGTGCTTGAGGGCTTGGAAAGCTGCCTCTGCTACAGGGGTCCACAGGAACTGTCTGGAAGCGGAGGTAAGAGCGGTTAGTGGGGCCGCAACGCGGCTGTAATTGCGGATGAACCGTCTGTAGAAGTTGGCAAAACCGAGGAACCTCTGAAGCTGCTTACGGCTGGTCGGGCTTGGCCACTCAAGAACCGCTCTGACCTTGGCGGGGTCCATTCTCACCTGCCCATCGGCCACGATGTAGCCCATGAAGGTGACTGAAGGGGCATGGAATTCGCACTTCTCTGCTTTTACGAAAAGGCGGTTCTCCAGTAGCCGTTGAAGGACTTGGCGGATGAGCATGACATGCTCCGACAGGTCTTTGGAAAAAATCAGGATATCGTCCAGGTAAACGAAACGATCAAACATATCACATAGGACGTCATTGACCAGACTCTGGAAGACAGCTGGGGCATTAGTGAGACCAAACGGCATCACCAGATATTCAAAATGCCCCAGGGGGATGTTGAAGGCAGTCTTCCATTCATCTCCGTCTCGAACCCGGACCAGGTGGTAAGCATTGCGGAGGTCGAGTTTAGTGAACACTGTGGCTCCCTGGAGAGAATCAAAAGCAGAAGTCATGAGGGGCAGAGGGTACTTATTCTTGACGGTGATGTTATTTAGGCCTCTATAGTCAATACACGGCCGGAGGGCTTTGTTCTTCTTGGCCACAAAAAAAAACCCCGCACCAAGGGGTGACGATGACGGGCGAATAAGACCTGTCGCCAAGGAGTCCTTGATGTACCTCTCCATGGACTCCCGCTCAGTCTTGGAGAGGCTATATAGGCGGCTGCTGGGGAGGGGAGCACCCGACAGCAGGTCAATAGCGCAATCATAGGGGCGATGAGGAGGCAGGGAGAGAGCTTGCTGCTTGTTGAACACGGCTTGGAGGTCATGGTACTCTGGAGGCACCAGTGAGAGGTCAGAGGTCTCAGAGCTTGACACCTGACAGGGGACAGACTGAGGCAGAGCAGACTGGAGGCATATGGCATGACAGACGGGACTCCAACTTAAAATTCTGGCTGATGACCAATCAATATGGGGACTATGCTTAACCAACCAGGGATGACCAAGTATAATGGGAACAAATGGAGAATTGATAACAAAAAAGCTTAGCTCCTCTTGATGGTTTCCCGACAACAGGAGGCGCACAGGCTCGGTCTTAGAGGTTATCCGGGCCAGGAGACGTCCATCCAGGGCATTAGCTTCAAGAGGCTGGTCCAGACTCACAGTGGCAAGACCTAACTGCTTCACAACACTTGCATCCAAAAAGCTTTCATCAGCTCCAGAGTCAATTAAAGCCAAAAGTTTAGTGGACTGACCTTTAAAACTGATGGTAGCTTGCAACTGGGTATGTGGACGAGGAGATAGAGGGCAGACAGTTGGGCTCACGAGGATCCTCCCCCTCCCTCGTGAGCCTGCTAGTTTGACGGACGGTGAGGACAGGAGGCGAGAAAGTGACCAGGCTGCCCACAATACAAGCAGCTGTTCACGGTGATGCTGCGTTGACGCTCCTCCGGGTTGAGCCGGAAGCGGCCGAGTTGCATCGGCTCCGAAGCTGGGGAAGAGTCACGCCTCGGGCTTTCTCGGAGGACGGCAGCCTCAGTCGAGCGAGCTCGGCCCCCAGAGTTTGGAGGTGTGGCCCGTGGAAAGTTGTTGTGACCAGGAAAGCGGCGCGTCCTCTCTCTCCTCCGCTCCCGGAGACGGTTGTCCACACGAATGGCCAGTGTAACCAATTCCTCCAACCCTCCAGGCTCGGGGTAGGAAACCAATTCGTCCTTTATGGATTCGCTGAGACCGTTGGAAAAGAGGGCCTGGAGGGACTCGTTGTTCCATCCGCTATCCGCTGATAGCGTATGGAACTGAACTGAGTAGTCAGCGATGCTGCGGGAACCCTGGCGAAGAGAGATCAGTCTTTTTGACACATCCTTTCCCCGCACGGGATGATCAAAAACTTGGCGAAAAGCAGTGGTGAACTCAGCGTAGGATGAGGAAGTGGAGGCCCGCATCTCCCACACCGCTGTAGCCCAATCCAGGGCGCTTCCCCGGAGAAGACCCATGATGTAAGCGACTTTGGCTCCATCCGTGGAATATGACTGGGGCTGCTGGTTAAACACAATCTCACACTGCATCAAAAAAGGGCGACAAAGTCCAAAATCTCCATCATTCTTATCGGGCGGGGCAACCCATGGTTCCTTGGCCGAAGTTGATGGCGCTGAGGGTGACGGAGCTGGAGGGGCGGGTCCCGGGCTAGTGGAGGCACTAAGTTGGGTGTGGATTCCGGAGATCTTTGAGCCGAGCTCACGGAGGGCGTCAGCCATCTCCTGTAGCACCTGGCTGTGCTGGCCGAGGACCGATTCCTGGTTGGCTACAGCCTGGCAGACCGTGGCCAGGTCTGTGGTGGAATGGTCTGCTGGGTCCATAGTGGCTGGAGCGTACTGTCACGTATCAGGAAATAACCCAAAAGCAGAAAGGACAACCAGGTAAGGGAAGAATCAAGTCTTTATTGAAGTGACCGATCTCAGGGGTAGAGCAGGAGTTGGCTCAGTGGCAGGTAGACAGGCAGGCAGAAGTCCATGAATGGCGACGTTCCAGTGAAGACTGGTCCACAGTGGAGGCTTTTTAAGGGTGATGGCGATCGCTTTGATGTCAAGGGAGAGCGGCGATTGCTTTGACGGCCAGCTGGTGTACCGGGGTGAAGGGGGGGTCAGCAGGTGTCAAGGGCGATCGCTTTGATGTCAAGGGCGAGATGCTGATTGCTTTGATGTCAAGGGAGAGAGGGCGTGACCAGCTGGTGTACCGGGGTGAAGGGGGGTCAGCAGGTGTCAAGGGCGATCGCTTTGATGTCAAGAGTGAGAGACTGTGACAGTTTTATATTTTGTATGATTAAAAAGTGTGTTGTTTGATAAAACTGTGTGGTAGAAACTCAGCAGTGTCTCAGAGAAGAAGGAGGTAGTGTCTCAGTGAGAGAAAATCAGCAGCGGAAACCTAACTGATGTCAACGCAAACTGCCTGATAAAACTCACTGATTGGGTCAGTTGCTCGGGACATATGTGCCATACAAACTGACTGGCTACTGAACTATTCTCTGATTGGGTTGGTTGCTCGGAACGCGAGTGTCATACAAACCAGCTGGCTACTGAGGGGGGCTAGATAAAACACAATGTAAGGGGAATTTGAAGAATACGGGAGTTGCCCTCCCAATGTTATGTTTACCGTTAAGCAACAATTGGAAAGAACCAGGAGTCAAATTTTTGCAGGGCTCCCTAAGAACAAGCGAGACACCATGATTGGGGCGTATGACAGTACCTGGAAAGACTTACAAACACAGGGTAAGGTTCCCAAAGAGGAGGAAAGGAAGAGATTGATATTATACCTAGGGGAGGCAGAAAAACAAGCTAAAAAGAAAGCAGATGAACATTGGAAGGCGGAAAAAGTTTCCATGTTAGTCAAAAGAAAATGGAAGAAAGACGGAGAGGAAAACGAACAGAGAAGAGCCCACTTACACAACATGACCTTAGCTTGCATTGCAGTAGAAATCAATCAAAAACACTCAGAAATAACCAAAGAAAAAGACAAAGGAAATTAAAAAACAATCATCGGTGCCAATATATTCCAAAATACCCGGAATACAACCCCCTCCTTATCCCACACCGCAAATGCCACTCATGTATATGGAAGAAGGAGTAATGAAAATGACAGCAATAGGAGCAGAGGAGTACAGAGAGGTTAGGGAGAGGTTAGCAGGGGTCTCAAACTCAACTTACCTGGGGGCCGCTGGAGGTAGAGTTTGGGTGAGGCTGGGCCGCAAATATTCCACAAAAAAAAGTACAACCGATCCAATGTTCTCAATCTTTTTTTTAATTTTTTTTAATTTATATATACAGGTGATCAAAACAAGACAGGTAACAGTACAAGTGCAGGAACAAAAACGAACAGTGTGAGACAAAAAGGGGACACCAGGTTCTGTTATGACAAGATGGAATACTAATAAGCTAATAAGCTAAACAAAACAAAACAACAAAAACAAACAAGCTATCAAATAAGCTCATTGACCTGCACTGCAGGTCAATGAGCTCCATTTGCACATCAAAGGAGAAGGGGTCAGCAAAAATTAGAAAAGTGGCTCTGTGTGTCTTGAACTCTGCAAACCTGTGATCAAATTGCTCCTGTAGCTTCACAATGGCATCAGCATACTTCTCACCACTGAATGGTGTGCCTGCATCCATGAGTGCCTTGCATGCTGGGAAATGTCAGAGGTTTGTCTGAGAGAGCTGGGCTTTCCATAACACAAGTTTTGTGGAGAATGATCTCATGTTGTCATAGGCAGCACTGACAAGCTGCCCTGGTTTTGTAATTTCTTGTTCAGTACATTCAGCTCATGTGTGATGTCAACAAGGAAAGCTAAGTCCATGAGCCGTTTGGGATCACTTAGCACAGGAACAGCCATCCCAGCCTTCTCCATGAAGGCTTTCACTTCTGCTCTCAACTCAAAAAACCTCTCCAAGACGTTTCCCCTGCTGAGCCAACGTACCTCAGTGAAGTAGAGCACATCCTCATATGCTGACTCTATTTCCTCCAAAAAGGCGCGGAACTCCCGGTGCTTTAAACCCCTGGATCTGATATGGTTGATGCATTTCACAACGACGGACATCACATTGTCAAACTTCAGGCATTTGCTGCAA
Source organism: Lampris incognitus (assembly GCF_029633865.1). Taxonomy (NCBI): domain Eukaryota; kingdom Metazoa; phylum Chordata; class Actinopteri; order Lampriformes; family Lampridae; genus Lampris; species Lampris incognitus. The sequence continues at coordinate 50,631,562 of NC_079213.1, read as the reverse complement.
AGGGCCTGCTGATGGATAATGCAGTGCAGAGCAATGGCCTCCTCCACACCCTCCTCTTCCAGTTTTTTTTGAACAAGTGCCACCACTCCATTTCTCCTCCCTGTCATTGATGGCGCTCTGTCGGTTGTTATTCCAGCAAACCTCTTCCATGGCAAACCCGCATCCACAATGGCATCACACAGCTGGCAGAATATCTCCTGAGAGGTGGTCTGGCCATGCACTGGAATCACTGTGAGCAACTCCTCCATCACTTCAAAACTGTCGTCAACACCACGGACATAGATTGCGAGCTGTGCAGTGTCAATGATGTCTGTGCTCTCATCAAGAGCGACTGAGTATGCACAGAAACGTTTGGCTTTCTCACGCAGTTGATCATATATGTTACCTGACAGGTCAGAAATGCGCTCTGCCACTGTGTTGGCTGAAAGGCTGATGTTGCTAAACTGACCCTTCTTTTCCGGACAGACTATACTTGCAGCCTGTAACATGCACTTTTTAACAAACTCCCCTTCTTTGAATGGCTTTCCCGACTTAGCAATCATCTCACTCACCACGTAGCTAGCTTCGACTGCTGCATCATTATCTTTGCTAGCTTTCTTGAAGAAATCTTGTCGCTTCAGTAAACATGTTTTAAGATTGGCGACCCGTTTCTCTCTCTCATCTCCCTGGTATTTTGTATACTCATCAGCATGTCTAGTCGAGTAATGGCGTCTGATGTTGTATTCCTTGTGCGCCGTAACTTTCTCGATGCATACAAGACACGTCGGGCTGCCTCTGTGCTTAACAAAAAAATATGCCGTCTCCCACTTTTCCTGAAATTGTCTGTGCTCGTCACCAACTTTTCTCTTCACGGCAGGTTTTGAGAAAGACATAACTGGGTCTTGCTGACAGGATATATTTTCCTTCCACTTGGTGTCGCTCCGGAATCAAGTTTCAACCAAGTTTCAACCGTTGCTAATTCGCGCTGCCCATTATGGTGCGTTCAAGTTGTGCTCGGAAGTCGGACTTTCTGAGCTCCGAGTTGGACATTTCAACTGGAAGTCTGAAATCCGAGTCGTTCCAATTTACAACTTCCAACGTAACGGGAACGCACCATGACTTGACAACAAACGCGACACCGGAAGCTGTCATGAGCCTACGCTATGGTAGCTCATAAGTGAAAAATAAAAGCCCAGGGCAAGCGCGGGCCGCACTAACAATAAACTTTGATGTCAAGTAGGGGGTACCAAAATAACGTCCCGCGGGCCAATTGCGGCCCGCGGGCCGCGAGTTTGAGTCCCATGGGTTAGAGGAAGTAGTAAGAGAGATAATATTAGAGGTTGTTGGACTGCAGCTCATTCTACCAACTCATTTTCGTCTATGTGAGAGCGTAGTCCTGCGTGTTTGTTGATAAAGCAATAGGAGAAGATGTTCAGTCTCAAACCAACCGTTTTATTTAACAGTAAATGGATAAAGCATACAGAGCTCTGGGTCTAGATCTTCCTATCCCTGACAAACAACAGAGTGTGTCAGTTCACGAAGTCTGACTGACTATCCTTTCCCTGACCAAGTCTTTATACTATACAAAGTGTTGACTAAACATGAATGTGTGGTCTTCTTTGTGATTGGTCCGTTGATCTGATTCCATTTCCACCTCGATGATATCCGGACTCCAAGTGATCTTCTTCTGCAGCTGCTGTCGTAGTTCCTGTTTCTGAAACCACAGAGCACAGCGCATCCTGTATCTACTCCCCCCAAGGCCACAGCACCCTTGTTGTTCCTCTTTACTATTCAGACATTATTGTAGCCGCTTTCTTCTAACAATTAGTGCCCCTCACTCTTTTACCTTCTATGGAGATAGACACAATCTTCCTCTTGGGACATATTTTCCTGTTATTGTCACCCAATTCTATTCCTATAGCTTACTCTGCATTTCTCTGTCTGCTGACATACTCAATACTTTTCCACTGCCACTATAGCCCCTCATGTTCTTGTAACAAGCCTTGTTCCTTATGCATATGATTTCCCAATGATTAATATATCCTTATATCCCTTATTCCAATCAATACGTTGTAATCATCATTATTAAACATCACACCATTGCATTTATCTACAAGGTGGAGGACCTGGCGAGGGAGGCAGCGCACAGGGTGCAGTAAGCCAGAGAAGCGAGTAGGGCAATACATGAACAGATAAGAGGACAGGAAGAGATAAACCAGGCAAGAAGCTCACCCAGGACAGGGCCAGAAGCACACTCCACCCCATACAGGGGAGAAGCAGGACAGCGGAGGTTACAGAGTCAGGGGGTTGAAGCAATGGATAGGTCCCAGGAGAGACAGCTCAGAGAAATGATAGAGGAAGAAAAGAGGGCAGAAGGTTATGAGGAGGGATGGGAGACATGTACAGATGCAGGGAGTATGAGGAGTGATGAGGAAGATGAAGACACATACCCAGTCACATTCACAGGGGTACTAACGATGTACACCTGGACAGGTATAGCGCCCCGTGCTGACCACAGGCATAGACACCGGCTTAGGGACAGAGAAAAAATACAACAACCTGCTAGATATCATCAATTGCCACTGATATATAAGGACCCCAAACGGGGGATGTCTATCAACCATTCTCATTCACAGATATGAATTGCATCCTGGATAAGATGCCCCCTCCCGCTGAGGGAGGAGGGCCCTGGATGGAGAAATTTTGCCAACACACCTTGGGACACAAATTAGCTATGGGAGAATGGAGAGCATTATTGGAAAAACAACTAGCTATTTGGGAAATACAGCAGATTGAGACTGCGGCAGGCACTAGTTCTCTACCAGATTCAGAACCATTTACCAGACAAGCCACAGTTGTGGGAAGGGCAATGAGGGTTAAATTCCCCATTCCTCCCGGAGCAATGCACTCACTGACCTTTTCCATGAAAGACGTAGAAGACATGTCAGCATTTTTAGGCAGATGTGAAGGCATATGGACAGACATGGCAGGAAGCCATCCAGGTTCAGGACAGTTACAGACCACACTGTTAGGAAAAGCTGTTATGGCTGGAATGCCCAAAGCAGTACAAGATGCCATGGACGGCAATCCAGACATCCCAGGCTGCTCTACTGAGCAATGGGAAAAACATCTCATTCATCGCATGAATAGACACAAGGCTAAACAGGAGGAGGATAGACAGAGCACAGAGTCAGCCCAGGTGCAGCTCCTAAAGCTCCAATTGGATGAGGCAAGGAAAAAGGTAAATGATGCTAAAAAGACAAACCAAAAGGCAGCCAATCAGATGGTTCAACAGCCGCCACCACAAAACTACACCCCAGATTTGTACCCAGTGCCTGAATGGGTGCCTAGTCCCCCTTATGGGTGCAGGTCTGTAGGAGTAACAGGAAGCATGAGAGGAGAGGTAGGGGTCACGGAGGACCCAGAGGTATGCCACCTACATGCTTTGGATGTGGCAAGCCTGGACACTTGAAAAGGGAGTGTCCCATGCTGTAGGGAACCCAGGGGAGGTCAAGGACCAGTCAGCAACAGGGGTGGTTATGTGCGGCCCCCGGTCCAAGGGCAGCCTCCTGTTATGGTTCCACTTCATCTAGCCCCTTATGCAGCAGCAGCTCCATCGCAGGGACAATATCCCCAGACCATGCAGGGTGGTCAGGGGTATGAGTACTGAAGGGGCCCGGGAACTCAAGGACAGGTGGGGCTGGCGGAACCCTACCTGCAAATAAGGGTAATGGACATGGATCTGCATTTCCTAGTTGACACAGGTGCAAGATTTTCCACTATCAACGTTTCATCCTCCAGCGTCCAGCTAGTAGGGTTCTTGGGTAAACCAGAAAATCTGCCGTTGACGACACCTCTGACTACCACGGTGGCAGGACAGACTTTTTTACATCAATAAGTTTCATCACCAGCGTGCCCAGTCAATTTGATGGGGTGGGATGTGTTGGTGAGGTGCGGGGCATCAGTCATGTTTGGGCCAGAGGGACTGGTAGTGACTTTTCCCAATGGGTCTTCTGTGAACTGTTCTCTGTCAATGATCCAGTCCAGCTCTCAAATGTTGTTGTAAGCTGATGTTTCACCCACGGCTGAAGGACTCTGGGCAGATATATACTGGGGACTCCTAGAACCTGAAAGCAAGCAAAGCAAAGGCGTACAGACTCTGTATCATCAGTGGCGGCCGTGGGTCCAAATGCTACATCCCTACTCCCCTCCAAACGACCATGGTACTCTGTACTATGATAGGGACGGGGATGAAATTTATCAGCAAACTTTTTACAATGACATTAAAGGGACACAGTGGGAAGTATTGCCTAGCTGTATTCTAGTGGGGAATGAAGGTGTGGCAGCTGCTGTTGAATTGACACCAGAACAATTTGAGTGGTATGAGATGTCTGAAGAGGCGGTGCCCCATATCACCTTAGCAGTACATGTTAAACACCAGGCTAGAGATCTTGGGCCGATGTGCACTGATGGCACTGACAGACTGGGTTTGGACCCTACTCCCTGAATTACAGTACTCCCCATCCGAAAAAGCTTACAGGATCATGCACAAGACGGCTGACAAAGTGCTGTTAGAACATAGACAAATAGAGAGATTAAATGGCAGAGAGAAGGCTGATCACTCTGATGCCGCAAGCATGATAGACACTCTCCCTGAGGCGTTATGGTCAGCAGGCCCAACTGATGTAGGCCACTGCAAGAATGTTGATCCAATCTCTTTTGAATTGACAGATCACACTCCGATCTGGCAGAAACAGTACTTCCACAAACCTGAGGCAGAAGCAGGGATCTCAGATACTATTGAGGGACTGTTGGCAACGGGGGTGTTGGAGCCCCCAGAATCTGGCTGGAACACACCCATTTTACCTGTAGAGAAGCAAAATACAGGGAAATATAGAATGGCTCATGACCACAGACATGTCAACAGTATTGTGTCAACTCCTACAGTCCCAGTAACAAATCCATACACTGCTATGTCTGTACTGTCCCCAGAACACAAATGGTTTTTCTGTATAGATCTGTCCAATGCATTTTTCTGCCTACCACTAGCTGAGCATTTGAGAGACATCTTCTCGTTTACCTATAAAGGCCAACAGCTAAGGTATACGAGGGTTCCCCAGGGTTTCATCTTGTCTCCTGGATTGTTCAATCAGGTTCTGAAACAGCAGCTCACTGATCTCACCCTCCCAAAGGGGGTGGTGTTGATTCAGTATGTGGATGACATCCTTATGGCAGCTCCAGATCATGTCTCCTGCCTAGAAGCCATCAAGTCCCTACTAACTCAGCTGTATCACATTGGGTTGAAAGTTTCAAAAACCAAACTCCAGTGCTGCAGACAGATGGTTTCGTTCCTGGATTATCTCTAGTAGAGGAACAGGTGTGTCCTCAGCCCATAGATCCTCAATCCTACACCATCCTAAACCAGTCACAGTGAAAGACATGCTCTCATTCCTGGGATTGACCGGCTACAGCAGACAGTTCATAGCATCATATGGGGAACTCACACACCCCTTAAGGGCCATGGTCAATGAGCAGGGGATGAGAAATTTGCTAGCATGCTTACAATGGACCACTGAAGCAGAGAACAACTTCATTTCCCTCAAACAGGCTGTCAAAAGCACTGCTGATTTAGCATTGCCTGACTAAAAAGAGCCATTTTATCTGGCTGTTTCAGAAAAATCACATACAGTAAATGGTGTTCTTTTTCTGAAAAAAACGGGGAGGTAGGCATGTGATGATGTATGCAAGTGTGACACTCGATCCAACAGAAGATAGACACACACCACGCACAAGACATGCAGCAGGGGTAGCAAAAATTCTGCAAAAAGTAGAACACATTGTCATGGGACATGCTCTAACAGTCCTGACAACACATAGCATAGTGGCCTATGTGAACTCACCAGCATTAACCATGACATCATTAAGACAGACAAGGTTGGAAAAAATCCTCAATGCACCACACATAACGTTCACACATGAGGGACTCAACATGGCTGTAAACATGGGGTGAAGGTGAGCCACATGTGTGAGAAGAAAGAGTACAGAAAGATGGATTTTTAAAAAAAAGCATATTCTGGTCGAGAAATCGCGTTTTAAACAATAAAAACGACTCCCGGCCTTATGTAGTTCACATTTTTACTTTTGGTAACCTATAGCCCATATGCATAAAGCACTAAACCTTTTTATAGCGTTAAACGCCTTTTCTCGACAAGAAAAGCACAATTTCATCAAAAACAAACAAAACAAGAAAAATGAATCTTTTCAACAAGTCTGCAACACATCATTAAGAGTTACGTGTTTTCAACCAATGTCAATATGTAATTTCACCAGTTCTGATCATTGTTTAGCTTGTTGGTAGCTTGGTCCAATGCCAGACAAAATGAATCCTTTTTATTGCTTTTAAACACATTTTCTCCTCGAGAGAAACATGATTTCATTAAAAACGTTATAGTTTAAAAATACCTGTAGTACATGTCTGCAAACCCTCAGAGCCTTAAAATAGGGTTTTCACCCATGTGTTTTTAGGTGAAAAACCTTCAATTATAAGGTTCTGTGCGTTTTCAGACACGTACAATATGTATTTTTAGTTTTTCTGAGGAAATCCCTCATTTTAAAATGCATTTTCTCACAGAAAATGAGTCTCTCGCCATGGAAAAATGGCTTTTTCGAAAAAAAAGCATATTTTGGTCGAGAAATCGCGTTTTAAACAATAAAAACGACTCCCGACCTTATTAGTTGACATTTTTTTAATTTTGGTAACCTAGTCCATATGCATAACGCACTAAACCTTTTTAATCGCGTTAAACGCATTTTCTCGACAAGAAAAGCACAATTTCATCAAAAACAAACAAAACAATAAAAATGAATCTATTCAACAAGTCTGCAACACATTCTTAAGAGTTACGTGTTTTCAACCAATGTCAATGTGTAATTTCACCAGTTCTAATCATTGTTCAGCTTGTTGGTAGCTTGGTCCAATGCCAGACACAGTGAATCCTTTTTTTTTGTTTAATTAAACGCATTTTCCCCTCGAGAGAAACATGATTCCATTAAAAACGTTATAGTTTAAACATACCCGTTGTACATGTCTGCAAACACTCAGAGCCTTAAAATAGGGTTTTCACCCATGTGTTTTTTGGTGAAAAACCTTCTATTTCAAGGTTCTGTGCGTTTTCAGACACGCACAAGATGTATTTTTAGTGTTTCTGATGAAATCCCTCCTTTTAAATGCATTTTCTCACAGAAAATTAGTCTCTCGCCATGGGAAAATGGCTTTTTTCAAAAAGCATATTCTGGTCGAGAAATCGTGTTTTAAACAATAAAAACGACTCCCGGCCTTATTAGTTAACATTTTTTACTTTTGGTAAAACCCAGCCACTGAGGATGCACAAGCGAGTACATCCTTAGTGCCGGTCCTAAGCCCGGACAAATGGGGAGGGTTGCGTCAGGAAGGGCATCCGGCGTAAAATCTTTGCCAAATCAAATATGCGGATCATAAATAAGACTTACATACCGGATCGGTCGAGGCCCGGGTTACCAACGACCGCCACCAGTACTGTTAACCAGCAGGGTGTCGGTGGAAACTATGCTACTGTTGGGCGAAGGAGAAGGAGAGGGGGAAAGCATGTCCAGAGGCAGCTAGAGAGGAGGAAGGGTAGGCATGTGGAGGTGAGAGTTGGAACTTTGAATGTTGGCACTATGACTGGTAAAGGGAGAGAGCTGGCTGGCATGATGGAAAGAAGAAAGGTAGGCATACTGTGTGTGCAAGAGACCAGGTGGAAGGGGAATAAGGCCAGGAGTATCGGAGGTGGGTTCAAACTCTTCTACCATGGTGTGAATGGGAGGAGAAATGGGGTAGGGGTAATTCTGAAGGAAGAGTATGTCGAGAGCGTGCTGGAGGTGAAGAGAGTGTCAGACAGAGTGATGAGTATGAAGCTTTAAATTGAAGTTTTATTGCTGAATGTTATCAGCGCATATGCCCCGCAAGTTGGGTGTGAGATGGATGAAAAAGAAGAATTCTGGAATGAGTTGGACGACATGGTGGAGAGGGTACCCAAGGAGGAGAGAGTGGTGATTGGAGCGGACTTCAATGGACATGTTGGTGAAGGGAACAGAGGTGATGAGGAGGTGATGGGAAGGTATGGAGTCAAGAAGAGTAATGTGGAAGGACAGATGGTGGTCGATTTTGCGAAAAGGATGGAAATGGCTGTGGTGAATACATATCTCAAGAAGAGGGAGGAACACAGGGTGACGTACAAGAGTGGAGGAAAGTGCACACAGGTGGACTATATCTTATGTAGAAGGCACCATCTAAAAGGGATTGGAGACTGCAAGGTGGTGACAGGGGAGAGCGTAGCTAGGCAGCATCGGATGGTGGTCTGTAGGATGACTTTGGAGACCAAGAAGAGGAAGCGAGTGAAGACACAGCCGAAGATCAAATGGTGGAAGTTGAAGAAGGAAGATTGTTGTGTGGAGTTCAGGCAGGAGTTAAGACAGGCACTGGGTGGTAGTGAAGGGTTGCCAGATGGCTGGAAAACCACTGCAGAAATAGTGAGGGAGACAGCTAGGAAGGTACTTGGTGTGTCATCAGGACAGAGGAAGGAAGACAAGGAGACTTGGTGGTGGAATGAGGAAGTACAGCAAATTATACAGAGGAAAAGGTTGGCAAAGAAGAAGTGGGATAGTCAGAGAGATGAAGAAAGTAGACAGGAGTACAAGGAGATGCAGCGTAAAGCAAAGAGAGAGGTGGCAAAGGAAAAGGAAAAGGCGTAAGGTGAGTTGTATGACAGATTAGACACTAAGGAAGGAGAAAAGGACTTGTACCGATTGGCTAGACAGAGGGACCAAGCTGCAAAGGATGTGCAGCAAGTTAGGGTGATCAAGGATAGAGATGGACATGTGCTGACAAGCGAGGAGAGTGTGCTAAGAAGGTGGAAGGAATACTTTGAGGGGCTGATGAATGAAGAAAATGAGAGAGAGAGAAGGTTGGATGATGTAGGGATAGTGAATCAGGAAGTTCAGCGGATTAGCAAGGAGGAAGTGAGGGCAGCTATGAAGAGGATGAAGAATGGAAAGGCAGTTGGTCCTGATGACATACCTGTGGAGGCATGGAGATGTTTAGGAGAGATGGCAGTGGAGTTTTTAACTAGATTGTTTAACACAATCCTGGAAAGTGAGAGGATGCCTGAGGAGTGGAGAAGAAGCATACTGGTACCAATTTTCAAGAACAAGGGCGATGTGCAGAACTGTAACAACTACAGAGGTATAAAGTTGATCAGCCACAGCATGAAGATTTGGGAAAGAGTAATAGAAGCTAGGTTAAGAGGAGAGGTGACGATCAGCGAGCAGCAGTATGGTTTCATGCCACGAAAGAGCACCACAGATGCGATGTTTGCTTTGAGAATGTTGATTGAGAAGCATAGAGAAGGCCAGAAAGAGTTGCATTGTGTCTTTGTAGATTTAGAGAAAGCTTATGACAGAGTGCCGGGAGAGGAGGTTTGGTATTGTATGAGGAAGTCAGGAGTTGCAGAGAAGTATGTAGGAGTGGTGCAGGATACGTATGAGGGAAGTGTGACAATGGTGAGGTGTGCGGTTGGAATGACAGATGGGTTCAAGGTGGAGGTGGGGTTACATCAAGGATCGGCTCTTAGCCCTTTTTGTTTGCAATGGTGATGGACAGGTTGACGGACAAGATCAGGCAGGAGTCTCCATGGACGATGATGTTCGCGGATGACATTGTGATCTGTAGCGAGAGTAGGGTGCAGGTTGAGGAGAGCCTGGAGAGGTGGAGGTATGCACTGGAGAGAAGAGGAATGAAAGTCAGTAGGAGCAAGACGGAATACCTATGCGTGAATGAGAGAGAGGACAGTGGAATGGTCAGGATGCAAGGAAGCGGAGGTGACAAAGGCATTTGAGTTTAAATACTTGGGGTCAACTGTCCAAAGTAACGGGGAGTGCAGTAGAGAGGTGAAAAAGAGAGTGCAGGCAGGTTGGAGTGGGTGGAGAAGTGTGTCAGGAGTGATTTGCGACAGAAGGGTATCAGCAAGAGTTAAAGGGAAAGTTTACAAGATGGTTGTGAGACCAGCTATGTTATATGGTTTGGAGACAGTGGCACTGACGAAAAGACAGGAGGCGGAGCTGGAGGTGGCAGAGTTGAAGATGCTAAGATTTTCACTGGGAGTAACAAAGAAGGACAGGATAAGGAATGATTATATTAGAGGGACCGCTCAGGTTGGAGGGTTTGGAGACAAAGCAAGAGAGGCAAGATTGAGATGGCTTGGACATGTGTGGAGGAGAGAAGCTGAGTATATTGGGAGAAGGATGCTGAATATGGAGCTGCCAGGGAAGAGGAGAAGAGGAAGGCCAAAGAGGAGGTTTATGGATGTGGTGAGGGAAGACATGCAGGTGGCTGGTGTGACAGAGGAAGACGCAGAAGACAGGAAGAAATGGAATCGGATGATCCGCTGTGGCGACCCCTAACGGGAGCAGCCGAAAGTAGTAGTAGTAGTTTTACTTTTGGTAACATAGCCCATATGCATAAAGCACTAAACGTTTTTATCGTGTTAAACGCATTTTCTCGACAAGAAAAGCACAATTTCATCAAAAACAAACAAAACAAGAAAAAATGAATCTATTCAACAAGTCTGCAACACATTCTTAAGAGTTACGTGTTTTCAACCAATGTCAGTGTGTAATTTCACCAGTTCTGATCATTGTTTAGCTTGTTGGTAGCTTGGTCCAATGCCAGACACAGTGAATCCTTTTTATTGCTTTAAACGCATTTTCTGCTCGAGAGAAACATGATTCCATTAAAACGTTATAGTTTAAACATACCCGTTGTACATGTCTGCAAACACTCAGAGCCTTAAAATAGGGTTTTCACCCATGTGTTTTTTGGAGAAAAACCTTCAATTTCAAGCTTATGTGCGTTTTCAGACACGTAAAATATGTGTTTTTAGTGTTTCTGATGAAATCCCTCATTTTTAAATGCATTTTCTCACAGAAAATGAGTCTCGCCATGGGAAAAAGGCTTTTTTGAAAAACATATTCTGGTCGAGAAATCGTGTTTATACAATAAAAACGACTCCCGGCCTTATTAGTTGAATTTTTTTACTTTTGGTAAACTAGCCCATATGCATAAAGCACTAAACTTTTTGTCGCGGTAAACGCATTTTCTCGACAAGAAAAGCACAATTTCAAGAAAAACAAACAAAACAAGAAAAATGAACCTATTCAACGTGTCTGCAACACATCCTTAAGAGTTACGTGTTTTCAACCAATGTCAGTGTGAAATTTCACCAGTTCTGATCATTGTTTAGCTTGTTGGTAGCTTGGTCCAATGCCAGACACAGTGAATCCTTTTTATTAATTTAAACACATTTTCTCCTCGAGAGAAACATGATTTCATTGAAAACGTTGTAGTTTAAAAATACCTGCAGTACATGTCTGCAAACCCCCAGAGCCTTAAAATAGGGTTTTCACCAATGTGTTTTTAGGTGAAAAACCTTTTATTTCAAGGTTCTGTGCGTTTTCAGACACGTACAATATGTATTTTTAGTGTTTCTGATGAAATCCCTCCTATTAAATGCATTTTCTCACAGAAAATGAGTCTCGCCGTGGGAAAATGGCTTTTTTGAAAAAGCATATTCTGGTCGAGAGATCGTGTTTTAAACAATAAAAACGACTCCCGGCCTTATTAGTTGACATTTTTTACTTTTGGTAACCTAGTCCATATGCATAAAGCACTAAACCTCTTTATCGCGGTAAACGCATTTTCTCGACAAGAAAAGCACAATTTCATCAAAAACAAACAAAACAAGAAAAAATGAATCTGTTCAACAAGTCTGCAACACATTCTTAAGAGTTACGTGTTTTCAACCAATGTCAGTGTGTAATTTCACCAGTTCTGATCATTGTTTAGCTTGTTGGTAGCTTGGTCCAATGCCAGACACAGTGAATCCTTTTTATTGCTTTAAACACATTTTCTCCTCGAGAGAAACATGATCTCATTGAAAACGTTGTAGTTTAAAAATACCTGAAGTACATGTCTGCAAACCCCCAGAGCCTTAAAATAGGGTTTTCACCAATGTGTTTTTAGGTGAAAAACCTTTTATTTCAAGGTTCTGTGCGTTTTCAGACACGTACAATATGTATTTTTAGTGTTTCTGATGAAATCCCTCCTATTAAATGCATTTTCTCACAGAAAATGAGTCACGCCATGGGAAAATGGCTTTTTTGATAAAGTATATTCTGGTCGAGAGATCGCGTTTTAAACAATAAAAACGACTCCCGGCCTTATTAGTTGACATTTTTTACTTTTGGTAACCTAGTCCATATGCATAAAGCACTAAACCTCTTTATCGCGGTAAACGCATTTTCTCGACAAGAAAAGCACAATTTCATCAAAAACAAACAAAACAAGAAAAAATGAATCTATTCAACAAGTCTGCAACACATTCTTAAGAGTTACGTGTTTTCAACCAATGTCAGTGTGTAATTTCACCAGTTCTGATCATTGTTTAGCTTGTTGGTACCTTGGTCCAATGCCAGACACAATGAATCCTTTTTATTGCTTTAAACGCATTTTCTGCTCGAGAGAAACATGATTCCATTAAAAACGTTGTAGCTTAAACATACCCGTTGTACATGTCTGCAAAAACTCAGAGCCTTAAAATAGGGTTTTCACCCATGTGTTTTTTGGAGAAAAACCTTCAATTTCAAGGTTCTGTGCGTTTTCAGACACGTACAATATGTATTTTTAGTGTTTCTGATGAAATCCCTCCTTTTAAATGCATTTTCTCACAGAAAATGAGTCTCGCCATGGGAAAATGGCATTTTTGAAAAAGCATATTCTGGTCGAGAGATCGCGTTTTAAACAATAAAAACGACTCCCGGCCTTATTAGTTGACATTTTTTACTTTTGGTAACCTAGTCCATACGCATAAAGCACTAAACCTTTTTACCGCGGTAAACGCATTTTCTCGACAAGAAAAGCACAATTTCATCAAAAACAAACAAAACAAGAAAAAATGAATCTATTCAACAAGTCTGCAACACATTCTTAAGAGTTATGTGTTTTCAACCAATGTCAGTGTGTAATTTCACCAATTCTGATCATTGTTTAGCTTGTTGGTAGCTTGGTCCAATGCCAGACACAGTGAATCCTTTTTATTGCTTTAAACGCATTTTCTGCTCTAGAGAAACATGATTCCATTAAAAACGTTGTAGCTTAAACATACCCGTTGTACATGTCTGCAAACACTCAGAGCCTTAAAATAGGGTTTTCACCCATGTCTTTTTTGGAGAAAAACCTTCAATTTCAAGGTTCTGTGCGTTTTCAGACACGTGCAATATGTAGTTTTAGTGTTTCTGATGAAATCCATCCTTTTAAATGCATTTTCTCACAGAAAATGAGTCTCGCCATGGGAAAATGGCATTTTTGAAAAAGCATATTCTGGTCGAGAGATCGCGTTTTAAACAATAAAAACGACTCCCGGCCTTATTAGTTGACATTTTTTACTTTTGGTAACCTAGTCCATATGCATAAAGCACTAAACCTTTTTATCGCGGTAAACGCATTTTCTCGACAAGAAAAGCACAATTTCATCAAAAACAAACAAAACAAGAAAAATTAATCTATTCAACGTGTCTGCAACACATCCTTAAGAGTTACGTGTTTTCAACCAATGTCAGTGTGAAATTTCACCACTTCTGATCATTGTTTAGCTTGTTGGTAGCTTGGTCCAATGCCAGACACAGTGAATCCTTTTTATTGCTTTAAACACATTTTCTCCTCGAGAGAAACATGATTTCATTGAAAACGTTGTAGTTTAAAAATACCTGCAGTACATGTCTGCAAACCCCCAGAGCCTTAAAATAGGGTTTTCACCAATGTGTTTTTAGGTGAAAAACCTTTTATTTCAAGGTTCTGTGCGTTTTCAGACACGTACAATATGTATTTTTAGTGTTTCTGATGAAATCCCTCCTATTAAATGCATTTTCTCACAGAAAATGAGTCTCGCCATGGGAAAATGGCTGTTTTGAAAAAGCATATTCTGGTCGAGAGATCGCGTTTTAAACAATAAAAACGACTCCCGGCCTTATTAGTTGACATTTTTTACTTTTGGTAACCTAGTCCATATGCATAAAGCACTAAACCTCTTTATCGCGGTAAACGCATTTTCTCGACAAGAAAAGCACAATTTCATCAAAAACAAACAAAACAAGAAAAAATGAATCTGTTCAACAAGTCTGCAACACATTCTTAAGAGTTACGTGTTTTCAACCAATGTCAGTGTGTAATTTCACCAGTTCTGATCATTGTTTAGCTTGTTGGTAGCTTGGTCCAATGCCAGACACAGTGAATCCTTTTTATTGCTTTAAACGCATTTTCTGCTCGAGAGAAACATGATTCCATTAAAACGTTATAGTTTAAACATACCCGTTGTACATGTCTGCAAACACTCAGAGCCTTAAAATAGGGTTTTCACCCATGTGTTTTTTGGAGAAAAACCTTCAATTTCAAGCTTATGTGCGTTTTCAGACACGTAAAATATGTGTTTTTAGTGTTTCTGATGAAATCCCTCATTTTTAAATGCATTTTCTCACAGAAAATGAGTCTCGCCATGGGAAAAAGGCTTTTTTGAAAAACATATTCTGGTCGAGAAATCGTGTTTATACAATAAAAACGACTCCCGGCCTTATTAGTTGAATTTTTTTACTTTTGGTAAACTAGCCCATATGCATAAAGCACTAAACTTTTTGTCGCGGTAAACGCATTTTCTCGACAAGAAAAGCACAATTTCAAGAAAAACAAACAAAACAAGAAAAATGAACCTATTCAACGTGTCTGCAACACATCCTTAAGAGTTACGTGTTTTCAACCAATGTCAGTGTGAAATTTCACCAGTTCTGATCATTGTTTAGCTTGTTGGTAGCTTGGTCCAATGCCAGACACAGTGAATCCTTTTTATTAATTTAAACACATTTTCTCCTCGAGAGAAACATGATTTCATTGAAAACGTTGTAGTTTAAAAATACCTGCAGTACATGTCTGCAAACCCCCAGAGCCTTAAAATAGGGTTTTCACCAATGTGTTTTTAGGTGAAAAACCTTTTATTTCAAGGTTCTGTGCGTTTTCAGACACGTACAATATGTATTTTTAGTGTTTCTGATGAAATCCCTCCTATTAAATGCATTTTCTCACAGAAAATGAGTCTCGCCGTGGGAAAATGGCTTTTTTGAAAAAGCATATTCTGGTCGAGAGATCGTGTTTTAAACAATAAAAACGACTCCCGGCCTTATTAGTTGACATTTTTTACTTTTGGTAACCTAGTCCATATGCATAAAGCACTAAACCTCTTTATCGCGGTAAACGCATTTTCTCGACAAGAAAAGCACAATTTCATCAAAAACAAACAAAACAAGAAAAAATAATCTATTCAACGTGTCTGCAACACATCCTTAAGAGTTACGTGTTTTCAACCAATGTCAGTGTGAAATTTCACCACTTCTGATCATTGTTTAGCTTGTTGGTAGCTTGGTCCAATGCCAGACACAGTGAATCCTTTTTATTGCTTTAAACACATTTTCTCCTCGAGAGAAACATGATCTCATTGAAAACGTTGTAGTTTAAAAATACCTGAAGTACATGTCTGCAAACCCCCAGAGCCTTAAAATAGGGTTTTCACCAATGTGTTTTTAGGTGAAAAACCTTTTATTTCAAGGTTCTGTGCGTTTTCAGACACGTACAATATGTATTTTTAGTGTTTCTGATGAAATCCCTCCTATTAAATGCATTTTCTCACAGAAAATGAGTCACGCCATGGGAAAATGGCTTTTTTGATAAAGTATATTCTGGTCGAGAGATCGCGTTTTAAACAATAAAAACGACTCCCGGCCTTATTAGTTGACATTTTTTACTTTTGGTAACCTAGTCCATATGCATAAAGCACTAAACCTCTTTATCGCGGTAAACGCATTTTCTCGACAAGAAAAGCACAATTTCATCAAAAACAAACAAAACAAGAAAAAATGAATCTATTCAACAAGTCTGCAACACATTCTTAAGAGTTACGTGTTTTCAACCAATGTCAGTGTGTAATTTCACCAGTTCTGATCATTGTTTAGCTTGTTGGTACCTTGGTCCAATGCCAGACACAATGAATCCTTTTTATTGCTTTAAACGCATTTTCTGCTCGAGAGAAACATGATTCCATTAAAAACGTTGTAGCTTAAACATACCCGTTGTACATGTCTGCAAAAACTCAGAGCCTTAAAATAGGGTTTTCACCCATGTGTTTTTTGGAGAAAAACCTTCAATTTCAAGGTTCTGTGCGTTTTCAGACACGTACAATATGTATTTTTAGTGTTTCTGATGAAATCCCTCCTTTTAAATGCATTTTCTCACAGAAAATGAGTCTCGCCATGGGAAAATGGCATTTTTGAAAAAGCATATTCTGGTCGAGAGATCGCGTTTTAAACAATAAAAACGACTCCCGGCCTTATTAGTTGACATTTTTTACTTTTGGTAACCTAGTCCATACGCATAAAGCACTAAACCTTTTTACCGCGGTAAACGCATTTTCTCGACAAGAAAAGCACAATTTCATCAAAAACAAACAAAACAAGAAAAAATGAATCTATTCAACAAGTCTGCAACACATTCTTAAGAGTTATGTGTTTTCAACCAATGTCAGTGTGTAATTTCACCAATTCTGATCATTGTTTAGCTTGTTGGTAGCTTGGTCCAATGCCAGACACAGTGAATCCTTTTTATTGCTTTAAACGCATTTTCTGCTCTAGAGAAACATGATTCCATTAAAAACGTTGTAGCTTAAACATACCCGTTGTACATGTCTGCAAACACTCAGAGCCTTAAAATAGGGTTTTCACCCATGTCTTTTTTGGAGAAAAACCTTCAATTTCAAGGTTCTGTGCGTTTTCAGACACGTGCAATATGTAGTTTTAGTGTTTCTGATGAAATCCATCCTTTTAAATGCATTTTCTCACAGAAAATGAGTCTCGCCATGGGAAAATGGCATTTTTGAAAAAGCATATTCTGGTCGAGAGATCGCGTTTTAAACAATAAAAACGACTCCCGGCCTTATTAGTTGACATTTTTTACTTTTGGTAACCTAGTCCATATGCATAAAGCACTAAACCTTTTTATCGCGGTAAACGCATTTTCTCGACAAGAAAAGCACAATTTCATCAAAAACAAACAAAACAAGAAAAATTAATCTATTCAACGTGTCTGCAACACATCCTTAAGAGTTACGTGTTTTCAACCAATGTCAGTGTGAAATTTCACCACTTCTGATCATTGTTTAGCTTGTTGGTAGCTTGGTCCAATGCCAGACACAGTGAATCCTTTTTATTGCTTTAAACACATTTTCTCCTCGAGAGAAACATGATTTCATTGAAAACGTTGTAGTTTAAAAATACCTGCAGTACATGTCTGCAAACCCCCAGAGCCTTAAAATAGGGTTTTCACCAATGTGTTTTTAGGTGAAAAACCTTTTATTTCAAGGTTCTGTGCGTTTTCAGACACGTACAATATGTATTTTTAGTGTTTCTGATGAAATCCCTCCTATTAAATGCATTTTCTCACAGAAAATGAGTCTCGCCATGGGAAAATGGCTGTTTTGAAAAAGCATATTCTGGTCGAGAGATCGCGTTTTAAACAATAAAAACGACTCCCGGCCTTATTAGTTGACATTTTTTACTTTTGGTAACCTAGTCCATATGCATAAAGCACTAAACCTCTTTATCGCGGTAAACGCATTTTCTCGACAAGAAAAGCACAATTTCATCAAAAACAAACAAAACAAGAAAAAATGAATCTGTTCAACAAGTCTGCAACACATTCTTAAGAGTTACGTGTTTTCAACCAATGTCAGTGTGTAATTTCACCACTTCTGATCATTGTTTAGCTTGTTGGTAGCTTGGTCCAATGCCAGACACAGTGAATCTTTTTTATTGCTTTAAACGCATTTTCTGCTCGAGAGAAACATGATTCCATTAAAAACGTTGTAGCTTAAACATACCCGTTGTACATGTCTGCAAACACTCAGAGCCTTAAAATAGGGTTTTCACCCATGTGTTTTTTGGAGAAAAACCTTCAATTTCAAGGTTCTGTGCGTTTTCAGACACGTACAATATGTATTTTTAGTGGTTCTGATGAAATCCCCCCTTTTAAATGCATTTTCTCACAGAAAATGAGTCTCGCCATGGGAAAATGGCATTTTTGAAAAAGCATATTCTGGTCGAGAGATCGCGTTTTAAACAATAAAAACGACTCCCGGCCTTATTAGTTGACATTTTTTACTTTTGGTAACCTAGTCCATATGCATAAAGCACTAAACCTTTTTATCGCGGTAAACGCATTTTCTCGACAAGAAAAGCACAATTTCATCAAAAACAAACAAAACAAGAAAAAATAATCTATTCAACGTGTCTGCAACACATCCTTAAGAGTTACGTGTTTTCAACCAATGTCAGTGTGAAATTTCACCGCTTCTGATCATTGTTTAGCTTGTTGGTAGCTTGGTCCAATGCCACACACAGTGAATCCTTTTTATTGCTTTAAACGCATTTTCTGCTCGAGAGAAACATGATTCCATTAAAAACGTTGTAGCTTAAACATACCCGTTGTACATGTCTGCAAACACTCAGAGCCTTAAAATAGGGTTTTCACCCATGTGTTTTTTGGAGAAAAACCTTCAATTTCAAGGTTCTGTGCGTTTTCAGAAACGTACAATATGTATTTTTAGTGTTTCTGATGAAATCCCTCCTTTTAAATGCATTTTCTCACAGAAAATGAGTCTCGCCATGGGAAAATGGCATTTTTGAAAAAGCATATTCTGGTCGAGAGATCGCGTTTTAAACAATAAAAACGACTCCCGGCCTTATTAGTTGACATTTTTTACTTTTGGTAACCTAGTCCATATGCATAAAGCACTAAACCTTTTTATCGCGGTAAACGCATTTTCTCGACAAGAAAAGCACAATTTCATCAAAAACAAACAAAACAAGAAAAATGAATCTATTCAACAAGTCTGCAACACATTCTTAAAAGTTACGTGTTTTCAACCAATGTCAGTGTGTAATTTCACCAGTTCTGATCATTGTTTAGCTTGTTGGTAGCTTGGTCCAATGCCAGACACAGTGAATCCTTTTTATTGCTTTAAATACATTTTCTCCTCGAGAGAAACCTGATTACATTAAAAACGTTGTAGCTTAAACATACCCGTTGTACATGTCTGCAAACCCCCAGAGCCTTAAAATAGGGTTTTCACCAATGTGGTTTTAGGTGAAAAACCTTTTATTTCAAGGTTCTGTGCGTTTTCAGACACGTACAATATGTATTTTTAGTTTTTCTGAGGAAATCCCTCATTTTAAAATGCATTTTCTCACAGAAAATGAGTCTCTCGCCATGGAAAAATGGCTTTTTCGAAAAAAAAGCATATTCTGGTCGAGAAATCGCGTTTTAAACAATAAAAACGACTCCCGACCTTATTAGTTGACATTTTTTTAATTTTGGTAACCTAGTCCATATGCATAACGCACTAAACCTTTTTAATCGCGTTAAACGCATTTTCTCGACAAGAAAAGCACAATTTCATCAAAAACAAACAAAACAATAAAAATGAATCTATTCAACAAGTCTGCAACACATTCTTAAGAGTTACGTGTTTTCAACCAATGTCAGTGTGTAATTTCACCAGTTCTAATCATTGTTCAGCTTGTTGGTAGCTTGGTCCAATGCCAGACACAGTGAATCCTTTTTTTTTGTTTAATTAAACGCATTTTCCCCTCGAGAGAAACATGATTCCATTAAAAACGTTATAGTTTAAACATACCCGTTGTACATGTCTGCAAACACTCAGAGCCTTAAAATAGGGTTTTCACCCATGTGTTTTTTGGTGAAAAACCTTCTATTTCAAGGTTCTGTGCGTT
The DNA here is from genome assembly GCF_029633865.1 of Lampris incognitus. Classification (NCBI taxonomy): domain Eukaryota; kingdom Metazoa; phylum Chordata; class Actinopteri; order Lampriformes; family Lampridae; genus Lampris; species Lampris incognitus. Next base: position 50,611,624 of record NC_079213.1, on the reverse strand, counting down.
TTCAGACACGCACAAGATGTATTTTTAGTGTTTCTGATGAAATCCCTCCTTTTAAATGCATTTTCTCACAGAAAATTAGTCTCTCGCCATGGGAAAATGGCTTTTTTCAAAAAGCATATTCTGGTCGAGAAATCGTGTTTTAAACAATAAAAACGACTCCCGGCCTTATTAGTTAACATTTTTTACTTTTGGTAAAACCCAGCCACTGAGGATGCACAAGCGAGTACATCCTTAGTGCCGGTCCTAAGCCCGGACAAATGGGGAGGGTTGCGTCAGGAAGGGCATCCGGCGTAAAATCTTTGCCAAATCAAATATGCGGATCATAAATAAGACTTACATACCGGATCGGTCGAGGCCCGGGTTACCAACGACCGCCACCAGTACTGTTAACCAGCAGGGTGTCGGTGGAAACTATGCTACTGTTGGGCGAAGGAGAAGGAGAGGGGGAAAGCATGTCCAGAGGCAGCTAGAGAGGAGGAAGGGTAGGCATGTGGAGGTGAGAGTTGGAACTTTGAATGTTGGCACTATGACTGGTAAAGGGAGAGAGCTGGCTGACATGATGGAAAGAAGAAAGGTAGGCATACTGTGTGTGCAAGAGACCAGGTGGAAGGGGAATAAGGCCAGGAGTATCGGAGGTGGGTTCAAACTCTTCTACCATGGTGTGAATGGGAGGAGAAATGGGGTAGGGGTAATTCTGAAGGAAGAGTATGTCGAGAGCGTGCTGGAGGTGAAGAGAGTGTCAGACAGAGTGATGAGTATGAAGCTTTAAATTGAAGTTTTATTGCTGAATGTTATCAGCGCATATGCCCCGCAAGTTGGGTGTGAGATGGATGAAAAAGAAGAATTCTGGAATGAGTTGGACGACATGGTGGAGAGGGTACCCAAGGAGGAGAGAGTGGTGATTGGAGCGGACTTCAATGGACATGTTGGTGAAGGGAACAGAGGTGATGAGGAGGTGATGGGAAGGTATGGAGTCAAGAAGAGTAATGTGGAAGGACAGATGGTGGTCGATTTTGCGAAAAGGATGGAAATGGCTGTGGTGAATACATATCTCAAGAAGAGGGAGGAACACAGGGTGACGTACAAGAGTGGAGGAAAGTGCACACAGGTGGACTATATCTTATGTAGAAGGCACCATCTAAAAGGGATTGGAGACTGCAAGGTGGTGACAGGGGAGAGCGTAGCTAGGCAGCATCGGATGGTGGTCTGTAGGATGACTTTGGAGACCAAGAAGAGGAAGCGAGTGAAGACACAGCCGAAGATCAAATGGTGGAAGTTGAAGAAGGAAGATTGTTGTGTGGAGTTCAGGCAGGAGTTAAGACAGGCACTGGGTGGTAGTGAAGGGTTGCCAGATGGCTGGAAAACCACTGCAGAAATAGTGAGGGAGACAGCTAGGAAGGTACTTGGTGTGTCATCAGGACAGAGGAAGGAAGACAAGGAGACTTGGTGGTGGAATGAGGAAGTACAGCAAATTATACAGAGGAAAAGGTTGGCAAAGAAGAAGTGGGATAGTCAGAGAGATGAAGAAAGTAGACAGGAGTACAAGGAGATGCAGCGTAAAGCAAAGAGAGAGGTGGCAAAGGAAAAGGAAAAGGCGTAAGGTGAGTTGTATGACAGATTAGACACTAAGGAAGGAGAAAAGGACTTGTACCGATTGGCTAGACAGAGGGACCAAGCTGCAAAGGATGTGCAGCAAGTTAGGGTGATCAAGGATAGAGATGGAAATGTGCTGACAAGCGAGGAGAGTGTGCTAAGAAGGTGGAAGGAATACTTTGAGGGGCTGATGAATGAAGAAAATGAGAGAGAGAGAAGGTTGGATGATGTAGGGATAGTGAATCAGGAAGTTCAGCGGATTAGCAAGGAGGAAGTGAGGGCAGCTATGAAGAGGATGAAGAATGGAAAGGCAGTTGGTCCTGATGACATACCTGTGGAGGCATGGAGATGTTTAGGAGAGATGGCAGTGGAGTTTTTAACTAGATTGTTTAACACAATCCTGGAAAGTGAGAGGATGCCTGAGGAGTGGAGAAGAAGCATACTGGTACCAATTTTCAAGAACAAGGGCGATGTGCAGAACTGTAACAACTACAGAGGTATAAAGTTGATCAGCCACAGCATGAAGATTTGGGAAAGAGTAATAGAAGCTAGGTTAAGAGGAGAGGTGACGATCAGCGAGCAGCAGTATGGTTTCATGCCACGAAAGAGCACCACAGATGCGATGTTTGCTTTGAGAATGTTGATTGAGAAGCATAGAGAAGGCCAGAAAGAGTTGCATTGTGTCTTTGTAGATTTAGAGAAAGCTTATGACAGAGTGCCGGGAGAGGAGGTTTGGTATTGTATGAGGAAGTCAGGAGTTGCAGAGAAGTATGTAGGAGTGGTGCAGGATACGTATGAGGGAAGTGTGACAATGGTGAGGTGTGCGGTTGGAATGACAGATGGGTTCAAGGTGGAGGTGGGGTTACATCAAGGATCGGCTCTTAGCCCTTTTTGTTTGCAATGGTGATGGACAGGTTGACGGACAAGATCAGGCAGGAGTCTCCATGGACGATGATGTTCGCGGATGACATTGTGATCTGTAGCGAGAGTAGGGTGCAGGTTGAGGAGAGCCTGGAGAGGTGGAGGTATGCACTGGAGAGAAGAGGAATGAAAGTCAGTAGGAGCAAGACGGAATACCTATGCGTGAATGAGAGAGAGGACAGTGGAATGGTCAGGATGCAAGGAAGCGGAGGTGACAAAGGCATTTGAGTTTAAATACTTGGGGTCAACTGTCCAAAGTAACGGGGAGTGCAGTAGAGAGGTGAAAAAGAGAGTGCAGGCAGGTTGGAGTGGGTGGAGAAGTGTGTCAGGAGTGATTTGCGACAGAAGGGTATCAGCAAGAGTTAAAGGGAAAGTTTACAAGATGGTTGTGAGACCAGCTATGTTATATGGTTTGGAGACAGTGGCACTGACGAAAAGACAGGAGGCGGAGCTGGAGGTGGCAGAGTTGAAGATGCTAAGATTTTCACTGGGAGTAACAAAGAAGGACAGGATAAGGAATGATTATATTAGAGGGACCGCTCAGGTTGGAGGGTTTGGAGACAAAGCAAGAGAGGCAAGATTGAGATGGCTTGGACATGTGTGGAGGAGAGAAGCTGAGTATATTGGGAGAAGGATGCTGAATATGGAGCTGCCAGGGAAGAGGAGAAGAGGAAGGCCAAAGAGGAGGTTTATGGATGTGGTGAGGGAAGACATGCAGGTGGCTGGTGTGACAGAGGAAGACGCAGAAGACAGGAAGAAATGGAATCGGATGATCCGCTGTGGCGACCCCTAACGGGAGCAGCCGAAAGTAGTAGTAGTAGTTTTACTTTTGGTAACATAGCCCATATGCATAAAGCACTAAACGTTTTTATCGTGTTAAACGCATTTTCTCGACAAGAAAAGCACAATTTCATCAAAAACAAACAAAACAAGAAAAAATGAATCTATTCAACAAGTCTGCAACACATTCTTAAGAGTTACGTGTTTTCAACCAATGTCAGTGTGTAATTTCACCAGTTCTGATCATTGTTTAGCTTGTTGGTAGCTTGGTCCAATGCCAGACACAGTGAATCCTTTTTATTGCTTTAAACGCATTTTCTGCTCGAGAGAAACATGATTCCATTAAAACGTTATAGTTTAAACATACCCGTTGTACATGTCTGCAAACACTCAGAGCCTTAAAATAGGGTTTTCACCCATGTGTTTTTTGGAGAAAAACCTTCAATTTCAAGCTTATGTGCGTTTTCAGACACGTAAAATATGTGTTTTTAGTGTTTCTGATGAAATCCCTCATTTTTAAATGCATTTTCTCACAGAAAATGAGTCTCGCCATGGGAAAAAGGCTTTTTTGAAAAACATATTCTGGTCGAGAAATCGTGTTTATACAATAAAAACGACTCCCGGCCTTATTAGTTGAAATTTTTTACTTTTGGTAAACTAGCCCATATGCATAAAGCACTAAACTTTTTGTCGCGGTAAACGCATTTTCTCGACAAGAAAAGCACAATTTCAAGAAAAACAAACAAAACAAGAAAAATGAACCCATTCAACGTGTCTGCAACACATCCTTAAGAGTTACGTGTTTTCAACCAATGTCAGTGTGAAATTTCACCAGTTCTGATCATTGTTTAGCTTGTTGGTAGCTTGGTCCAATGCCAGACACAGTGAATCCTTTTTATTAATTTAAACACATTTTCTCCTCGAGAGAAACATGATTTCATTGAAAACGTTGTAGTTTAAAAATACCTGCAGTACATGTCTGCAAACCCCCAGAGCCTTAAAATAGGGTTTTCACCAATGTGTTTTTAGGTGAAAAACCTTTTATTTCAAGGTTCTGTGCGTTTTCAGACACGTACAATATGTATTTTTAGTGTTTCTGATGAAATCCCTCCTATTAAATGCATTTTCTCACAGAAAATGAGTCTCGCCGTGGGAAAATGGCTTTTTTGAAAAAGCATATTCTGGTCGAGAGATCGTGTTTTAAACAATAAAAACGACTCCCGGCCTTATTAGTTGACATTTTTTACTTTTGGTAACCTAGTCCATATGCATAAAGCACTAAACCTCTTTATCGCGGTAAACGCATTTTCTCGACAAGAAAAGCACAATTTCATCAAAAACAAACAAAACAAGAAAAAATAATCTATTCAACGTGTCTGCAACACATCCTTAAGAGTTACGTGTTTTCAACCAATGTCAGTGTGAAATTTCACCACTTCTGATCATTGTTTAGCTTGTTGGTAGCTTGGTCCAATGCCAGACACAGTGAATCCTTTTTATTGCTTTAAACACATTTTCTCCTCGAGAGAAACATGATCTCATTGAAAACGTTGTAGTTTAAAAATACCTGAAGTACATGTCTGCAAACCCCCAGAGCCTTAAAATAGGGTTTTCACCAATGTGTTTTTAGGTGAAAAACCTTTTATTTCAAGGTTCTGTGCGTTTTCAGACACGTACAATATGTATTTTTAGTGTTTCTGATGAAATCCCTCCTATTAAATGCATTTTCTCACAGAAAATGAGTCACGCCATGGGAAAATGGCTTTTTTGATAAAGTATATTCTGGTCGAGAGATCGCGTTTTAAACAATAAAAACGACTCCCGGCCTTATTAGTTGACATTTTTTACTTTTGGTAACCTAGTCCATATGCATAAAGCACTAAACCTCTTTATCGCGGTAAACGCATTTTCTCGACAAGAAAAGCACAATTTCATCAAAAACAAACAAAACAAGAAAAAATGAATCTATTCAACAAGTCTGCAACACATTCTTAAGAGTTACGTGTTTTCAACCAATGTCAGTGTGTAATTTCACCAGTTCTGATCATTGTTTAGCTTGTTGGTACCTTGGTCCAATGCCAGACACAATGAATCCTTTTTATTGCTTTAAACGCATTTTCTGCTCGAGAGAAACATGATTCCATTAAAAACGTTGTAGCTTAAACATACCCGTTGTACATGTCTGCAAACACTCAGAGCCTTAAAATAGGGTTTTCACCCATGTGTTTTTTGGAGAAAAACCTTCAATTTCAAGGTTCTGTGCGTTTTCAGACACGTGCAATATGTAGTTTTAGTGTTTCTGATGAAATCCATCCTTTTAAATGCATTTTCTCACAGAAAATGAGTCTCGCCATGGGAAAATGGCATTTTTGAAAAAGCATATTCTGGTCGAGAGATCGCGTTTTAAACAATAAAAACGACTCCCGGCCTTATTAGTTGACATTTTTTACTTTTGGTAACCTAGTCCATATGCATAAAGCACTAAACCTTTTTATCGCGGTAAACGCATTTTCTCGACAAGAAAAGCACAATTTCATCAAAAACAAACAAAACAAGAAAAATTAATCTATTCAACGTGTCTGCAACACATCCTTAAGAGTTACGTGTTTTCAACCAATGTCAGTGTGAAATTTCACCAGTTCTGATCATTGTTTAGCTTGTTGGTAGCTTGGTCCAATGCCAGACACAGTGAATCCTTTTTATTAATTTAAACACATTTTCTCCTCGAGAGAAACATGATTTCATTGAAAACGTTGTAGTTTAAAAATACCTGCAGTACATGTCTGCAAACCCCCAGAGCCTTAAAATAGGGTTTTCACCAATGTGTTTTTAGGTGAAAAACCTTTTATTTCAAGGTTCTGTGCGTTTTCAGACACGTACAATATGTATTTTTAGTGTTTCTGATGAAATCCCTCATTTTTAAATGCATTTTCTCACAGAAAATGAGTCTCGCCATGGGAAAAAGGCTTTTTTGAAAAAGCATATTCTGGTCGAGAGATCGTGTTTTAAACAATAAAAACGACTCCCGGCCTTATTAGTTGACATTTTTTACTTTTGGTAACCTAGTCCATATGCATAAAGCACTAAACCTCTTTATCGCGGTAAACGCATTTTCTCGACAAGAAAAGCACAATTTCATCAAAAACAAACAAAACAAGAAAAAATAATCTATTCAACGTGTCTGCAACACATCCTTAAGAGTTACGTGTTTTCAACCAATGTCAGTGTGAAATTTCACCACTTCTGATCATTGTTTAGCTTGTTGGTAGCTTGGTCCAATGCCAGACACAGTGAATCCTTTTTATTGCTTTAAACACATTTTCTCCTCGAGAGAAACATGATCTCATTGAAAACGTTGTAGTTTAAAAATACCTGAAGTACATGTCTGCAAACCCCCAGAGCCTTAAAATAGGGTTTTCACCCATGTGTTTTTTGGAGAAAAACCTTCAATTTCAAGGTTCTGTGCGTTTTCAGACACGTACAATATGTATTTTTAGTGTTTCTGATGAAATCCCTCCTTTTAAATGCATTTTCTCACAGAAAATGAGTCTCGCCATGGGAAAATGGCATTTTTGAAAAAGCATATTCTGGTCGAGAGATCGCGTTTTAAACAATAAAAACGACTCCCGGCCTTATTAGTTGACATTTTTTACTTTTGGTAACCTAGTCCATACGCATAAAGCACTAAACCTTTTTACCGCGGTAAACGCATTTTCTCGACAAGAAAAGCACAATTTCATCAAAAACAAACAAAACAAGAAAAAATGAATCTATTCAACAAGTCTGCAACACATTCTTAAGAGTTATGTGTTTTCAACCAATGTCAGTGTGTAATTTCACCAATTCTGATCATTGTTTAGCTTGTTGGTAGCTTGGTCCAATGCCAGACACAGTGAATCCTTTTTATTGCTTTAAACGCATTTTCTGCTCTAGAGAAACATGATTCCATTAAAAACGTTGTAGCTTAAACATACCCGTTGTACATGTCTGCAAACACTCAGAGCCTTAAAATAGGGTTTTCACCCATGTCTTTTTTGGAGAAAAACCTTCAATTTCAAGGTTCTGTGCGTTTTCAGACACGTGCAATATGTAGTTTTAGTGTTTCTGATGAAATCCATCCTTTTAAATGCATTTTCTCACAGAAAATGAGTCTCGCCATGGGAAAATGGCATTTTTGAAAAAGCATATTCTGGTCGAGAGATCGCGTTTTAAACAATAAAAACGACTCCCGGCCTTATTAGTTGACATTTTTTACTTTTGGTAACCTAGTCCATATGCATAAAGCACTAAACCTTTTTATCGCGGTAAACGCATTTTCTCGACAAGAAAAGCACAATTTCATCAAAAACAAACAAAACAAGAAAAAATGAATCTATTCAACAAGTCTGCAACACATTCTTAAGAGTTACGTGTTTTCAACCAATGTCAGTGTGTAATTTCACCAATTCTGATCATTGTTTAGCTTGTTGGTAGCTTGGTCCAATGCCAGACACAGTGAATCCTTTTTATTGCTTTAAACGCATTTTCTGCTCGAGAGAAACATGATTCCATTAAAAACGTTGTAGCTTAAACATACCCGTTGTACATGTCTGCAAACACTCAGAGCCTTAAAATAGGGTTTTCACCCATGTGTTTTTTGGAGAAAAACCTTCAATTTCAAGGTTGTGTGCGTTTTCAGACACGTACAATATGTATTTTTAGTGTTTCTGATGAAATCCCTCATTTTTAAATGCATTTTCTCACAGAAAATGAGTCTCGCCATGAGAAAATGGCATTTTTGAAAAAGCATATTCTGGTCGAGAGATCGCGTTTTAAACAATAAAAACGACTCCCGGCCTTATTAGTTGACATTTTTTACTTTTGGTAACCTAGTCCATATGCATAAAGCACTAAACCTTTTTATCGCGGTAAACGCATTTTCTCGACAAGAAAAGCACAATTTCATCAAAAACAAACAAAACAAGAAAAAATGAATCTATTCAACAAGTCTGCAACACATTCTTAAGAGTTACGTGTTTTCAACCAATGTCAGTGTGTAATTTCACCAATTCTGATCATTGTTTACCTTGTTGGTAGCTTGGTCCAATGCCAGACACAGTGAATACTTTTTATTGCTTTAAACGCATTTTCTGCTCGAGAGAAACATGATTCCATTAAAAACGTTGTAGCTTAAACATACCCGTTGTACATGTCTGCAAACACTCAGAGCCTTAAAATAGGGTTTTCACCCATGTCTTTTTTGGAGAAAAACCTTCAATTTCAAGGTTCTGTGCGTTTTCAGACACGTGCAATATGTAGTTTTAGTGTTTCTGATGAAATCCATCCTTTTAAATGCATTTTCTCACAGAAAATGAGTGTCGCCATGAGAAAATGGCATTTTTGAAAAAGCATATTCTGGTCGAGAGATCGCGTTTTAAACAATAAAAATGACTCCCGGCCTTATTAGTTGACATTTTTTACTTTTGGTAACCTAGTTCATATGCATAAAGCACTAAACCTTTTTATCGCGGTAAACGCATTTTCTCGACAAGAAAAGCACAATTTCATCAAAAACAAACAAAACAAGAAAAAATAATCTATTCAACGTGTCTGCAACACATCCTTAAGAGTTACGTGTTTTCAACCAATGTCAGTGTGAAATTTCACCACTTCTGATCATTGTTTAGCTTGTTGGTAGCTTGGTCCAATGCCAGACATAGGGAATCCTTTTTATTGCTTTAAACACATTTTCTCCTCGAGAGAAACATGATTTCATTGAAAACGTTGTAGTTTAAAAATACCTGCAGTACATGTCTGCAAACCCCCAGAGCCTTAAAATAGGGTTTTCACCTATGTGTTTTTAGGTGAAAAACCTTTTATTTCAAGATTCTGTGCGTTTTCAGACACGTACAATATGTATTTTTAGTGTTTCTGATGAAATCCCTCCTATTAAATGCATTTTCTCACAGAAAATGAGTCTCGCCATGGGAAAATGGCTTTTTTGAAAAAGCATATTCTGGTCGAGAGATCGCGTTTTAAACAATAAAAACGACTCCCGGCCTTATTAGTTGACATTTTTTACTTTTGGTAACCTAGTCCATATGCATAAAGCACTAAACCTCTTTATCGCGGTAAACACATTTTCTCGACAAGAAAAGCACAATTTCATCAAAAACAAACAAAACAAGAAAAAATGAATCTATTCAACAAGTCTGCAACACATTCTTAAGAGTTACGTGTTTTCAACCAATGTCAGTGTGTAATTTCACCACTTCTGATCATTGTTTAGCTTGTTGGTAGCTTGGTCCAATGCCAGACACAGTGAATCTTTTTTATTGCTTTAAACGCATTTTCTGCTCGAGAGAAACATGATTCCATTAAAAACGTTGTAGCTTAAACATACCCGTTGTACATGTCTGCAAACACTCAGAGCCTTAAAATAGGGTTTTCACCCATGTCTTTTTTGGAGAAAAACCTTCAATTTCAAGGTTCTGTGCGTTTTCAGACACGTACAATATGTATTTTTAGTGGTTCTGATGAAATCCCTCCTTTTAAATGCATTTTCTCACAGAAAATGAGTCTCGCCATGGGAAAATGGCATTTTTGAAAAAGCATATTCTGGTCGAGAGATCGCGTTTTAAACAATAAAAACGACTCCCGGCCTTATTAGTTGACATTTTTTACTTTTGGTAACCTAGTCCATATGCATAAAGCACTAAACCTTTTTATCGCAGTAAACGCATTTTCTCGACAAGAAAAGCACAATTTCATCAAAAACAAACAAAACAAGAAAAATTAATCTATTCAACGTGTCTGCAACACATCCTTAAGAGTTACGTGTTTTCAACCAATGTCAGTGTGAAATTTCACCACTTCTGATCATTGTTTAGCTTGTTGGTAGCTTGGTCCAATGCCAGACACAGTGAATCCTTTTTATTGCTTTAAACGCATTTTCTGCTCGAGAGAAACATGATTCCATTAAAAACGTTGTAGCTTAAACATACCCGTTGTACATGTCTGCAAACACTCAGAGCCTTAAAATAGGGTTTTCACCCATGTCTTTTTTGGAGAAAAACCTTCAATTTCAAGGTTCTGTGCGTTTTCAGACACGTGCAATATGTAGTTTTAGTGTTTCTGATGAAATCCATCCTTTTAAATGCATTTTCTCACAGAAAATGAGTCTCGCCATGAGAAAATGGCATTTTTGAAAAAGCATATTCTGGTCGAGAGATCGCGTTTTAAACAATAAAAATGACTCCCGGCCTTATTAGTTGACATTTTTTACTTTTGGTAACCTAGTTCATATGCATAAAGCACTAAACCTTTTTATCGCGGTAAACGCATTTTGTCGACAAGAAAAGCACAATTTCATCAAAAACAAACAAAACAAGAAAAAATAATCTATTCAACGTGTCTGCAACACATCCTTAAGAGTTACGTGTTTTCAACCAATGTCAGTGTGAAATTTCACCACTTCTGATCATTGTTTAGCTTGTTGGTAGCTTGGTCCAATGCCAGACACAGTGAATCCTTTTTATTGCTTTAAACACATTTTCTCCTCGAGAGAAACATGATTTCATTGAAAACGTTGTAGTTTAAAAATACCTGCAGTACATGTCTGCAAACCCCCAGAGCCTTAAAATAGGGTTTTCACCTATGTGTTTTTAGGTGAAAAACCTTTTATTTCAAGATTCTGTGCGTTTTCAGACACGTACAATATGTATTTTTAGTGTTTCTGATGAAATCCCTCCTATTAAATGCATTTTCTCACAGAAAATGAGTCTCGCCATGGGAAAATGGCATTTTTGAAAAAGCATATTCTGGTCGAGAGATCGCGTTTTAAACAATAAAAACGACTCCCGGCCTTATTAGTTGACATTTTTTACTTTTGGTAACCTAGTCCATATGCATAAAGCACTAAACCTTTTTATCGCGGTAAACGCATTTTCTCGACAAGAAAAGCACAATTTCATCAAAAACAAACAAAACAAGAAAAATTAATCTATTCAACGTGTCTGCAACACATCCTTAAGAGTTACGTGTTTTCAACCAATGTCAGTGTGAAATTTCACCACTTCTGATCATTGTTTAGCTTGTTGGTAGCTTGGTCCAATGCCAGACACAGTGAATCCTTTTTATTGCTTTAAACACATTTTCTCCTCGAGAGAAACATGATTTCATTGAAAACGTTGTAGTTTAAAAATACCTGCAGTACATGTCTGCAAACCCCCAGAGCCTTAAAATAGGGTTTTCACCAATGTGTTTTTAGGTGAAAAACCTTTTATTTCAAGGTTCTGTGCGTTTTCAGACACGTACAATATGTATTTTTAGTGTTTCTGATGAAATCCCTCATTTTTAAATGCATTTTCTCACAGAAAATGAGTCTCGCCATGGGAAAATGGCTTTTTTGAAAAAGCATATTCTGGTCGAGAGATCGCGTTTTAAACAATAAAAACGACTCCCGGCCTTATTAGTTGACATTTTTTACTTTTGGTAACCTAGTCCATATGCATAAAGCACTAAACCTTTTTATCGCGGTAAACGCATTTTCTCGACAAGAAAAGCACAATTTCATCAAAAACAAACAAAACAAGAAAAAATGAATCTATTCAACAAGTCTGCAACACATTCTTAAGAGTTACGTGTTTTCAACCAATGTCAGTGTGTAATTTCACCAATTCTGATCATTGTTTAGCTTGTTGGTAGCTTGGTCCAATGCCAGACACAGTGAATCCTTTTTATTGCTTTAAACGCATTTTCTGCTCGAGAGAAACATGATTCCATTAAAAACGTTGTAGCTTAAACATACCCGTTGTACATGTCTGCAAACACTCAGAGCCTTAAAATAGGGTTTTCACCCATGTGTTTTTTGGAGAAAAACCTTCAATTTCAAGGTTGTGTGCGTTTTCAGACACGTACAATATGTATTTTTAGTGTTTCTGATGAAATCCCTCATTTTTAAATGCATTTTCTCACAGAAAATGAGTCTCGCCATGAGAAAATGGCATTTTTGAAAAAGCATATTCTGGTCGAGAGATCGCGTTTTAAACAATAAAAACGACTCCCGGCCTTATTAGTTGACATTTTTTACTTTTGGTAACCTAGTCCATATGCATAAAGCACTAAACCTTTTTATCGCGGTAAACGCATTTTCTCGACAAGAAAAGCACAATTTCATCAAAAACAAACAAAACAAGAAAAAATGAATCTATTCAACAAGTCTGCAACACATTCTTAAGAGTTACGTGTTTTCAACCAATGTCAGTGTGTAATTTCACCAATTCTGATCATTGTTTACCTTGTTGGTAGCTTGGTCCAATGCCAGACACAGTGAATCCTTTTTATTGCTTTAAACACATTTTCTCCTCGAAAGAAACATGATTTCATTGAAAACGTTGTAGTTTAAAAATACCTGCAGTACATGTCTGCAAACCCACAGAGCCTTAAAATAGGGTTTTCACCAATGTGTTTTTAGGTGAAAAACCTTTTATTTCAAGGTTCTGTGCGTTTTCAGACACGTACAATATGTATTTTTAGTGTTTCTGATGAAATCCCTCATTTTTAAATGCATTTTCTCACAGAAAATGAGTCTCGCCATGGGAAAATGGCTTTTTTGAAAAAGCATATTCTGGTCGAGAGATCGCGTTTTAAACAATAAAAACGACTCCCGGCCTTATTAGTTGACATTTTTTACTTTTGGTAACCTAGTCCATATGCATAAAGCACTAAACCTTTTTATCGCGGTAAACGCATTTTCTCGACAAGAAAAGCACAATTTCATCAAAAACAAACAAAACAAGAAAAAATGAATCTATTCAACAAGTCTGCAACACATTCTTAAGAGTTACGTGTTTTCAACCAATGTCAGTGTGTAATTTCACCACTTCTGATCATTGTTTAGCTTGTTGGTAGCTTGGTCCAATGCCAGACACAGTGAATCTTTTTTATTGCTTTAAACGCATTTTCTGCTCGAGAGAAACATGATTCCATTAAAAACGTTGTAGCTTAAACATACCCGTTGTACATGTCTGCAAACACTCAGAGCCTTAAAATAGGGTTTTCACCCATGTCTTTTTTGGAGAAAAACCTTCAATTTCAAGGTTCTGTGCGTTTTCAGACACGTACAATATGTATTTTTAGTGGTTCTGATGAAATCCCTCCTTTTAAATGCATTTTCTCACAGAAAATGAGTCTCGCCATGGGAAAATGGCATTTTTGAAAAAGCATATTCTGGTCGAGAGATCGCGTTTTAAACAATAAAAACGACTCCCGGCCTTATTAGTTGACATTTTTTACTTTTGGTAACCTAGTCCATATGCATAAAGCACTAAACCTTTTTATCGCAGTAAACGCATTTTCTCGACAAGAAAAGCACAATTTCATCAAAAACAAACAAAACAAGAAAAATTAATCTATTCAACGTGTCTGCAACACATCCTTAAGAGTTACGTGTTTTCAACCAATGTCAGTGTGAAATTTCACCACTTCTGATCATTGTTCAGCTTGTTGGTAGCTTGGTCCAATGCCAGACACAGTGAATCCTTTTTATTGCTTTAAACGCATTTTCTGCTCGAGAGAAACATGATTCCATTAAAAACGTTGTAGCTTAAACATACCCGTTGTACATGTCTGCAAACACTCAGAGCCTTAAAATAGGGTTTTCACCCATGTCTTTTTTGGAGAAAAACCTTCAATTTCAAGGTTCTGTGCGTTTTCAGACACGTGCAATATGTAGTTTTAGTGTTTCTGATGAAATCCATCCTTTTAAATGCATTTTCTCACAGAAAATGAGTCTCGCCATGAGAAAATGGCATTTTTGAAAAAGCATATTCTGGTCGAGAGATCGCGTTTTAAACAATAAAAATGACTCCCGGCCTTATTAGTTGACATTTTTTACTTTTGGTAACCTAGTTCATATGCATAAAGCACTAAACCTTTTTATCGCGGTAAACGCATTTTCTCGACAAGAAAAGCACAATTTCATCAAAAACAAACAAAACAAGAAAAAATAATCTATTCAACGTGTCTGCAACACATCCTTAAGAGTTACGTGTTTTCAACCAATGTCAGTGTGAAATTTCACCACTTCTGATCATTGTTTAGCTTGTTGGTAGCTTGGTCCAATGCCAGACACAGTGAATCCTTTTTATTGCTTTAAACACATTTTCTCCTCGAGAGAAACATGATTTCATTGAAAACGTTGTAGTTTAAAAATACCTGCAGTACATGTCTGCAAACCCCCAGAGCCTTAAAATAGGGTTTTCACCTATGTGTTTTTAGGTGAAAAACCTTTTATTTCAAGATTCTGTGCGTTTTCAGACACGTACAATATGTATTTTTAGTGTTTCTGATGAAATCCCTCCTATTAAATGCATTTTCTCACAGAAAATGAGTCTCGCCATGGGAAAATGGCATTTTTGAAAAAGCATATTCTGGTCGAGAGATCGCGTTTTAAACAATAAAAACGACTCCCGGCCTTATTAGTTGACATTTTTTACTTTTGGTAACCTAGTCCATATGCATAAAGCACTAAACCTCTTTATCGCGGTAAACACATTTTCTCGACAAGAAAAGCACAATTTCATCAAAAACAAACAAAACAAGAAAAAATGAATCTATTCAACAAGTCTGCAACACATTCTTAAGAGTTACGTGTTTTCAACCAATGTCAGTGTGTAATTTCACCACTTCTGATCATTGTTTAGCTTGTTGGTAGCTTGGTCCAATGCCAGACACAGTGAATCCTTTTTATTGCTTTAAACGCATTTTCTGCTCGAGAGAAACATGATTCCATTAAAAACGTTGTAGCTTAAACATACCCGTTGTACATGTCTGCAAACACTCAGAGCCTTAAAATAGGGTTTTCACCCATGTGTTTTTTGGAGAAAAACCTTCAATTTCAAGGTTGTGTGCGTTTTCAGACACGTACAATATGTATTTTTAGTGTTTCTGATGAAATCCCTCATTTTTAAATGCATTTTCTCACAGAAAATGAGTCTCGCCATGAGAAAATGGCATTTTTGAAAAAGCATATTCTGGTCGAGAGATCGCGTTTTAAACAATAAAAACGACTCCCGGCCTTATTAGTTGACATTTTTTACTTTTGGTAACCTAGTCCATATGCATAAAGCACTAAACCTTTTTATCGCGGTAAACGCATTTTCTCGACAAGAAAAGCACAATTTCATCAAAAACAAACAAAACAAGAAAAAATGAATCTATTCAACAAGTCTGCAACACATTCTTAAGAGTTACGTGTTTTCAACCAATGTCAGTGTGTAATTTCACCAATTCTGATCATTGTTTACCTTGTTGGTAGCTTGGTCCAATGCCAGACACAGTGAATCCTTTTTATTGCTTTAAACACATTTTCTCCTCGAAAGAAACATGATTTCATTGAAAACGTTGTAGTTTAAAAACACCTGCAGTACATGTGTGCAAACCCACAGAGCCTTAAAATAGGGTTTTCACCAATGTGTTTTTAGGTGAAAAACCTTTTATTTCAAGGTTCTGTGCGTTTTCAGACACGTACAATATGTATTTTTAGTGTTTCTGATGAAATCCCTCATTTTTAAATGCATTTTCTCACAGAAAATGAGTCTCGCCATGGGAAAATGGCATTTTTGAAAAAGCATATTCTGGTCGAGAGATCGCGTTTTAAACAATAAAAACGACTCCCGGCCTTATTAGTTGACATTTTTTACTTTTGGTAACCTAGTCCATATGCATAAAGCACTAAACCTCTTTATCGCGGTAAACACATTTTCTCGACAAGAAAAGCACAATTTCATCAAAAACAAACAAAACAAGAAAAAATGAATCTATTCAACAAGTCTGCAACACATTCTTAAGAGTTACGTGTTTTCAACCAATGTCAGTGTGTAATTTCACCACTTCTGATCATTGTTTAGCTTGTTGGTAGCTTGGTCCAATGCCAGACACAGTGAATCCTTTTTATTGCTTTAAACGCATTTTCTGCTCGAGAGAAACATGATTCCATTAAAAACGTTGTAGCTTAAACATACCCGTTGTACATGTCTGCAAACACTCAGAGCCTTAAAATAGGGTTTTCACCCATGTGTTTTTTGGAGAAAAACCTTCAATTTCAAGGTTGTGTGCGTTTTCAGACACGTACAATATGTATTTTTAGTGTTTCTGATGAAATCCCTCATTTTTAAATGCATTTTCTCACAGAAAATGAGTCTCGCCATGAGAAAATGGCATTTTTGAAAAAGCATATTCTGGTCGAGAGATCGCGTTTTAAACAATAAAAACGACTCCCGGCCTTATTAGTTGACATTTTTTACTTTTGGTAACCTAGTCCATATGCATAAAGCACTAAACCTTTTTATCGCGGTAAACGCATTTTCTCGACAAGAAAAGCACAATTTCATCAAAAACAAACAAAACAAGAAAAAATGAATCTATTCAACAAGTCTGCAACACATTCTTAAGAGTTACGTGTTTTCAACCAATGTCAGTGTGTAATTTCACCAATTCTGATCATTGTTTACCTTGTTGGTAGCTTGGTCCAATGCCAGACACAGTGAATCCTTTTTATTGCTTTAAACACATTTTCTCCTCGAAAGAAACATGATTTCATTGAAAACGTTGTAGTTTAAAAACACCTGCAGTACATGTGTGCAAACCCACAGAGCCTTAAAATAGGGTTTTCACCAATGTGTTTTTAGGTGAAAAACCTTTTATTTCAAGGTTCTGTGCGTTTTCAGACACGTACAATATGTATTTTTAGTGTTTCTGATGAAATCCCTCATTTTTAAATGCATTTTCTCACAGAAAATGAGTCTCGCCATGGGAAAATGGCTTTTTTGAAAAAGCATATTCTGGTCGAGAGATCGCGTTTTAAACAATAAAAACGACTCCCGGCCTTATTAGTTGACATTTTTTACTTTTGGTAACCTAGTCCATATGCATAAAGCACTAAACCTTTTTATCGCGGTAAACGCATTTTCTCGACAAGAAAAGCACAATTTCATCAAAAACAAACAAAACAAGAAAAAATGAATCTATTCAACAAGTCTGCAACACATTCTTAAGAGTTACGTGTTTTCAACCAATGTCAGTGTGTAATTTCACCACTTCTGATCATTGTTTAGCTTGTTGGTAGCTTGGTCCAATGCCAGACACAGTGAATCTTTTTTATTGCTTTAAACGCATTTTCTGCTCGAGAGAAACATGATTCCATTAAAAACGTTGTAGCTTAAACATACCCGTTGTACATGTCTGCAAACACTCAGAGCCTTAAAATAGGGTTTTCACCCATGTCTTTTTTGGAGAAAAACCTTCAATTTCAAGGTTCTGTGCGTTTTCAGACACGTACAATATGTATTTTTAGTGGTTCTGATGAAATCCCTCCTTTTAAATGCATTTTCTCACAGAAAATGAGTCTCGCCATGGGAAAATGGCATTTTTGAAAAAGCATATTCTGGTCGAGAGATCGCGTTTTAAACAATAAAAACGACTCCCGGCCTTATTAGTTGACATTTTTTACTTTTGGTAACCTAGTCCATATGCATAAAGCACTAAACCTTTTTATCGCAGTAAACGCATTTTCTCGACAAGAAAAGCACAATTTCATCAAAAACAAACAAAACAAGAAAAATTAATCTATTCAACGTGTCTGCAACACATCCTTAAGAGTTACGTGTTTTCAACCAATGTCAGTGTGAAATTTCACCACTTCTGATCATTGTTCAGCTTGTTGGTAGCTTGGTCCAATGCCAGACACAGTGAATCCTTTTTATTGCTTTAAACGCATTTTCTGCTCGAGAGAAACATGATTCCATTAAAAACGTTGTAGCTTAAACATACCCGTTGTACATGTCTGCAAACACTCAGAGCCTTAAAATAGGGTTTTCATCCATGTCTTTTTTGGAGAAAAACCTTCAATTTCAAGGTTCTGTGCGTTTTCAGACACGTGCAATATGTAGTTTTAGTGTTTCTGATGAAATCCATCCTTTTAAATGCATTTTCTCACAGAAAATGAGTCTCGCCATGAGAAAATGGCATTTTTGAAAAAGCATATTCTGGTCGAGAGATCGCGTTTTAAACAATAAAAATGACTCCCGGCCTTATTAGTTGACATTTTTTACTTTTGGTAACCTAGTTCATATGCATAAAGCACTAAACCTTTTTATCGCGGTAAACGCATTTTCTCGACAAGAAAAGCACAATTTCATCAAAAACAAACAAAACAAGAAAAAATAATCTATTCAACGTGTCTGCAACACATCCTTAAGAGTTACGTGTTTTCAACCAATGTCAGTGTGAAATTTCACCACTTCTGATCATTGTTTAGCTTGTTGGTAGCTTGGTCCAATGCCAGACACAGTGAATCCTTTTTATTGCTTTAAACACATTTTCTCCTCGAGAGAAACATGATTTCATTGAAAACGTTGTAGTTTAAAAATACCTGCAGTACATGTCTGCAAACCCCCAGAGCCTTAAAATAGGGTTTTCACCTATGTGTTTTTAGGTGAAAAACCTTTTATTTCAAGATTCTGTGCGTTTTCAGACACGTACAATATGTATTTTTAGTGTTTCTGATGAAATCCCTCCTATTAAATGCATTTTCTCACAGAAAATGAGTCTCGCCATGGGAAAATGGCATTTTTGAAAAAGCATATTCTGGTCGAGAGATCGCGTTTTAAACAATAAAAACGACTCCCGGCCTTATTAGTTGACATTTTTTACTTTTGGTAACCTAGTCCATATGCATAAAGCACTAAACCTCTTTATCGCGGTAAACACATTTTCTCGACAAGAAAAGCACAATTTCATCAAAAACAAACAAAACAAGAAAAAATGAATCTATTCAACAAGTCTGCAACACATTCTTAAGAGTTACGTGTTTTCAACCAATGTCAGTGTGTAATTTCACCACTTCTGATCATTGTTTAGCTTGTTGGTAGCTTGGTCCAATGCCAGACACAGTGAATCTTTTTTATTGCTTTAAACGCATTTTCTGCTCGAGAGAAACATGATTCCATTAAAAACGTTGTAGCTTAAACATACCCGTTGTACATGTCTGCAAACACTCAGAGCCTTAAAATAGGGTTTTCACCCATGTGTTTTTTGGAGAAAACCTTCAATTTCAAGGTTGTGTTCGTTTTCAGACACGTACAATATGTATTTTTAGTGTTTCTGATGAAATCCCTCATTTTTAAATGCATTTTCTCACAGAAAATGAGTCTCGCCATGGGAAAATGGCTTTTTTGAAAAAGCATATTCTGGTCGAGAGATCGCGTTTTAAACAATAAAAACGACTCCCGGCCTTATTAGTTGACATTTTTTACTTTTGGTAACCTAGTCCATATGCATAAAGCACTAAACCTTTTTATCGCGGTAAACGCATTTTCTCGACAAGAAAAGCACAATTTCATCAAAAACAAACAAAACAAGAAAAAATGAATCTATTCAACAAGTCTGCAACACATTCTTAAAAGTTACGTGTTTTCAACCAATGTCAGTGTGTAATTTCACCAGTTCTGATCATTGTTTAGCTTGTTGGTAGCTTGGTCCAATGCCAGACACAGTGAATCCTTTTTATTGCTTTAAATACATTTTCTCCTCGAGAGAAACATGATTCCATTAAAAACGTTGTAGCTTAAACATACCCGTTGTACATGTCTGCAAACACTCAGAGCCTTAAAATAGGGTTTTCACCCATGTCTTTTTTGGAGAAAAACCTTCAATTTCAAGGTTCTGTGCGTTTTCAGACACGTGCAATATGTATTTTTAGTGTTTCTGATGAAATCCCTCCTATTAAATGCATTTTCTCACAGAAAATGAGTCTCGCCATGGGAAAATGGCTTTTTTGAAAAAGCATATTCTGGTCGAGAGATCGCGTTTTAAACAATAAAAACGACTCCCGGCCTTATTAGTTGACATTTTTTACTTTTGGTAACCTAGTCCATATGCATAAAGCACTAAACCTCTTTATCGCGGTAAACACATTTTCTCGACAAGAAAAGCACAATTTCATCAAAAACAAACAAAACAAGAAAAAATGAATCTATTCAACAAGTCTGCAACACATTCTTAAGAGTTACGTGTTTTCAACCAATGTCAGTGTGTAATTTCACCACTTCTGATCATTGTTTAGCTTGTTGGTAGCTTGGTCCAATGCCAGACACAGTGAATCTTTTTTATTGCTTTAAACGCATTTTCTGCTCGAGAGAAACATGATTCCATTAAAAACGTTGTAGCTTAAACATACCCGTTGTACATGTCTGCAAACACTCAGAGCCTTAAAATAGGGTTTTCACCCATGCGTTTTTTGGAGAAAAACCTTCAATTTCAAGGTTCTGTGCGTTTTCAGACACGTACAATATGTATTTTTAGTGGTTCTGATGAAATCCCTCCTTTTAAATGCATTTTCTCACAGAAAATGAGTCTCGCCATGGGAAAATGGCATTTTTGAAAAAGCATATTCTGGTCGAGAGATCGCGTTTTAAACAATAAAAACGACTCCCGGCCTTATTAGTTGACATTTTTTGCTTTTGGTAACCTAGTCCATATGCATAAAGCACTAAACCTTTTTATCGCAGTAAACGCATTTTCTCGACAAGAAAAGCACAATTTCATCAAAAACAAACAAAACAAGAAAAATTAATCTATTCAACATGTCTGCAACACATCCTTAAGAGTTACGTGTTTTCAACCAATGTCAGTGTGAAATTTCACCACTTCTGATCATTGTTTAGCTTGTTGGTAGCTTGGTCCAATGCCAGACACAGTGAATCCTTTTTATTGCTTTAAACGCATTTTCTGCTCGAGAGAAACATGATTCCATTAAAAACGTTGTAGCTTAAACATACCCGTTGTACATGTCTGCAAACACTCAGAGCCTTAAAATAGGGTTTTCACCCATGTGTTTTTTGGAGAAAACCTTCAATTTCAAGGTTGTGTTCGTTTTCAGACACGTACAATATGTATTTTTAGTGTTTCTGATGAAATCCCTCATTTTTAAATGCATTTTCTCACAGAAAATGAGTCTCGCCATGGGAAAATGGCTTTTTTGAAAAAGCATATTCTGGTCGAGAGATCGCGTTTTAAACAATAAAAACGACTCCCGGCCTTATTAGTTGACATTTTTTACTTTTGGTAACCTAGTCCATATGCATAAAGCACTAAACCTTTTTATCGCGGTAAACGCATTTTCTCGACAAGAAAAGCACAATTTCATCAAAAACAAACAAAACAAGAAAAAATGAATCTATTCAACAAGTCTGCAACACATTCTTAAAAGTTACGTGTTTTCAACCAATGTCAGTGTGTAATTTCACCAGTTCTGATCATTGTTTAGCTTGTTGGTAGCTTGGTCCAATGCCAGACACAGTGAATCCTTTTTATTGCTTTAAATACATTTTCTCCTCGAGAGAAACATGATTCCATTAAAAACGTTGTAGCTTAAACATACCCGTTGTACATGTCTGCAAACACTCAGAGCCTTAAAATAGGGTTTTCACCCATGTCTTTTTTGGAGAAAAACCTTCAATTTCAAGGTTCTGTGCGTTTTCAGACACGTGCAATATGTAGTTTTAGTGTTTCTGATGAAATCCATCCTTTTAAATGCATTTTCTCACAGAAAATGAGTCTCGCCATGGGAAAATGGCATTTTTGAAAAAGCATATTCTGGTCGAGAGATCGCGTTTTAAACAATAAAAATGACTCCCGGCCTTATTAGTTGACATTTTTTACTTTTGGTAACCTAGTTCATATGCATAAAGCACTAAACCTTTTTATCGCGGTAAACGCATTTTCTCGACAAGAAAAGCACAATTTCATCAAAAACAAACAAAACAAGAAAAAATAATCTATTCAACGTGTCTGCAACACATCCTTAAGAGTTACGTGTTTTCAACCAATGTCAGTGTGAAATTTCACCACTTCTGATCATTGTTTAGCTTGTTGGTAGCTTGGTCCAATGCCAGACACAGTGAATCCTTTTTATTGCTTTAAACACATTTTCTCCTCGAGAGAAACATGATTTCATTGAAAACGTTGTAGTTTAAAAATACCTGCAGTACATGTCTGCAAACCCCCAGAGCCTTAAAATAGGGTTTTCACCTATGTGTTTTTAGGTGAAAAACCTTTTATTTCAAGATTCTGTGCGTTTTCAGACACGTACAATATGTATTTTTAGTGTTTCTGATGAAATCCCTCATTTTTAAATGCATTTTCTCACAGAAAATGAGTCTCGCCATGGGAAAATGGCTTTTTTGAAAAAGCATATTCTGGTCGAGAGATCGCGTTTTAAACAATAAAAACGACTCCCGGCCTTATTAGTTGACATTTTTTACTTTTGGTAACCTAGTCCATATGCATAAAGCACTAAACCTTTTTATCGCGGTAAACGCATTTTCTCGACAAGAAAAGCACAATTTCATCAAAAACAAACAAAACAAGAAAAAATGAATCTATTCAACAAGTCTGCAACACATTCTTAAGAGTTACGTGTTTTCAACCAATGTCAGTGTGTAATTTCA
Organism: Lampris incognitus; assembly: GCF_029633865.1. Taxonomy (NCBI): domain Eukaryota; kingdom Metazoa; phylum Chordata; class Actinopteri; order Lampriformes; family Lampridae; genus Lampris; species Lampris incognitus. Next base: position 50,588,840 of record NC_079213.1, on the reverse strand, counting down.
CCACTTCTGATCATTGTTTAGCTTGTTGGTAGCTTGGTCCAATGCCAGACACAGTGAATCTTTTTTATTGCTTTAAACGCATTTTCTGCTCGAGAGAAACATGATTCCATTAAAAACGTTGTAGCTTAAACATACCCGTTGTACATGTCTGCAAACACTCAGAGCCTTAAAATAGGGTTTTCACCCATGCGTTTTTTGGAGAAAAACCTTCAATTTCAAGGTTCTGTGCGTTTTCAGACACGTACAATATGTATTTTTAGTGGTTCTGATGAAATCCCTCCTTTTAAATGCATTTTCTCACAGAAAATGAGTCTCGCCATGGGAAAATGGCATTTTTGAAAAAGCATATTCTGGTCGAGAGATCGCGTTTTAAACAATAAAAACGACTCCCGGCCTTATTAGTTGACATTTTTTGCTTTTGGTAACCTAGTCCATATGCATAAAGCACTAAACCTTTTTATCGCAGTAAACGCATTTTCTCGACAAGAAAAGCACAATTTCATCAAAAACAAACAAAACAAGAAAAATTAATCTATTCAACATGTCTGCAACACATCCTTAAGAGTTACGTGTTTTCAACCAATGTCAGTGTGAAATTTCACCACTTCTGATCATTGTTTAGCTTGTTGGTAGCTTGGTCCAATGCCAGACACAGTGAATCCTTTTTATTGCTTTAAACGCATTTTCTGCTCGAGAGAAACATGATTCCATTAAAAACGTTGTAGCTTAAACATACCCGTTGTACATGTCTGCAAACACTCAGAGCCTTAAAATAGGGTTTTCACCCATGTGTTTTTTGGAGAAAACCTTCAATTTCAAGGTTGTGTTCGTTTTCAGACACGTACAATATGTATTTTTAGTGTTTCTGATGAAATCCCTCATTTTTAAATGCATTTTCTCACAGAAAATGAGTCTCGCCATGGGAAAATGGCTTTTTTGAAAAAGCATATTCTGGTCGAGAGATCGCGTTTTAAACAATAAAAACGACTCCCGGCCTTATTAGTTGACATTTTTTACTTTTGGTAACCTAGTCCATATGCATAAAGCACTAAACCTTTTTATCGCGGTAAACGCATTTTCTCGACAAGAAAAGCACAATTTCATCAAAAACAAACAAAACAAGAAAAAATGAATCTATTCAACAAGTCTGCAACACATTCTTAAAAGTTACGTGTTTTCAACCAATGTCAGTGTGTAATTTCACCAGTTCTGATCATTGTTTAGCTTGTTGGTAGCTTGGTCCAATGCCAGACACAGTGAATCCTTTTTATTGCTTTAAATACATTTTCTCCTCGAGAGAAACATGATTCCATTAAAAACGTTGTAGCTTAAACATACCCGTTGTACATGTCTGCAAACACTCAGAGCCTTAAAATAGGGTTTTCACCCATGTCTTTTTTGGAGAAAAACCTTCAATTTCAAGGTTCTGTGCGTTTTCAGACACGTGCAATATGTAGTTTTAGTGTTTCTGATGAAATCCATCCTTTTAAATGCATTTTCTCACAGAAAATGAGTCTCGCCATGGGAAAATGGCATTTTTGAAAAAGCATATTCTGGTCGAGAGATCGCGTTTTAAACAATAAAAATGACTCCCGGCCTTATTAGTTGACATTTTTTACTTTTGGTAACCTAGTTCATATGCATAAAGCACTAAACCTTTTTATCGCGGTAAACGCATTTTCTCGACAAGAAAAGCACAATTTCATCAAAAACAAACAAAACAAGAAAAAATAATCTATTCAACGTGTCTGCAACACATCCTTAAGAGTTACGTGTTTTCAACCAATGTCAGTGTGAAATTTCACCACTTCTGATCATTGTTTAGCTTGTTGGTAGCTTGGTCCAATGCCAGACACAGTGAATCCTTTTTATTGCTTTAAACACATTTTCTCCTCGAGAGAAACATGATTTCATTGAAAACGTTGTAGTTTAAAAATACCTGCAGTACATGTCTGCAAACCCCCAGAGCCTTAAAATAGGGTTTTCACCTATGTGTTTTTAGGTGAAAAACCTTTTATTTCAAGATTCTGTGCGTTTTCAGACACGTACAATATGTATTTTTAGTGTTTCTGATGAAATCCCTCCTATTAAATGCATTTTCTCACAGAAAATGAGTCTCGCCATGGGAAAATGGCATTTTTGAAAAAGCATATTCTGGTCGAGAGATCGCGTTTTAAACAATAAAAACGACTCCCGGCCTTATTAGTTGACATTTTTTACTTTTGGTAACCTAGTCCATATGCATAAAGCACTAAACCTCTTTATCGCGGTAAACACATTTTCTCGACAAGAAAAGCACAATTTCATCAAAAACAAACAAAACAAGAAAAAATGAATCTATTCAACAAGTCTGCAACACATTCTTAAGAGTTACGTGTTTTCAACCAATGTCAGTGTGTAATTTCACCACTTCTGATCATTGTTTAGCTTGTTGGTAGCTTGGTCCAATGCCAGACACAGTGAATCTTTTTTATTGCTTTAAACGCATTTTCTGCTCGAGAGAAACATGATTCCATTAAAAACGTTGTAGCTTAAACATACCCGTTGTACATGTCTGCAAACACTCAGAGCCTTAAAATAGGGTTTTCACCCATGTGTTTTTTGGAGAAAACCTTCAATTTCAAGGTTGTGTTCGTTTTCAGACACGTACAATATGTATTTTTAGTGTTTCTGATGAAATCCCTCATTTTTAAATGCATTTTCTCACAGAAAATGAGTCTCGCCATGGGAAAATGGCTTTTTTGAAAAAGCATATTCTGGTCGAGAGATCGCGTTTTAAACAATAAAAACGACTCCCGGCCTTATTAGTTGACATTTTTTACTTTTGGTAACCTAGTCCATATGCATAAAGCACTAAACCTTTTTATCGCGGTAAACGCATTTTCTCGACAAGAAAAGCACAATTTCATCAAAAACAAACAAAACAAGAAAAAATGAATCTATTCAACAAGTCTGCAACACATTCTTAAAAGTTACGTGTTTTCAACCAATGTCAGTGTGTAATTTCACCAGTTCTGATCATTGTTTAGCTTGTTGGTAGCTTGGTCCAATGCCAGACACAGTGAATCCTTTTTATTGCTTTAAATACATTTTCTCCTCGAGAGAAACATGATTCCATTAAAAACGTTGTAGCTTAAACATACCCGTTGTACATGTCTGCAAACACTCAGAGCCTTAAAATAGGGTTTTCACCCATGTCTTTTTTGGAGAAAAACCTTCAATTTCAAGGTTCTGTGCGTTTTCAGACACGTGCAATATGTATTTTTAGTGTTTCTGATGAAATCCCTCCTATTAAATGCATTTTCTCACAGAAAATGAGTCTCGCCATGGGAAAATGGCTTTTTTGAAAAAGCATATTCTGGTCGAGAGATCGCGTTTTAAACAATAAAAACGACTCCCGGCCTTATTAGTTGACATTTTTTACTTTTGGTAACCTAGTCCATATGCATAAAGCACTAAACCTCTTTATCGCGGTAAACACATTTTCTCGACAAGAAAAGCACAATTTCATCAAAAACAAACAAAACAAGAAAAAATGAATCTATTCAACAAGTCTGCAACACATTCTTAAGAGTTACGTGTTTTCAACCAATGTCAGTGTGTAATTTCACCACTTCTGATCATTGTTTAGCTTGTTGGTAGCTTGGTCCAATGCCAGACACAGTGAATCTTTTTTATTGCTTTAAACGCATTTTCTGCTCGAGAGAAACATGATTCCATTAAAAACGTTGTAGCTTAAACATACCCGTTGTACATGTCTGCAAACACTCAGAGCCTTAAAATAGGGTTTTCACCCATGCGTTTTTTGGAGAAAAACCTTCAATTTCAAGGTTCTGTGCGTTTTCAGACACGTACAATATGTATTTTTAGTGGTTCTGATGAAATCCCTCCTTTTAAATGCATTTTCTCACAGAAAATGAGTCTCGCCATGGGAAAATGGCATTTTTGAAAAAGCATATTCTGGTCGAGAGATCGCGTTTTAAACAATAAAAACGACTCCCGGCCTTATTAGTTGACATTTTTTGCTTTTGGTAACCTAGTCCATATGCATAAAGCACTAAACCTTTTTATCGCAGTAAACGCATTTTCTCGACAAGAAAAGCACAATTTCATCAAAAACAAACAAAACAAGAAAAATTAATCTATTCAACATGTCTGCAACACATCCTTAAGAGTTACGTGTTTTCAACCAATGTCAGTGTGAAATTTCACCACTTCTGATCATTGTTTAGCTTGTTGGTAGCTTGGTCCAATGCCAGACACAGTGAATCCTTTTTATTGCTTTAAACGCATTTTCTGCTCGAGAGAAACATGATTCCATTAAAAACGTTGTAGCTTAAACATACCCGTTGTACATGTCTGCAAACACTCAGAGCCTTAAAATAGGGTTTTCACCCATGTGTTTTTTGGAGAAAACCTTCAATTTCAAGGTTGTGTTCGTTTTCAGACACGTACAATATGTATTTTTAGTGTTTCTGATGAAATCCCTCATTTTTAAATGCATTTTCTCACAGAAAATGAGTCTCGCCATGGGAAAATGGCTTTTTTGAAAAAGCATATTCTGGTCGAGAGATCGCGTTTTAAACAATAAAAACGACTCCCGGCCTTATTAGTTGACATTTTTTACTTTTGGTAACCTAGTCCATATGCATAAAGCACTAAACCTTTTTATCGCGGTAAACGCATTTTCTCGACAAGAAAAGCACAATTTCATCAAAAACAAACAAAACAAGAAAAAATGAATCTATTCAACAAGTCTGCAACACATTCTTAAAAGTTACGTGTTTTCAACCAATGTCAGTGTGTAATTTCACCAGTTCTGATCATTGTTTAGCTTGTTGGTAGCTTGGTCCAATGCCAGACACAGTGAATCCTTTTTATTGCTTTAAATACATTTTCTCCTCGAGAGAAACATGATTCCATTAAAAACGTTGTAGCTTAAACATACCCGTTGTACATGTCTGCAAACACTCAGAGCCTTAAAATAGGGTTTTCACCCATGTCTTTTTTGGAGAAAAACCTTCAATTTCAAGGTTCTGTGCGTTTTCAGACACGTGCAATATGTAGTTTTAGTGTTTCTGATGAAATCCATCCTTTTAAATGCATTTTCTCACAGAAAATGAGTCTCGCCATGGGAAAATGGCATTTTTGAAAAAGCATATTCTGGTCGAGAGATCGCGTTTTAAACAATAAAAATGACTCCCGGCCTTATTAGTTGACATTTTTTACTTTTGGTAACCTAGTTCATATGCATAAAGCACTAAACCTTTTTATCGCGGTAAACGCATTTTCTCGACAAGAAAAGCACAATTTCATCAAAAACAAACAAAACAAGAAAAAATAATCTATTCAACGTGTCTGCAACACATCCTTAAGAGTTACGTGTTTTCAACCAATGTCAGTGTGAAATTTCACCACTTCTGATCATTGTTTAGCTTGTTGGTAGCTTGGTCCAATGCCAGACACAGTGAATCCTTTTTATTGCTTTAAACACATTTTCTCCTCGAGAGAAACATGATTTCATTGAAAACGTTGTAGTTTAAAAATACCTGCAGTACATGTCTGCAAACCCCCAGAGCCTTAAAATAGGGTTTTCACCTATGTGTTTTTAGGTGAAAAACCTTTTATTTCAAGATTCTGTGCGTTTTCAGACACGTACAATATGTATTTTTAGTGTTTCTGATGAAATCCCTCCTATTAAATGCATTTTCTCACAGAAAATGAGTCTCGCCATGGGAAAATGGCTTTTTTGAAAAAGCATATTCTGGTCGAGAGATCGCGTTTTAAACAATAAAAACGACTCCCGGCCTTATTAGTTGACATTTTTTACTTTTGGTAACCTAGTCCATATGCATAAAGCACTAAACCTCTTTATCGCGGTAAACACATTTTCTCGACAAGAAAAGCACAATTTCATCAAAAACAAACAAAACAAGAAAAAATGAATCTATTCAACAAGTCTGCAACACATTCTTAAGAGTTACGTGTTTTCAACCAATGTCAGTGTGTAATTTCACCACTTCTGATCATTGTTTAGCTTGTTGGTAGCTTGGTCCAATGCCAGACACAGTGAATCTTTTTTATTGCTTTAAACGCATTTTCTGCTCGAGAGAAACATGATTCCATTAAAAACGTTGTAGCTTAAACATACCCGTTGTACATGTCTGCAAACACTCAGAGCCTTAAAATAGGGTTTTCACCCATGTGTTTTTTGGAGAAAACCTTCAATTTCAAGGTTGTGTTCGTTTTCAGACACGTACAATATGTATTTTTAGTGTTTCTGATGAAATCCCTCATTTTTAAATGCATTTTCTCACAGAAAATGAGTCTCGCCATGGGAAAATGGCTTTTTTGAAAAAGCATATTCTGGTCGAGAGATCGCGTTTTAAACAATAAAAACGACTCCCGGCCTTATTAGTTGACATTTTTTACTTTTGGTAACCTAGTCCATATGCATAAAGCACTAAACCTTTTTATCGCGGTAAACGCATTTTCTCGACAAGAAAAGCACAATTTCATCAAAAACAAACAAAACAAGAAAAAATGAATCTATTCAACAAGTCTGCAACACATTCTTAAAAGTTACGTGTTTTCAACCAATGTCAGTGTGTAATTTCACCAGTTCTGATCATTGTTTAGCTTGTTGGTAGCTTGGTCCAATGCCAGACACAGTGAATCCTTTTTATTGCTTTAAATACATTTTCTCCTCGAGAGAAACATGATTCCATTAAAAACGTTGTAGCTTAAACATACCCGTTGTACATGTCTGCAAACACTCAGAGCCTTAAAATAGGGTTTTCACCCATGTCTTTTTTGGAGAAAAACCTTCAATTTCAAGGTTCTGTGCGTTTTCAGACACGTGCAATATGTATTTTTAGTGTTTCTGATGAAATCCCTCCTATTAAATGCATTTTCTCACAGAAAATGAGTCTCGCCATGGGAAAATGGCTTTTTTGAAAAAGCATATTCTGGTCGAGAGATCGCGTTTTAAACAATAAAAACGACTCCCGGCCTTATTAGTTGACATTTTTTACTTTTGGTAACCTAGTCCATATGCATAAAGCACTAAACCTCTTTATCGCGGTAAACACATTTTCTCGACAAGAAAAGCACAATTTCATCAAAAACAAACAAAACAAGAAAAAATGAATCTATTCAACAAGTCTGCAACACATTCTTAAGAGTTACGTGTTTTCAACCAATGTCAGTGTGTAATTTCACCACTTCTGATCATTGTTTAGCTTGTTGGTAGCTTGGTCCAATGCCAGACACAGTGAATCTTTTTTATTGCTTTAAACGCATTTTCTGCTCGAGAGAAACATGATTCCATTAAAAACGTTGTAGCTTAAACATACCCGTTGTACATGTCTGCAAACACTCAGAGCCTTAAAATAGGGTTTTCACCCATGCGTTTTTTGGAGAAAAACCTTCAATTTCAAGGTTCTGTGCGTTTTCAGACACGTACAATATGTATTTTTAGTGGTTCTGATGAAATCCCTCCTTTTAAATGCATTTTCTCACAGAAAATGAGTCTCGCCATGGGAAAATGGCATTTTTGAAAAAGCATATTCTGGTCGAGAGATCGCGTTTTAAACAATAAAAACGACTCCCGGCCTTATTAGTTGACATTTTTTGCTTTTGGTAACCTAGTCCATATGCATAAAGCACTAAACCTTTTTATCGCAGTAAACGCATTTTCTCGACAAGAAAAGCACAATTTCATCAAAAACAAACAAAACAAGAAAAATTAATCTATTCAACATGTCTGCAACACATCCTTAAGAGTTACGTGTTTTCAACCAATGTCAGTGTGAAATTTCACCACTTCTGATCATTGTTTAGCTTGTTGGTAGCTTGGTCCAATGCCAGACACAGTGAATCCTTTTTATTGCTTTAAACGCATTTTCTGCTCGAGAGAAACATGATTCCATTAAAAACGTTGTAGCTTAAACATACCCGTTGTACATGTCTGCAAACACTCAGAGCCTTAAAATAGGGTTTTCACCCATGTGTTTTTTGGAGAAAACCTTCAATTTCAAGGTTGTGTTCGTTTTCAGACACGTACAATATGTATTTTTAGTGTTTCTGATGAAATCCCTCATTTTTAAATGCATTTTCTCACAGAAAATGAGTCTCGCCATGGGAAAATGGCTTTTTTGAAAAAGCATATTCTGGTCGAGAGATCGCGTTTTAAACAATAAAAACGACTCCCGGCCTTATTAGTTGACATTTTTTACTTTTGGTAACCTAGTCCATATGCATAAAGCACTAAACCTTTTTATCGCGGTAAACGCATTTTCTCGACAAGAAAAGCACAATTTCATCAAAAACAAACAAAACAAGAAAAAATGAATCTATTCAACAAGTCTGCAACACATTCTTAAAAGTTACGTGTTTTCAACCAATGTCAGTGTGTAATTTCACCAGTTCTGATCATTGTTTAGCTTGTTGGTAGCTTGGTCCAATGCCAGACACAGTGAATCCTTTTTATTGCTTTAAATACATTTTCTCCTCGAGAGAAACATGATTCCATTAAAAACGTTGTAGCTTAAACATACCCGTTGTACATGTCTGCAAACACTCAGAGCCTTAAAATAGGGTTTTCACCCATGTCTTTTTTGGAGAAAAACCTTCAATTTCAAGGTTCTGTGCGTTTTCAGACACGTGCAATATGTAGTTTTAGTGTTTCTGATGAAATCCATCCTTTTAAATGCATTTTCTCACAGAAAATGAGTCTCGCCATGGGAAAATGGCATTTTTGAAAAAGCATATTCTGGTCGAGAGATCGCGTTTTAAACAATAAAAATGACTCCCGGCCTTATTAGTTGACATTTTTTACTTTTGGTAACCTAGTTCATATGCATAAAGCACTAAACCTTTTTATCGCGGTAAACGCATTTTCTCGACAAGAAAAGCACAATTTCATCAAAAACAAACAAAACAAGAAAAAATAATCTATTCAACGTGTCTGCAACACATCCTTAAGAGTTACGTGTTTTCAACCAATGTCAGTGTGAAATTTCACCACTTCTGATCATTGTTTAGCTTGTTGGTAGCTTGGTCCAATGCCAGACACAGTGAATCCTTTTTATTGCTTTAAACACATTTTCTCCTCGAGAGAAACATGATTTCATTGAAAACGTTGTAGTTTAAAAATACCTGCAGTACATGTCTGCAAACCCCCAGAGCCTTAAAATAGGGTTTTCACCTATGTGTTTTTAGGTGAAAAACCTTTTATTTCAAGATTCTGTGCGTTTTCAGACACGTACAATATGTATTTTTAGTGTTTCTGATGAAATCCCTCCTATTAAATGCATTTTCTCACAGAAAATGAGTCTCGCCATGGGAAAATGGCATTTTTGAAAAAGCATATTCTGGTCGAGAGATCGCGTTTTAAACAATAAAAACGACTCCCGGCCTTATTAGTTGACATTTTTTACTTTTGGTAACCTAGTCCATATGCATAAAGCACTAAACCTCTTTATCGCGGTAAACACATTTTCTCGACAAGAAAAGCACAATTTCATCAAAAACAAACAAAACAAGAAAAAATGAATCTATTCAACAAGTCTGCAACACATTCTTAAGAGTTACGTGTTTTCAACCAATGTCAGTGTGTAATTTCACCACTTCTGATCATTGTTTAGCTTGTTGGTAGCTTGGTCCAATGCCAGACACAGTGAATCTTTTTTATTGCTTTAAACGCATTTTCTGCTCGAGAGAAACATGATTCCATTAAAAACGTTGTAGCTTAAACATACCCGTTGTACATGTCTGCAAACACTCAGAGCCTTAAAATAGGGTTTTCACCCATGTGTTTTTTGGAGAAAACCTTCAATTTCAAGGTTGTGTTCGTTTTCAGACACGTACAATATGTATTTTTAGTGTTTCTGATGAAATCCCTCATTTTTAAATGCATTTTCTCACAGAAAATGAGTCTCGCCATGGGAAAATGGCTTTTTTGAAAAAGCATATTCTGGTCGAGAGATCGCGTTTTAAACAATAAAAACGACTCCCGGCCTTATTAGTTGACATTTTTTACTTTTGGTAACCTAGTCCATATGCATAAAGCACTAAACCTTTTTATCGCGGTAAACGCATTTTCTCGACAAGAAAAGCACAATTTCATCAAAAACAAACAAAACAAGAAAAAATGAATCTATTCAACAAGTCTGCAACACATTCTTAAGAGTTACGTGTTTTCAACCAATGTCAGTGTGTAATTTCACCACTTCTGATCATTGTTTAGCTTGTTGGTAGCTTGGTCCAATGCCAGACACAGTGAATCTTTTTTATTGCTTTAAACGCATTTTCTGCTCGAGAGAAACATGATTCCATTAAAAACGTTGTAGCTTAAACATACCCGTTGTACATGTCTGCAAACACTCAGAGCCTTAAAATAGGGTTTTCACCCATGCGTTTTTTGGAGAAAAACCTTCAATTTCAAGGTTCTGTGCGTTTTCAGACACGTACAATATGTATTTTTAGTGGTTCTGATGAAATCCCTCCTTTTAAATGCATTTTCTCACAGAAAATGAGTCTCGCCATGGGAAAATGGCATTTTTGAAAAAGCATATTCTGGTCGAGAGATCGCGTTTTAAACAATAAAAACGACTCCCGGCCTTATTAGTTGACATTTTTTGCTTTTGGTAACCTAGTCCATATGCATAAAGCACTAAACCTTTTTATCGCAGTAAACGCATTTTCTCGACAAGAAAAGCACAATTTCATCAAAAACAAACAAAACAAGAAAAATTAATCTATTCAACATGTCTGCAACACATCCTTAAGAGTTACGTGTTTTCAACCAATGTCAGTGTGAAATTTCACCACTTCTGATCATTGTTTAGCTTGTTGGTAGCTTGGTCCAATGCCAGACACAGTGAATCCTTTTTATTGCTTTAAACGCATTTTCTGCTCGAGAGAAACATGATTCCATTAAAAACGTTGTAGCTTAAACATACCCGTTGTACATGTCTGCAAACACTCAGAGCCTTAAAATAGGGTTTTCACCCATGTGTTTTTTGGAGAAAACCTTCAATTTCAAGGTTGTGTTCGTTTTCAGACACGTACAATATGTATTTTTAGTGTTTCTGATGAAATCCCTCATTTTTAAATGCATTTTCTCACAGAAAATGAGTCTCGCCATGGGAAAATGGCTTTTTTGAAAAAGCATATTCTGGTCGAGAGATCGCGTTTTAAACAATAAAAACGACTCCCGGCCTTATTAGTTGACATTTTTTACTTTTGGTAACCTAGTCCATATGCATAAAGCACTAAACCTTTTTATCGCGGTAAACGCATTTTCTCGACAAGAAAAGCACAATTTCATCAAAAACAAACAAAACAAGAAAAAATGAATCTATTCAACAAGTCTGCAACACATTCTTAAAAGTTACGTGTTTTCAACCAATGTCAGTGTGTAATTTCACCAGTTCTGATCATTGTTTAGCTTGTTGGTAGCTTGGTCCAATGCCAGACACAGTGAATCCTTTTTATTGCTTTAAATACATTTTCTCCTCGAGAGAAACATGATTCCATTAAAAACGTTGTAGCTTAAACATACCCGTTGTACATGTCTGCAAACACTCAGAGCCTTAAAATAGGGTTTTCACCCATGTCTTTTTTGGAGAAAAACCTTCAATTTCAAGGTTCTGTGCGTTTTCAGACACGTGCAATATGTAGTTTTAGTGTTTCTGATGAAATCCATCCTTTTAAATGCATTTTCTCACAGAAAATGAGTCTCGCCATGGGAAAATGGCATTTTTGAAAAAGCATATTCTGGTCGAGAGATCGCGTTTTAAACAATAAAAATGACTCCCGGCCTTATTAGTTGACATTTTTTACTTTTGGTAACCTAGTTCATATGCATAAAGCACTAAACCTTTTTATCGCGGTAAACGCATTTTCTCGACAAGAAAAGCACAATTTCATCAAAAACAAACAAAACAAGAAAAAATAATCTATTCAACGTGTCTGCAACACATCCTTAAGAGTTACGTGTTTTCAACCAATGTCAGTGTGAAATTTCACCACTTCTGATCATTGTTTAGCTTGTTGGTAGCTTGGTCCAATGCCAGACACAGTGAATCCTTTTTATTGCTTTAAACACATTTTCTCCTCGAGAGAAACATGATTTCATTGAAAACGTTGTAGTTTAAAAATACCTGCAGTACATGTCTGCAAACCCCCAGAGCCTTAAAATAGGGTTTTCACCTATGTGTTTTTAGGTGAAAAACCTTTTATTTCAAGATTCTGTGCGTTTTCAGACACGTACAATATGTATTTTTAGTGTTTCTGATGAAATCCCTCCTATTAAATGCATTTTCTCACAGAAAATGAGTCTCGCCATGGGAAAATGGCTTTTTTGAAAAAGCATATTCTGGTCGAGAGATCGCGTTTTAAACAATAAAAACGACTCCCGGCCTTATTAGTTGAAATTTTTTACTTTTGGTAACCTAGTCCATATGCATAAAGCACTAAACCTTTTTATCGCGGTAAACACATTTTCTCGACAAGAAAAGCACAATTTCATCAAAAACAAACAAAACAAGAAAAAATGAATCTATTCAACAAGTCTGCAACACATTCTTAAGAGTTACGTGTTTTCAACCAATGTCAGTGTGTAATTTCACCAATTCTGATCATTGTTTACCTTGTTGGTAGCTTGGTCCAATGCCAGACACAGTGAATCCTTTTTATTGCTTTAAACGCATTTTCTGCTCGAGAGAAACATGATTCCATTAAAAACGTTGTAGCTTAAACATACCCGTTGTACATGTCTGCAAACACTCAGAGCCTTAAAATAGGGTTTTCACCCATGTCTTTTTTGGAGAAAAACCTTCAATTTCAAGGTTCTGTGCGTTTTCAGACACGTGCAATATGTAGTTTTAGTGTTTCTGATTAAATCCATCCTTTTAAATGCATTTTCTCACAGAAAATGAGTCTCGCCATGAGAAAATGGCATTTTTGAAAAAGCATATTCTGGTCGAGAGATCGCGTTTTAAACAATAAAAATGACTCCCGGCCTTATTAGTTGACATTTTTTACTTTTGGTAACCTAGTTCATATGCATAAAGCACTAAACCTTTTTATCGCGGTAAACGCATTTTCTCGACAAGAAAAGCACAATTTCATCAAAAACAAACAAAACAAGAAAAAATAATCTATTCAACGTGTCTGCAACACATCCTTAAGAGTTACGTGTTTTCAACCAATGTCAGTGTGAAATTTCACCACTTCTGATCATTGTTTAGCTTGTTGGTAGCTTGGTCCAATGCCAGACACAGTGAATCCTTTTTATTGCTTTAAACACATTTTCTCCTCGAGAGAAACATGATTTCATTGAAAACGTTGTAGTTTAAAAATACTTGCAGTACATGTCTGCAAACCCCCAGAGCCTTAAAATAGGGTTTTCACCTATGTGTTTTTAGGTGAAAAACCTTATATTTCAAGATTCTGTGCATTTTCAGACACGTACAATATGTATTTTTAGTGTTTCTGATGAAATCCCTCCTATTAAATGCATTTTCTCACAGAAAATGAGTCTCGCCATGGGAAAATGGCTTTTTTGAAAAAGCATATTCTGGTCGAAAGATCGCGTTTTAAACAATAAAAACGACTCCCGGCCTTATTAGTTGACATTTTTTACTTTTGGTAACCTAGTCCATATGCATAAAGCACTAAACCTCTTTATCGCGGTAAACACATTTTCTCGACAAGAAAAGCACAATTTCATCAAAAACAAACAAAACAAGAAAAAATGAATCTATTCAACAAGTCTGCAACACATTCTTAAGAGTTACGTGTTTTCAACCAATGTCAGTGTGTAATTTCACCACTTCTGATCATTGTTTAGCTTGTTGGTAGCTTGGTCCAATGCCAGACACAGTGAATCTTTTTTATTGCTTTAAACGCATTTTCTGCTCGAGAGAAACATGATTCCATTAAAAACGTTGTAGCTTAAACATACCCGTTGTACATGTCTGCAAACACTCAGAGCCTTAAAATAGGGTTTTCACCCATGTGTTTTTTGGAGAAAAACCTTCAATTTCAAGGTTTTGTGCGTTTTCAGACACGTACAATATGTATTTTTAGTGGTTCTGATGAAATCCCTCCTTTTAAATGCATTTTCTCACAGAAAATGAGTCTCGCCATGGGAAAATGGCATTTTTGAAAAAGCATATTCTGGTCGAGAGATCGCGTTTTAAACAATAAAAACGACTCCCGGCCTTATTAGTTGACATTTTTTACTTTTGGTAACCTAGTCCATATGCATAAAGCACTAAACCTTTTTATCGCAGTAAACGCATTAACTCGACAAGAAAAGCACAATTTCATCAAAAACAAACAAAACAAGAAAAATTAATCTATTCAACGTGTCTGCAACACATCCTTAAGAGTTACGTGTTTTCAACCAATGTCAGTGTGAAATTTCACCACTTCTGATCATTGTTTAGCTTGTTGGTAGCTTGGTCCAATGCCAGACACAGTGAATCATTTTTATTGCTTTAAACGCATTTTCTGCTCGAGAGAAACATGATTCCATTAAAAACGTTGTAGCTTAAACATACCCGTTGTACATGTCTGCAAACACTCAGAGCCTTAAAATAGGGTTTTCACCAATGTCTTTTTTGGAGAAAAACCTTCAATTTCAAGGTTCTGTGCGTTTTCAGACACGTGCAATATGTAGTTTTAGTGTTTCTGATGAAATCCATCCTTTTAAATGCATTTTCTCACAGAAAATGAGTCTCGCCATGAGAAAATGGCATTTTTGAAAAAGCATATTCTGGTCGAGAGATCGCGTTTTAAACAATAAAAATGACTCCCGGCCTTATTAGTTGACATTTTTTACTTTTGGTAACCTAGTTCATATGCATAAAGCACTAAACCTTTTTATCGCGGTAAACGCATTTTCTCGACAAGAAAAGCACAATTTCATCAAAAACAAACAAAACAAGAAAAATTAATCTATTCAACGTGTCTGCAACACATCCTTAAGAGTTACGTGTTTTCAACCAATGTCAGTGTGAAATTTCACCACTTCTGATCATTGTTTAGCTTGTTGGTAGCTTGGTCCAATGCCAGACACAGTGAATCCTTTTTATTGCTTTAAACACATTTTCTCCTCGAGAGAAACATGATTTCATTGAAAACGTTGTAGTTTAAAAATACCTGCAGTACATGTCTGCAAACCCCCAGAGCCTTAAAATAGGGTTTTCACCTATGTGTTTTTAGGTGAAAAACCTTTTATTTCAAGATTCTGTGCGTTTTCAGACACGTACAATATGTATTTTTAGTGTTTCTGATGAAATCCCTCCTATTAAATGCATTTTCTCACAGAAAATGAGTCTCGCCATGGGAAAATGGCTTTTTTGAAAAAGCATATTCTGGTCGAGAGATCGCGTTTTAAACAATAAAAACGACTCCCGGCCTTATTAGTTGACATTTTTTACTTTTGGTAACCTAGTCCATATGCATAAAGCACTAAACCTTTTTATCGCGGTAAACGCATTTTCTCGACAAGAAAAGCACAATTTCATCAAAAACAAACAAAACAAGAAAAAATGAATCTATTCAACAAGTCTGCAACACATTCTTAAAAGTTACGTGTTTTCAACCAATGTCAGTGTGTAATTTCACCAGTTCTGATCATTGTTTAGCTTGTTGGTAGCTTGGTCCAATGCCAGACACAGTGAATCCTTTTTATTGCTTTAAATACATTTTCTCCTCGAGAGAAACATGATTCCATTAAAAACGTTGTAGCTTAAACATACCCGTTGTACATGTCTGCAAACACTCAGAGCCTTAAAATAGGGTTTTCACCCATGTGTTTTTTGGAGAGAAACCTTCAATTTCAAGGTTCTGTGCGTTTTCAGACACGTACAATATGTATTTTTAGTGTTTCTGATGAAATCCCTCATTTTTAAATGCATTTTCTCACAGAAAATGAGTCTCGCCATGGGAAAATGGCATTTTTGAAAAAGCATATTCTGGTCGAGAGATCGCGTTTTAAACAATAAAAACGACTCCCGGCCTTATTAGTTGACATTTTTTACTTTTGGTAACCTAGTCCATATGCATAAAGCACTAAACCTTTTTATCGCGGTAAACGCATTTTCTCGACAAGAAAAGCACAATTTCATCAAAAACAAACAAAACAAGAAAAAATAATCTATTCAACGTGTCTGCAACACATCCTTAAGAGTTACGTGTTTTCAACCAATGTCAGTGTGAAATTTCACCACTTCTGATCATTGTTTAGCTTGTTGGTAGCTTGGTCCAATGCCAGACACAGTGAATCCTTTTTATTGCTTTAAACACATTTTCTCCTCGAGAGAAACATGATTTCATTGAAAACGTTGTAGTTTAAAAATACTTGCAGTACATGTCTGCAAACCCCCAGAGCCTTAAAATAGGGTTTTCACCTATGTGTTTTTAGGTGAAAAACCTTTTATTTCAAGATTCTGTGCATTTTCAGACACGTACAATATGTATTTTTAGTGTTTCTGATGAAATCCCTCCTATTAAATGCATTTTCTCACAGAAAATGAGTCTCGCCATGGGAAAATGGCTTTTTTGAAAAAGCATATTCTGGTCGAGAGATCGCGTTTTAAACAATAAAAACGACTCCCGGCCTTATTAGTTGACATTTTTTACTTTTGGTAACCTAGTCCATATGCATAAAGCACTAAACCTCTTTATCGCGGTAAACACATTTTCTCGACAAGAAAAGCACAATTTCATCAAAAACAAACAAAACAAGAAAAAATGAATCTATTCAACAAGTCTGCAACACATTCTTAAGAGTTACGTGTTTTCAACCAATGTCAGTGTGTAATTTCACCACTTCTGATCATTGTTTAGCTTGTTGGTAGCTTGGTCCAATGCCAGACACAGTGAATCTTTTTTATTGCTTTAAACGCATTTTCTGCTCGAGAGAAACATGATTCCATTAAAAACGTTGTAGCTTAAACATACCCGTTGTACATGTCTGCAAACACTCAGAGCCTTAAAATAGGGTTTTCACCCATGTGTTTTTTGGAGAAAAACCTTCAATTTCAAGGTTTTGTGCGTTTTCAGACACGTACAATATGTATTTTTAGTGGTTCTGATGAAATCCCTCCTTTTAAATGCATTTTCTCACAGAAAATGAGTCTCGCCATGGGAAAATGGCATTTTTGAAAAAGCATATTCTGGTCGAGAGATCGCGTTTTAAACAATAAAAACGACTCCCGGCCTTATTAGTTGACATTTTTTACTTTTGGTAACCTAGTCCATATGCATAAAGCACTAAACCTTTTTATCGCAGTAAACGCATTAACTCGACAAGAAAAGCACAATTTCATCAAAAACAAACAAAACAAGAAAAATTAATCTATTCAACGTGTCTGCAACACATCCTTAAGAGTTACGTGTTTTCAACCAATGTCAGTGTGAAATTTCACCACTTCTGATCATTGTTTAGCTTGTTGGTAGCTTGGTCCAATGCCAGACACAGTGAATCATTTTTATTGCTTTAAACGCATTTTCTGCTCGAGAGAAACATGATTCCATTAAAAACGTTGTAGCTTAAACATACCCGTTGTACATGTCTGCAAACACTCAGAGCCTTAAAATAGGGTTTTCACCAATGTCTTTTTTGGAGAAAAACCTTCAATTTCAAGGTTCTGTGCGTTTTCAGACACGTGCAATATGTAGTTTTAGTGTTTCTGATGAAATCCATCCTTTTAAATGCATTTTCTCACAGAAAATGAGTCTCGCCATGAGAAAATGGCATTTTTGAAAAAGCATATTCTGGTCGAGAGATCGCGTTTTAAACAATAAAAATGACTCCCGGCCTTATTAGTTGACATTTTTTACTTTTGGTAACCTAGTTCATATGCATAAAGCACTAAACCTTTTTATCGCGGTAAACGCATTTTCTCGACAAGAAAAGCACAATTTCATCAAAAACAAACAAAACAAGAAAAATTAATCTATTCAACGTGTCTGCAACACATCCTTAAGAGTTACGTGTTTTCAACCAATGTCAGTGTGAAATTTCACCACTTCTGATCATTGTTTAGCTTGTTGGTAGCTTGGTCCAATGCCAGACACAGTGAATCCTTTTTATTGCTTTAAACACATTTTCTCCTCGAGAGAAACATGATTTCATTGAAAACGTTGTAGTTTAAAAATACCTGCAGTACATGTCTGCAAACCCCCAGAGCCTTAAAATAGGGTTTTCACCTATGTGTTTTTAGGTGAAAAACCTTTTATTTCAAGATTCTGTGCGTTTTCAGACACGTACAATATGTATTTTTAGTGTTTCTGATGAAATCCCTCATTTTTAAATGCATTTTCTCACAGAAAATGAGTCTCGCCATGGGAAAATGGCTTTTTTGAAAAAGCATATTCTGGTCGAGAGATCGCGTTTTAAACAATAAAAACGACTCCCGGCCTTATTAGTTGAAATTTTTTACTTTTGGTAACCTAGTCCATATGCATAAAGCACTAAACCTTTTTATCGCGGTAAACACATTTTCTCGACAAGAAAAGCACAATTTCATCAAAAACAACAAAACAAGAAAAAATGAATCTATTCAACAAGTCTGCAACACATTCTTAAGAGTTACGTGTTTTCAACCAATGTCAGTGTGTAATTTCACCAATTCTGATCATTGTTTACCTTGTTGGTAGCTTGGTCCAATGCCAGACACAGTGAATCCTTTTTATTGCTTTAAACGCATTTTCTGCTCGAGAGAAACATGATTCCATTAAAAACGTTGTAGCTTAAACATACCCGTTGTACATGTCTGCAAACACTCAGAGCCTTAAAATAGGGTTTTCACCCATGTCTTTTTTGGAGAAAAACCTTCAATTTCAAGGTTCTGTGCGTTTTCAGACACGTGCAATATGTAGTTTTAGTGTTTCTGATTAAATCCATCCTTTTAAATGCATTTTCTCACAGAAAATGAGTGTCGCCATGAGAAAATGGCATTTTTGAAAAAGCATATTCTGGTCGAGAGATCGCGTTTTAAACAATAAAAATGACTCCCGGCCTTATTAGTTGACATTTTTTACTTTTGGTAACCTAGTTCATATGCATAAAGCACTAAACCTTTTTATCGCGGTAAACGCATTTTCTCGACAAGAAAAGCACAATTTCATCAAAAACAAACAAAACAAGAAAAAATAATCTATTCAACGTGTCTGCAACACATCCTTAAGAGTTACGTGTTTTCAACCAATGTCAGTGTGAAATTTCACCACTTCTGATCATTGTTTAGCTTGTTGGTAGCTTGGTCCAATGCCAGACACAGTGAATCCTTTTTATTGCTTTAAACACATTTTCTCCTCGAGAGAAACATGATTTCATTGAAAACGTTGTAGTTTAAAAATACTTGCAGTACATGTCTGCAAACCCCCAGAGCCATAAAATAGGGTTTTCACCTATGTGTTTTTAGGTGAAAAACCTTTTATTTCAAGATTCTGTGCATTTTCAGACACGTACAATATGTATTTTTAGTGTTTCTGATGAAATCCCTCCTATTAAATGCATTTTCTCACAGAAAATGAGTCTCGCCATGGGAAAATGGCTTTTTTGAAAAAGCATATTCTGGTCGAAAGATCGCGTTTTAAACAATAAAAACGACTCCCGGCCTTATTAGTTGACATTTTTTACTTTTGGTAACCTAGTCCATATGCATAAAGCACTAAACCTCTTTATCGCGGTAAACACATTTTCTCGACAAGAAAAGCACAATTTCATCAAAAACAAACAAAACAAGAAAAAATGAATCTATTCAACAAGTCTGCAACACATTCTTAAGAGTTACGTGTTTTCAACCAATGTCAGTGTGTAATTTCACCACTTCTGATCATTGTTTAGCTTGTTGGTAGCTTGGTCCAATGCCAGACACAGTGAATCTTTTTTATTGCTTTAAACGCATTTTCTGCTCGAGAGAAACATGATTCCATTAAAAACGTTGTAGCTTAAACATACCCGTTGTACATGTCTGCAAACACTCAGAGCCTTAAAATAGGGTTTTCACCCATGTGTTTTTTGGAGAAAAACCTTCAATTTCAAGGTTTTGTGCGTTTTCAGACACGTACAATATGTATTTTT
Source organism: Lampris incognitus (assembly GCF_029633865.1). Lineage (NCBI taxonomy): Eukaryota > Metazoa > Chordata > Actinopteri > Lampriformes > Lampridae > Lampris > Lampris incognitus. The sequence goes on along the minus strand of NC_079213.1, from coordinate 50,568,730 downwards.
AGTGGTTCTGATGAAATCCCTCCTTTTAAATGCATTTTCTCACAGAAAATGAGTCTCGCCATGGGAAAATGGCATTTTTGAAAAAGCATATTCTGGTCGAGAGATCGCGTTTTAAACAATAAAAACGACTCCCGGCCTTATTAGTTGACATTTTTTACTTTTGGTAACCTAGTCCATATGCATAAAGCACTAAACCTTTTTATCGCAGTAAACGCATTAACTCGACAAGAAAAGCACAATTTCATCAAAAACAAACAAAACAAGAAAAATTAATCTATTCAACGTGTCTGCAACACATCCTTAAGAGTTACGTGTTTTCAACCAATGTCAGTGTGAAATTTCACCACTTCTGATCATTGTTTAGCTTGTTGGTAGCTTGGTCCAATGCCAGACACAGTGAATCATTTTTATTGCTTTAAACGCATTTTCTGCTCGAGAGAAACATGATTCCATTAAAAACGTTGTAGCTTAAACATACCCGTTGTACATGTCTGCAAACACTCAGAGCCTTAAAATAGGGTTTTCACCAATGTCTTTTTTGGAGAAAAACCTTCAATTTCAAGGTTCTGTGCGTTTTCAGACACGTGCAATATGTAGTTTTAGTGTTTCTGATGAAATCCATCCTTTTAAATGCATTTTCTCACAGAAAATGAGTCTCGCCATGAGAAAATGGCATTTTTGAAAAAGCATATTCTGGTCGAGAGATCGCGTTTTAAACAATAAAAATGACTCCCGGCCTTATTAGTTGACATTTTTTACTTTTGGTAACCTAGTTCATATGCATAAAGCACTAAACCTTTTTATCGCGGTAAACGCATTTTCTCGACAAGAAAAGCACAATTTCATCAAAAACAAACAAAACAAGAAAAATTAATCTATTCAACGTGTCTGCAACACATCCTTAAGAGTTACGTGTTTTCAACCAATGTCAGTGTGAAATTTCACCACTTCTGATCATTGTTTAGCTTGTTGGTAGCTTGGTCCAATGCCAGACACAGTGAATCCTTTTTATTGCTTTAAACACATTTTCTCCTCGAGAGAAACATGATTTCATTGAAAACGTTGTAGTTTAAAAATACCTGCAGTACATGTCTGCAAACCCCCAGAGCCTTAAAATAGGGTTTTCACCTATGTGTTTTTAGGTGAAAAACCTTTTATTTCAAGATTCTGTGCGTTTTCAGACACGTACAATATGTATTTTTAGTGTTTCTGATGAAATCCCTCCTATTAAATGCATTTTCTCACAGAAAATGAGTCTCGCCATGGGAAAATGGCTTTTTTGAAAAAGCATATTCTGGTCGAGAGATCGCGTTTTAAACAATAAAAACGACTCCCGGCCTTATTAGTTGACATTTTTTACTTTTGGTAACCTAGTCCATATGCATAAAGCACTAAACCTTTTTATCGCGGTAAACGCATTTTCTCGACAAGAAAAGCACAATTTCATCAAAAACAAACAAAACAAGAAAAAATGAATCTATTCAACAAGTCTGCAACACAATCTTAAAAGTTACGTGTTTTCAACCAATGTCAGTGTGTAATTTCACCAGTTCTGATCATTGTTTAGCTTGTTGGTAGCTTGGTCCAATGCCAGACACAGTGAATCCTTTTTATTGCTTTAAATACATTTTCTCCTCGAGAGAAACATGATTCCATTAAAAACGTTGTAGCTTAAACATACCCGTTGTACATGTCTGCAAACACTCAGAGCCTTAAAATAGGGTTTTCACCCATGTGTTTTTTGGAGAAAAACCTTCAATTTCAAGGTTCTGTGCGTTTTCAGACACGTACAATATGTATTTTTAGTGTTTCTGATGAAATCCCTCATTTTTAAATGCATTTTCTCACAGAAAATGAGTCTCGCCATGGGAAAATGGCATTTTTGAAAAAGCATATTCTGGTCGAGAGATCGCGTTTTAAACAATAAAAACGACTCCCGGCCTTATTAGTTGACATTTTTTACTTTTGGTAACCTAGTCCATATGCATAAAGCACTAAACCTTTTTATCGCGGTAAACGCATTTTCTCGACAAGAAAAGCACAATTTCATCAAAAACAAACAAAACAAGAAAAAATAATCTATTCAACGTGTCTGCAACACATCCTTAAGAGTTACGTGTTTTCAACCAATGTCAGTGTGAAATTTCACCACTTCTGATCATTGTTTAGCTTGTTGGTAGCTTGGTCCAATGCCAGACACAGTGAATCCTTTTTATTGCTTTAAACACATTTTCTCCTCGAGAGAAACATGATTTCATTGAAAACGTTGTAGTTTAAAAATACTTGCAGTACATGTCTGCAAACCCCCAGAGCCTTAAAATAGGGTTTTCACCTATGTGTTTTTAGGTGAAAAACCTTTTATTTCAAGATTCTGTGCATTTTCAGACACGTACAATATGTATTTTTAGTGTTTCTGATGAAATCCCTCCTATTAAATGCATTTTCTCACAGAAAATGAGTCTCGCCATGGGAAAATGGCTTTTTTGAAAAAGCATATTCTGGTCGAGAGATCGCGTTTTAAACAATAAAAACGACTCCCGGCCTTATTAGTTGACATTTTTTACTTTTGGTAACCTAGTCCATATGCATAAAGCACTAAACCTCTTTATCGCGGTAAACACATTTTCTCGACAAGAAAAGCACAATTTCATCAAAAACAAACAAAACAAGAAAAAATGAATCTATTCAACAAGTCTGCAACACATTCTTAAGAGTTACGTGTTTTCAACCAATGTCAGTGTGTAATTTCACCACTTCTGATCATTGTTTAGCTTGTTGGTAGCTTGGTCCAATGCCAGACACAGTGAATCTTTTTTATTGCTTTAAACGCATTTTCTGCTCGAGAGAAACATGATTCCATTAAAAACGTTGTAGCTTAAACATACCCGTTGTACATGTCTGCAAACACTCAGAGCCTTAAAATAGGGTTTTCACCCATGTGTTTTTTGGAGAAAAACCTTCAATTTCAAGGTTTTGTGCGTTTTCAGACACGTACAATATGTATTTTTAGTGGTTCTGATGAAATCCCTCCTTTTAAATGCATTTTCTCACAGAAAATGAGTCTCGCCATGGGAAAATGGCATTTTTGAAAAAGCATATTCTGGTCGAGAGATCGCGTTTTAAACAATAAAAACGACTCCCGGCCTTATTAGTTGACATTTTTTACTTTTGGTAACCTAGTCCATATGCATAAAGCACTAAACCTTTTTATCGCAGTAAACGCATTAACTCGACAAGAAAAGCACAATTTCATCAAAAACAAACAAAACAAGAAAAATTAATCTATTCAACGTGTCTGCAACACATCCTTAAGAGTTACGTGTTTTCAACCAATGTCAGTGTGAAATTTCACCACTTCTGATCATTGTTTAGCTTGTTGGTAGCTTGGTCCAATGCCAGACACAGTGAATCATTTTTATTGCTTTAAACGCATTTTCTGCTCGAGAGAAACATGATTCCATTAAAAACGTTGTAGCTTAAACATACCCGTTGTACATGTCTGCAAACACTCAGAGCCTTAAAATAGGGTTTTCACCAATGTCTTTTTTGGAGAAAAACCTTCAATTTCAAGGTTCTGTGCGTTTTCAGACACGTGCAATATGTAGTTTTAGTGTTTCTGATGAAATCCATCCTTTTAAATGCATTTTCTCACAGAAAATGAGTCTCGCCATGAGAAAATGGCATTTTTGAAAAAGCATATTCTGGTCGAGAGATCGCGTTTTAAACAATAAAAATGACTCCCGGCCTTATTAGTTGACATTTTTTACTTTTGGTAACCTAGTTCATATGCATAAAGCACTAAACCTTTTTATCGCGGTAAACGCATTTTCTCGACAAGAAAAGCACAATTTCATCAAAAACAAACAAAACAAGAAAAATTAATCTATTCAACGTGTCTGCAACACATCCTTAAGAGTTACGTGTTTTCAACCAATGTCAGTGTGAAATTTCACCACTTCTGATCATTGTTTAGCTTGTTGGTAGCTTGGTCCAATGCCAGACACAGTGAATCCTTTTTATTGCTTTAAACACATTTTCTCCTCGAGAGAAACATGATTTCATTGAAAACGTTGTAGTTTAAAAATACCTGCAGTACATGTCTGCAAACCCCCAGAGCCTTAAAATAGGGTTTTCACCTATGTGTTTTTAGGTGAAAAACCTTTTATTTCAAGATTCTGTGCGTTTTCAGACACGTACAATATGTATTTTTAGTGTTTCTGATGAAATCCCTCCTATTAAATGCATTTTCTCACAGAAAATGAGTCTCGCCATGGGAAAATGGCTTTTTTGAAAAAGCATATTCTGGTCGAGAGATCGCGTTTTAAACAATAAAAACGACTCCCGGCCTTATTAGTTGACATTTTTTACTTTTGGTAACCTAGTCCATATGCATAAAGCACTAAACCTTTTTATCGCGGTAAACGCATTTTCTCGACAAGAAAAGCACAATTTCATCAAAAACAAACAAAACAAGAAAAAATGAATCTATTCAACAAGTCTGCAACACATTCTTAAAAGTTACGTGTTTTCAACCAATGTCAGTGTGTAATTTCACCAGTTCTGATCATTGTTTAGCTTGTTGGTAGCTTGGTCCAATGCCAGACACAGTGAATCCTTTTTATTGCTTTAAATACATTTTCTCCTCGAGAGAAACATGATTCCATTAAAAACGTTGTAGCTTAAACATACCCGTTGTACATGTCTGCAAACACTCAGAGCCTTAAAATAGGGTTTTCACCCATGTGTTTTTTGGAGAAAAACCTTCAATTTCAAGGTTCTGTGCGTTTTCAGACACGTACAATATGTATTTTTAGTGTTTCTGATGAAATCCCTCATTTTTAAATGCATTTTCTCACAGAAAATGAGTCTCGCCATGGGAAAATGGCATTTTTGAAAAAGCATATTCTGGTCGAGAGATCGCGTTTTAAACAATAAAAACGACTCCCGGCCTTATTAGTTGACATTTTTTACTTTTGGTAACCTAGTCCATATGCATAAAGCACTAAACCTTTTTATCGCGGTAAACGCATTTTCTCGACAAGAAAAGCACAATTTCATCAAAAACAAACAAAACAAGAAAAAATAATCTATTCAACGTGTCTGCAACACATCCTTAAGAGTTACGTGTTTTCAACCAATGTCAGTGTGAAATTTCACCACTTCTGATCATTGTTTAGCTTGTTGGTAGCTTGGTCCAATGCCAGACACAGTGAATCCTTTTTATTGCTTTAAACACATTTTCTCCTCGAGAGAAACATGATTTCATTGAAAACGTTGTAGTTTAAAAATACTTGCAGTACATGTCTGCAAACCCCCAGAGCCTTAAAATAGGGTTTTCACCTATGTGTTTTTAGGTGAAAAACCTTTTATTTCAAGATTCTGTGCATTTTCAGACACGTACAATATGTATTTTTAGTGTTTCTGATGAAATCCCTCCTATTAAATGCATTTTCTCACAGAAAATGAGTCTCGCCATGGGAAAATGGCTTTTTTGAAAAAGCATATTCTGGTCGAGAGATCGGGTTTTAAACAATAAAAACGACTCCCGGCCTTATTAGTTGACATTTTTTACTTTTGGTAACCTAGTCCATATGCATAAAGCACTAAACCTCTTTATCGCGGTAAACACATTTTCTCGACAAGAAAAGCACAATTTCATCAAAAACAAACAAAACAAGAAAAAATGAATCTATTCAACAAGTCTGCAACACATTCTTAAGAGTTACGTGTTTTCAACCAATGTCAGTGTGTAATTTCACCACTTCTGATCATTGTTTAGCTTGTTGGTAGCTTGGTCCAATGCCAGACACAGTGAATCTTTTTTATTGCTTTAAACGCATTTTCTGCTCGAGAGAAACATGATTCCATTAAAAACGTTGTAGCTTAAACATACCCGTTGTACATGTCTGCAAACACTCAGAGCCTTAAAATAGGGTTTTCACCCATGTGTTTTTTGGAGAAAAACCTTCAATTTCAAGGTTTTGTGCGTTTTCAGACACGTACAATATGTATTTTTAGTGGTTCTGATGAAATCCCTCCTTTTAAATGCATTTTCTCACAGAAAATGAGTCTCGCCATGGGAAAATGGCATTTTTGAAAAAGCATATTCTGGTCGAGAGATCGCGTTTTAAACAATAAAAACGACTCCCGGCCTTATTAGTTGACATTTTTTACTTTTGGTAACCTAGTCCATATGCATAAAGCACTAAACCTTTTTATCGCAGTAAACGCATTAACTCGACAAGAAAAGCACAATTTCATCAAAAACAAACAAAACAAGAAAAATTAATCTATTCAACGTGTCTGCAACACATCCTTAAGAGTTACGTGTTTTCAACCAATGTCAGTGTGAAATTTCACCACTTCTGATCATTGTTTAGCTTGTTGGTAGCTTGGTCCAATGCCAGACACAGTGAATCATTTTTATTGCTTTAAACGCATTTTCTGCTCGAGAGAAACATGATTCCATTAAAAACGTTGTAGCTTAAACATACCCGTTGTACATGTCTGCAAACACTCAGAGCCTTAAAATAGGGTTTTCACCAATGTCTTTTTTGGAGAAAAACCTTCAATTTCAAGGTTCTGTGCGTTTTCAGACACGTGCAATATGTAGTTTTAGTGTTTCTGATGAAATCCATCCTTTTAAATGCATTTTCTCACAGAAAATGAGTCTCGCCATGAGAAAATGGCATTTTTGAAAAAGCATATTCTGGTCGAGAGATCGCGTTTTAAACAATAAAAATGACTCCCGGCCTTATTAGTTGACATTTTTTACTTTTGGTAACCTAGTTCATATGCATAAAGCACTAAACCTTTTTATCGCGGTAAACGCATTTTCTCGACAAGAAAAGCACAATTTCATCAAAAACAAACAAAACAAGAAAAATTAATCTATTCAACGTGTCTGCAACACATCCTTAAGAGTTACGTGTTTTCAACCAATGTCAGTGTGAAATTTCACCACTTCTGATCATTGTTTAGCTTGTTGGTAGCTTGGTCCAATGCCAGACACAGTGAATCCTTTTTATTGCTTTAAACACATTTTCTCCTCGAGAGAAACATGATTTCATTGAAAACGTTGTAGTTTAAAAATACCTGCAGTACATGTCTGCAAACCCCCAGAGCCTTAAAATAGGGTTTTCACCTATGTGTTTTTAGGTGAAAAACCTTTTATTTCAAGATTCTGTGCGTTTTCAGACACGTACAATATGTATTTTTAGTGTTTCTGATGAAATCCCTCATTTTTAAATGCATTTTCTCACAGAAAATGAGTCTCGCCATGGGAAAATGGCTTTTTTGAAAAAGCATATTCTGGTCGAGAGATCGCGTTTTAAACAATAAAAACGACTCCCGGCCTTATTAGTTGAAATTTTTTACTTTTGGTAACCTAGTCCATATGCATAAAGCACTAAACCTTTTTATCGCGGTAAACGCATTTTCTCGACAAGAAAAGCACAATTTCATCAAAAACAAACAAAACAAGAAAAAATGAATCTATTCAACAAGTCTGCAACACATTCTTAAAAGTTACGTGTTTTCAACCAATGTCAGTGTGTAATTTCACCAGTTCTGATCATTGTTTAGCTTGTTGGTAGCTTGGTCCAATGCCAGACACAGTGAATCCTTTTTATTGCTTTAAATACATTTTCTCCTCGAGAGAAACATGATTCCATTAAAAACGTTGTAGCTTAAACATACCCGTTGTACATGTCTGCAAACACTCAGAGCCTTAAAATAGGGTTTTCACCCATGTGTTTTTTGGAGAAAAACCTTCAATTTCAAGGTTCTGTGCGTTTTCAGACACGTACAATATGTATTTTTAGTGTTTCTGATGAAATCCCTCATTTTTAAATGCATTTTCTCACAGAAAATGAGTCTCGCCATGGGAAAATGGCTTTTTTGAAAAAGCATATTCTGGTCGAGAGATCGCGTTTTAAACAATAAAAACGACTCCCGGCCTTATTAGTTGACATTTTTTACTTTTGGTAACCTAGTCCATATGCATAAAGCACTAAACCTTTTTATCGCGGTAAACGCATTTTCTCGACAAGAAAAGCACAATTTCATCAAAAACAAACAAAACAAGAAAAAATGAATCTATTCAACAAGTCTGCAACACATTCTTAAAAGTTACGTGTTTTCAACCAATGTCAGTGTGTAATTTCACCAGTTCTGATCATTGTTTAGCTTGTTGGTAGCTTGGTCCAATGCCAGACACAGTGAATCCTTTTTATTGCTTTAAATACATTTTCTCCTCGAGAGAAACATGATTCCATTAAAAACGTTGTAGCTTAAACATACCCGTTGTACATGTCTGCAAACACTCAGAGCCTTAAAATAGGGTTTTCACCCATGTCTTTTTTGGAGAAAAACCTTCAATTTCAAGGTTCTGTGCGTTTTCAGACACGTGCAATATGTAGTTTTAGTGTTTCTGATGAAATCCATCCTTTTAAATGCATTTTCTCACAGAAAATGAGTCTCGCCATGAGAAAATGGCATTTTTGAAAAAGCATATTCTGGTCGAGAGATCGCGTTTTAAACAATAAAAATGACTCCCGGCCTTATTAGTTGACATTTTTTACTTTTGGTAACCTAGTTCATATGCATAAAGCACTAAACCTTTTTATCGCGGTAAACGCATTTTCTCGACAAGAAAAGCACAATTTCATCAAAAACAAACAAAACAAGAAAAAATAATCTATTCAACGTGTCTGCAACACATCCTTAAGAGTTACGTGTTTTCAACCAATGTCAGTGTGAAATTTCACCACTTCTGATCATTGTTTAGCTTGTTGGTAGCTTGGTCCAATGCCAGACACAGTGAATCCTTTTTATTGCTTTAAACACATTTTCTCCTCGAGAGAAACATGATTTCATTGAAAACGTTGTAGTTTAAAAATACTTGCAGTACATGTCTGCAAACCCCCAGAGCCTTAAAATAGGGTTTTCACCTATGTGTTTTTAGGTGAAAAACCTTTTATTTCAAGATTCTGTGCGTTTTCAGACACGTACAATATGTAGTTTTAGTGTTTCTGATGAAATCCCTCCTATTAAATGCATTTTCTCACAGAAAATGAGTCTCGCCATGGGAAAATGGCTTTTTTGAAAAAGCATATTCTGGTCGAGAGATCGCGTTTTAAACAATAAAAACGACTCCCGGCCTTATTAGTTGACATTTTTTACTTTTGGTAACCTAGTCCATATGCATAAAGCACTAAACCTCTTTATCGCGGTAAACACATTTTCTCGACAAGAAAAGCACAATTTCATCAAAAACAAACAAAACAAGAAAAAATGAATCTATTCAACAAGTCTGCAACACATTCTTAAGAGTTACGTGTTTTCAACCAATGTCAGTGTGTAATTTCACCACTTCTGATCATTGTTTAGCTTGTTGGTAGCTTGGTCCAATGCCAGACACAGTGAATCTTTTTTATTGCTTTAAACGCATTTTCTGCTCGAGAGAAACATGATTCCATTAAAAACGTTGTAGCTTAAACATACCCGTTGTACATGTCTGCAAACACTCAGAGCCTTAAAATAGGGTTTTCACCCATGTGTTTTTTGGAGAAAAACCTTCAATTTCAAGGTTTTGTGCGTTTTCAGACACGTACAATATGTATTTTTAGTGGTTCTGATGAAATCCCTCCTTTTAAATGCATTTTCTCACAGAAAATGAGTCTCGCCATGGGAAAATGGCATTTTTGAAAAAGCATATTCTGGTCGAGAGATCGCGTTTTAAACAATAAAAACGACTCCCGGCCTTATTAGTTGACATTTTTTACTTTTGGTAACCTAGTCCATATGCATAAAGCACTAAACCTTTTTATCGCAGTAAACGCATTAACTCGACAAGAAAAGCACAATTTCATCAAAAACAAACAAAACAAGAAAAATTAATCTATTCAACGTGTCTGCAACACATCCTTAAGAGTTACGTGTTTTCAACCAATGTCAGTGTGAAATTTCACCACTTCTGATCATTGTTTAGCTTGTTGGTAGCTTGGTCCAATGCCAGACACAGTGAATCATTTTTATTGCTTTAAACGCATTTTCTGCTCGAGAGAAACATGATTCCATTAAAAACGTTGTAGCTTAAACATACCCGTTGTACATGTCTGCAAACACTCAGAGCCTTAAAATAGGGTTTTCACCAATGTCTTTTTTGGAGAAAAACCTTCAATTTCAAGGTTCTGTGCGTTTTCAGACACGTGCAATATGTAGTTTTAGTGTTTCTGATGAAATCCATCCTTTTAAATGCATTTTCTCACAGAAAATGAGTCTCGCCATGAGAAAATGGCATTTTTGAAAAAGCATATTCTGGTCGAGAGATCGCGTTTTAAACAATAAAAATGACTCCCGGCCTTATTAGTTGACATTTTTTACTTTTGGTAACCTAGTTCATATGCATAAAGCACTAAACCTTTTTATCGCGGTAAACGCATTTTCTCGACAAGAAAAGCACAATTTCATCAAAAACAAACAAAACAAGAAAAATTAATCTATTCAACGTGTCTGCAACACATCCTTAAGAGTTACGTGTTTTCAACCAATGTCAGTGTGAAATTTCACCACTTCTGATCATTGTTTAGCTTGTTGGTAGCTTGGTCCAATGCCAGACACAGTGAATCCTTTTTATTGCTTTAAACACATTTTCTCCTCGAGAGAAACATGATTTCATTGAAAACGTTGTAGTTTAAAAATACCTGCAGTACATGTCTGCAAACCCCCAGAGCCTTAAAATAGGGTTTTCACCTATGTGTTTTTAGGTGAAAAACCTTTTATTTCAAGATTCTGTGCGTTTTCAGACACGTACAATATGTATTTTTAGTGTTTCTGATGAAATCCCTCCTATTAAATGCATTTTCTCACAGAAAATGAGTCTCGCCATGGGAAAATGGCTTTTTTGAAAAAGCATATTCTGGTCGAGAGATCGCGTTTTAAACAATAAAAACGACTCCCGGCCTTATTAGTTGACATTTTTTACTTTTGGTAACCTAGTCCATATGCATAAAGCACTAAACCTTTTTATCGCGGTAAACGCATTTTCTCGACAAGAAAAGCACAATTTCATCAAAAACAAACAAAACAAGAAAAAATGAATCTATTCAACAAGTCTGCAACACATTCTTAAAAGTTACGTGTTTTCAACCAATGTCAGTGTGTAATTTCACCAGTTCTGATCATTGTTTAGCTTGTTGGTAGCTTGGTCCAATGCCAGACACAGTGAATCCTTTTTATTGCTTTAAATACATTTTCTCCTCGAGAGAAACATGATTCCATTAAAAACGTTGTAGCTTAAACATACCCGTTGTACATGTCTGCAAACACTCAGAGCCTTAAAATAGGGTTTTCACCCATGTGTTTTTTGGAGAAAAACCTTCAATTTCAAGGTTCTGTGCGTTTTCAGACACGTACAATATGTATTTTTAGTGTTTCTGATGAAATCCCTCCTATTAAATGCATTTTCTCACAGAAAATGAGTCTCGCCATGGGAAAATGGCATTTTTGAAAAAGCATATTCTGGTCGAGAGATCGCGTTTTAAACAATAAAAACGACTCCCGGCCTTATTAGTTGACATTTTTTACTTTTGGTAACCTAGTCCATATGCATAAAGCACTAAACCTTTTTATCGCGGTAAACGCATTTTCTCGACAAGAAAAGCACAATTTCATCAAAAACAAACAAAACAAGAAAAAATAATCTATTCAACGTGTCTGCAACACATCCTTAAGAGTTACGTGTTTTCAACCAATGTCAGTGTGAAATTTCACCACTTCTGATCATTGTTTAGCTTGTTGGTAGCTTGGTCCAATGCCAGACACAGTGAATCCTTTTTATTGCTTTAAACACATTTTCTCCTCGAGAGAAACATGATTTCATTGAAAACGTTGTAGTTTAAAAATACTTGCAGTACATGTCTGCAAACCCCCAGAGCCTTAAAATAGGGTTTTCACCTATGTGTTTTTAGGTGAAAAACCTTTTATTTCAAGATTCTGTGCATTTTCAGACACGTACAATATGTATTTTTAGTGTTTCTGATGAAATCCCTCCTATTAAATGCATTTTCTCACAGAAAATGAGTCTCGCCATGGGAAAATGGCTTTTTTGAAAAAGCATATTCTGGTCGAGAGATCGCGTTTTAAACAATAAAAACGACTCCCGGCCTTATTAGTTGACATTTTTTACTTTTGGTAACCTAGTCCATATGCATAAAGCACTAAACCTCTTTATCGCGGTAAACACATTTTCTCGACAAGAAAAGCACAATTTCATCAAAAACAAACAAAACAAGAAAAAATGAATCTATTCAACAAGTCTGCAACACATTCTTAAGAGTTACGTGTTTTCAACCAATGTCAGTGTGTAATTTCACCACTTCTGATCATTGTTTAGCTTGTTGGTAGCTTGGTCCAATGCCAGACACAGTGAATCTTTTTTATTGCTTTAAACGCATTTTCTGCTCGAGAGAAACATGATTCCATTAAAAACGTTGTAGCTTAAACATACCCGTTGTACATGTCTGCAAACACTCAGAGCCTTAAAATAGGGTTTTCACCCATGTGTTTTTTGGAGAAAAACCTTCAATTTCAAGGTTTTGTGCGTTTTCAGACACGTACAATATGTATTTTTAGTGGTTCTGATGAAATCCCTCCTTTTAAATGCATTTTCTCACAGAAAATGAGTCTCGCCATGGGAAAATGGCATTTTTGAAAAAGCATATTCTGGTCGAGAGATCGCGTTTTAAACAATAAAAACGACTCCCGGCCTTATTAGTTGACATTTTTTACTTTTGGTAACCTAGTCCATATGCATAAAGCACTAAACCTTTTTATCGCAGTAAACGCATTAACTCGACAAGAAAAGCACAATTTCATCAAAAACAAACAAAACAAGAAAAATTAATCTATTCAACGTGTCTGCAACACATCCTTAAGAGTTACGTGTTTTCAACCAATGTCAGTGTGAAATTTCACCACTTCTGATCATTGTTTAGCTTGTTGGTAGCTTGGTCCAATGCCAGACACAGTGAATCATTTTTATTGCTTTAAACGCATTTTCTGCTCGAGAGAAACATGATTCCATTAAAAACGTTGTAGCTTAAACATACCCGTTGTACATGTCTGCAAACACTCAGAGCCTTAAAATAGGGTTTTCACCAATGTCTTTTTTGGAGAAAAACCTTCAATTTCAAGGTTCTGTGCGTTTTCAGACACGTGCAATATGTAGTTTTAGTGTTTCTGATGAAATCCATCCTTTTAAATGCATTTTCTCACAGAAAATGAGTCTCGCCATGAGAAAATGGCATTTTTGAAAAAGCATATTCTGGTCGAGAGATCGCGTTTTAAACAATAAAAATGACTCCCGGCCTTATTAGTTGACATTTTTTACTTTTGGTAACCTAGTTCATATGCATAAAGCACTAAACCTTTTTATCGCGGTAAACGCATTTTCTCGACAAGAAAAGCACAATTTCATCAAAAACAAACAAAACAAGAAAAATTAATCTATTCAACGTGTCTGCAACACATCCTTAAGAGTTACGTGTTTTCAACCAATGTCAGTGTGAAATTTCACCACTTCTGATCATTGTTTAGCTTGTTGGTAGCTTGGTCCAATGCCAGACACAGTGAATCCTTTTTATTGCTTTAAACACATTTTCTCCTCGAGAGAAACATGATTTCATTGAAAACGTTGTAGTTTAAAAATACCTGCAGTACATGTCTGCAAACCCCCAGAGCCTTAAAATAGGGTTTTCACCTATGTGTTTTTAGGTGAAAAACCTTTTATTTCAAGATTCTGTGCGTTTTCAGACACGTACAATATGTATTTTTAGTGTTTCTGATGAAATCCCTCCTATTAAATGCATTTTCTCACAGAAAATGAGTCTCGCCATGGGAAAATGGCTTTTTTGAAAAAGCATATTCTGGTCGAGAGATCGCGTTTTAAACAATAAAAACGACTCCCGGCCTTATTAGTTGACATTTTTTACTTTTGGTAACCTAGTCCATATGCATAAAGCACTAAACCTTTTTATCGCGGTAAACGCATTTTCTCGACAAGAAAAGCACAATTTCATCAAAAACAAACAAAACAAGAAAAAATGAATCTATTCAACAAGTCTGCAACACATTCTTAAAAGTTACGTGTTTTCAACCAATGTCAGTGTGTAATTTCACCAGTTCTGATCATTGTTTAGCTTGTTGGTAGCTTGGTCCAATGCCAGACACAGTGAATCCTTTTTATTGCTTTAAATACATTTTCTCCTCGAGAGAAACATGATTCCATTAAAAACGTTGTAGCTTAAACATACCCGTTGTACATGTCTGCAAACACTCAGAGCCTTAAAATAGGGTTTTCACCCATGTGTTTTTTGGAGAAAAACCTTCAATTTCAAGGTTCTGTGCGTTTTCAGACACGTACAATATGTATTTTTAGTGTTTCTGATGAAATCCCTCATTTTTAAATGCATTTTCTCACAGAAAATGAGTCTCGCCATGGGAAAATGGCTTTTTTGAAAAAGCATATTCTGGTCGAGAGATCGCGTTTTAAACAATAAAAACGACTCCCGGCCTTATTAGTTGACATTTTTTACTTTTGGTAACCTAGTCCATATGCATAAAGCACTAAACCTTTTTATCGCGGTAAACGCATTTTCTCGACAAGAAAAGCACAATTTCATCAAAAACAAACAAAACAAGAAAAAATGAATCTATTCAACAAGTCTGCAACACATTCTTAAGAGTTACGTGTTTTCAACCAATGTCAGTGTGTAATTTCACCAATTCTGATCATTGTTTACCTTGTTGGTAGCTTGGTCCAATGCCAGACACAGTGAATCCTTTTTATTGCTTTAAACGCATTTTCTGCTCGAGAGAAACATGATTCCATTAAAAACGTTGTAGCTTAAACATACCCGTTGTACATGTCTGCAAACACTCAGAGCCTTAAAATAGGGTTTTCACCCATGTCTTTTTTGGAGAAAAACCTTCAATTTCAAGGTTCTGTGCGTTTTCAGACACGTGCAATATGTAGTTTTAGTGTTTCTGATGAAATCCATCCTTTTAAATGCATTTTCTCACAGAAAATGAGTCTCGCCATGAGAAAATGGCATTTTTGAAAAAGCATATTCTGGTCGAGAGATCGCGTTTTAAACAATAAAAATGACTCCCGGCCTTATTAGTTGACATTTTTTACTTTTGGTAACCTAGTTCATATGCATAAAGCACTAAACCTTTTTATCGCGGTAAACGCATTTTCTCGACAAGAAAAGCACAATTTCATCAAAAACAAACAAAACAAGAAAAAATAATCTATTCAACGTGTCTGCAACACATCCTTAAGAGTTACGTGTTTTCAACCAATGTCAGTGTGAAATTTCACCACTTCTGATCATTGTTTAGCTTGTTGGTAGCTTGGTCCAATGCCAGACACAGTGAATCCTTTTTATTGCTTTAAACACATTTTCTCCTCGAGAGAAACATGATTTCATTGAAAACGTTGTAGTTTAAAAATACTTGCAGTACATGTCTGCAAACCCCCAGAGCCTTAAAATAGGGTTTTCACCTATGTGTTTTTAGGTGAAAAACCTTTTATTTCAAGATTCTGTGCGTTTTCAGACACGTACAATATGTATTTTTAGTGTTTCTGATGAAATCCCTCCTATTAAATGCATTTTCTCACAGAAAATGAGTCTCGCCATGGGAAAATGGCTTTTTTGAAAAAGCATATTCTGGTCGAGAGATCGCGTTTTAAACAATAAAAACGACTCCCGGCCTTATTAGTTGACATTTTTTACTTTTGGTAACCTAGTCCATATGCATAAAGCACTAAACCTCTTTATCGCGGTAAACACATTTTCTCGACAAGAAAAGCACAATTTCATCAAAAACAAACAAAACAAGAAAAAATGAATCTATTCAACAAGTCTGCAACACATTCTTAAGAGTTACGTGTTTTCAACCAATGTCAGTGTGTAATTTCACCACTTCTGATCATTGTTTAGCTTGTTGGTAGCTTGGTCCAATGCCAGACACAGTGAATCTTTTTTATTGCTTTAAACGCATTTTCTGCTCGAGAGAAACATGATTCCATTAAAAACGTTGTAGCTTAAACATACCCGTTGTACATGTCTGCAAACACTCAGAGCCTTAAAATAGGGTTTTCACCCATGTGTTTTTTGGAGAAAAACCTTCAATTTCAAGGTTTTGTGCGTTTTCAGAAACGTACAATATGTATTTTTAGTGGTTCTGATGAAATCCCTCCTTTTAAATGCATTTTCTCACAGAAAATGAGTCTCGCCATGGGAAAATGGCATTTTTGAAAAAGCATATTCTGGTCGAGAGATCGCGTTTTAAACAATAAAAACGACTCCCGGCCTTATTAGTTGACATTTTTTACTTTTGGTAACCTAGTCCATATGCATAAAGCACTAAACCTTTTTATCGCAGTAAACGCATTTTCTCGACAAGAAAAGCACAATTTCATCAAAAACAAACAAAACAAGAAAAATTAATCTATTCAACGTGTCTGCAACACATCCTTAAGAGTTACGTGTTTTCAACCAATGTCAGTGTGAAATTTCACCACTTCTGATCATTGTTTAGCTTGTTGGTAGCTTGGTCCAATGCCAGACACAGTGAATCCTTTTTATTGCTTTAAACGCATTTTCTGCTCGAGAGAAACATGATTCCATTAAAAACGTTGTAGCTTAAACATACCCGTTGTACATGTCTGCAAACACTCAGAGCCTTAAAATAGGGTTTTCACCAATGTCTTTTTTGGAGAAAAACCTTCAATTTCAAGGTTCTGTGCGTTTTCAGACACGTGCAATATGTAGTTTTAGTGTTTCTGATGAAATCCATCCTTTTAAATGCATTTTCTCACAGAAAATGAGTCTCGCCATGAGAAAATGGCATTTTTGAAAAAGCATATTCTGGTCGAGAGATCGCGTTTTAAACAATAAAAATGACTCCCGGCCTTATTAGTTGACATTTTTTACTTTTGGTAACCTAGTTCATATGCATAAAGCACTAAACCTTTTTATCGCGGTAAACGCATTTTCTCGACAAGAAAAGCACAATTTCATCAAAAACAAACAAAACAAGAAAAATTAATCTATTCAACGTGTCTGCAACACATCCTTAAGAGTTACGTGTTTTCAACCAATGTCAGTGTGAAATTTCACCACTTCTGATCATTGTTTAGCTTGTTGGTAGCTTGGTCCAATGCCAGACACAGTGAATCATTTTTATTGCTTTAAACACATTTTCTCCTCGAGAGAAACATGATTTCATTGAAAACGTTGTAGTTTAAAAATACCTGCAGTACATGTCTGCAAACCCCCAGAGCCTTAAAATAGGGTTTTCACCTATGTGTTTTTAGGTGAAAAACCTTTTATTTCAAGATTCTGTGCGTTTTCAGACACGTACAATATGTATTTTTAGTGTTTCTGATGAAATCCCTCCTATTAAATGCATTTTCTCACAGAAAATGAGTCTCGCCATGGGAAAATGGCTTTTTTGAAAAAGCATATTCTGGTCGAGAGATCGCGTTTTAAACAATAAAAACGACTCCCGGCCTTATTAGTTGACATTTTTTACTTTTGGTAACCTAGTCCATATGCATAAAGCACTAAACCTCTTTATCGCGGTAAACACATTTTCTCGACAAGAAAAGCACAATTTCATCAAAAACAAACAAAACAAGAAAAAATGAATCTATTCAACAAGTCTGCAACACATTCTTAAGAGTTACGTGTTTTCAACCAATGTCAGTGTGTAATTTCACCACTTCTGATCATTGTTTAGCTTGTTGGTAGCTTGGTCCAATGCCAGACACAGTGAATCTTTTTTATTGCTTTAAACGCATTTTCTGCTCGAGAGAAACATGATTCCATTAAAAACGTTGTAGCTTAAACATACCCGTTGTACATGTCTGCAAACACTCAGAGCCTTAAAATAGGGTTTTCACCCATGTGTTTTTTGGAGAAAAACCTTCAATTTCAAGGTTTTGTGCGTTTTCAGAAACGTACAATATGTATTTTTAGTGGTTCTGATGAAATCCCTCCTTTTAAATGCATTTTCTCACAGAAAATGAGTCTCGCCATGGGAAAATGGCATTTTTGAAAAAGCATATTCTGGTCGAGAGATCGCGTTTTAAACAATAAAAACGACTCCCGGCCTTATTAGTTGACATTTTTTACTTTTGGTAACCTAGTCCATATGCATAAAGCACTAAACCTTTTTATCGCAGTAAACGCATTTTCTCGACAAGAAAAGCACAATTTCATCAAAAACAAACAAAACAAGAAAAATTAATCTATTCAACGTGTCTGCAACACATCCTTAAGAGTTACGTGTTTTCAACCAATGTCAGTGTGAAATTTCACCACTTCTGATCATTGTTTAGCTTGTTGGTAGCTTGGTCCAATGCCAGACACAGTGAATCCTTTTTATTGCTTTAAACGCATTTTCTGCTCGAGAGAAACATGATTCCATTAAAAACGTTGTAGCTTAAACATACCCGTTGTACATGTCTGCAAACACTCAGAGCCTTAAAATAGGGTTTTCACCAATGTCTTTTTTGGAGAAAAACCTTCAATTTCAAGGTTCTGTGCGTTTTCAGACACGTGCAATATGTAGTTTTAGTGTTTCTGATGAAATCCATCCTTTTAAATGCATTTTCTCACAGAAAATGAGTCTCGCCATGAGAAAATGGCATTTTTGAAAAAGCATATTCTGGTCGAGAGATCGCGTTTTAAACAATAAAAATGACTCCCGGCCTTATTAGTTGACATTTTTTACTTTTGGTAACCTAGTTCATATGCATAAAGCACTAAACCTTTTTATCGCGGTAAACGCATTTTCTCGACAAGAAAAGCACAATTTCATCAAAAACAAACAAAACAAGAAAAATTAATCTATTCAACGTGTCTGCAACACATCCTTAAGAGTTACGTGTTTTCAACCAATGTCAGTGTGAAATTTCACCACTTCTGATCATTGTTTAGCTTGTTGGTAGCTTGGTCCAATGCCAGACACAGTGAATCATTTTTATTGCTTTAAACACATTTTCTCCTCGAGAGAAACATGATTTCATTGAAAACGTTGTAGTTTAAAAATACCTGCAGTACATGTCTGCAAACCCCCAGAGCCTTAAAATAGGGTTTTCACCTATGTGTTTTTAGGTGAAAAACCTTTTATTTCAAGATTCTGTGCGTTTTCAGACACGTACAATATGTATTTTTAGTGTTTCTGATGAAATCCCTCCTATTAAATGCATTTTCTCACAGAAAATGAGTCTCGCCATGGGAAAATGGCTTTTTTGAAAAAGCATATTCTGGTCGAGAGATCGCGTTTTAAACAATAAAAACGACTCCCGGCCTTATTAGTTGACATTTTTTACTTTTGGTAACCTAGTCCATATGCATAAAGCACTAAACCTTTTTATCGCGGTAAACGCATTTTCTCGACAAGAAAAGCACAATTTCATCAAAAACAAACAAAACAAGAAAAAATGAATCTATTCAACAAGTCTGCAACACATTCTTAAAAGTTACGTGTTTTCAACCAATGTCAGTGTGTAATTTCACCAGTTCTGATCATTGTTTAGCTTGTTGGTAGCTTGGTCCAATGCCAGACACAGTGAATCCTTTTTATTGCTTTAAATACATTTTCTCCTCGAGAGAAACATGATTCCATTAAAAACGTTGTAGCTTAAACATACCCGTTGTACATGTCTGCAAACACTCAGAGCCTTAAAATAGGGTTTTCACCCATGTGTTTTTTGGAGAAAAACCTTCAATTTCAAGGTTCTGTGCGTTTTCAGACACGTACAATATGTATTTTTAGTGTTTCTGATGAAATCCCTCATTTTTAAATGCATTTTCTCACAGAAAATGAGTCTCGCCATGGGAAAATGGCTTTTTTGAAAAAGCATATTCTGGTCGAGAGATCGCGTTTTAAACAATAAAAACGACTCCCGACCTTATTAGTTGACATTTTTTACTTTTGGTAACCTAGTCCATATGCATAAAGCACTAAACCTTTTTATCGCGGTAAACGCATTTTCTCGACAAGAAAAGCACAATTTCATCAAAAACAAACAAAACAAGAAAAAATGAATCTATTCAACAAGTCTGCAACACATTCTTAAGAGTTACGTGTTTTCAACCAATGTCAGTGTGTAATTTCACCAATTCTGATCATTGTTTACCTTGTTGGTAGCTTGGTCCAATGCCAGACACAGTGAATCCTTTTTATTGCTTTAAACGCATTTTCTGCTCGAGAGAAACATGATTCCATTAAAAACGTTGTAGCTTAAACATACCCGTTGTACATGTCTGCAAACACTCAGAGCCTTAAAATAGGGTTTTCACCCATGTCTTTTTTGGAGAAAAACCTTCAATTTCAAGGTTCTGTGCGTTTTCAGACACGTGCAATATGTAGTTTTAGTGTTTCTGATGAAATCCATCCTTTTAAATGCATTTTCTCACAGAAAATGAGTCTCGCCATGAGAAAATGGCATTTTTGAAAAAGCATATTCTGGTCGAGAGATCGCGTTTTAAACAATAAAAATGACTCCCGGCCTTATTAGTTGACATTTTTTACTTTTGGTAACCTAGTTCATATGCATAAAGCACTAAACCTTTTTATCGCGGTAAACGCATTTTCTCGACAAGAAAAGCACAATTTCATCAAAAACAAACAAAACAAGAAAAAATAATCTATTCAACGTGTCTGCAACACATCCTTAAGAGTTACGTGTTTTCAACCAATGTCAGTGTGAAATTTCACCACTTCTGATCATTGTTTAGCTTGTTGGTAGCTTGGTCCAATGCCAGACACAGTGAAACCTTTTTATTGCTTTAAACACATTTTCTCCTCGAGAGAAACATGATTTCATTGAAAACGTTGTAGTTTACAAATACTTGCAGTACATGTCTGCAAACCCCCAGAGCCTTAAAATAGGGTTTTCACCTATGTGTTTTTAGGTGAAAAACCTTTTATTTCAAGATTCTGTGCGTTTTCAGACACGTACAATATGTATTTTTAGTGTTTCTGATGAAATCCCTCCTATTAAATGCATTTTCTCACAGAAAATGAGTCTCGCCATGGGAAAATGGCTTTTTTGAAAAAGCATATTCTGGTCGAGAGATCGCGTTTTAAACAATAAAAACGACTCCCGGCCTTATTAGTTGACATTTTTTACTTTTGGTAACCTAGTCCATATGCATAAAGCACTAAACCTCTTTATCGCGGTAAACACATTTTCTCGACAAGAAAAGCACAATTTCATCAAAAACAAACAAAACAAGAAAAAATGAATCTATTCAACAAGTCTGCAACACATTCTTAAGAGTTACGTGTTTTCAACCAATGTCAGTGTGTAATTTCACCACTTCTGATCATTGTTTAGCTTGTTGGTAGCTTGGTCCAATGCCAGACACAGTGAATCTTTTTTATTGCTTTAAACGCATTTTCTGCTCGAGAGAAACATGATTCCATTAAAAACGTTGTAGCTTAAACATACCCGTTGTACATGTCTGCAAACACTCAGAGCCTTAAAATAGGGTTTTCACCCATGTGTTTTTTGGAGAAAAACCTTCAATTTCAAGGTTTTGTGCGTTTTCAGAAACGTACAATATGTATTTTTAGTGGTTCTGATGAAATCCCTCCTTTTAAATGCATTTTCTCACAGAAAATGAGTCTCGCCATGGGAAAATGGCATTTTTGAAAAAGCATTTCTGGTCGAGAGATCGCGTTTTAAACAATAAAAACGACTCCCGGCCTTATTAGTTGACATTTTTTACTTTTGGTAACCTAGTCCATATGCATAAAGCACTAAACCTTTTTATCGCAGTAAACGCATTTTCTCGACAAGAAAAGCACAATTTCATCAAAAACAAACAAAACAAGAAAAATTAATCTATTCAACGTGTCTGCAACACATCCTTAAGAGTTACGTGTTTTCAACCAATGTCAGTGTGAAATTTCACCACTTCTGATCATTGTTTAGCTTGTTGGTAGCTTGGTCCAATGCCAGACACAGTGAATCCTTTTTATTGCTTTAAACGCATTTTCTGCTCGAGAGAAACATGATTCCATTAAAAACGTTGTAGCTTAAACATACCCGTTGTACATGTCTGCAAACACTCAGAGCCTTAAAATAGGGTTTTCACCAATGTCTTTTTTGGAGAAAAACCTTCAATTTCACGGTTCTGTGCGTTTTCAGACACGTGCAATATGTAGTTTTAGTGTTTCTGATGAAATCCATCCTTTTAAATGCATTTTCTCACAGAAAATGAGTCTCGCCATGAGAAAATGGCATTTTTGAAAAAGCATATTCTGGTCGAGAGATCGCGTTTTAAACAATAAAAATGACTCCCGGCCTTATTAGTTGACATTTTTTACTTTTGGTAACCTAGTTCATATGCATAAAGCACTAAACCTTTTTATCGCGGTAAACGCATTTTCTCGACAAGAAAAGCACAATTTCATCAAAAACAAACAAAACAAGAAAAATTAATCTATTCAACGTGTCTGCAACACATCCTTAAGAGTTACGTGTTTTCAACCAATGTCAGTGTGAAATTTCACCACTTCTGATCATTGTTTAGCTTGTTGGTAGCTTGGTCCAATGCCAGACACAGTGAATCATTTTTATTGCTTTAAACACATTTTCTCCTCGAGAGAAACATGATTTCATTGAAAACGTTGTAGTTTAAAAATACCTGCAGTACATGTCTGCAAACCCCCAGAGCCTTAAAATAGGGTTTTCACCTATGTGTTTTTAGGTGAAAAACCTTTTATTTCAAGATTCTGTGCGTTTTCAGACACGTACAATATGTATTTTTAGTGTTTCTGATGAAATCCCTCCTATTAAATGCATTTTCTCACAGAAAATGAGTCTCGCCATGGGAAAATGGCTTTTTTGAAAAAGCATATTCTGGTCGAGAGATCGCGTTTTAAACAATAAAAACGACTCCCGGCCTTATTAGTTGACATTTTTTACTTTTGGTAACCTAGTCCATATGCATAAAGCACTAAACCTCTTTATCGCGGTAAACACATTTTCTCGACAAGAAAAGCACAATTTCATCAAAAACAAACAAAACAAGAAAAAATGAATCTATTCAACAAGTCTGCAACACATTCTTAAGAGTTACGTGTTTTCAACCAATGTCAGTGTGTAATTTCACCACTTCTGATCATTGTTTAGCTTGTTGGTAGCTTGGTCCAATGCCAGACACAGTGAATCTTTTTTATTGCTTTAAACGCATTTTCTGCTCGAGAGAAACATGATTCCATTAAAAACGTTGTAGCTTAAACATACCCGTTGTACATGTCTGCAAACACTCAGAGCCTTAAAATAGGGTTTTCACCCATGTGTTTTTTGGAGAAAAACCTTCAATTTCAAGGTTCTGTGCGTTTTCAGACACGTACAATATGTATTTTTAGTGGTTCTGATGAAATCCCTCCTTTTAAATGCATTTTCTCACAGAAAATGAGTCTCGCCATGGGAAAATGGCATTTTTGAAAAAGCATATTCTGGTCGAGAGATCGCGTTTTAAACAATAAAAACGACTCCCGGCCTTATTAGTTGACATTTTTTACTTTTGGTAACCTAGTCCATATGCATAAAGCACTAAACCTTTTTATCGCAGTAAACGCATTTTCTCGACAAGAAAAGCACAATTTCATCAAAAACAAACAAAACAAGAAAAATTAATCTATTCAACGTGTCTGCAACACATCCTTAAGAGTTACGTGTTTTCAACCAATGTCAGTGTGAAATTTCACCACTTCTGATCATTGTTTAGCTTGTTGGTAGCTTGGTCCAATGCCAGACACAGTGAATCCTTTTTATTGCTTTAAACGCATTTTCTGCTCGAGAGAAACATGATTCCATTAAAAACGTTGTAGCTTAAACATACCCGTTGTACATGTCTGCAAACACTCAGAGCCTTAAAATAGGGTTTTCACCCATGTGTTTTTTGGAGAAAAACCTTCAATTTCAAGGTTGTGTTCGTTTTCAGACACGTACAATATGTATTTTTAGTGTTTCTGATGAAATCCCTCATTTTTAAATGCATTTTCTCACAGAAAATGAGTCTCGCCATGAGAAAATGGCATTTTTGAAAAAGCATATTCTGGTCGAGAGATCGCGTTTTAAACAATAAAAACGACTCCCGGCCTTATTAGTTGACATTTTTTACTTTTGGTAACCTAGTTCATATGCATAAAGCACTAAACCTTTTTATCGCGGTAAACGCATTTTCTCGACAAGAAAAGCACAATTTCATCAAAAACAAACAAAACAAGAAAAAATAATCTATTCAACGTGTCTGCAACACATCCTTAAGAGTTACGTGTTTTCAACCAATGTCAGTGTGAAATTTCACCACTTCTGATCATTGTTTAGCTTGTTGGTAGCTTGGTCCAATGCCAGACACAGTGAATCCTTTTTATTGCTTTAAACGCATTTTCTGCTCGAGAGAAACATGATTCCATTAAAAACGTTGTAGCTTAAACATACCCGTTGTACATGTCTGCAAACACTCAGAGCCTTAAAATAGGGTTTTCACCCATGTATTTTTTGGAGAAAAACCTTCAATTTCAAGGTTCTGTGCGTTTTCAGATACGTACAATATGTATTTTTAGTGTTTCTGATGAAATCCCTCATTTTTAAATGCATTTTCTCACAGAAAATGAGTCTCGCCATGAGAAAATGGCATTTTTGAAAAAGCATATTCTGGTCGAGAGATCGCGTTTTAAACAATAAAAACGACTCCCGGCCTTATTAGTTGACATTTTTTACTTTTGGTAACCTAGTTCATATGCATAAAGCACTAAACCTTTTTATCGCGGTAAACGCATTTTCTCGACAAGAAAAGCACAATTTCATCAAAAACAAACAAAACAAGAAAAATTAATCTATTCAACGTGTCTGCAACACATCCTTAAGAGTTACGTGTTTTCAACCAATGTCAGTGTGAAATTTCACCACTTCTGATCATTGTTTAGCTTGTTGGTAGCTTGGTCCAATGCCAGACACAGTGAATCCTTTTTATTGCTTTAAACGCATTTTCTGCTCGAGAGAAACATGATTCCATTAAAAACGTTGTAGCTTAAACATACCCGTTGTACATGTCTGCAAACACTCAGAGCCTTAAAATAGGGTTTTCACCCATGTATTTTTTGGAGAAAAACCTTCAATTTCAAGGTTCTGTGCGTTTTCAGATACGTACAATATGTATTTTTAGTGTTTCTGATGAAATCCCTCCTTTTAAATGCATTTTCTCACAGAAAATGAGTCTCGCCATGGGAAAATGGCATTTTTGAAAAAGCATATTCTGGTCGAGAGATCGCGTTTTAAACAATAAAAACGACTCCCGGCCTTATTAGTTGACATTTTTTACTTTTGGTAACCTAGTCCATATGCATAAAGCACTAAACCTTTTTATCGCGGTAAACGCATTTTCTCGACAAGAAAAGCACAATTTCATCAAAAACAAACAAAACAAGAAAAATGAATCTATTCAACAAGTTTGCAACACATTCTTAAAAGTTACGTGTTTTCAACCAATGTCAGTGTGTAATTTCACCAGTTCTGATCATTGTTTAGCTTGTTGGTAGCTTGGTCCAATGCCAGACACAGTGAATCCTTTTTATTGCTTTAAATACATTTTCTCCTCGAGAGAAACATGATTCCATTAAAAACGTTGTAGCTTAAACATACCCGTTGTACATGTCTGCAAACACTCAGAGCCTAAAAATAGGGTTTTCACCCATGTGTTTTTTGGAGAAAAACCTTCAATTTCAAGGTTGTGTTCGTTTTCAGACACGTACAATATGTATTTTTAGTGTTTCTGATGAAATCCCTCATTTTTAAATGCATTTTCTCACAGAAAATGAGTCTCGCCATGGGAAAATGGCTTTTTTGAAAAAGCATATTCTGGTCGAGAGATCGCGTTTTAAACAATAAAAACGACTCCCGGCCTTATTAGTTGACATTTTTTACTTTTGGTAACCTAGTCCATATGCATAAAGCACTAAACCTTTTTATCGCGGTAAACGCCTTTTCTCGACAAGAAAAGCACAATTTCATCAAAAACAAACAAAACAAGAAAAAATGAATCTATTCAACAAGTCTGCAACACATTCTTAAGAGTTACGTGTTTTCAACCAATGTCAGTGTGTAATTTCACCAATTCTGATCATTGTTTACCTTGTTGGTAGCTTGGTCCAATGCCAGACACAGTGAATCCTTTTTATTGCTTTAAACGCATTTTCTGCTCGAGAGAAACATGATTCCATTAAAAACGTTGTAGCTTAAACATACCCGTTGTACATGTCTGCAAACACTCAGAGCCTTAAAATAGGGTTTTCACCCATGTGTTTTTGGAGAAAAACCTTCAATTTCAAGGTTCTGTGCGTTTTCAGACACGTGCAATATTTAGTTTTAGTGTTTCTGAAGAAATCCATCCTTTTAAATGCATTTTCTCACAGAAAATGAGTCTCGCCATGAGAAAATGGCATTTTTGAAAAAGCATATTCTGGTCGAGAGATCGCGTTTTAAACAATAAAAACGACTCCCGGCCTTATTAGTTGACATTTTTTACTTTTGGTAACCTAGTTCATATGCATAAAGCACTAAACCTTTTTATCGCGGTAAACGCATTTTCTTGACAAGAAAAGCACAATTTCATCAAAAACAAACAAAACAAGAAAAAATAATCTATTCAACGTGTCTGCAACACATCCTTAAGAGTTACGTGTTTTCAACCAATGTCAGTGTGAAATTTCACCACTTCTGATCATTGTTTAGCTTGTTGGTAGCTTGGTCCAATGCCAGACACAGTGAATCCTTTTTATTGCTTTAAACACATTTTCTCCTCGAGAGAAACATGATTTCATTGAAAACGTTGTAGTTTAAAAATACCTGCAGTACATGTCTGCAAACCCCCAGAGCCTTAAAATAGGGTTTTCACCAATGTGTTTTTAGGTGAAAAACCTTTTATTTCAAGGTTCTGTGCGTTTTCAGACACGTACAATATGTATTTTTAGTGTTTCTGATGAAATCCCTCCTATTAAATGCATTTTCTCACAGAAAATGAGTCTCGCCATGGGAAAATGGCATTTTTGAAAAAGCATATTCTGGTCGAGAGATCGCGTTTTAAACAATAAAAACGACTCCCGGCCTTATTAGTTGACATTTTTTACTTTTGGTAACCTAGTCCATATGCATAAAGCACTAAACCTTTTTATCGCAGTAAACGCATTTTCTCGACAAGAAAAGCACAATTTCATCAAAAACAAACAAAACAAGAAAAATTAATCTATTCAACGTGTCTGCAACACATCCTTAAGAGTTACGTGTTTTCAACCAATGTCAGTGTGAAATTTCACCACTTCTGATCATTGTTTAGCTTGTTGGTAGCTTGGTCCAATGCCAGACACAGTGAATCTTTTTTATTGCTTTAAACGCATTTTCTGCTCGAGAGAAACATGATTCCATTAAAAACGTTGTAGCTTAAACATACCCGTTGTACATGTCTGCAAACACTCAGAGCCTTAAAATAGGGTTTTCACCCATGTGTTTTTTGGAGAAAAACCTTCAATTTCAAGGTTTTGTGCGTTTTCAGACACGTACAATATGTATTTTTAGTGTTTCTGATGAAATCCCTCCTATTAAATGCATTTTCTCACAGAAAATGAGTCTCGCCATGGGAAAATGGCTTTTTTGAAAAAGCATATTCTGGTCGAGAGATCGCGTTTTAAACAATAAAAACGACTCCCGGCCTTATTAGTTGACATTTTTTACTTTTGGTAACCTAGTCCATATGCATAAAGCACTAAACCTCTTTATCGCGGTAAACACATTTTCTCGACAAGAAAAGCACAATTTCATCAAAAACAAACAAAACAAGAAAAAATGAATCTATTCAACAAGTCTGCAACACATTCTTAAGAGTTACGTGTTTTCAACCAATGTCAGTGTGTAATTTCACCACTTCTGATCATTGTTTAGCTTGTTGGTAGCTTGGTCCAATGCCAGACACAGTGAATCTTTTTTATTGCTTTAAACGCATTTTCTGCTCGAGAGAAACATGATTCCATTAAAAACGTTGTAGCTTAAACATACCCGTTGTACATGTCTGCAAACACTCAGAGCCTTAAAATAGGGTTTTCACCCATGTGTTTTTTGGAGAAAAACCTTCAATTTCAAGGTTCTGTGCGTTTTCAGACACGTACAATATGTATTTTTAGTGGTTCTGATGAAATCCCTCCTTTTAAATGCATTTTCTCACAGAAAATGAGTCTCGCCATGGGAAAATGGCATTTTTGAAAAAGCATATTCTGGTCGAGAGATCGCGTTTTAAACAATAAAAATGACTCCCGGCCTTATTAGTTGACATTTTTTACTTTTGGTAACCTAGTCCATATGCATAAAGCACTAAACCTTTTTATCGCAGTAAACGCATTTTCTCGACAAGAAAAGCACAATTTCATCAAAAACAAACAAAACAAGAAAAATTAATCTATTCAACGTGTCTGCAACACATCCTTAAGAGTTACGTGTTTTCAACCAATGTCAGTGTGAAATTTCACCACTTCTGATCATTGTTTAGCTTGTTGGTAGCTTGGTCCAATGCCAGACACAGTGAATCCTTTTTATTGCTTTAAACGCATTTTCTGCTCGAGAGAAACATGATTCCATTAAAAACGTTGTAGCTTAAACATACCCGTTGTACATGTCTGCAAACACTCAGAGCCTTAAAATAGGGTTTTCACCCATGTGTTTTTTGGAGAAAAACCTTCAATTTCAAGGTTGTGTTCGTTTTCAGACACGTACAATATGTATTTTTAGTGTTTCTGATGAAATCCCTCATTTTTAAATGCATTTTCTCACAGAAAATGAGTCTCGCCATGAGAAAATGGCATTTTTGAAAAAGCATATTCTGGTCGAGAGATCGCGTTTTAAACAATAAAAACGACTCCCGGCCTTATTAGTTGACATTTTTTACTTTTGGTAACCTAGTTCATATGCATAAAGCACTAAACCTTTTTATCGCGGTAAACGCATTTTCTCGACAAGAAAAGCACAATTTCATCAAAAACAAACAAAACAAGAAAAAATAATCTATTCAACGTGTCTGCAACACATCCTTAAGAGTTACGTGTTTTCAACCAATGTCAGTGTGAAATTTCACCACTTCTGATCATTGTTTAGCTTGTTGGTAGCTTGGTCCAATGCCAGACACAGTGAATCCTTTTTATTGCTTTAAACGCATTTTCTGCTCGAGAGAAACATGATTCCATTAAAAACGTTGTAGCTTAAACATACCCGTTGTACATGTCTGCAAACACTCAGAGCCTTAAAATAGGGTTTTCACCCATGTATTTTTTGGAGAAAAACCTTCAATTTCAAGGTTCTGTGCGTTTTCAGATACGTACAATATGTATTTTTAGTGTTTCTGATGAAATCCCTCATTTTTAAATGCATTTTCTCACAGAAAATGAGTCTCGCCATGAGAAAATGGCATTTTTGAAAAAGCATATTCTGGTCGAGAGATCGCGTTTTAAACAATAAAAACGACTCCCGGCCTTATTAGTTGACATTTTTTACTTTTGGTAACCTAGTTCATATGCATAAAGCACTAAACCTTTTTATCGCGGTAAACGCATTTTCTCGACAAGAAAAGCACAATTTCATCAAAAACAAACAAAACAAGAAAAATTAATCTATTCAACGTGTCTGCAACACATCCTTAAGAGTTACGTGTTTTCAACCAATGTCAGTGTGAAATTTCACCACTTCTGATCATTGTTTAGCTTGTTGGTAGCTTGGTCCAATGCCAGACACAGTGAATCCTTTTTATTGCTTTAAACGCATTTTCTGCTCGAGAGAAACATGATTCCATTAAAAACGTTGTAGCTTAAACATACCCGTTGTACATGTCTGCAAACACTCAGAGCCTTAAAATAGGGTTTTCACCCATGTATTTTTTGGAGAAAAACCTTCAATTTCAAGGTTCTGTGCGTTTTCAGATACGTACAATATGTATTTTTAGTGTTTCTGATGAAATCCCTCCTTTTAAATGCATTTTCTCACAGAAAAT
Source organism: Lampris incognitus (assembly GCF_029633865.1). Classification (NCBI taxonomy): domain Eukaryota; kingdom Metazoa; phylum Chordata; class Actinopteri; order Lampriformes; family Lampridae; genus Lampris; species Lampris incognitus. The sequence continues at coordinate 50,538,602 of NC_079213.1, read as the reverse complement.
GAGTCTCGCCATGGGAAAATGGCATTTTTGAAAAAGCATATTCTGGTCGAGAGATCGCGTTTTAAACAATAAAAACGACTCCCGGCCTTATTAGTTGACATTTTTTACTTTTGGTAACCTAGTCCATATGCATAAAGCACTAAACCTTTTTATCGCGGTAAACGCATTTTCTCGACAAGAAAAGCACAATTTCATCAAAAACAAACAAAACAAGAAAAATGAATCTATTCAACAAGTTTGCAACACATTCTTAAAAGTTACGTGTTTTCAACCAATGTCAGTGTGTAATTTCACCAGTTCTGATCATTGTTTAGCTTGTTGGTAGCTTGGTCCAATGCCAGACACAGTGAATCCTTTTTATTGCTTTAAATACATTTTCTCCTCGAGAGAAACATGATTCCATTAAAAACGTTGTAGCTTAAACATACCCGTTGTACATGTCTGCAAACACTCAGAGCCTAAAAATAGGGTTTTCACCCATGTGTTTTTTGGAGAAAAACCTTCAATTTCAAGGTTGTGTTCGTTTTCAGACACGTACAATATGTATTTTTAGTGTTTCTGATGAAATCCCTCATTTTTAAATGCATTTTCTCACAGAAAATGAGTCTCGCCATGGGAAAATGGCATTTTTGAAAAAGCATATTCTGGTCGAGAGATCGCGTTTTAAACAATAAAAACGACTCCCGGCCTTATTAGTTGACATTTTTTACTTTTGGTAACCTAGTCCATATGCATAAAGCACTAAACCTTTTTATCGCGGTAAACGCCTTTTCTCGACAAGAAAAGCACAATTTCATCAAAAACAAACAAAACAAGAAAAAATGAATCTATTCAACAAGTCTGCAACACATTCTTAAGAGTTACGTGTTTTCAACCAATGTCAGTGTGTAATTTCACCAATTCTGATCATTGTTTACCTTGTTGGTAGCTTGGTCCAATGCCAGACACAGTGAATCCTTTTTATTGCTTTAAACGCATTTTCTGCTCGAGAGAAACATGATTCCATTAAAAACGTTGTAGCTTAAACATACCCGTTGTACATGTCTGCAAACACTCAGAGCCTTAAAATAGGGTTTTCACCCATGTGTTTTTGGAGAAAAACCTTCAATTTCAAGGTTCTGTGCGTTTTCAGACACGTGCAATATTTAGTTTTAGTGTTTCTGAAGAAATCCATCCTTTTAAATGCATTTTCTCACAGAAAATGAGTCTCGCCATGAGAAAATGGCATTTTTGAAAAAGCATATTCTGGTCGAGAGATCGCGTTTTAAACAATAAAAACGACTCCCGGCCTTATTAGTTGACATTTTTTACTTTTGGTAACCTAGTTCATATGCATAAAGCACTAAACCTTTTTATCGCGGTAAACGCATTTTCTTGACAAGAAAAGCACAATTTCATCAAAAACAAACAAAACAAGAAAAAATAATCTATTCAACGTGTCTGCAACACATCCTTAAGAGTTACGTGTTTTCAACCAATGTCAGTGTGAAATTTCACCACTTCTGATCATTGTTTAGCTTGTTGGTAGCTTGGTCCAATGCCAGACACAGTGAATCCTTTTTATTGCTTTAAACACATTTTCTCCTCGAGAGAAACATGATTTCATTGAAAACGTTGTAGTTTAAAAATACCTGCAGTACATGTCTGCAAACCCCCAGAGCCTTAAAATAGGGTTTTCACCAATGTGTTTTTAGGTGAAAAACCTTTTATTTCAAGGTTCTGTGCGTTTTCAGACACGTACAATATGTATTTTTAGTGTTTCTGATGAAATCCCTCCTATTAAATGCATTTTCTCACAGAAAATGAGTCTCGCCATGGGAAAATGGCTTTTTTGAAAAAGCATATTCTGGTCGAGAGATCGCGTTTTAAACAATAAAAACGACTCCCGGCCTTATTAGTTGACATTTTTTACTTTTGGTAACCTAGTCCATATGCATAAAGCACTAAACCTTTTTATCGCAGTAAACGCATTTTCTCGACAAGAAAAGCACAATTTCATCAAAAACAAACAAAACAAGAAAAATTAATCTATTCAACGTGTCTGCAACACATCCTTAAGAGTTACGTGTTTTCAACCAATGTCAGTGTGAAATTTCACCACTTCTGATCATTGTTTAGCTTGTTGGTAGCTTGGTCCAATGCCAGACACAGTGAATCTTTTTTATTGCTTTAAACGCATTTTCTGCTCGAGAGAAACATGATTCCATTAAAAACGTTGTAGCTTAAACATACCCGTTGTACATGTCTGCAAACACTCAGAGCCTTAAAATAGGGTTTTCACCCATGTGTTTTTTGGAGAAAAACCTTCAATTTCAAGGTTTTGTGCGTTTTCAGAAACGTACAATATGTATTTTTAGTGGTTCTGATGAAATCCCTCCTTTTAAATGCATTTTCTCACAGAAAATGAGTCTCGCCATGGGAAAATGGCATTTTTGAAAAAGCATTTCTGGTCGAGAGATCGCGTTTTAAACAATAAAAACGACTCCCGGCCTTATTAGTTGACATTTTTTACTTTTGGTAACCTAGTCCATATGCATAAAGCACTAAACCTTTTTATCGCAGTAAACGCATTTTCTCGACAAGAAAAGCACAATTTCATCAAAAACAAACAAAACAAGAAAAATTAATCTATTCAACGTGTCTGCAACACATCCTTAAGAGTTACGTGTTTTCAACCAATGTCAGTGTGAAATTTCACCACTTCTGATCATTGTTTAGCTTGTTGGTAGCTTGGTCCAATGCCAGACACAGTGAATCCTTTTTATTGCTTTAAACGCATTTTCTGCTCGAGAGAAACATGATTCCATTAAAAACGTTGTAGCTTAAACATACCCGTTGTACATGTCTGCAAACACTCAGAGCCTTAAAATAGGGTTTTCACCAATGTCTTTTTTGGAGAAAAACCTTCAATTTCAAGGTTCTGTGCGTTTTCAGACACGTGCAATATGTAGTTTTAGTGTTTCTGATGAAATCCATCCTTTTAAATGCATTTTCTCACAGAAAATGAGTCTCGCCATGAGAAAATGGCATTTTTGAAAAAGCATATTCTGGTCGAGAGATCGCGTTTTAAACAATAAAAATGACTCCCGGCCTTATTAGTTGACATTTTTTACTTTTGGTAACCTAGTTCATATGCATAAAGCACTAAACCTTTTTATCGCGGTAAACGCATTTTCTCGACAAGAAAAGCACAATTTCATCAAAAACAAACAAAACAAGAAAAATTAATCTATTCAACGTGTCTGCAACACATCCTTAAGAGTTACGTGTTTTCAACCAATGTCAGTGTGAAATTTCACCACTTCTGATCATTGTTTAGCTTGTTGGTAGCTTGGTCCAATGCCAGACACAGTGAATCATTTTTATTGCTTTAAACACATTTTCTCCTCGAGAGAAACATGATTTCATTGAAAACGTTGTAGTTTAAAAATACCTGCAGTACATGTCTGCAAACCCCCAGAGCCTTAAAATAGGGTTTTCACCTATGTGTTTTTAGGTGAAAAACCTTTTATTTCAAGATTCTGTGCGTTTTCAGACACGTACAATATGTATTTTTAGTGTTTCTGATGAAATCCCTCCTATTAAATGCATTTTCTCACAGAAAATGAGTCTCGCCATGGGAAAATGGCTTTTTTGAAAAAGCATATTCTGGTCGAGAGATCGCGTTTTAAACAATAAAAACGACTCCCGGCCTTATTAGTTGACATTTTTTACTTTTGGTAACCTAGTCCATATGCATAAAGCACTAAACCTCTTTATCGCGGTAAACACATTTTCTCGACAAGAAAAGCACAATTTCATCAAAAACAAACAAAACAAGAAAAAATGAATCTATTCAACAAGTCTGCAACACATTCTTAAGAGTTACGTGTTTTCAACCAATGTCAGTGTGTAATTTCACCACTTCTGATCATTGTTTAGCTTGTTGGTAGCTTGGTCCAATGCCAGACAGTGAATCTTTTTTATTGCTTTAAACGCATTTTCTGCTCGAGAGAAACATGATTCCATTAAAAACGTTGTAGCTTAAACATACCCGTTGTACATGTCTGCAAACACTCAGAGCCTTAAAATAGGGTTTTCACCCATGTGTTTTTTGGAGAAAAACCTTCAATTTCAAGGTTCTGTGCGTTTTCAGACACGTACAATATGTATTTTTAGTGGTTCTGATGAAATCCCTCCTTTTAAATGCATTTTCTCACAGAAAATGAGTCTCGCCATGGGAAAATGGCATTTTTGAAAAAGCATATTCTGGTCGAGAGATCGCGTTTTAAACAATAAAAACGACTCCCGGCCTTATTAGTTGACATTTTTTACTTTTGGTAACCTAGTCCATATGCATAAAGCACTAAACCTTTTTATCGCAGTAAACGCATTTTCTCGACAAGAAAAGCACAATTTCATCAAAAACAAACAAAACAAGAAAAATTAATCTATTCAACGTGTCTGCAACACATCCTTAAGAGTTACGTGTTTTCAACCAATGTCAGTGTGAAATTTCACCACTTCTGATCATTGTTTAGCTTGTTGGTAGCTTGGTCCAATGCCAGACACAGTGAATCCTTTTTATTGCTTTAAACGCATTTTCTGCTCGAGAGAAACATGATTCCATTAAAAACGTTGTAGCTTAAACATACCCGTTGTACATGTCTGCAAACACTCAGAGCCTTAAAATAGGGTTTTCACCCATGTGTTTTTTGGAGAAAAACCTTCAATTTCAAGGTTGTGTTCGTTTTCAGACACGTACAATATGTATTTTTAGTGTTTCTGATGAAATCCCTCATTTTTAAATGCATTTTCTCACAGAAAATGAGTCTCGCCATGAGAAAATGGCATTTTTGAAAAAGCATATTCTGGTCGAGAGATCGCGTTTTAAACAATAAAAACGACTCCCGGCCTTATTAGTTGACATTTTTTACTTTTGGTAACCTAGTTCATATGCATAAAGCACTAAACCTTTTTATCGCGGTAAACGCATTTTCTCGACAAGAAAAGCACAATTTCATCAAAAACAAACAAAACAAGAAAAAATAATCTATTCAACGTGTCTGCAACACATCCTTAAGAGTTACGTGTTTTCAACCAATGTCAGTGTGAAATTTCACCACTTCTGATCATTGTTTAGCTTGTTGGTAGCTTGGTCCAATGCCAGACACAGTGAATCCTTTTTATTGCTTTAAACGCATTTTCTGCTCGAGAGAAACATGATTCCATTAAAAACGTTGTAGCTTAAACATACCCGTTGTACATGTCTGCAAACACTCAGAGCCTTAAAATAGGGTTTTCACCCATGTATTTTTTGGAGAAAAACCTTCAATTTCAAGGTTCTGTGCGTTTTCAGATACGTACAATATGTATTTTTAGTGTTTCTGATGAAATCCCTCATTTTTAAATGCATTTTCTCACAGAAAATGAGTCTCGCCATGAGAAAATGGCATTTTTGAAAAAGCATATTCTGGTCGAGAGATCGCGTTTTAAACAATAAAAACGACTCCCGGCCTTATTAGTTGACATTTTTTACTTTTGGTAACCTAGTTCATATGCATAAAGCACTAAACCTTTTTATCGCGGTAAACGCATTTTCTCGACAAGAAAAGCACAATTTCATCAAAAACAAACAAAACAAGAAAAAATAATCTGTTCAACGTGTCTGCAACACATCCTTAAGAGTTACGTGTTTTCAACCAATGTCAGTGTGAAATTTCACCACTTCTGATCATTGTTTAGCTTGTTGGTAGCTTGGTCCAATGCCAGACACAGTGAATCCTTTTTATTGCTTTAAACACATTTTCTCCTCGAGAGAAACATGATTTCATTGAAAACGTTGTAGTTTAAAAATACCTGCAGTACATGTCTGCAAACCCCCAGAGCCTTAAAATAGGGTTTTCACCAATGTGTTTTTAGGTGAAAAACCTTTTATTTCAAGGTTCTGTGCGTTTTCAGACACGTACAATATGTATTTTTAGTGTTTCTGATGAAATCCCTCCTATTAAATGCATTTTCTCACAGAAAATGAGTCTCGCCATGGGAAAATGGCATTTTTGAAAAAGCATATTCTGGTCGAGAGATCGCGTTTTAAACAATAAAAACGACTCCCGGCCTTATTAGTTGACATTTTTTACTTTTGGTAACCTAGTCCATATGCATAAAGCACTAAACCTTTTTATCGCAGTAAACGCATTTTCTCGACAAGAAAAGCACAATTTCATCAAAAACAAACAAAACAAGAAAAATTAATCTATTCAACGTGTCTGCAACACATCCTTAAGAGTTACGTGTTTTCAACCAATGTCAGTGTGAAATTTCACCACTTCTGATCATTGTTTAGCTTGTTGGTAGCTTGGTCCAATGCCAGACACAGTGAATCCTTTTTATTGCTTTAAACGCATTTTCTGCTCGAGAGAAACATGATTCCATTAAAAACGTTGTAGCTTAAACATACCCGTTGTACATGTCTGCAAACACTCAGAGCCTTAAAATAGGGTTTTCACCCATGTGTTTTTTGGAGAAAAACCTTCAATTTCAAGGTTGTGTTCGTTTTCAGACACGTACAATATGTATTTTTAGTGTTTCTGATGAAATCCCTCATTTTTAAATGCATTTTCTCACAGAAAATGAGTCTCGCCATGAGAAAATGGCATTTTTGAAAAAGCATATTCTGGTCGAGAGATCGCGTTTTAAACAATAAAAACGACTCCCGGCCTTATTAGTTGACATTTTTTACTTTTGGTAACCTAGTTCATATGCATAAAGCACTAAACCTTTTTATCGCGGTAAACGCATTTTCTCGACAAGAAAAGCACAATTTCATCAAAAACAAACAAAACAAGAAAAAATAATCTATTCAACGTGTCTGCAACACATCCTTAAGAGTTACGTGTTTTCAACCAATGTCAGTGTGAAATTTCACCACTTCTGATCATTGTTTAGCTTGTTGGTAGCTTGGTCCAATGCCAGACACAGTGATTCCTTTTTATTGCTTTAAACGCATTTTCTGCTCGAGAGAAACATGATTCCATTAAAAACGTTGTAGCTTAAACATACCCGTTGTACATGTCTGCAAACACTCAGAGCCTTAAAATAGGGTTTTCACCCATGTATTTTTTGGAGAAAAACCTTCAATTTCAAGGTTCTGTGCGTTTTCAGATACGTACAATATGTATTTTTAGTGTTTCTGATGAAATCCCTCCTTTTAAATGCATTTTCTCACAGAAAATGAGTCTCGCCATGGGAAAATGGCATTTTTTAAAAAGCATATTCTGGTCGAGAGATCGCGTTTTAAACAATAAAAACGACTCCCGGCCTTATTAGTTGACATTTTTTACTTTTGGTAACCTAGTCCATATGCATAAAGCACTAAACCTTTTTATCGCGGTAAACGCATTTTCTCGACAAGAAAAGCACAATTTCATCAAAAACAAACAAAACAAGAAAAATGAATCTATTCAACAAGTTTGCAACACATTCTTAAGAGTTACGTGTTTTCAACCAATGTCAGTGTGAAATTTCACCACTTCTGATCATTGTTTAGCTTGTTGGTAGCTTGGTCCAATGCCAGACACAGTGAATCCTTTTTATTGCTTTAAACGCATTTTCTGCTCGAGAGAAACATGATTCCATTAAAAACGTTGTAGCTTAAACATACCCGTTGTACATGTCTGCAAACACTCAGAGCCTTAAAATAGGGTTTTCACCCATGTGTTTTTTGGAGAAAAACCTTCAATTTCAAGGTTGTGTTCGTTTTCAGACACGTACAATATGTATTTTTAGTGTTTCTGATGAAATCCCTCATTTTTAAATGCATTTTCTCACAGAAAATGAGTCTCGCCATGAGAAAATGGCATTTTTGAAAAAGCATATTCTGGTCGAGAGATCGCGTTTTAAACAATAAAAACGACTCCCGGCCTTATTAGTTGACATTTTTTACTTTTGGTAACCTAGTTCATATGCATAAAGCACTAAACCTTTTTATCGCGGTAAACGCATTTTCTCGACAAGAAAAGCACAATTTCATCAAAAACAAACAAAACAAGAAAAAATAATCTATTCAACGTGTCTGCAACACATCCTTAAGAGTTACGTGTTTTCAACCAATGTCAGTGTGAAATTTCACCACTTCTGATCATTGTTTAGCTTGTTGGTAGCTTGGTCCAATGCCAGACACAGTGAATCCTTTTTATTGCTTTAAACACATTTTCTCCTCGAGAGAAACATGATTTCATTGAAAACGTTGTAGTTTAAAAATACCTGCAGTACATGTCTGCAAACCCCCAGAGCCTTAAAATAGGGTTTTCACCAATGTGTTTTTAGGTGAAAAACCTTTTATTTCAAGGTTCTGTGCGTTTTCAGACACGTACAATATGTATTTTTAGTGTTTCTGATGAAATCCCTCCTATTAAATGCATTTTCTCACAGAAAATGAGTCTCGCCATGGGAAAATGGCATTTTTGAAAAAGCATATTCTGGTCGAGAGATCGCGTTTTAAACAATAAAAACGACTCCCGGCCTTATTAGTTGACATTTTTTACTTTTGGTAACCTAGTCCATATGCATAAAGCACTAAACCTTTTTATCGCGGTAAACGCATTTTCTCGACAAGAAAAGCACAATTTCATCAAAAACAAACAAAACAAGAAAAAATGAATCTATTCAACAAGTCTGCAACACATTCTTAAGAGTTACGTGTTTTCAACCAATGTCAGTGTGAAATTTCACCACTTCTGATCATTGTTTAGCTTGTTGGTAGCTTGGTCCAATGCCAGACACAGTGAATCCTTTTTATTGCTTTAAACGCATTTTCTGCTCGAGAGAAACATGATTCCATTAAAAACGTTGTAGCTTAAACATACCCGTTGTACATGTCTGCAAACACTCAGAGCCTTAAAATAGGGTTTTCACCCATGTGTTTTTTGGAGAAAAACCTTCAATTTCAAGGTTGTGTTCGTTTTCAGACACGTACAATATGTATTTTTAGTGTTTCTGATGAAATCCCTCATTTTTAAATGCATTTTCTCACAGAAAATGAGTCTCGCCATGAGAAAATGGCATTTTTGAAAAAGCATATTCTGGTCGAGAGATCGCGTTTTAAACAATAAAAACGACTCCCGGCCTTATTAGTTGACATTTTTTACTTTTGGTAACCTAGTTCATATGCATAAAGCACTAAACCTTTTTATCGCGGTAAACGCATTTTCTCGACAAGAAAAGCACAATTTCATCAAAAACAAACAAAACAAGAAAAAATAATCTATTCAACGTGTCTGCAACACATCCTTAAGAGTTACGTGTTTTCAACCAATGTCAGTGTGAAATTTCACCACTTCTGATCATTGTTTAGCTTGTTGGTAGCTTGGTCCAATGCCAGACACAGTGAATCCTTTTTATTGCTTTAAACACATTTTCTCCTCGAGAGAAACATGATTTCATTGAAAACGTTGTAGTTTAAAAATACCTGCAGTACATGTCTGCAAACCCCCAGAGCCTTAAAATAGGGTTTTCACCAATGTGTTTTTAGGTGAAAAACCTTTTATTTCAAGGTTCTGTGCGTTTTCAGACACGTACAATATGTATTTTTAGTGTTTCTGATGAAATCCCTCCTATTAAATGCATTTTCTCACAGAAAATGAGTCTCGCCATGGGAAAATGGCTTTTTTGAAAAAGCATATTCTGGTCGAGAGATCGCGTTTTAAACAATAAAAACGACTCCCGGCCTTATTAGTTGACATTTTTTACTTTTGGTAACCTAGTCCATATGCATAAAGCACTAAACCTTTTTATCGCGGTAAACGCATTTTCTCGACAAGAAAAGCACAATTTCATCAAAAACAAACAAAACAAGAAAAAATGAATCTATTCAACAAGTCTGCAACACATTCTTAAGAGTTACGTGTTTTCAACCAATGTCAGTGTGTAATTTCACCAATTCTGATCATTGTTTACCTTGTTGGTAGCTTGGTCCAATGCCAGACACAGTGAATCCTTTTTATTGCTTTAAACGCATTTTCTGCTCGAGAGAAACATGATTCCATTAAAAACGTTGTAGCTTAAACATACCCGTTGTACATGTCTGCAAACACTCAGAGCCTTAAAATAGGGTTTTCACCCATGTCTTTTTGGAGAAAAACCTTCAATTTCAAGGTTCTGTTCGTTTTCAGACACGTGCAATATGTAGTTTTAGTGTTTCTGATGAAATCCATCCTTTTAAATGCATTTTCTCACAGAAAATGAGTCTCGCCATGAGAAAATGGCATTTTTGAAAAAGCATATTCTGGTCGAGAGATCGCGTTTTAAACAATAAAAACGACTCCCGGCCTTATTAGTTGACATTTTTTACTTTTGGTAACCTAGTTCATATGCATAAAGCACTAAACCTTTTTATCGCGGTAAACGCATTTTCTCGACAAGAAAAGCACAATTTCATCAAAAACAAACAAAACAAGAAAAAATAATCTATTCAACGTGTCTGCAACACATCCTTAAGAGTTACGTGTTTTCAACCAATGTCAGTGTGAAATTTCACCACTTCTGATCATTGTTTAGCTTGTTGGTAGCTTGGTCCAATGCCAGACACAGTGAATCCTTTTTATTGCTTTAAACACATTTTCTCCTCGAGAGAAACATGATTTCATTGAAAACGTTGTAGTTTAAAAATACCTGCAGTACATGTCTGCAAACCCCCAGAGCCTTAAAATAGGGTTTTCACCAATGTGTTTTTAGGTGAAAAACCTTTTATTTCAAGGTTTTGTGCGTTTTCAGACACGTACAATATGTATTTTTAGTGTTTCTGATGAAATCCCTCCTATTAAATGCATTTTCTCACAGAAAATGAGTCTCGCCATGGGAAAATGGCTTTTTTGAAAAAGCATATTCTGGTCGAGAGATCGCGTTTTAAACAATAAAAACGACTCCCGGCCTTATTAGTTGACATTTTTTACTTTTGGTAACCTAGTCCATATGCATAAAGCACTAAACCTCTTTATCGCGGTAAAAACATTTTCTCGACAAGAAAAGCACAATTTCATCAAAAACAAACAAAACAAGAAAAAATGAATCTATTCAACAAGTCTGCAACACATTCTTAAGAGTTACGTGTTTTCAACCAATGTCAGTGTGTAATTTCACCACTTCTGATCATTGTTTAGCTTGTTGGTAGCTTGGTCCAATGCCAGACACAGTGAATCTTTTTTATTGCTTTAAACGCATTTTCTGCTCGAGAGAAACATGATTCCATTAAAAACGTTGTAGCTTAAACATACCCGTTGTACATGTCTGCAAACACTCAGAGCCTTAAAATAGGGTTTTCACCCATGTGTTTTTTGGAGAAAAACCTTCAATTTCAAGGTTCTGTGCGTTTTCAGACACGTACAATATGTATTTTTAGTGGTTCTGATGAAATCCATCCTTTTAAATGCATTTTCTCACAGAAAATGAGTCTCGCCATGAGAAAATGGCATTTTTGAAAAAGCATATTCTGGTCGAGAGATCGCGATTTAAACAATAAAAACGACTCCCGGCCTTATTAGTTGACATTTTTTACTTTTGGTAACCTAGTTCATATGCATAAAGCACTAAACCTTTTTATCGCGGTAAACTCATTTTCTCGACAAGAAAAGCACAATTTCATCAAAAACAAACAAAACAAGAAAAAATAATCTATTCAACGTGTCTGCAACACATCCTTAAGAGTTACGTGTTTTCAACCAATGTCAGTGTGAAATTTCACCACTTCTGATCATTGTTTAGCTTGTTGGTAGCTTGGTCCAATGCCAGACACAGTGAATCCTTTTTATTGCTTTAAACGCATTTTCTGCTCGAGAGAAACATGATTCCATTAAAAACGTTGTAGCTTAAACATACCCGTTGTACATGTCTGCAAACACTCAGAGCCTTAAAATAGGGTTTTCACCCATGTGTTTTTTGGAGAAAAACCTTCAATTTCAAGGTTCTGTGCGTTTTCAGACACGTACAATATGTATTTTTAGTGTTTCTGATGAAATCCCTCCTATTAAATGCATTTTCTCACAGAAAATGAGTCTCGCCATGGGAAAATGGCTTTTTTGAAAAAGCATATTCTGGTCGAGAGATCGCGTTTTAAACAATAAAAACGACTCCCGGCCTTATTAGTTGACATTTTTTACTTTTGGTAACCTAGTCCATATGCATAAAGCACTAAACCTTTTTATCGCGGTAAACGCATTTTCTCGACAAGAAAAGCACAATTTCATCAAAAACAAACAAAACAAGAAAAAATGAATCTATTCAACAAGTCTGCAACACATTCTTAAGAGTTACGTGTTTTCAACCAATGTCAGTGTGTAATTTCACCAATTCTGATCATTGTTTACCTTGTTGGTAGCTTGGTCCAATGCCAGACACAGTGAATCCTTTTTATTGCTTTAAACGCATTTTCTGCTCGAGAGAAACATGATTCCATTAAAAACGTTGTAGCTTAAACATACCCGTTGTACATGTCTGCAAACACTCAGAGCCTTAAAATAGGGTTTTCACCCATGTCTTTTTGGAGAAAAACCTTCAATTTCAAGGTTCTGTTCGTTTTCAGACACGTGCAATATGTAGTTTTAGTGTTTCTGATGAAATCCATCCTTTTAAATGCATTTTCTCACAGAAAATGAGTCTCGCCATGAGAAAATGGCATTTTTGAAAAAGCATATTCTGGTCGAGAGATCGCGTTTTAAACAATAAAAACGACTCCCGGCCTTATTAGTTGACATTTTTTACTTTTGGTAACCTAGTTCATATGCATAAAGCACTAAACCTTTTTATCGCGGTAAACGCATTTTCTCGACAAGAAAAGCACAATTTCATCAAAAACAAACAAAACAAGAAAAAATAATCTATTCAACGTGTCTGCAACACATCCTTAAGAGTTACGTGTTTTCAACCAATGTCAGTGTGAAATTTCACCACTTCTGATCATTGTTTAGCTTGTTGGTAGCTTGGTCCAATGCCAGACACAGTGAATCCTTTTTATTGCTTTAAACACATTTTCTCCTCGAGAGAAACATGATTTCATTGAAAACGTTGTAGTTTAAAAATACCTGCAGTACATGTCTGCAAACCCCCAGAGCCTTAAAATAGGGTTTTCACCAATGTGTTTTTAGGTGAAAAACCTTTTATTTCAAGGTTTTGTGCGTTTTCAGACACGTACAATATGTATTTTTAGTGTTTCTGATGAAATCCCTCCTATTAAATGCATTTTCTCACAGAAAATGAGTCTCGCCATGGGAAAATGGCTTTTTTGAAAAAGCATATTCTGGTCGAGAGATCGCGTTTTAAACAATAAAAACGACTCCCGGCCTTATTAGTTGACATTTTTTACTTTTGGTAACCTAGTCCATATGCATAAAGCACTAAACCTCTTTATCGCGGTAAAAACATTTTCTCGACAAGAAAAGCACAATTTCATCAAAAACAAACAAAACAAGAAAAAATGAATCTATTCAACAAGTCTGCAACACATTCTTAAGAGTTACGTGTTTTCAACCAATGTCAGTGTGTAATTTCACCACTTCTGATGATTGTTTAGCTTGTTGGTAGCTTGGTCCAATGCCAGACACAGTGAATCTTTTTTATTGCTTTAAACGCATTTTCTGCTCGAGAGAAACATGATTCCATTAAAAACGTTGTAGCTTAAACATACCCGTTGTACATGTCTGCAAACACTCAGAGCCTTAAAATAGGGTTTTCACCCATGTGTTTTTTGGAGAAAAACCTTCAATTTCAAGGTTCTGTGCGTTTTCAGACACGTACAATATGTATTTTTAGTGGTTCTGATGAAATCCATCCTTTTAAATGCATTTTCTCACAGAAAATGAGTCTCGCCATGAGAAAATGGCATTTTTGAAAAAGCATATTCTGGTCGAGAGATCGCGATTTAAACAATAAAAACGACTCCCGGCCTTATTAGTTGACATTTTTTACTTTTGGTAACCTAGTTCATATGCATAAAGCACTAAACCTTTTTATCGCGGTAAACTCATTTTCTCGACAAGAAAAGCACAATTTCATCAAAAACAAACAAAACAAGAAAAAATAATCTATTCAACGTGTCTGCAACACATCCTTAAGAGTTACGTGTTTTCAACCAATGTCAGTGTGAAATTTCACCACTTCTGATCATTGTTTAGCTTGTTGGTAGCTTGGTCCAATGCCAGACACAGTGAATCCTTTTTATTGCTTTAAACGCATTTTCTGCTCGAGAGAAACATGATTCCATTAAAAACGTTGTAGCTTAAACATACCCGTTGTACATGTCTGCAAACACTCAGAGCCTTAAAATAGGGTTTTCACCCATGTGTTTTTTGGAGAAAAACCTTCAATTTCAAGGTTCTGTGCGTTTTCAGACACGTACAATATGTATTTTTAGTGGTTCTGATGAGATCCATCCTTTTAAATGCATTTTCTCACAGAAAATGAGTCTCGCCATGAGAAAATGGCATTTTTGAAAAAGCATATTCTGGTCGAGAGATCGCGATTTAAACAATAAAAACGACTCCCGGCCTTATTAGTTGACATTTTTTACTTTTGGTAACCTAGTCCATATGCATAAAGCACTAAACCTTTTTATCGCGGTAAACGCATTTTCTCGACAAGAAAAGCACAATTTCATCAAAAACAAACAAAACAAGAAAAAATAATCTATTCAACGTGTCTGCAACACATCCTTAAGAGTTACGTGTTTTCAACCAATGTCAGTGTGAAATTTCACCACTTCTGATCATTGTTTAGCTTGTTGGTAGCTTGGTCCAATGCCAGACACAGTGAATCCTTTTTATTGCTTTAAACGCATTTTCTGCTCGAGAGAAACATGATTCCATTAAAAACGTTGTAGCTTAAACATACCCGTTGTACATGTCTGCAAACACTCAGAGCCTTAAAATAGGGTTTTCACCCATGTGTTTTTTGGAGAAAAACCTTCAATTTCAAGGTTCTGTGCGTTTTCAGATACGTACAATATGTATTTTTAGTGTTTCTGATGAAATCCCTCCTTTTAAATGCATTTTCTCACAGAAAATGAGTCTCGCCATGGGAAAATGGCATTTTTGAAAAAGCATATTCTGGTCGAGAGATCGCGTTTTAAACAATAAAAACGACTCCCGGCCTTATTAGTTGACATTTTTTACTTTTGGTAACCTAGTCCATATGCATAAAGCACTAAACCTTTTTATCGCGGTAAACGCATTTTCTCGACAAGAAAAGCACAATTTCATCAAAAACAAACAAAACAAGAAAAATGAATCTATTCAACAAGTTTGCAACACATCCTTAAGAGTTACGTGTTTTCAACCAATGTCAGTGTGTAATTTCACCAATTCTGATCATTGTTTAGCTTGTTGGTAGCTTGGTCCAATGCCAGACACAGTGAATCCTTTTTATTGCTTTAAATACATTTTCTCCTCGAGAGAAACATGATTCCATTAAAAACGTTGTAGCTTAAACATACCCGTTGTACATGTCTGCAAACACTCAGAGCCTAAAAATAGGGTTTTCACCCATGTGTTTTTTGGAGAAAAACCTTCAATTTCAAGGTTCTGTGCGTTTTCAGACACGTACAATATGTATTTTTAGTGTTTCTGATGAAATCCCTCATTTTTAAATGCATTTTCTCACAGAAAATGAGTCTCGCCATGGGAAAATGGCTTTTTTGAAAAAGCATATTCTGGTCGAGAGATCGCGTTTTAAACAATAAAAACGACTCCCGGCCTTATTAGTTGACATTTTTTACTTTTGGTAACCTAGTCCATATGCATAAAGCACTAAACCTTTTTATCGCGGTAAACGCATTTTCTCGACAAGAAAAGCACAATTTCATCAAAAACAAACAAAACAAGAAAAAATGAATCTATTCAACAAGTCTGCAACACATTCTTAAGAGTTACGTGTTTTCAACCAATGTCAGTGTGTAATTTCACCAATTCTGATCATTGTTTACCTTGTTGGTAGCTTGGTCCAATGCCAGACACAGTGAATCCTTTTTATTGCTTTAAACGCATTTTCTGCTCGAGAGAAACATGATTCCATTAAAAACGTTGTAGCTTAAACATACCCGTTGTACATGTCTGCAAACACTCAGAGCCTTAAAATAGGGTTTTCACCCATGTCTTTTTTGGAGAAAAACCTTCAATTTCAAGGTTCTGTGCGTTTTCAGACACGTGCAATATGTAGTTTTAGTGTTTCTGATGAAATCCATCCTTTTAAATGCATTTTCTCACAGAAAATGAGTCTCGCCATGAGAAAATGGCATTTTTGAAAAAGCATATTCTGGTCGAGAGATCGCGTTTTAAACAATAAAAACGACTCCCGGCCTTATTAGTTGACATTTTTTACTTTTGGTAACCTAGTTCATATGCATAAAGCACTAAACCTTTTTATCGCGGTAAACGCATTTTCTCGACAAGAAAAGCACAATTTCATCAAAAACAAACAAAACAAGAAAAAATAATCTATTCAACGTGTCTGCAACACATCCTTAAGAGTTACGTGTTTTCAACCAATGTCAGTGTGAAATTTCACCACTTCTGATCATTGTTTAGCTTGTTGGTAGCTTGGTCCAATGCCAGACACAGTGAATCCTTTTTATTGCTTTAAACACATTTTCTCCTCGAGAGAAACATGATTTCATTGAAAACGTTGTAGTTTAAAAATACCTGCAGTACATGTCTGCAAACACTCAGAGCCTTAAAATAGGGTTTTCACCCATGTGTTTTTTGGAGAAAAACCTTCAATTTCAAGGTTCTGTGCGTTTTCAGACACGTACAATATGTATTTTTAGTGGTTCTGATGAAATCCCTCCTTTTAAATGCATTTTCTCACAGAAAATGAGTCTCGCCATGGGAAAATGGCATTTTTGAAAAAGCATATTCTGGTCGAGAGATCGCGTTTTAAACAATAAAAACGACTCCCGGCCTTATTAGTTGACATTTTTTACTTTTGGTAACCTAGTCCATATGCATAAAGCACTAAACCTTTTTATCGCAGTAAACGCATTTTCTCGACAAGAAAAGCACAATTTCATCAAAAACAAACAAAACAAGAAAAATTAATCTATTCAACGTGTCTGCAACACATCCTTAAGAGTTACGTGTTTTCAACCAATGTCAGTGTGAAATTTCACCACTTCTGATCATTGTTTAGCTTGTTGGTAGCTTGGTCCAATGCCAGACACAGTGAATCCTTTTTATTGCCCTAAATACATTTTCTCCTCGAGAGAAACATGATTCCATTAAAAACGTTGTAGCTTAAACATACCCGTTGTACATGTCAGCATACACTCAGCCTTAAAATAGGGTTTTCACCCATGTGTTTTTTGGAGAAAAACCTTCAATTTCAAGGTTCTGTGCGTTTTCAGACATGTACAATATGTATTTTTAGTGTTTCTGATGAAATCCCTCCTTTTAAATGCATTTTCTCACAGAAAATGAGTCTCGCCATGGGAAAATGGCTGTTTTGAAAAAGCATATTCTGGTCGAGAGATCGCGTTTTAAACAATAAAAACGACTCCCGGCCTTATTAGTTGACATTTTTTTTACTTTTGGTAACCTAGCCCATATGCATAAAGCAACAAACCTTTATATAGCGTTAAACGCCTTTTCTCGACAAGAAAAGCACAATTTCATCAAAAACAAACAAAACAAGAAAAAATAATCTATTCAACGTGTCTGCAACACATTCTTAAGAGTTACGTGTTTTCAACCAACGTCAGTGTGTAATTTCACCAGTTCTGATCATTGTTTAGCTTGTTGGTAGCTTGGTCCAATGCCAGACACAGTGAATCCTTTTTATTGCCCTAAATACATTTTCTCCTCGAGAGAAACATGATTCCATTAAAAACGTTGTAGCTTAAACATACCCGTTGTACATGTCAGCATACACTCAGAGCCTTAAAATAGGGTTTTCACCCATGTGTTTTTTGGAGAAAAACCTTCAATTTCAAGGTTCTGTGCGTTTTCAGACACGTGCAATATGTAGTTTTAGTGTTTCTGATGAAATCCATCCTTTTAAATGCATTTTCTCACAGAAAATGAGTCTCGCCATGGGAAAATGGCATTTTTGAAAAAGCATATTCTGGTCGAGAGATCGCGTTTTAAACAATAAAAACGACTCCCGGCCTTATTAGTTGACATTTTTTACTTTTGGTAACCTAGTTCATATGCATAAAGCACTAAACCTTTTTATCGCGGTAAACGCATTTTCTCGACAAGAAAAGCACAATTTCATCAAAAACAAACAAAACAAGAAAAAATAATCTATTCAACGTGTCTGCAACACATCCTTAAGAGTTACGTGTTTTCAACCAATGTCAGTGTGAAATTTCACCACTTCTGATCATTGTTTAGCTTGTTGGTAGCTTGGTCCAATGCCAGACACAGTGAATCCTTTTTATTGCTTTAAACACATTTTCTCCTCGAGAGAAACATGATTTCATTGAAAACGTTGTAGTTTAAAAATACCTGCAGTACATGTCTGCAAACCCCCAGAGCCTTAAAATAGGGTTTTCACCAATGTGTTTTTAGGTGAAAAACCTTTTATTTCAAGGTTCTGTGCGTTTTCAGACACGTACAATATGTATTTTTAGTGTTTCTGATGAAATCCCTCCTATTAAATGCATTTTCTCACAGAAAATGAGTCTCGCCATGGGAAAATGGCTTTTTTGAAAAAGCATATTCTGGTCGAGAGATCGCGTTTTAAACAATAAAAACGACTCCCGGCCTTATTAGTTGACATTTTTTACTTTTGGTAACCTAGTCCATATGCATAAAGCACTAAACCTCTTTATCGCGGTAAACGCATTTTCTCGACAAGAAAAGCACAATTTCATCAAAAACAAACAAAACAAGAAAAAATGAATCTATTCAACAAGTCTGCAACACATTCTTAAGAGTTACGTGTTTTCAACCAATGTCAGTGTGTAATTTCACCACTTCTGATCATTGTTTAGCTTGTTGGTAGCTTGGTCCAATGCCAGACACAGTGAATCTTTTTTATTGCTTTAAACGCATTTTCTGCTCGAGAGAAACATGATTCCATTAAAAACGTTGTAGCTTAAACATACCCGTTGTACATGTCTGCAAACACTCAGAGCCTTAAAATAGGGTTTTCACCCATGTGTTTTTTGGAGAAAAACCTTCAATTTCAAGGTTCTGTGCGTTTTCAGACACGTACAATATGTATTTTTAGTGGTTCTGATGAAATCCCTCCTTTTAAATGCATTTTCTCACAGAAAATGAGTCTCGCCATGGGAAAATGGCATTTTTGAAAAAGCATATTCTGGTCGAGAGATCGCGTTTTAAACAATAAAAACGACTCCCGGCCTTATTAGTTGACATTTTTTACTTTTGGTAACCTAGTCCATATGCATAAAGCACTAAACCTTTTTATCGCAGTAAACGCATTTTCTCGACAAGAAAAGCACAATTTCATCAAAAACAAACAAAACAAGAAAAAATGAATCTATTCAACAAGTCTGCAACACATTCTTAAGAGTTACGTGTTTTCAACCAATGTCAGTGTGTAATTTCACCACTTCTGATCATTGTTTAGCTTGTTGGTAGCTTGGTCCAATGCCAGACACAGTGAATCTTTTTTATTGCTTTAAACGCATTTTCTGCTCGAGAGAAACATGATTCCATTAAAAACGTTGTAGCTTAAACATACCCGTTGTACATGTCTGCAAACACTCAGAGCCTTAAAATAGGGTTTTCACCCATGTGTTTTTTGGAGAAAAACCTTCAATTTCAAGGTTCTGTGCGTTTTCAGACACGTACAATGTGTATTTTTAGTGTTTCTGATGAAATCCCTCATTTTTAAATGCATTTTCTCACAGAAAATGAGTCTCGCCATGGGAAAATGGCTTTTTTGAAAAAGCATATTCTGGTCGAGAGATCGCGTTTTAAACAATAAAAACGACTCCCGGCCATATTAGTTGGCATTTTTTACTTTTGGTAACCTAGTCCATATGCATGAAGCACTCAACCTTTTTATCGCGGTAAACGCATTTTCTCGACAAGAAAAGCACAATTTCATCAAAAACAAACAAAACAAGAAAAATGAATCTATTCAACAAGTCTGCAACACATTCTTAAGAGTTACGTGTTTTCAACCAATGTCAGTGTGTAATTTCACCAGTTCTGATCATTGTTTAGCTTGTTGGTAGCTTGGTCCAATGCCAGACACAGTGAATCCTTTTTATTGCGCTAAATACATTTTCTCCTCGAGAGAAACATGATTTCATTGAAAACGTTGTAGTTTAAAAATACCTGCAGTACATGTCTGCAAACCCCCAGAGCCTTAAAATAGGGTTTTCACCAATGTGTTTTTAGGTGAAAAACCTTTTATTTCAAGGTTCTGTGCGTTTTCAGACACGTACAATATGCATTTTTAGTGTTTCTGATGAAATCCCTCCTATTAAATGCATTTTCTCACAGAAAATGAGTCTCGCCATGGGAAAATGGCTTTTTTGAAAAAGCATATTCTGGTCGAGAGATCGCGTTTTAAACAATAAAAACGACTCCCGGCCTTATTAGTTGACATTTTTTACTTTTGGTAACCTAGTCCATATGCATAAAGCACTAAACCTCTTTATCGCGGTAAACGCATTTTCTCGACAAGAAAAGCACAATTTCATCAAAAACAAACAAAACAAGAAAAAATGAATCTATTCAACAAGTCTGCAACACATTCTTAAGAGTTACGTGTTTTCAACCAATGTCAGTGTGTAATTTCACCACTTCTGATCATTGTTTAGCTTGTTGGTAGCTTGGTCCAATGCCAGACACAGTGAATCTTTTTTATTGCTTTAAACGCATTTTCTGCTCGAGAGAAACATGATTCCATTAAAAACGTTGTAGCTTAAACATACCCGTTGTACATGTCTGCAAACACTCAGAGCCTTAAAATAGGGTTTTCACCCATGTGTTTTTTGGAGAAAAACCTTCAATTTCAAGGTTCTGTGCGTTTTCAGACACGTACAATATGTATTTTTAGTGGTTCTGATGAAATCCCTCCTTTTAAATGCATTTTCTCACAGAAAATGAGTCTCGCCATGGGAAAATGGCATTTTTGAAAAAGCATATTCTGGTCGAGAGATCGCGTTTTAAACAATAAAAACGACTCCCGGCCTTATTAGTTGACATTTTTTACTTTTGGTAACCTAGTCCATATGCATAAAGCACTAAACCTTTTTATCGCAGTAAACGCATTTTCTCGACAAGAAAAGCACAATTTCATCAAAAACAAACAAAACAACAAAAAATGAATCTATTCAACAAGTCTGCAACACATTCTTAAGAGTTACGTGTTTTCAACCAATGTCAGTGTGTAATTTCACCACTTATGATCATTGTTTAGCTTGTTGGTAGCTTGGTCCAATGCCAGACACAGTGAATCTTTTTTATTGCTTTAAACGCATTTTCTGCTCGAGAGAAACATGATTCCATTAAAAACGTTGTAGCTTAAACATACCCGTTGTACATGTCTGCAAACACTCAGAGCCTTAAAATAGGGTTTTCACCCATGTGTTTTTTGGAGAAAAACCTTCAATTTCAAGGTTCTGTGCGTTTTCAGACACGTACAATATGTATTTTTAGTGGTTCTGATGAAATCCCTCCTTTTAAATGCATTTTCTCACAGAAAATGAGTCTCGCCATGGGAAAATGGCATTTTTGAAAAAGCATATTCTGGTCGAGAGATCGCGTTTTAAACAATAAAAACGACTCCCGGCCTTATTAGTTGACATTTTTTACTTTTGGTAACCTAGTCCATATGCATAAAGCACTAAACCTTTTTATCGCAGTAAACGCATTTTCTCGACAAGAAAAGCACAATTTCATCAAAAACAAACAAAACAAGAAAAAATAATCTATTCAACGTGTCTGCAACACATCCTTAAGAGTTACGTGTTTTCAACCAATGTCAGTGTGAAATTTCACCACTTCTGATCATTGTTTAGCTTGTTGGTAGCTTGGTCCAATGCCAGACACAGTGAATCCTTTTTATTGCTTTAAACACATTTTCTCCTCGAGAGAAACATGATTTCATTGAAAACGTTGTAGTTTAAACATACCCGTTGTACATGTCTGCAAACACTCAGAGCCTTAAAATAGGGTTTTCACCCATGTGTTTTTTGGAGAAAAACCTTCAATTTCAAGGTTCTGTGCGTTTTCAGACACGTACAATATGTATTTTTAGTGGTTCTGATGAAATCCCTCCTATTAAATGCATTTTCTCACAGAAAATGAGTCTCGCCATGGGAAAATGGCTTTTTTGAAAAAGCATATTCTGGTCGAGAGATCGCGTTTTAAACAATAAAAACGACTCCCGGCCTTATTAGTTGACATTTTTTACTTTTGGTAACCTAGTCCATATGCATAAAGCACTAAACCTCTTTATCGCGGTAAACGCATTTTCTCGACAAGAAAAGCACAATTTCATCAAAAACAAACAAAACAAGAAAAAATGAATCTATTCAACAAGTCTGCAACACATTCTTAAGAGTTACGTGTTTTCAACCAATGTCAGTGTGTAATTTCACCACTTCTGATCATTGTTTAGCTTGTTGGTAGCTTGGTCCAATGCCAGACACAGTGAATCTTTTTTATTGCTTTAAACGCATTTTCTGCTCGAGAGAAACATGATTCCATTAAAAACGTTGTAGCTTAAACATACCCGTTGTACATGTCTGCAAACACTCAGAGCCTTAAAATAGGGTTTTCACCCATGTGTTTTTTGGAGAAAAACCTTCAATTTCAAGGTTCTGTGCGTTTTCAGACACGTACAATATGTATTTTTAGTGGTTCTGATGAAATCCCTCCTTTTAAATGCATTTTCTCACAGAAAATGAGTCTCGCCATGGGAAAATGGCATTTTTGAAAAAGCATATTCTGGTCGAGAGATCGCGTTTTAAACAATAAAAACGACTCCCGGCCTTATTAGTTGACATTTTTTACTTTTGGTAACCTAGTCCATATGCATAAAGCACTAAACCTTTTTATCGCAGTAAACGCATTTTCTCGACAAGAAAAGCACAATTTCATCAAAAACAAACAAAACAACAAAAAATGAATCTATTCAACAAGTCTGCAACACATTCTTAAGAGTTACGTGTTTTCAACCAATGTCAGTGTGTAATTTCACCACTTATGATCATTGTTTAGCTTGTTGGTAGCTTGGTCCAATGCCAGACACAGTGAATCTTTTTTATTGCTTTAAACGCATTTTCTGCTCGAGAGAAACATGATTCCATTAAAAACGTTGTAGCTCAAACATACCCGTTGTACATGTCTGCAAACACTCAGAGCCTTAAAATAGGGTTTTCACCCATGTGTTTTTTGGAGAAAAACCTTCAATTTCAAGGTTCTGTGCGTTTTCAGACACGTACAATATGTATTTTTAGTGGTTCTGATGAAATCCCTCCTTTTAAATGCATTTTCTCACAGAAAATGAGTCTCGCCATGGGAAAATGGCATTTTTGAAAAAGCATATTCTGGTCGAGAGATCGCGTTTTAAACAATAAAAACGACTCCCGGCCTTATTAGTTGACATTTTTTACTTTTGGTAACCTAGTCCATATGCATAAAGCACTAAACCTTTTTATCGCAGTAAACGCATTTTCTCGACAAGAAAAGCACAATTTCATCAAAAACAAACAAAACAAGAAAAAATAATCTATTCAACGTGTCTGCAACACATCCTTAAGAGTTACGTGT
The DNA here is from genome assembly GCF_029633865.1 of Lampris incognitus. Taxonomy (NCBI): domain Eukaryota; kingdom Metazoa; phylum Chordata; class Actinopteri; order Lampriformes; family Lampridae; genus Lampris; species Lampris incognitus. Next base: position 50,514,882 of record NC_079213.1, on the reverse strand, counting down.
TTTCAACCAATGTCAGTGTGAAATTTCACCACTTCTGATCATTGTTTAGCTTGTTGGTAGCTTGGTCCAATGCCAGACACAGTGAATCCTTTTTATTGCTTTAAACACATTTTCTCCTCGAGAGAAACATGATTTCATTGAAAACGTTGTAGTTTAAAAATACCTGCAGTACATGTCTGCAAACCCCCAGAGCCTTAAAATGGGGTTTTCACCAATGTGTTTTTAGGTGAAAAACCTTTTATTTCAAGGTTCTGTGCGTTTTCAGACACGTACAATATGTATTTTTAGTGTTTCTGATGAAATCCCTCCTATTAAATGCATTTTCTCACAGAAAATGAGTCTCGCCATGAGAAAATGGCTTTTTTAAAAAAGCATATTCTGGATGAGAGATCGCGTTTTAAACAATAAAAACGACTCCCGGCCTTATTAGTTGACATTTTTTACTTTTGGTAACCTAGTCCATATGCATAAAGCACTAAACCTCTTTATCGCGGTAAACGCATTTTCTCGACAAGAAAAGCACAATTTCATCAAAAACAAACAAAACAAGAAAAAATGAATCTATTCAACAAGTCTGCAACACATTCTTAAGAGTTACGTGTTTTCAACCAATGTCAGTGTGTAATTTCACCACTTCTGATCATTGTTTAGCTTGTTGGTAGCTTGGTCCAATGCCAGACACAGTGAATCTTTTTTATTGCTTTAAACGCATTTTCTGCTCGAGAGAAACATGATTCCATTAAAAACGTTGTAGCTTAAACATACCCGTTGTACATGTCTGCAAACACTCAGAGCCTTAAAATAGGGTTTTATACCCATGTGTTTTTTGGAGAAAAACCTTCAATTTCAAGGTTGTGTTCGTTTTCAGACACGTACAATATGTATTTTTAGTGTTTCTGATGAAATCCCTCCTATTAAAAGCATTTTCTCACAGAAAATGAGTCTCGCCATGGGAAAATGGCATTTTTGAAAAAGCATATTCTGGTCGAGAGATCGCGTTTTAAACAATAAAAACGACTCCCGGCCTTATTAGTTGACATTTTTTTTACTTTTGGTAACCTAGCCCATATGCATAAAGCACCAAACCTTTATATAGCGTTAAACGCCTTTTCTCGACAAGAAAAGCACAATTTCATCAAAAACAAACAAAACAAGAAAAATGAATCTATTCAACAAGTCTGCAACACATTCTTAAGAGTTACGTGTTTTCAACCAATGTCAGTGTGTAATTTCACCAGTTCTGATCATTGTTTAGCTTGTTGGTAGCTTGGTCCAATGCCAGACACAGTGAATCCTTTTTATTGCCCTAAATACATGTTCTCCTCGAGAGAAACATGATTCTATTAAAAACATTGCAGCTTAAACATACCCGTTGTACATGTCAGCATACACTCAGAGCCTTAAAATAGGGTTTTCACCCATGTGTTTTTTGGAGAAAAACCTTCAATTTCAAGGTTCTGTGCGTTTTCAGACACGTGCAATATGTAGTTTTAGTGTTTCTGATGAAATCCCTCCTTTTAAAATGCATTTTCTCACAGAAAATGAGTCTCGCCATGGGAAAATGGCATTTTTGAAAAAGCATATTCTGGTCGAGAGATCGCGTTTTAAACAATAAAAACGACTCCCGGCCTTATTAGTTGACATTTTTTACTTTTGGTAACCTAGTTCATATGCATAAAGCACTAAACCTTTTTATCGCGGTAAACGCATTTTCTCGACAAGAAAAGCACAATTTCATCAAAAACAAACAAAACAAGAAAAAATAATCTATTCAACGTGTCTGCAACACATCCTTAAGAGTTACGTGTTTTCAACCAATGTCAGTGTGAAATTTCACCACTTCTGATCATTGTTTAGCTTGTTGGTAGCTTGGTCCAATGCCAGACACAGTGAATCCTTTTTATTGCTTTAAACACATTTTCTCCTCGAGAGAAACATGATTTCATTGAAAACGTTGTAGTTTAAAAATACCTGCAGTACATGTCTGCAAACCCCCAGAGCCTTAAAATAGGGTTTTCACCAATGTGTTTTTAGGTGAAAAACCTTTTATTTCAAGGTTCTGTGCGTTTTCAGATACGTACAATATGTATTTTTAGTGTTTCTGATGAAATCCCTCCTATTAAATGCATTTTCTCACAGAAAATGAGTCTCGCCATGGGAAAATGGCTTTTTTGAAAAAGCATATTCTGGTCCAGAGATCGCGTTTTAAACAATAAAAACGACTCCCGGCCTTATTAGTTGACATTTTTTACTTTTGGTAACCTAGTCCATATGCATAAAGCACTAAACCTCTTTATCGCGGTAAACGCATTTTCTCGACAAGAAAAGCACAATTTCATCAAAAACAAACAAAACAAGAAAAAATGAATCTATTCAACAAGTCTGCAACACATTCTTAAGAGTTACGTGTTTTCAACCAATGTCAGTGTGTAATTTCACCACTTCTGATCATTGTTTAGCTTGTTGGTAGCTTGGTCCAATGCCAGACACAGTGAATCCTTTTTATTGCCCTAAATACATTTTCTCCTCGAGAGAAACATGATTCCATTAAAAACGTTGTAGCTTAAACATACCCGTTGTACATGTCAGCATACACTCAGAGCCTTAAAATAGGGTTTTCACCCATGTGTTTTTTGGAGAAAAACCTTCAATTTCAAGGTTCTGTGCGTTTTCAGACATGTACAATATGTATTTTTAGTGTTTCTGATGAAATCCCTCCTTTTAAATGCATTTTCTCACAGAAAATGAGTCTCGCCATGGGAAAATGGCATTTTTGAAAAAGCATATTCTGGTCGAGAGATCGCGTTTTAAACAATAAAAACGACTCCCGGCCTTATTAGTTGACATTTTTTTACTTTTGGTAACCTAGCCCATATGCATAAAGCACCAAACCTTTATATAGCGTTAAACGCCTTTTCTCGACAAGAAAAGCACAATTTCATCAAAAACAAACAAAACAAGAAAAATGAATCTATTCAACAAGTGTGCAACACATTCTTAAAAGTTAAGTGTTTTCAACCAATGTCAGTGTGTAATTTCACCAGTTCTGATCATTGTTTAGCTTGTTGGTAGCTTGGTCCAATGCCAGACACAGTGAATCCTTTTTATTGCTTTAAACGCATTTTCTGCTCGAGAGAAACATGATTCCATTAAAAACGTTATAGCTTAAACATACCCGTTGTACATGTCTGCAAACAATCAGAGCCTTAAAATAGGGTTTTCACCCATGTGTTTTTTGGAGAAAAACCTTCAATTTCAAGGTTCTGTGCGTTTTCAGACACGTACAATATGTATTTTTAGTGTTTCTGATGAAATCCCTCCTTTTAAATGCAATTTCTCACAGAAAATGAGTCTCGCCATGGGAAAATGGCATTTTTGAAAAAGCATATTCTGGTCGAGAGATCGCGTTTTAAACAATAAAAACGACTCCCGGCCTTATTAGTTGACATTTTTTACTTTTGGTAACCTAGTCCATATGCATAAAGCACTAAACCTTTTTATCGCGGTAAACGCATTTTCTCGACAAGAAAAGCACAATTTCATCAAAAACAAACAAAACAAGAAAAATGAATCTATTCAACAAGTCTGCAACACATTCTTAAAAGTTACGTGTTTTCAACCAATGTCAGTGTGTAATTTCACCAGTTCTGATCATTGTTTAGCTTGTTGGTAGCTTGGTCCAATGCCAGACACAGTGAATCCTTTTTATTGCTTTAAACGCATTTTCTGCTCGAGAGAAACATGATTCCATTAAAAACGTTATAGCTTAAACATACCCGTTGTACATGTCTGCAAACAATCAGAGCCTTAAAATAGGGTTTTCACCCATGTGTTTTTTGGAGAAAACCTTCACTTTCAAGGTTTTGTGCATTTTCAGACACGTACAATATGTATTTTTAGTGTTTCTGATGAAATCCCTCCTTTTAAATGCATTTTCTCACAGAAAATGAGTCTCGCCATGGGAAAATGGCATTTTTGAAAAAGCATATTCTGGTCGAGAGATCGCGTTTTAAACAATAAAAACGACTCCCGGCCTTATTAGTTGACATTTTTTACTTTTGGTAACCTAGTTCATATGCATAAAGCACTAAACCTTTTTATCGCGGTAAACGCATTTTCTCGACAAGAAAAGCACAATTTCATCAAAAACAAACAAAACAAGAAAAAATAATCTATTCAACGTGTCTGCAACACATCCTTAAGAGTTACGTGTTTTCAACCAATGTCAGTGTGAAATTTCACCACTTCTGATCATTGTTTAGCTTGTTGGTAGCTTGGTCCAATGCCAGACACAGTGAATCCTTTTTATTGCTTTAAACACATTTTCTCCTCGAGAGAAACATGATTTCATTGAAAACGTTGTAGTTTAAAAATACCTGCAGTACATGTCTGCAAACCCCCAGAGCCTTAAAATAGGGTTTTCACCAATGTGTTTTTAGGTGAAAAACCTTTTATTTCAAGGTTCTGTGCGTTTTCAGATACGTACATTATGTATTTTTAGTGTTTCTGATGAAATCCCTCCTATTAAATGCATTTTCTCACAGAAAATGAGTCTCGCCATGGGAAAATGGCTTTTTTGAAAAAGCATATTCTGGTCCAGAGATCGCGTTTTAAACAATAAAAACGACTCCCGGCCTTATTAGTTGACATTTTTTACTTTTGGTAACCTAGTCCATATGCATAAAGCACTAAACCTCTTTATCGCGGTAAACGCATTTTCTCGACAAGAAAAGCACAATTTCATCAAAAACAAACAAAACAAGAAAAAATGAATCTATTCAACAAGTCTGCAACACATTCTTAAGAGTTACGTGTTTTCAACCAATGTCAGTGTGTAATTTCACCACTTCTGATCATTGTTTAGCTTGTTGGTAGCTTGGTCCAATGCCAGACACAGTGAATCCTTTTTATTGCCCTAAATACATTTTCTCCTCGAGAGAAACATGATTCCATTAAAAACGTTGTAGCTTAAACATACCCGTTGTACATGTCAGCATACACTCAGAGCCTTAAAATAGGGTTTTCACCCATGTGTTTTTTGGAGAAAAACCTTCAATTTCAAGGTTCTGTGCGTTTTCAGACACGTACAATATGTATTTTTAGTGTTTCTGATGAAATCCCTCCTTTTAAATGCAATTTCTCACAGAAAATGAGTCTCGCCATGGGAAAATGGCATTTTTGAAAAAGCATATTCTGGTCGAGAGATCGCGTTTTAAACAATAAAAACGACTCCCGGCCTTATTAGTTGACATTTTTTACTTTTGGTAACCTAGTCCATATGCATAAAGCACTAAACCTTTTTATCGCGGTAAACGCATTTTCTCGACAAGAAAAGCACAATTTCATCAAAAACAAACAAAACAAGAAAAATGAATCTATTCAACAAGTCTGCAACACATTCTTAAGAGTTACGTGTTTTCAACCAATGTCAGTGTGTAATTTCACCACTTCTGATCATTGTTTAGCTTGTTGGTAGCTTGGTCCAATGCCAGACACAGTGAATCCTTTTTATTGCCCTAAATACATTTTCTCCTCGAGAGAAACATGATTCCATTAAAAACGTTGTAGCTTAAACATACCCGTTGTACATGTCAGCATACACTCAGAGCCTTAAAATAGGGTTTTCACCCATGTGTTTTTTGGAGAAAAACCTTCAATTTCAAGGTTCTGTGCGTTTTCAGACATGTGCAATATGTATTTTTAGTGTTTCTGATGAAATCCCTCCTTTTAAATGCATTTTCACACAGAAAATGAGTCTCGCCATGGGAAAATGGCTGTTTTGAAAAAGCATATTCTGGTCGAGAGATCGCGATTTAAACAATAAAAACGACTCCCGGCCATATTAGTTGACATTTTTTACTTTTGGTAACCTAGCCCATATGCATAAAGCACCAAACCTTTATATAGCGTTAAACGCCTTTTCTCGACAAGAAAAGCACAATTTCATCAAAAACAAACAAAACAAGAAAAATGAATCTATTCAACAAGTCTGCAACACATTCTTAAAAGTTACGTGTTTTCAACCAATGTCAGTGTGTAATTTCACCAGTTCTGATCATTGTTTAGCTTGTTGGTAGCTTGGTCCAATGCCAGACACAGTGAATCCTTTTTATTGCTTTAAACGCATTTTCTGCTCGAGAGAAACATGATTCCATTAAAAACGTTATAGCTTAAACATACCCGTTGTACATGTCTGCAAACAATCAGAGCCTTAAAATAGGGTTTTCACCCATGTGTTTTTTGGAGAAAAACCTTCAATTTCAAGGTTCTGTGCGTTTTCAGACACGTACAATATGTATTTTTAGTGTTTCTGATGAAATCCCTCCTTTTAAATGCAATTTCTCACAGAAAATGAGTCTCGCCATGGGAAAATGGCATTTTTGAAAAAGCATATTCTGGTCGAGAGATCGCGTTTTAAACAATAAAAACGACTCCCGGCCTTATTAGTTGACATTTTTTACTTTTGGTAACCTAGTCCATATGCATAAAGCACTAAACCTTTTTATCGCGGTAAACGCATTTTCTCGACAAGAAAAGCACAATTTCATCAAAAACAAACAAAACAAGAAAAATGAATCTATTCAACAAGTCTGCAACACATTCTTAAAAGTTACGTGTTTTCAACCAATGTCAGTGTGTAATTTCACCAGTTCTGATCATTGTTTAGCTTGTTGGTAGCTTGGTCCAATGCCAGACACAGTGAATCCTTTTTATTGCTTTAAACGCATTTTCTGCTCGAGAGAAACATGATTCCATTAAAAACGTTATAGCTTAAACATACCCGTTGTACATGTCTGCAAACAATCAGAGCCTTAAAATAGGGTTTTCACCCATGTGTTTTTTGGAGAAAACCTTCACTTTCAAGGTTTTGTGCATTTTCAGACACGTACAATATGTATTTTTAGTGTTTCTGATGAAATCCCTCCTTTTAAATGCATTTTCTCACAGAAAATGAGTCTCGCCATGGGAAAATGGCATTTTTGAAAAAGCATATTCTGGTCGAGAGATCGCGTTTTAAACAATAAAAACGACTCCCGGCCTTATTAGTTGACATTTTTTACTTTTGGTAACCTAGTTCATATGCATAAAGCACTAAACCTTTTTATCGCGGTAAACGCATTTTCTCGACAAGAAAAGCACAATTTCATCAAAAACAAACAAAACAAGAAAAAATAATCTATTCAACGTGTCTGCAACACATCCTTAAGAGTTACGTGTTTTCAACCAATGTCAGTGTGAAATTTCACCACTTCTGATCATTGTTTAGCTTGTTGGTAGCTTGGTCCAATGCCAGACACAGTGAATCCTTTTTATTGCTTTAAACACATTTTCTCCTCGAGAGAAACATGATTTCATTGAAAACGTTGTAGTTTAAAAATACCTGCAGTACATGTCTGCAAACCCCCAGAGCCTTAAAATAGGGTTTTCACCAATGTGTTTTTAGGTGAAAAACCTTTTATTTCAAGGTTCTGTGCGTTTTCAGATACGTACATTATGTATTTTTAGTGTTTCTGATGAAATCCCTCCTATTAAATGCATTTTCTCACAGAAAATGAGTCTCGCCATGGGAAAATGGCTTTTTTGAAAAAGCATATTCTGGTCCAGAGATCGCGTTTTAAACAATAAAAACGACTCCCGGCCTTATTAGTTGACATTTTTTACTTTTGGTAACCTAGTCCATATGCATAAAGCACTAAACCTCTTTATCGCGGTAAACGCATTTTCTCGACAAGAAAAGCACAATTTCATCAAAAACAAACAAAACAAGAAAAAATGAATCTATTCAACAAGTCTGCAACACATTCTTAAGAGTTACGTGTTTTCAACCAATGTCAGTGTGTAATTTCACCACTTCTGATCATTGTTTAGCTTGTTGGTAGCTTGGTCCAATGCCAGACACAGTGAATCCTTTTTATTGCCCTAAATACATTTTCTCCTCGAGAGAAACATGATTCCATTAAAAACGTTGTAGCTTAAACATACCCGTTGTACATGTCAGCATACACTCAGAGCCTTAAAATAGGGTTTTCACCCATGTGTTTTTTGGAGAAAAACCTTCAATTTCAAGGTTCTGTGCGTTTTCAGACACGTACAATATGTATTTTTAGTGTTTCTGATGAAATCCCTCCTTTTAAATGCAATTTCTCACAGAAAATGAGTCTCGCCATGGGAAAATGGCATTTTTGAAAAAGCATATTCTGGTCGAGAGATCGCGTTTTAAACAATAAAAACGACTCCCGGCCTTATTAGTTGACATTTTTTACTTTTGGTAACCTAGTCCATATGCATAAAGCACTAAACCTTTTTATCGCGGTAAACGCATTTTCTCGACAAGAAAAGCACAATTTCATCAAAAACAAACAAAACAAGAAAAATGAATCTATTCAACAAGTCTGCAACACATTCTTAAGAGTTACGTGTTTTCAACCAATGTCAGTGTGTAATTTCACCACTTCTGATCATTGTTTAGCTTGTTGGTAGCTTGGTCCAATGCCAGACACAGTGAATCCTTTTTATTGCCCTAAATACATTTTCTCCTCGAGAGAAACATGATTCCATTAAAAACGTTGTAGCTTAAACATACCCGTTGTACATGTCAGCATACACTCAGAGCCTTAAAATAGGGTTTTCACCCATGTGTTTTTTGGAGAAAAACCTTCAATTTCAAGGTTCTGTGCGTTTTCAGACATGTGCAATATGTATTTTTAGTGTTTCTGATGAAATCCCTCCTTTTAAATGCATTTTCACACAGAAAATGAGTCTCGCCATGGGAAAATGGCTGTTTTGAAAAAGCATATTCTGGTCGAGAGATCGCGATTTAAACAATAAAAACGACTCCCGGCCATATTAGTTGACATTTTTTACTTTTGGTAACCTAGCCCATATGCATAAAGCACCAAACCTTTATATAGCGTTAAACGCCTTTTCTCGACAAGAAAAGCACAATTTCATCAAAAACAAACAAAACAAGAAAAATGAATCTATTCAACAAGTGTGCAACACATTCTTAAAAGTTAAGTGTTTTCAACCAATGTCAGTGTGAAATTTCACCACTTCTGATCATTGTTTAGCTTGTTGGTAGCTTGGTCCAATGCCAGACACAGTGAATCCTTTTTATTGCTTTAAACACATTTTCTCCTCGAGAGAAACATGATTTCATTGAAAACGTTGTAGTTTAAAAATACCTGCAGTACATGTCTGCAAACCCCCAGAGCCTTAAAATAGGGTTTTCACCAATGTGTTTTTAGGTGAAAAACCTTTTATTTCAAGGTTCTGTGCGTTTTCAGATACGTACAATATGTATTTTTAGTGTTTCTGATGAAATCCCTCCTATTAAATGCATTTTCTCACAGAAAATGAGTCTCGCCATGGGAAAATGGCTTTTTTGAAAAAGCATATTCTGGTCGAGAGATCGCGTTTTAAACAATAAAAACGACTCCCGGCCTTATTAGTTGACATTTTTTACTTTTGGTAACCTAGTCCATATGCATAAAGCACTAAACCTCTTTATCGCGGTAAACGCATTTTCTCGACAAGAAAAGCACAATTTCATCAAAAACAAACAAAACAAGAAAAAATGAATCTATTCAACAAGTCTGCAACACATTCTTAAGAGTTACGTGTTTTCAACCAATGTCAGTGTGTAATTTCACCACTTCTGATCATTGTTTAGCTTGTTGGTAGCTTGGTCCAATGCCAGACACAGTGAATCCTTTTTATTGCCCTAAATACATTTTCTCCTCGAGAGAAACATGATTCCATTAAAAACGTTGTAGCTTAAACATACCCGTTGTACATGTCAGCATACACTCAGAGCCTTAAAATAGGGTTTTCACCCATGTGTTTTTTGGAGAAAAACCTTCAATTTCAAGGTTCTGTGCGTTTTCAGACATGTACAATATGTATTTTTAGTGTTTCTGATGAAATCCCTCCTTTTAAATGCATTTTCTCACAGAAAATGAGTCTCGCCATGGGAAAATGGCATTTTTGAAAAAGCATATTCTGGTCGAGAGATCGCGTTTTAAACAATAAAAACGACTCCCGGCCTTATTAGTTGACATTTTTTTACTTTTGGTAACCTAGCCCATATGCATAAAGCACCAAACCTTTATATAGCGTTAAACGCCTTTTCTCGACAAGAAAAGCACAATTTCATCAAAAACAAACAAAACAAGAAAAATGAATCTATTCAACAAGTCTGCAACACATTCTTAAAAGTTACGTGTTTTCAACCAATGTCAGTGTGTAATTTCACCAGTTCTGATCATTGTTTAGCTTGTTGGTAGCTTGGTCCAATGCCAGACACAGTGAATCCTTTTTATTGCTTTAAACGCATTTTCTGCTCGAGAGAAACATGATTCCATTAAAAACGTTATAGCTTAAACATACCCGTTGTACATGTCTGCAAACAATCAGAGCCTTAAAATAGGGTTTTCACCCATGTGTTTTTTGGAGAAAAACCTTCAATTTCAAGGTTCTGTGCGTTTTCAGACACGTACAATATGTATTTTTAGTGTTTCTGATGAAATCCCTCCTTTTAAATGCAATTTCTCACAGAAAATGAGTCTCGCCATGGGAAAATGGCATTTTTGAAAAAGCATATTCTGGTCGAGAGATCGCGTTTTAAACAATAAAAACGACTCCCGGCCTTATTAGTTGACATTTTTTACTTTTGGTAACCTAGTCCATATGCATAAAGCACTAAACCTTTTTATCGCGGTAAACGCATTTTCTCGACAAGAAAAGCACAATTTCATCAAAAACAAACAAAACAAGAAAAATGAATCTATTCAACAAGTCTGCAACACATTCTTAAGAGTTACGTGTTTTCAACCAATGTCAGTGTGTAATTTCACCACTTCTGATCATTGTTTAGCTTGTTGGTAGCTTGGTCCAATGCCAGACACAGTGAATCCTTTTTATTGCTTTAAACGCATTTTCTGCTCGAGAGAAACATGATTCCATTAAAAACGTTATAGCTTAAACATACCCGTTGTACATGTCTGCAAACAATCAGAGCCTTAAAATAGGGTTTTCACCCATGTGTTTTTTGGAGAAAACCTTCACTTTCAAGGTTTTGTGCATTTTCAGACACGTACAATATGTATTTTTAGTGTTTCTGATGAAATCCCTCCTTTTAAATGCATTTTCTCACAGAAAATGAGTCTCGCCATGGGAAAATGGCATTTTTGAAAAAGCATATTCTGGTCGAGAGATCGCGTTTTAAACAATAAAAACGACTCCCGGCCTTATTAGTTGACATTTTTTACTTTTGGTAACCTAGTTCATATGCATAAAGCACTAAACCTTTTTATCGCGGTAAACGCATTTTCTCGACAAGAAAAGCACAATTTCATCAAAAACAAACAAAACAAGAAAAAATAATCTATTCAACGTGTCTGCAACACATCCTTAAGAGTTACGTGTTTTCAACCAATGTCAGTGTGAAATTTCACCACTTCTGATCATTGTTTAGCTTGTTGGTAGCTTGGTCCAATGCCAGACACAGTGAATCCTTTTTATTGCTTTAAACGCATTTTCTGCTCGAGAGAAACATGATTCCATTAAAAACGTTATAGCTTAAACATACCCGTTGTACATGTCTGCAAACAATCAGAGCCTTAAAATAGGGTTTTCACCCATGTGTTTTTTGGAGAAAAACCTTCAATTTCAAGGTTCTGTGCGTTTTCAGACACGTACAATATGTATTTTTAGTGTTTCTGATGAAATCCCTCCTTTTAAATGCAATTTCTCACAGAAAATGAGTCTCGCCATGGGAAAATGGCATTTTTGAAAAAGCATATTCTGGTCGAGAGATCGCGTTTTAAACAATAAAAACGACTCCCGGCCTTATTAGTTGACATTTTTTACTTTTGGTAACCTAGTTCATATGCATAAAGCACTAAACCTTTTTATCGCGGTAAACGCATTTTCTCGACAAGAAAAGCACAATTTCATCAAAAACAAACAAAACAAGAAAAATGAATCTATTCAACGTGTCTGCAACACATCCTTAAGAGTTACGTGTTTTCAACCAATGTCAGTGTGAAATTTCACCACTTCTGATCATTGTTTAGCTTGTTGGTAGCTTGGTCCAATGCCAGACACAGTGAATCCTTTTTATTGCCCTAAATACATTTTCTCCTCGAGAGAAACATGATTCCATTAAAAACGTTGTAGCTTAAACATACCCGTTGTACATGTCAGCATACACTCAGAGCCTTAAAATAGGGTTTTCACCCATGTGTTTTTTGGAGAAAAACCTTCAATTTCAAGGTTCTGTGCGTTTTCAGACATGTGCAATATGTATTTTTAGTGTTTCTGATGAAATCCCTCCTTTTAAATGCATTTTCACACAGAAAATGAGTCTCGCCATGGGAAAATGGCTGTTTTGAAAAAGCATATTCTGGTCGAGAGATCGCGATTTAAACAATAAAAACGACTCCCGGCCATATTAGTTGACATTTTTTACTTTTGGTAACCTAGCCCATATGCATAAAGCACCAAACCTTTATATAGCGTTAAACGCCTTTTCTCGACAAGAAAAGCACAATTTCATCAAAAACAAACAAAACAAGAAAAATGAATCTATTCAACAAGTGTGCAACACATTCTTAAAAGTTAAGTGTTTTCAACCAATGTCAGTGTGTAATTTCACCAGTTCTGATCATTGTTTAGCTTGTTGGTAGCTTGGTCCAATGCCAGACACAGTGAATCCTTTTTATTGCTTTAAACGCATTTTCTGCTCGAGAGAAACATGATTCCATTAAAAACGTTATAGCTTAAACATACCCGTTGTACATGTCTGCAAACAATCAGAGCCTTAAAATAGGGTTTTCACCCATGTGTTTTTTGGAGAAAAACCTTCAATTTCAAGGTTCTGTGCGTTTTCAGACACGTACAATATGTATTTTTAGTGTTTCTGATGAAATCCCTCCTTTTAAATGCAATTTCTCACAGAAAATGAGTCTCGCCATGGGAAAATGGCATTTTTGAAAAAGCATATTCTGGTCGAGAGATCGCGTTTTAAACAATAAAAACGACTCCCGGCCTTATTAGTTGACATTTTTTACTTTTGGTAACCTAGTCCATATGCATAAAGCACTAAACCTTTTTATCGCGGTAAACGCATTTTCTCGACAAGAAAAGCACAATTTCATCAAAAACAAACAAAACAAGAAAAATGAATCTATTCAACAAGTCTGCAACACATTCTTAAAAGTTACGTGTTTTCAACCAATGTCAGTGTGTAATTTCACCAGTTCTGATCATTGTTTAGCTTGTTGGTAGCTTGGTCCAATGCCAGACACAGTGAATCCTTTTTATTGCTTTAAACGCATTTTCTGCTCGAGAGAAACATGATTCCATTAAAAACGTTATAGCTTAAACATACCCGTTGTACATGTCTGCAAACAATCAGAGCCTTAAAATAGGGTTTTCACCCATGTGTTTTTTGGAGAAAACCTTCACTTTCAAGGTTTTGTGCATTTTCAGACACGTACAATATGTATTTTTAGTGTTTCTGATGAAATCCCTCCTTTTAAATGCATTTTCTCACAGAAAATGAGTCTCGCCATGGGAAAATGGCATTTTTGAAAAAGCATATTCTGGTCGAGAGATCGCGTTTTAAACAATAAAAACGACTCCCGGCCTTATTAGTTGACATTTTTTACTTTTGGTAACCTAGTTCATATGCATAAAGCACTAAACCTTTTTATCGCGGTAAACGCATTTTCTCGACAAGAAAAGCACAATTTCATCAAAAACAAACAAAACAAGAAAAAATAATCTATTCAACGTGTCTGCAACACATCCTTAAGAGTTACGTGTTTTCAACCAATGTCAGTGTGAAATTTCACCACTTCTGATCATTGTTTAGCTTGTTGGTAGCTTGGTCCAATGCCAGACACAGTGAATCCTTTTTATTGCTTTAAACACATTTTCTCCTCGAGAGAAACATGATTTCATTGAAAACGTTGTAGTTTAAAAATACCTGCAGTACATGTCTGCAAACCCCCAGAGCCTTAACATAGGGTTTTCACCAATGTGTTTTTAGGTGAAAAACCTTTTATTTCAAGGTTCTGTGCGTTTTCAGATACGTACATTATGTATTTTTAGTGTTTCTGATGAAATCCCTCCTATTAAATGCATTTTCTCACAGAAAATGAGTCTCGCCATGGGAAAATGGCTTTTTTGAAAAAGCATATTCTGGTCCAGAGATCGCGTTTTAAACAATAAAAACGACTCCCGGCCTTATTAGTTGACATTTTTTACTTTTGGTAACCTAGTCCATATGCATAAAGCACTAAACCTCTTTATCGCGGTAAACGCATTTTCTCGACAAGAAAAGCACAATTTCATCAAAAACAAACAAAACAAGAAAAAATGAATCTATTCAACAAGTCTGCAACACATTCTTAAGAGTTACGTGTTTTCAACCAATGTCAGTGTGTAATTTCACCACTTCTGATCATTGTTTAGCTTGTTGGTAGCTTGGTCCAATGCCAGACACAGTGAATCCTTTTTATTGCCCTAAATACATTTTCTCCTCGAGAGAAACATGATTCCATTAAAAACGTTGTAGCTTAAACATACCCGTTGTACATGTCAGCATACACTCAGAGCCTTAAAATAGGGTTTTCACCCATGTGTTTTTTGGAGAAAAACCTTCAATTTCAAGGTTCTGTGCGTTTTCAGACACGTACAATATGTATTTTTAGTGTTTCTGATGAAATCCCTCCTTTTAAATGCAATTTCTCACAGAAAATGAGTCTCGCCATGGGAAAATGGCATTTTTGAAAAAGCATATTCTGGTCGAGAGATCGCGTTTTAAACAATAAAAACGACTCCCGGCCTTATTAGTTGACATTTTTTACTTTTGGTAACCTAGTCCATATGCATAAAGCACTAAACCTTTTTATCGCGGTAAACGCATTTTCTCGACAAGAAAAGCACAATTTCATCAAAAACAAACAAAACAAGAAAAATGAATCTATTCAACAAGTCTGCAACACATTCTTAAGAGTTACGTGTTTTCAACCAATGTCAGTGTGTAATTTCACCACTTCTGATCATTGTTTAGCTTGTTGGTAGCTTGGTCCAATGCCAGACACAGTGAATCCTTTTTATTGCCCTAAATACATTTTCTCCTCGAGAGAAACATGATTCCATTAAAAACGTTGTAGCTTAAACATACCCGTTGTACATGTCAGCATACACTCAGAGCCTTAAAATAGGGTTTTCACCCATGTGTTTTTTGGAGAAAAACCTTCAATTTCAAGGTTCTGTGCGTTTTCAGACATGTGCAATATGTATTTTTAGTGTTTCTGATGAAATCCCTCCTTTTAAATGCATTTTCACACAGAAAATGAGTCTCGCCATGGGAAAATGGCTGTTTTGAAAAAGCATATTCTGGTCGAGAGATCGCGATTTAAACAATAAAAACGACTCCCGGCCATATTAGTTGACATTTTTTACTTTTGGTAACCTAGCCCATATGCATAAAGCACCAAACCTTTATATAGCGTTAAACGCCTTTTCTCGACAAGAAAAGCACAATTTCATCAAAAACAAACAAAACAAGAAAAATGAATCTATTCAACAAGTGTGCAACACATTCTTAAAAGTTAAGTGTTTTCAACCAATGTCAGTGTGAAATTTCACCACTTCTGATCATTGTTTAGCTTGTTGGTAGCTTGGTCCAATGCCAGACACAGTGAATCCTTTTTATTGCTTTAAACACATTTTCTCCTCGAGAGAAACATGATTTCATTGAAAACGTTGTAGTTTAAAAATACCTGCAGTACATGTCTGCAAACCCCCAGAGCCTTAAAATAGGGTTTTCACCAATGTGTTTTTAGGTGAAAAACCTTTTATTTCAAGGTTCTGTGCGTTTTCAGATACGTACAATATGTATTTTTAGTGTTTCTGATGAAATCCCTCCTATTAAATGCATTTTCTCACAGAAAATGAGTCTCGCCATGGGAAAATGGCTTTTTTGAAAAAGCATATTCTGGTCGAGAGATCGCGTTTTAAACAATAAAAACGACTCCCGGCCTTATTAGTTGACATTTTTTACTTTTGGTAACCTAGTCCATATGCATAAAGCACTAAACCTCTTTATCGCGGTAAACGCATTTTCTCGACAAGAAAAGCACAATTTCATCAAAAACAAACAAAACAAGAAAAAATGAATCTATTCAACAAGTCTGCAACACATTCTTAAGAGTTACGTGTTTTCAACCAATGTCAGTGTGTAATTTCACCACTTCTGATCATTGTTTAGCTTGTTGGTAGCTTGGTCCAATGCCAGACACAGTGAATCCTTTTTATTGCCCTAAATACATTTTCTCCTCGAGAGAAACATGATTCCATTAAAAACGTTGTAGCTTAAACATACCCGTTGTACATGTCAGCATACACTCAGAGCCTTAAAATAGGGTTTTCACCCATGTGTTTTTTGGAGAAAAACCTTCAATTTCAAGGTTCTGTGCGTTTTCAGACATGTACAATATGTATTTTTAGTGTTTCTGATGAAATCCCTCCTTTTAAATGCATTTTCTCACAGAAAATGAGTCTCGCCATGGGAAAATGGCATTTTTGAAAAAGCATATTCTGGTCGAGAGATCGCGTTTTAAACAATAAAAACGACTCCCGGCCTTATTAGTTGACATTTTTTTACTTTTGGTAACCTAGCCCATATGCATAAAGCACCAAACCTTTATATAGCGTTAAACGCCTTTTCTCGACAAGAAAAGCACAATTTCATCAAAAACAAACAAAACAAGAAAAATGAATCTATTCAACAAGTCTGCAACACATTCTTAAAAGTTACGTGTTTTCAACCAATGTCAGTGTGTAATTTCACCAGTTCTGATCATTGTTTAGCTTGTTGGTAGCTTGGTCCAATGCCAGACACAGTGAATCCTTTTTATTGCTTTAAACGCATTTTCTGCTCGAGAGAAACATGATTCCATTAAAAACGTTATAGCTTAAACATACCCGTTGTACATGTCTGCAAACAATCAGAGCCTTAAAATAGGGTTTTCACCCATGTGTTTTTTGGAGAAAAACCTTCAATTTCAAGGTTCTGTGCGTTTTCAGACACGTACAATATGTATTTTTAGTGTTTCTGATGAAATCCCTCCTTTTAAATGCAATTTCTCACAGAAAATGAGTCTCGCCATGGGAAAATGGCATTTTTGAAAAAGCATATTCTGGTCGAGAGATCGCGTTTTAAACAATAAAAACGACTCCCGGCCTTATTAGTTGACATTTTTTACTTTTGGTAACCTAGTCCATATGCATAAAGCACTAAACCTTTTTATCGCGGTAAACGCATTTTCTCGACAAGAAAAGCACAATTTCATCAAAAACAAACAAAACAAGAAAAATGAATCTATTCAACAAGTCTGCAACACATTCTTAAGAGTTACGTGTTTTCAACCAATGTCAGTGTGTAATTTCACCACTTCTGATCATTGTTTAGCTTGTTGGTAGCTTGGTCCAATGCCAGACACAGTGAATCCTTTTTATTGCTTTAAACGCATTTTCTGCTCGAGAGAAACATGATTCCATTAAAAACGTTATAGCTTAAACATACCCGTTGTACATGTCTGCAAACAATCAGAGCCTTAAAATAGGGTTTTCACCCATGTGTTTTTTGGAGAAAACCTTCACTTTCAAGGTTTTGTGCATTTTCAGACACGTACAATATGTATTTTTAGTGTTTCTGATGAAATCCCTCCTTTTAAATGCATTTTCTCACAGAAAATGAGTCTCGCCATGGGAAAATGGCATTTTTGAAAAAGCATATTCTGGTCGAGAGATCGCGTTTTAAACAATAAAAACGACTCCCGGCCTTATTAGTTGACATTTTTTACTTTTGGTAACCTAGTTCATATGCATAAAGCACTAAACCTTTTTATCGCGGTAAACGCATTTTCTCGACAAGAAAAGCACAATTTCATCAAAAACAAACAAAACAAGAAAAAATAATCTATTCAACGTGTCTGCAACACATCCTTAAGAGTTACGTGTTTTCAACCAATGTCAGTGTGAAATTTCACCACTTCTGATCATTGTTTAGCTTGTTGGTAGCTTGGTCCAATGCCAGACACAGTGAATCCTTTTTATTGCTTTAAACGCATTTTCTGCTCGAGAGAAACATGATTCCATTAAAAACGTTATAGCTTAAACATACCCGTTGTACATGTCTGCAAACAATCAGAGCCTTAAAATAGGGTTTTCACCCATGTGTTTTTTGGAGAAAAACCTTCAATTTCAAGGTTCTGTGCGTTTTCAGACACGTACAATATGTATTTTTAGTGTTTCTGATGAAATCCCTCCTTTTAAATGCAATTTCTCACAGAAAATGAGTCTCGCCATGGGAAAATGGCATTTTTGAAAAAGCATATTCTGGTCGAGAGATCGCGTTTTAAACAATAAAAACGACTCCCGGCCTTATTAGTTGACATTTTTTACTTTTGGTAACCTAGTTCATATGCATAAAGCACTAAACCTTTTTATCGCGGTAAACGCATTTTCTCGACAAGAAAAGCACAATTTCATCAAAAACAAACAAAACAAGAAAAATGAATCTATTCAACGTGTCTGCAACACATCCTTAAGAGTTACGTGTTTTCAACCAATGTCAGTGTGAAATTTCACCACTTCTGATCATTGTTTAGCTTGTTGGTAGCTTGGTCCAATGCCAGACACAGTGAATCCTTTTTATTGCCCTAAATACATTTTCTCCTCGAGAGAAACATGATTCCATTAAAAACGTTGTAGCTTAAACATACCCGTTGTACATGTCAGCATACACTCAGAGCCTTAAAATAGGGTTTTCACCCATGTGTTTTTTGGAGAAAAACCTTCAATTTCAAGGTTCTGTGCGTTTTCAGACATGTGCAATATGTATTTTTAGTGTTTCTGATGAAATCCCTCCTTTTAAATGCATTTTCACACAGAAAATGAGTCTCGCCATGGGAAAATGGCTGTTTTGAAAAAGCATATTCTGGTCGAGAGATCGCGATTTAAACAATAAAAACGACTCCCGGCCATATTAGTTGACATTTTTTACTTTTGGTAACCTAGCCCATATGCATAAAGCACCAAACCTTTATATAGCGTTAAACGCCTTTTCTCGACAAGAAAAGCACAATTTCATCAAAAACAAACAAAACAAGAAAAATGAATCTATTCAACAAGTGTGCAACACATTCTTAAAAGTTAAGTGTTTTCAACCAATGTCAGTGTGTAATTTCACCAGTTCTGATCATTGTTTAGCTTGTTGGTAGCTTGGTCCAATGCCAGACACAGTGAATCCTTTTTATTGCTTTAAACGCATTTTCTGCTCGAGAGAAACATGATTCCATTAAAAACGTTATAGCTTAAACATACCCGTTGTACATGTCTGCAAACAATCAGAGCCTTAAAATAGGGTTTTCACCCATGTGTTTTTTGGAGAAAAACCTTCAATTTCAAGGTTCTGTGCGTTTTCAGACACGTACAATATGTATTTTTAGTGTTTCTGATGAAATCCCTCCTTTTAAATGCAATTTCTCACAGAAAATGAGTCTCGCCATGGGAAAATGGCATTTTTGAAAAAGCATATTCTGGTCGAGAGATCGCGTTTTAAACAATAAAAACGACTCCCGGCCTTATTAGTTGACATTTTTTACTTTTGGTAACCTAGTCCATATGCATAAAGCACTAAACCTTTTTATCGCGGTAAACGCATTTTCTCGACAAGAAAAGCACAATTTCATCAAAAACAAACAAAACAAGAAAAATGAATCTATTCAACAAGTCTGCAACACATTCTTAAAAGTTACGTGTTTTCAACCAATGTCAGTGTGTAATTTCACCAGTTCTGATCATTGTTTAGCTTGTTGGTAGCTTGGTCCAATGCCAGACACAGTGAATCCTTTTTATTGCTTTAAACGCATTTTCTGCTCGAGAGAAACATGATTCCATTAAAAACGTTATAGCTTAAACATACCCGTTGTACATGTCTGCAAACAATCAGAGCCTTAAAATAGGGTTTTCACCCATGTGTTTTTTGGAGAAAACCTTCACTTTCAAGGTTTTGTGCATTTTCAGACACGTACAATATGTATTTTTAGTGTTTCTGATGAAATCCCTCCTTTTAAATGCATTTTCTCACAGAAAATGAGTCTCGCCATGGGAAAATGGCATTTTTGAAAAAGCATATTCTGGTCGAGAGATCGCGTTTTAAACAATAAAAACGACTCCCGGCCTTATTAGTTGACATTTTTTACTTTTGGTAACCTAGTTCATATGCATAAAGCACTAAACCTTTTTATCGCGGTAAACGCATTTTCTCGACAAGAAAAGCACAATTTCATCAAAAACAAACAAAACAAGAAAAAATAATCTATTCAACGTGTCTGCAACACATCCTTAAGAGTTACGTGTTTTCAACCAATGTCAGTGTGAAATTTCACCACTTCTGATCATTGTTTAGCTTGTTGGTAGCTTGGTCCAATGCCAGACACAGTGAATCCTTTTTATTGCTTTAAACACATTTTCTCCTCGAGAGAAACATGATTTCATTGAAAACGTTGTAGTTTAAAAATACCTGCAGTACATGTCTGCAAACCCCCAGAGCCTTAACATAGGGTTTTCACCAATGTGTTTTTAGGTGAAAAACCTTTTATTTCAAGGTTCTGTGCGTTTTCAGATACGTACATTATGTATTTTTAGTGTTTCTGATGAAATCCCTCCTATTAAATGCATTTTCTCACAGAAAATGAGTCTCGCCATGGGAAAATGGCTTTTTTGAAAAAGCATATTCTGGTCCAGAGATCGCGTTTTAAACAATAAAAACGACTCCCGGCCTTATTAGTTGACATTTTTTACTTTTGGTAACCTAGTCCATATGCATAAAGCACTAAACCTCTTTATCGCGGTAAACGCATTTTCTCGACAAGAAAAGCACAATTTCATCAAAAACAAACAAAACAAGAAAAAATGAATCTATTCAACAAGTCTGCAACACATTCTTAAGAGTTACGTGTTTTCAACCAATGTCAGTGTGTAATTTCACCACTTCTGATCATTGTTTAGCTTGTTGGTAGCTTGGTCCAATGCCAGACACAGTGAATCCTTTTTATTGCCCTAAATACATTTTCTCCTCGAGAGAAACATGATTCCATTAAAAACGTTGTAGCTTAAACATACCCGTTGTACATGTCAGCATACACTCAGAGCCTTAAAATAGGGTTTTCACCCATGTGTTTTTTGGAGAAAAACCTTCAATTTCAAGGTTCTGTGCGTTTTCAGACACGTACAATATGTATTTTTAGTGTTTCTGATGAAATCCCTCCTTTTAAATGCAATTTCTCACAGAAAATGAGTCTCGCCATGGGAAAATGGCATTTTTGAAAAAGCATATTCTGGTCGAGAGATCGCGTTTTAAACAATAAAAACGACTCCCGGCCTTATTAGTTGACATTTTTTACTTTTGGTAACCTAGTCCATATGCATAAAGCACTAAACCTTTTTATCGCGGTAAACGCATTTTCTCGACAAGAAAAGCACAATTTCATCAAAAACAAACAAAACAAGAAAAATGAATCTATTCAACAAGTCTGCAACACATTCTTAAGAGTTACGTGTTTTCAACCAATGTCAGTGTGTAATTTCACCACTTCTGATCATTGTTTAGCTTGTTGGTAGCTTGGTCCAATGCCAGACACAGTGAATCCTTTTTATTGCCCTAAATACATTTTCTCCTCGAGAGAAACATGATTCCATTAAAAACGTTGTAGCTTAAACATACCCGTTGTACATGTCAGCATACACTCAGAGCCTTAAAATAGGGTTTTCACCCATGTGTTTTTTGGAGAAAAACCTTCAATTTCAAGGTTCTGTGCGTTTTCAGACATGTGCAATATGTATTTTTAGTGTTTCTGATGAAATCCCTCCTTTTAAATGCATTTTCACACAGAAAATGAGTCTCGCCATGGGAAAATGGCTGTTTTGAAAAAGCATATTCTGGTCGAGAGATCGCGATTTAAACAATAAAAACGACTCCCGGCCATATTAGTTGACATTTTTTACTTTTGGTAACCTAGCCCATATGCATAAAGCACCAAACCTTTATATAGCGTTAAACGCCTTTTCTCGACAAGAAAAGCACAATTTCATCAAAAACAAACAAAACAAGAAAAATGAATCTATTCAACAAGTGTGCAACACATTCTTAAAAGTTAAGTGTTTTCAACCAATGTCAGTGTGAAATTTCACCACTTCTGATCATTGTTTAGCTTGTTGGTAGCTTGGTCCAATGCCAGACACAGTGAATCCTTTTTATTGCTTTAAACACATTTTCTCCTCGAGAGAAACATGATTTCATTGAAAACGTTGTAGTTTAAAAATACCTGCAGTACATGTCTGCAAACCCCCAGAGCCTTAAAATAGGGTTTTCACCAATGTGTTTTTAGGTGAAAAACCTTTTATTTCAAGGTTCTGTGCGTTTTCAGATACGTACAATATGTATTTTTAGTGTTTCTGATGAAATCCCTCCTATTAAATGCATTTTCTCACAGAAAATGAGTCTCGCCATGGGAAAATGGCTTTTTTGAAAAAGCATATTCTGGTCGAGAGATCGCGTTTTAAACAATAAAAACGACTCCCGGCCTTATTAGTTGACATTTTTTACTTTTGGTAACCTAGTCCATATGCATAAAGCACTAAACCTCTTTATCGCGGTAAACGCATTTTCTCGACAAGAAAAGCACAATTTCATCAAAAACAAACAAAACAAGAAAAAATGAATCTATTCAACAAGTCTGCAACACATTCTTAAGAGTTACGTGTTTTCAACCAATGTCAGTGTGTAATTTCACCACTTCTGATCATTGTTTAGCTTGTTGGTAGCTTGGTCCAATGCCAGACACAGTGAATCCTTTTTATTGCCCTAAATACATTTTCTCCTCGAGAGAAACATGATTCCATTAAAAACGTTGTAGCTTAAACATACCCGTTGTACATGTCAGCATACACTCAGAGCCTTAAAATAGGGTTTTCACCCATGTGTTTTTTGGAGAAAAACCTTCAATTTCAAGGTTCTGTGCGTTTTCAGACATGTACAATATGTATTTTTAGTGTTTCTGATGAAATCCCTCCTTTTAAATGCATTTTCTCACAGAAAATGAGTCTCGCCATGGGAAAATGGCATTTTTGAAAAAGCATATTCTGGTCGAGAGATCGCGTTTTAAACAATAAAAACGACTCCCGGCCTTATTAGTTGACATTTTTTTACTTTTGGTAACCTAGCCCATATGCATAAAGCACCAAACCTTTATATAGCGTTAAACGCCTTTTCTCGACAAGAAAAGCACAATTTCATCAAAAACAAACAAAACAAGAAAAATGAATCTATTCAACAAGTCTGCAACACATTCTTAAAAGTTACGTGTTTTCAACCAATGTCAGTGTGTAATTTCACCAGTTCTGATCATTGTTTAGCTTGTTGGTAGCTTGGTCCAATGCCAGACACAGTGAATCCTTTTTATTGCTTTAAACGCATTTTCTGCTCGAGAGAAACATGATTCCATTAAAAACGTTATAGCTTAAACATACCCGTTGTACATGTCTGCAAACAATCAGAGCCTTAAAATAGGGTTTTCACCCATGTGTTTTTTGGAGAAAAACCTTCAATTTCAAGGTTCTGTGCGTTTTCAGACACGTACAATATGTATTTTTAGTGTTTCTGATGAAATCCCTCCTTTTAAATGCAATTTCTCACAGAAAATGAGTCTCGCCATGGGAAAATGGCATTTTTGAAAAAGCATATTCTGGTCGAGAGATCGCGTTTTAAACAATAAAAACGACTCCCGGCCTTATTAGTTGACATTTTTTACTTTTGGTAACCTAGTCCATATGCATAAAGCACTAAACCTTTTTATCGCGGTAAACGCATTTTCTCGACAAGAAAAGCACAATTTCATCAAAAACAAACAAAACAAGAAAAATGAATCTATTCAACAAGTCTGCAACACATTCTTAAAAGTTACGTGTTTTCAACCAATGTCAGTGTGTAATTTCACCAGTTCTGATCATTGTTTAGCTTGTTGGTAGCTTGGTCCAATGCCAGACACAGTGAATCCTTTTTATTGCTTTAAACGCATTTTCTGCTCGAGAGAAACATGATTCCATTAAAAACGTTATAGCTTAAACATACCCGTTGTACATGTCTGCAAACAATCAGAGCCTTAAAATAGGGTTTTCACCCATGTGTTTTTTGGAGAAAACCTTCACTTTCAAGGTTTTGTGCATTTTCAGACACGTACAATATGTATTTTTAGTGTTTCTGATGAAATCCCTCCTTTTAAATGCATTTTCTCACAGAAAATGAGTCTCGCCATGGGAAAATGGCATTTTTGAAAAAGCATATTCTGGTCGAGAGATCGCGTTTTAAACAATAAAAACGACTCCCGGCCTTATTAGTTGACATTTTTTACTTTTGGTAACCTAGTTCATATGCATAAAGCACTAAACCTTTTTATCGCGGTAAACGCATTTTCTCGACAAGAAAAGCACAATTTCATCAAAAACAAACAAAACAAGAAAAAATAATCTATTCAACGTGTCTGCAACACATCCTTAAGAGTTACGTGTTTTCAACCAATGTCAGTGTGAAATTTCACCACTTCTGATCATTGTTTAGCTTGTTGGTAGCTTGGTCCAATGCCAGACACAGTGAATCCTTTTTATTGCTTTAAACGCATTTTCTGCTCGAGAGAAACATGATTCCATTAAAAACGTTATAGCTTAAACATACCCGTTGTACATGTCTGCAAACAATCAGAGCCTTAAAATAGGGTTTTCACCCATGTGTTTTTTGGAGAAAAACCTTCAATTTCAAGGTTCTGTGCGTTTTCAGACACGTACAATATGTATTTTTAGTGTTTCTGATGAAATCCCTCCTTTTAAATGCAATTTCTCACAGAAAATGAGTCTCGCCATGGGAAAATGGCATTTTTGAAAAAGCATATTCTGGTCGAGAGATCGCGTTTTAAACAATAAAAACGACTCCCGGCCTTATTAGTTGACATTTTTTACTTTTGGTAACCTAGTTCATATGCATAAAGCACTAAACCTTTTTATCGCGGTAAACGCATTTTCTCGACAAGAAAAGCACAATTTCATCAAAAACAAACAAAACAAGAAAAATGAATCTATTCAACGTGTCTGCAACACATCCTTAAGAGTTACGTGTTTTCAACCAATGTCAGTGTGAAATTTCACCACTTCTGATCATTGTTTAGCTTGTTGGTAGCTTGGTCCAATGCCAGACACAGTGAATCCTTTTTATTGCTTTAAACACATTTTCTCCTCGAGAGAAACATGATTTCATTGAAAACGTTGTAGTTTAAAAATACCTGCAGTACATGTCTGCAAACCCCCAGAGCCTTAAAATAGGGTTTTCACCAATGTGTTTTTAGGTGAAAAACCTTTTATTTCAAGGTTCTGTGCGTTTTCAGATACGTACATTATGTATTTTTAGTGTTTCTGATGAAATCCCTCCTATTAAATGCATTTTCTCACAGAAAATGAGTCTCGCCATGGGAAAATGGCTTTTTTGAAAAAGCATATTCTGGTCCAGAGATCGCGTTTTAAACAATAAAAACGACTCCCGGCCTTATTAGTTGACATTTTTTACTTTTGGTAACCTAGTCCATATGCATAAAGCACTAAACCTCTTTATCGCGGTAAACGCATTTTCTCGACAAGAAAAGCACAATTTCATCAAAAACAAACAAAACAAGAAAAAATGAATCTATTCAACAAGTCTGCAACACATTCTTAAGAGTTACGTGTTTTCAACCAATGTCAGTGTGTAATTTCACCACTTCTGATCATTGTTTAGCTTGTTGGTAGCTTGGTCCAATGCCAGACACAGTGAATCCTTTTTATTGCCCTAAATACATTTTCTCCTCGAGAGAAACATGATTCCATTAAAAACGTTGTAGCTTAAACATACCCGTTGTACATGTCAGCATACACTCAGAGCCTTAAAATAGGGTTTTCACCCATGTGTTTTTTGGAGAAAAACCTTCAATTTCAAGGTTCTGTGCGTTTTCAGACACGTACAATATGTATTTTTAGTGTTTCTGATGAAATCCCTCCTTTTAAATGCAATTTCTCACAGAAAATGAGTCTCGCCATGGGAAAATGGCATTTTTGAAAAAGCATATTCTGGTCGAGAGATCGCGTTTTAAACAATAAAAACGACTCCCGGCCTTATTAGTTGACATTTTTTACTTTTGGTAACCTAGTCCATATGCATAAAGCACTAAACCTTTTTATCGCGGTAAACGCATTTTCTCGACAAGAAAAGCACAATTTCATCAAAAACAAACAAAACAAGAAAAATGAATCTATTCAACAAGTCTGCAACACATTCTTAAGAGTTACGTGTTTTCAACCAATGTCAGTGTGTAATTTCACCACTTCTGATCATTGTTTAGCTTGTTGGTAGCTTGGTCCAATGCCAGACACAGTGAATCCTTTTTATTGCCCTAAATACATTTTCTCCTCGAGAGAAACATGATTCCATTAAAAACGTTGTAGCTTAAACATACCCGTTGTACATGTCAGCATACACTCAGAGCCTTAAAATAGGGTTTTCACCCATGTGTTTTTTGGAGAAAAACCTTCAATTTCAAGGTTCTGTGCGTTTTCAGACATGTGCAATATGTATTTTTAGTGTTTCTGATGAAATCCCTCCTTTTAAATGCATTTTCACACAGAAAATGAGTCTCGCCATGGGAAAATGGCTGTTTTGAAAAAGCATATTCTGGTCGAGAGATCGCGATTTAAACAATAAAAACGACTCCCGGCCATATTAGTTGACATTTTTTACTTTTGGTAACCTAGCCCATATGCATAAAGCACCAAACCTTTATATAGCGTTAAACGCCTTTTCTCGACAAGAAAAGCACAATTTCATCAAAAACAAACAAAACAAGAAAAATGAATCTATTCAACAAGTGTGCAACACATTCTTAAA
This sequence comes from Lampris incognitus, assembly GCF_029633865.1. Taxonomy (NCBI): domain Eukaryota; kingdom Metazoa; phylum Chordata; class Actinopteri; order Lampriformes; family Lampridae; genus Lampris; species Lampris incognitus. The sequence goes on along the minus strand of NC_079213.1, from coordinate 50,487,836 downwards.
AGTTAAGTGTTTTCAACCAATGTCAGTGTGTAATTTCACCAGTTCTGATCATTGTTTAGCTTGTTGGTAGCTTGGTCCAATGCCAGACACAGTGAATCCTTTTTATTGCTTTAAACGCATTTTCTGCTCGAGAGAAACATGATTCCATTAAAAACGTTATAGCTTAAACATACCCGTTGTACATGTCTGCAAACAATCAGAGCCTTAAAATAGGGTTTTCACCCATGTGTTTTTTGGAGAAAAACCTTCAATTTCAAGGTTCTGTGCGTTTTCAGACACGTACAATATGTATTTTTAGTGTTTCTGATGAAATCCCTCCTTTTAAATGCAATTTCTCACAGAAAATGAGTCTCGCCATGGGAAAATGGCATTTTTGAAAAAGCATATTCTGGTCGAGAGATCGCGTTTTAAACAATAAAAACGACTCCCGGCCTTATTAGTTGACATTTTTTACTTTTGGTAACCTAGTCCATATGCATAAAGCACTAAACCTTTTTATCGCGGTAAACGCATTTTCTCGACAAGAAAAGCACAATTTCATCAAAAACAAACAAAACAAGAAAAATGAATCTATTCAACAAGTCTGCAACACATTCTTAAAAGTTACGTGTTTTCAACCAATGTCAGTGTGTAATTTCACCAGTTCTGATCATTGTTTAGCTTGTTGGTAGCTTGGTCCAATGCCAGACACAGTGAATCCTTTTTATTGCTTTAAACGCATTTTCTGCTCGAGAGAAACATGATTCCATTAAAAACGTTATAGCTTAAACATACCCGTTGTACATGTCTGCAAACAATCAGAGCCTTAAAATAGGGTTTTCACCCATGTGTTTTTTGGAGAAAACCTTCACTTTCAAGGTTTTGTGCATTTTCAGACACGTACAATATGTATTTTTAGTGTTTCTGATGAAATCCCTCCTTTTAAATGCATTTTCTCACAGAAAATGAGTCTCGCCATGGGAAAATGGCATTTTTGAAAAAGCATATTCTGGTCGAGAGATCGCGTTTTAAACAATAAAAACGACTCCCGGCCTTATTAGTTGACATTTTTTACTTTTGGTAACCTAGTTCATATGCATAAAGCACTAAACCTTTTTATCGCGGTAAACGCATTTTCTCGACAAGAAAAGCACAATTTCATCAAAAACAAACAAAACAAGAAAAAATAATCTATTCAACGTGTCTGCAACACATCCTTAAGAGTTACGTGTTTTCAACCAATGTCAGTGTGAAATTTCACCACTTCTGATCATTGTTTAGCTTGTTGGTAGCTTGGTCCAATGCCAGACACAGTGAATCCTTTTTATTGCTTTAAACACATTTTCTCCTCGAGAGAAACATGATTTCATTGAAAACGTTGTAGTTTAAAAATACCTGCAGTACATGTCTGCAAACCCCCAGAGCCTTAAAATAGGGTTTTCACCAATGTGTTTTTAGGTGAAAAACCTTTTATTTCAAGGTTCTGTGCGTTTTCAGATACGTACATTATGTATTTTTAGTGTTTCTGATGAAATCCCTCCTATTAAATGCATTTTCTCACAGAAAATGAGTCTCGCCATGGGAAAATGGCTTTTTTGAAAAAGCATATTCTGGTCCAGAGATCGCGTTTTAAACAATAAAAACGACTCCCGGCCTTATTAGTTGACATTTTTTACTTTTGGTAACCTAGTCCATATGCATAAAGCACTAAACCTCTTTATCGCGGTAAACGCATTTTCTCGACAAGAAAAGCACAATTTCATCAAAAACAAACAAAACAAGAAAAAATGAATCTATTCAACAAGTCTGCAACACATTCTTAAGAGTTACGTGTTTTCAACCAATGTCAGTGTGTAATTTCACCACTTCTGATCATTGTTTAGCTTGTTGGTAGCTTGGTCCAATGCCAGACACAGTGAATCCTTTTTATTGCCCTAAATACATTTTCTCCTCGAGAGAAACATGATTCCATTAAAAACGTTGTAGCTTAAACATACCCGTTGTACATGTCAGCATACACTCAGAGCCTTAAAATAGGGTTTTCACCCATGTGTTTTTTGGAGAAAAACCTTCAATTTCAAGGTTCTGTGCGTTTTCAGACACGTACAATATGTATTTTTAGTGTTTCTGATGAAATCCCTCCTTTTAAATGCAATTTCTCACAGAAAATGAGTCTCGCCATGGGAAAATGGCATTTTTGAAAAAGCATATTCTGGTCGAGAGATCGCGTTTTAAACAATAAAAACGACTCCCGGCCTTATTAGTTGACATTTTTTACTTTTGGTAACCTAGTCCATATGCATAAAGCACTAAACCTTTTTATCGCGGTAAACGCATTTTCTCGACAAGAAAAGCACAATTTCATCAAAAACAAACAAAACAAGAAAAATGAATCTATTCAACAAGTCTGCAACACATTCTTAAAAGTTACGTGTTTTCAACCAATGTCAGTGTGTAATTTCACCAGTTCTGATCATTGTTTAGCTTGTTGGTAGCTTGGTCCAATGCCAGACACAGTGAATCCTTTTTATTGCTTTAAACGCATTTTCTGCTCGAGAGAAACATGATTCCATTAAAAACGTTATAGCTTAAACATACCCGTTGTACATGTCTGCAAACAATCAGAGCCTTAAAATAGGGTTTTCACCCATGTGTTTTTTGGAGAAAACCTTCACTTTCAAGGTTTTGTGCATTTTCAGACACGTACAATATGTATTTTTAGTGTTTCTGATGAAATCCCTCCTTTTAAATGCATTTTCTCACAGAAAATGAGTCTCGCCATGGGAAAATGGCATTTTTGAAAAAGCATATTCTGGTCGAGAGATCGCGTTTTAAACAATAAAAACGACTCCCGGCCTTATTAGTTGACATTTTTTACTTTTGGTAACCTAGTTCATATGCATAAAGCACTAAACCTTTTTATCGCGGTAAACGCATTTTCTCGACAAGAAAAGCACAATTTCATCAAAAACAAACAAAACAAGAAAAAATAATCTATTCAACGTGTCTGCAACACATCCTTAAGAGTTACGTGTTTTCAACCAATGTCAGTGTGAAATTTCACCACTTCTGATCATTGTTTAGCTTGTTGGTAGCTTGGTCCAATGCCAGACACAGTGAATCCTTTTTATTGCTTTAAACACATTTTCTCCTCGAGAGAAACATGATTTCATTGAAAACGTTGTAGTTTAAAAATACCTGCAGTACATGTCTGCAAACCCCCAGAGCCTTAAAATAGGGTTTTCACCAATGTGTTTTTAGGTGAAAAACCTTTTATTTCAAGGTTCTGTGCGTTTTCAGATACGTACATTATGTATTTTTAGTGTTTCTGATGAAATCCCTCCTATTAAATGCATTTTCTCACAGAAAATGAGTCTCGCCATGGGAAAATGGCTTTTTTGAAAAAGCATATTCTGGTCCAGAGATCGCGTTTTAAACAATAAAAACGACTCCCGGCCTTATTAGTTGACATTTTTTACTTTTGGTAACCTAGTCCATATGCATAAAGCACTAAACCTCTTTATCGCGGTAAACGCATTTTCTCGACAAGAAAAGCACAATTTCATCAAAAACAAACAAAACAAGAAAAAATGAATCTATTCAACAAGTCTGCAACACATTCTTAAGAGTTACGTGTTTTCAACCAATGTCAGTGTGTAATTTCACCACTTCTGATCATTGTTTAGCTTGTTGGTAGCTTGGTCCAATGCCAGACACAGTGAATCCTTTTTATTGCCCTAAATACATTTTCTCCTCGAGAGAAACATGATTCCATTAAAAACGTTGTAGCTTAAACATACCCGTTGTACATGTCAGCATACACTCAGAGCCTTAAAATAGGGTTTTCACCCATGTGTTTTTTGGAGAAAAACCTTCAATTTCAAGGTTCTGTGCGTTTTCAGACATGTGCAATATGTATTTTTAGTGTTTCTGATGAAATCCCTCCTTTTAAATGCATTTTCACACAGAAAATGAGTCTCGCCATGGGAAAATGGCTGTTTTGAAAAAGCATATTCTGGTCGAGAGATCGCGATTTAAACAATAAAAACGACTCCCGGCCATATTAGTTGACATTTTTTACTTTTGGTAACCTAGCCCATATGCATAAAGCACCAAACCTTTATATAGCGTTAAACGCCTTTTCTCGACAAGAAAAGCACAATTTCATCAAAAACAAACAAAACAAGAAAAATGAATCTATTCAACAAGTGTGCAACACATTCTTAAAAGTTAAGTGTTTTCAACCAATGTCAGTGTGTAATTTCACCAGTTCTGATCATTGTTTAGCTTGTTGGTAGCTTGGTCCAATGCCAGACACAGTGAATCCTTTTTATTGCTTTAAACGCATTTTCTGCTCGAGAGAAACATGATTCCATTAAAAACGTTATAGCTTAAACATACCCGTTGTACATGTCTGCAAACAATCAGAGCCTTAAAATAGGGTTTTCACCCATGTGTTTTTTGGAGAAAAACCTTCAATTTCAAGGTTCTGTGCGTTTTCAGACACGTACAATATGTATTTTTAGTGTTTCTGATGAAATCCCTCCTATTAAATGCATTTTCTCACAGAAAATGAGTCTCGCCATGGGAAAATGGCTTTTTTGAAAAAGCATATTCTGGTCCAGAGATCGCGTTTTAAACAATAAAAACGACTCCCGGCCTTATTAGTTGACATTTTTTACTTTTGGTAACCTAGTCCATATGCATAAAGCACTAAACCTCTTTATCGCGGTAAACGCATTTTCTCGACAAGAAAAGCACAATTTCATCAAAAACAAACAAAACAAGAAAAAATGAATCTATTCAACAAGTCTGCAACACATTCTTAAGAGTTACGTGTTTTCAACCAATGTCAGTGTGTAATTTCACCACTTCTGATCATTGTTTAGCTTGTTGGTAGCTTGGTCCAATGCCAGACACAGTGAATCCTTTTTATTGCCCTAAATACATTTTCTCCTCGAGAGAAACATGATTCCATTAAAAACGTTGTAGCTTAAACATACCCGTTGTACATGTCAGCATACACTCAGAGCCTTAAAATAGGGTTTTCACCCATGTGTTTTTTGGAGAAAAACCTTCAATTTCAAGGTTCTGTGCGTTTTCAGACATGTACAATATGTATTTTTAGTGTTTCTGATGAAATCCCTCCTTTTAAATGCATTTTCTCACAGAAAATGAGTCTCGCCATGGGAAAATGGCATTTTTGAAAAAGCATATTCTGGTCGAGAGATCGCGTTTTAAACAATAAAAACGACTCCCGGCCTTATTAGTTGACATTTTTTTACTTTTGGTAACCTAGCCCATATGCATAAAGCACCAAACCTTTATATAGCGTTAAACGCCTTTTCTCGACAAGAAAAGCACAATTTCATCAAAAACAAACAAAACAAGAAAAATGAATCTATTCAACAAGTGTGCAACACATTCTTAAAAGTTAAGTGTTTTCAACCAATGTCAGTGTGTAATTTCACCAGTTCTGATCATTGTTTAGCTTGTTGGTAGCTTGGTCCAATGCCAGACACAGTGAATCCTTTTTATTGCTTTAAACGCATTTTCTGCTCGAGAGAAACATGATTCCATTAAAAACGTTATAGCTTAAACATACCCGTTGTACATGTCTGCAAACAATCAGAGCCTTAAAATAGGGTTTTCACCCATGTGTTTTTTGGAGAAAAACCTTCAATTTCAAGGTTCTGTGCGTTTTCAGACACGTACAATATGTATTTTTAGTGTTTCTGATGAAATCCCTCCTTTTAAATGCAATTTCTCACAGAAAATGAGTCTCGCCATGGGAAAATGGCATTTTTGAAAAAGCATATTCTGGTCGAGAGATCGCGTTTTAAACAATAAAAACGACTCCCGGCCTTATTAGTTGACATTTTTTACTTTTGGTAACCTAGTCCATATGCATAAAGCACTAAACCTTTTTATCGCGGTAAACGCATTTTCTCGACAAGAAAAGCACAATTTCATCAAAAACAAACAAAACAAGAAAAATGAATCTATTCAACAAGTCTGCAACACATTCTTAAAAGTTACGTGTTTTCAACCAATGTCAGTGTGTAATTTCACCAGTTCTGATCATTGTTTAGCTTGTTGGTAGCTTGGTCCAATGCCAGACACAGTGAATCCTTTTTATTGCTTTAAACGCATTTTCTGCTCGAGAGAAACATGATTCCATTAAAAACGTTATAGCTTAAACATACCCGTTGTACATGTCTGCAAACAATCAGAGCCTTAAAATAGGGTTTTCACCCATGTGTTTTTTGGAGAAAACCTTCACTTTCAAGGTTTTGTGCATTTTCAGACACGTACAATATGTATTTTTAGTGTTTCTGATGAAATCCCTCCTTTTAAATGCATTTTCTCACAGAAAATGAGTCTCGCCATGGGAAAATGGCATTTTTGAAAAAGCATATTCTGGTCGAGAGATCGCGTTTTAAACAATAAAAACGACTCCCGGCCTTATTAGTTGACATTTTTTACTTTTGGTAACCTAGTTCATATGCATAAAGCACTAAACCTTTTTATCGCGGTAAACGCATTTTCTCGACAAGAAAAGCACAATTTCATCAAAAACAAACAAAACAAGAAAAAATAATCTATTCAACGTGTCTGCAACACATCCTTAAGAGTTACGTGTTTTCAACCAATGTCAGTGTGAAATTTCACCACTTCTGATCATTGTTTAGCTTGTTGGTAGCTTGGTCCAATGCCAGACACAGTGAATCCTTTTTATTGCTTTAAACACATTTTCTCCTCGAGAGAAACATGATTTCATTGAAAACGTTGTAGTTTAAAAATACCTGCAGTACATGTCTGCAAACCCCCAGAGCCTTAAAATAGGGTTTTCACCAATGTGTTTTTAGGTGAAAAACCTTTTATTTCAAGGTTCTGTGCGTTTTCAGATACGTACATTATGTATTTTTAGTGTTTCTGATGAAATCCCTCCTATTAAATGCATTTTCTCACAGAAAATGAGTCTCGCCATGGGAAAATGGCTTTTTTGAAAAAGCATATTCTGGTCCAGAGATCGCGTTTTAAACAATAAAAACGACTCCCGGCCTTATTAGTTGACATTTTTTACTTTTGGTAACCTAGTCCATATGCATAAAGCACTAAACCTCTTTATCGCGGTAAACGCATTTTCTCGACAAGAAAAGCACAATTTCATCAAAAACAAACAAAACAAGAAAAAATGAATCTATTCAACAAGTCTGCAACACATTCTTAAGAGTTACGTGTTTTCAACCAATGTCAGTGTGTAATTTCACCACTTCTGATCATTGTTTAGCTTGTTGGTAGCTTGGTCCAATGCCAGACACAGTGAATCCTTTTTATTGCCCTAAATACATTTTCTCCTCGAGAGAAACATGATTCCATTAAAAACGTTGTAGCTTAAACATACCCGTTGTACATGTCAGCATACACTCAGAGCCTTAAAATAGGGTTTTCACCCATGTGTTTTTTGGAGAAAAACCTTCAATTTCAAGGTTCTGTGCGTTTTCAGACATGTACAATATGTATTTTTAGTGTTTCTGATGAAATCCCTCCTTTTAAATGCATTTTCTCACAGAAAATGAGTCTCGCCATGGGAAAATGGCATTTTTGAAAAAGCATATTCTGGTCGAGAGATCGCGTTTTAAACAATAAAAACGACTCCCGGCCTTATTAGTTGACATTTTTTTACTTTTGGTAACCTAGCCCATATGCATAAAGCACCAAACCTTTATATAGCGTTAAACGCCTTTTCTCGACAAGAAAAGCACAATTTCATCAAAAACAAACAAAACAAGAAAAATGAATCTATTCAACAAGTGTGCAACACATTCTTAAAAGTTAAGTGTTTTCAACCAATGTCAGTGTGTAATTTCACCAGTTCTGATCATTGTTTAGCTTGTTGGTAGCTTGGTCCAATGCCAGACACAGTGAATCCTTTTTATTGCTTTAAACGCATTTTCTGCTCGAGAGAAACATGATTCCATTAAAAACGTTATAGCTTAAACATACCCGTTGTACATGTCTGCAAACAATCAGAGCCTTAAAATAGGGTTTTCACCCATGTGTTTTTTGGAGAAAAACCTTCAATTTCAAGGTTCTGTGCGTTTTCAGACACGTACAATATGTATTTTTAGTGTTTCTGATGAAATCCCTCCTTTTAAATGCAATTTCTCACAGAAAATGAGTCTCGCCATGGGAAAATGGCATTTTTGAAAAAGCATATTCTGGTCGAGAGATCGCGTTTTAAACAATAAAAACGACTCCCGGCCTTATTAGTTGACATTTTTTACTTTTGGTAACCTAGTCCATATGCATAAAGCACTAAACCTTTTTATCGCGGTAAACGCATTTTCTCGACAAGAAAAGCACAATTTCATCAAAAACAAACAAAACAAGAAAAATGAATCTATTCAACAAGTCTGCAACACATTCTTAAAAGTTACGTGTTTTCAACCAATGTCAGTGTGTAATTTCACCAGTTCTGATCATTGTTTAGCTTGTTGGTAGCTTGGTCCAATGCCAGACACAGTGAATCCTTTTTATTGCTTTAAACGCATTTTCTGCTCGAGAGAAACATGATTCCATTAAAAACGTTATAGCTTAAACATACCCGTTGTACATGTCTGCAAACAATCAGAGCCTTAAAATAGGGTTTTCACCCATGTGTTTTTTGGAGAAAACCTTCACTTTCAAGGTTTTGTGCATTTTCAGACACGTACAATATGTATTTTTAGTGTTTCTGATGAAATCCCTCCTTTTAAATGCATTTTCTCACAGAAAATGAGTCTCGCCATGGGAAAATGGCATTTTTGAAAAAGCATATTCTGGTCGAGAGATCGCGTTTTAAACAATAAAAACGACTCCCGGCCTTATTAGTTGACATTTTTTACTTTTGGTAACCTAGTTCATATGCATAAAGCACTAAACCTTTTTATCGCGGTAAACGCATTTTCTCGACAAGAAAAGCACAATTTCATCAAAAACAAACAAAACAAGAAAAAATAATCTATTCAACGTGTCTGCAACACATCCTTAAGAGTTACGTGTTTTCAACCAATGTCAGTGTGAAATTTCACCACTTCTGATCATTGTTTAGCTTGTTGGTAGCTTGGTCCAATGCCAGACACAGTGAATCCTTTTTATTGCTTTAAACACATTTTCTCCTCGAGAGAAACATGATTTCATTGAAAACGTTGTAGTTTAAAAATACCTGCAGTACATGTCTGCAAACCCCCAGAGCCTTAAAATAGGGTTTTCACCAATGTGTTTTTAGGTGAAAAACCTTTTATTTCAAGGTTCTGTGCGTTTTCAGATACGTACAATATGTATTTTTAGTGTTTCTGATGAAATCCCTCCTATTAAATGCATTTTCTCACAGAAAATGAGTCTCGCCATGGGAAAATGGCTTTTTTGAAAAAGCATATTCTGGTCGAGAGATCGCGTTTTAAACAATAAAAACGACTCCCGGCCTTATTAGTTGACATTTTTTACTTTTGGTAACCTAGTCCATATGCATAAAGCACTAAACCTCTTTATCGCGGTAAACGCATTTTCTCGACAAGAAAAGCACAATTTCATCAAAAACAAACAAAACAAGAAAAAATGAATCTATTCAACAAGTCTGCAACACATTCTTAAGAGTTACGTGTTTTCAACCAATGTCAGTGTGTAATTTCACCACTTCTGATCATTGTTTAGCTTGTTGGTAGCTTGGTCCAATGCCAGACACAGTGAATCCTTTTTATTGCCCTAAATACATTTTCTCCTCGAGAGAAACATGATTCCATTAAAAACGTTGTAGCTTAAACATACCCGTTGTACATGTCAGCATACACTCAGAGCCTTAAAATAGGGTTTTCACCCATGTGTTTTTTGGAGAAAAACCTTCAATTTCAAGGTTCTGTGCGTTTTCAGACATGTACAATATGTATTTTTAGTGTTTCTGATGAAATCCCTCCTTTTAAATGCATTTTCTCACAGAAAATGAGTCTCGCCATGGGAAAATGGCATTTTTGAAAAAGCATATTCTGGTCGAGAGATCGCGTTTTAAACAATAAAAACGACTCCCGGCCTTATTAGTTGACATTTTTTTACTTTTGGTAACCTAGCCCATATGCATAAAGCACCAAACCTTTATATAGCGTTAAACGCCTTTTCTCGACAAGAAAAGCACAATTTCATCAAAAACAAACAAAACAAGAAAAATGAATCTATTCAACAAGTGTGCAACACATTCTTAAAAGTTAAGTGTTTTCAACCAATGTCAGTGTGTAATTTCACCACTTCTGATCATTGTTTAGCTTGTTGGTAGCTTGGTCCAATGCCAGACACAGTGAATCCTTTTTATCGCTTTAAACGCATTTTCTGCTCGAGAGAAACATGATTCCATTAAAAACGTTATAGCTTAAACATACCCGTTGTACATGTCTGCAAACAATCAGAGCCTTAAAATAGGGTTTTCACCCATGTGTTTTTTGGAGAAAAACCTTCAATTTCAAGGTTCTGTGCGTTTTCAGACACGTACAATATGTATTTTTAGTGTTTCTGATGAAATCCCTCCTTTTAAATGCAATTTCTCACAGAAAATGAGTCTCGCCATGGGAAAATGGCATTTTTGAAAAAGCATATTCTGGTCGAGAGATCGCGTTTTAAACAATAAAAACGACTCCCGGCCTTATTAGTTGACATTTTTTACTTTTGGTAACCTAGTCCATATGCATAAAGCACTAAACCTTTTTATCGCGGTAAACGCATTTTCTCGACAAGAAAAGCACAATTTCATCAAAAACAAACAAAACAAGAAAAATGAATCTATTCAACAAGTCTGCAACACATTCTTAAAAGTTACGTGTTTTCAACCAATGTCAGTGTGTAATTTCACCAGTTCTGATCATTGTTTAGCTTGTTGGTAGCTTGGTCCAATGCCAGACACAGTGAATCCTTTTTATTGCTTTAAACGCATTTTCTGCTCGAGAGAAACATGATTCCATTAAAAACGTTATAGCTTAAACATACCCGTTGTACATGTCTGCAAACAATCAGAGCCTTAAAATAGGGTTTTCACCCATGTGTTTTTTGGAGAAAACCTTCAATTTCAAGGTTTTGTGCATTTTCAGACACGTGCAATATGTAGTTTCAGTGTTTCTGATGAAATCCCTCCTATTAAATGCATTTTCTCACAGAAAATTAGTCTCGCCATGGGAAAATGGCTTTTTTGAAAAAGCATATTCTGGTCGAGAGATTGCGTTTTAAACAATAAAAACGACTCCCGGCCATATTAGTTGACATTTTTTACTTTTGGTAACCTAGTCCATATGCATGAAGCACTCAACCTTTTTATCGCGGTAAACGCATTTTCTCGACAAGAAAAGCACAATTTCATCAAAAACAAACAAAACAAGAAAAATGAATCTATTCAACAAGTCTGCAACACATTCTTAAGAGTTACGTGTTTTCAACCAACGTCAGTGTGTAATTTCACCAGTTCTGATCATTGTTTAGCTTGTTGGTAGCTTGGTCCAATGCCAGACACAGTGAATCCTTTTTATTGCGCTAAATACATTTTCTCCTCGAGAGAAACATGATTCCATTAAAAACGTTGTAGCTAAAACATACCCGTTGTACATGTCAGCATACACTCAGAGCCTTAAAATAGGGTTTTCACCCATGTGTTTTTTGGAGAAAAACCTTCAATGTCAAGGTTCTGTGAGTTTTCAGACATATGCAATATGTATTTTTAGTGTTTCTGATGAAATCCCTCCTTTTAAATGCATTTTCACACAGAAAATGAGTCTCGCCATGGGAAAATGGCATTTTTGAAAAAGCATATTCTGGTCGAGAGATCGCGTTTTAAACAATAAAAACGACTCCCGGCCTTATTAGTTGACATTTTTTACTTTTGGTAACCTAGCCCATATGCATAAAGCACCAAACCTTTATATAGCGTTAAACGCCTTTTCTCGACAAGAAAAGCACAATTTCATCAAAAACAAACAAAACAAGAAAAATGAATCTATTCAACAAGTCTGCAACACATTCTTAAAAGTTACGTGTTTTCAACCAATGTCAGTGTGTAATTTCACCAGTTCTGATCATTGTTTAGCTTGTTGGTAGCTTGGTCCAATGCCAGACACAGTGAATCCTTTTTATTGCTTTAAACGCATTTTCTGCTCGAGAGAAACATGACTCCATTAAAAACGTTATAGCTTAAACATACCCGTTGTACATGTCTGCAAACAATCAGAGCCTTAAAATAGGGTTTTCACCCATGTGTTTTTTGGAGAAAACCTTCAATTTCAAGGTTTTGTGCATTTTCAGACACGTACAATATGTATTTTTAGTGTTTCTGATGAAATCCCTCCTATTAAATGCATTTTCCCACAGAAAATGAGTCTCGCCATGGGAAAATGGCTTTTTTGAAAAAGCATATTCTGGTCGAGAGATTGCGTTTTAAACAATAAAAACGACTCCCGGCCATATTAGTTGACATTTTTTACTTTTGGTAACCTAGTCCATATGCATGAAGCACTCAACCTTTTTATCGCGGTTAACGCCTTTTCTCGACAAGAAAAGCACAATTTCATCAAAAACAAACAAAACAAGAAAAATGAATCTATTCAACAAGTCTGCAACACATTCTTAAGAGTTACGTGTTTTCAACCAATGTCAGTGTGTAATTTCACCAGTTCTGATCATTGTTTAGCTTGTTGGTAGCTTGGTCCAATGCCAGACACAGTGAATCCTTTTTATTGCTTTAAACGCATTTTCTGCTCGAGAGAAACATGATTCCATTAAAAACGTTATAGCTTAAACATACCCGTTGTACATGTCTGCAAACAATCAGAGCCTTAAAATAGGGTTTTCACCCATGTGTTTTTTGGAGAAAACCTTCACTTTCAAGGTTTTGTGCATTTTCAGACACGTACAATATGTATTTTTAGTGTTTCTGATGAAATCCCTCCTTTTAAATGCATTTTCTCACAGAAAATGAGTCTCGCCATGGGAAAATGGCATTTTTGAAAAAGCATATTCTGGTCGAGAGATCGCGTTTTAAACAATAAAAACGACTCCCGGCCATATTAGTTGACATTTTTTACTTTTCGTAACCTAGTCCATATGCATAAAGCACTAAACCTTTTTATCGCGGTAAACGCCTTTTCTCGACAAGAAAAGCACAATTTCATCTAAAACAAACAAAACAAGAAAAATGAATCTATTCAACAAGTCTGCAACACATTCTTAAGAGTTACGTGTTTTCAACCAATTTCAGTGTGTAATTTCACCAGTTCTGATCATTGTTTAGCTTGTTGGTAGCTTGGTCCAATGCCAGACACAGTGAATCCTTTTTATTGCCCTAAATACATTTTCTCCTCGAGAGAAACATGATTCCATTAAAAACTTTGTAGCTTAAACATACCCGTTGTACATGTCAGCATACACTCAGAGCCTTAAAATAGGGTTTTCACCCATGTGTTTTTTGGAGAAAAACCTTCAATTTCAAGGTTCTGTGCGTTTTCAGACATGTGCAGTATGTATTTTTAGTGTTTCTGATGAAATCCCTCCTTTTAAATGCATTTTCTCACAGAAAATGAGTCTCGCCATGGGAAAATGGCTTTTTTGAAAAAGCATATTCTGGTCGAGAGATCGCGTTTTAAACAATAAAAACGACTCCCGGCCTTATTAGTTGACATTTTTTACTTTTGGTAACCTAGCCCATATGCATAAAGCACCAAACCTTTATATAGCGTTAAACGCCTTTTCTCGACAAGAAAAGCACAATTTCATCAAAAACAAACAAAACAAGAAAAATGAATCTATTCAACAAGTCTGCAACACATCCTTAAGAGTTACGTGTTTTCAACCAATGTCAGTGTGTAATTTCACCAGTTCTGATCATTGTTTAGCTTGTTGGTAGCTTAGTCCAATGCCAGACACAGTGATTCCTTTTTATTGCTTTAAATACATTTTCTCCTCGAGAGAAACATGATTCCATTAAAAACGTTGTAGCTTAAACATACCCGTTGTACATGTCTGCAAACACTCAGAGCCTTAAAATAGGGTTTTCACCCATGTGTTTTTTGGAGAAAAACCTTCAATTTCAAGGTTCTGTGCGTTTTCAGACACGTACAATATGTATTTTTAGTGTTTCTGATGAAATCCCTCCTTTTAAATGCAATTTCTCACAGAAAATGAATCTCGCCATGTGAAAATGGCATTTTTGAAAAAGCATATTCTGGTCGAGAGATCGCGTTTTAAACAATAAAAACGACTCCCGGCCTTATTAGTTGACATTTTTTACTTTTGGTAACCTAGTCCATATGCATAAAGCACTAAACCTTTTTATCGCGGTAAACGCATTTTCTCGACAAGAAAAGCACAATTTCATCAAAAACAAACAAAACAAGAAAAATGAATCTATTCAACAAGTCTGCAACACATTCTTAAGAGTTACGTGTTTTCAACCAATGTCAGTGTGTAATTTCACCAGTTCTGATCATTGTTTAGCTTGTTGGTAGCTTGGTCCAATGCCAGACACAGTGAATACTTTTTATTGCTTTAAACGCATTTTCTGCTCGAGAGAAACATGATTCCATTAAAAACGTTATAGCTTAAACATACCCGTTGTACATGTCTGCAAACAATCAGAGCCTTAAAATAGGGTTTTCACCCATGTGTTTTTTGGAGAAAACCTTCACTTTCAAGGTTTTGTGCATTTTCAGACACGTACAATATGTATTTTTAGTGTTTCTGATGAAATCCCTCCTTTTAAATGCATTTTCTCACAGAAAATGAGTCTCGCCATGGGAAAATGGCATTTTTGAAAAAGCATATTCTGGTCGAGAGATCGCGTTTTAAACAATAAAAACGACTCCCGGCCATATTAGTTGACATTTTTTACTTTTCGTAACCTAGTCCATATGCATAAAGCACTAAACCTTTTTATCGCGGTAAACGCCTTTTCTCGACAAGAAAAGCACAATTTCATCAAAAACAAACAAAACAAGAAAAATGAATCTATTCAACAAGTCTGCAACACATTCTTAAGAGTTACGTGTTTTCAACCAATGTCAGTGTGTAATTTCACCAGTTCTGATCATTGTTTAGCTTGTTGGTAGCTTGGTCCAATGCCAGACACAGTGAATCCTTTTTATTGCCCTAAATACATTTTCTCCTCGAGAGAAACATGATTCCATTAAAAACTTTGTAGCTTAAACATACCCGTTGTACATGTCAGCATACACTCAGAGCCTTAAAATAGGGTTTTCACCCATGTGTTTTTTGGAGAAAAACCTTCAATTTCAAGGTTCTGTGCGTTTTCAGACATGTGCAGTATGTATTTTTAGTGTTTCTGATGAAATCCCTCCTTTTAAATGCATTTTCTCACAGAAAATGAGTCTCGCCATGGGAAAATGGCTTTTTTGAAAAAGCATATTCTGGTCGAGAGATCGCGTTTTAAACAATAAAAACGACTCCCGGCCTTATTAGTTGACATTTTTTACTTTTGGTAACCTAGCCCATATGCATAAAGCACCAAACCTTTATATAGCGTTAAACGCCTTTTCTCGACAAGAAAAGCACAATTTCATCAAAAACAAACAAAACAAGAAAAATGAATCTATTCAACAAGTCTGCAACACATCCTTAAGAGTTACGTGTTTTCAACCAATGTCAGTGTGTAATTTCACCACTTCTGATCATTGTTTAGCTTGTTGGTAGCTTGGTCCAATGCCAGACACAGTGAATCCTTTTTATCGCTTTAAACGCATTTTCTGCTCGAGAGAAACATGATTCCATTAAAAACGTTATAGCTTAAACATACCCGTTGTACATGTCTGCAAACAATCAGAGCCTTAAAATAGGGTTTTCACCCATGTGTTTTTTGGAGAAAAACCTTCAATTTCAAGGTTCTGTGCGTTTTCAGACACGTACAATATGTATTTTTAGTGTTTCTGATGAAATCCCTCCTTTTAAATGCAATTTCTCACAGAAAATGAGTCTCGCCATGGGAAAATGGCATTTTTGAAAAAGCATATTCTGGTCGAGAGATCGCGTTTTAAACAATAAAAACGACTCCCGGCCTTATTAGTTGACATTTTTTACTTTTGGTAACCTAGTCCATATGCATAAAGCACTAAACCTTTTTATCGCGGTAAACGCATTTTCTCGACAAGAAAAGCACAATTTCATCAAAAACAAACAAAACAAGAAAAATGAATCTATTCAACAAGTCTGCAACACATTCTTAAAAGTTACGTGTTTTCAACCAATGTCAGTGTGTAATTTCACCAGTTCTGATCATTGTTTAGCTTGTTGGTAGCTTGGTCCAATGCCAGACACAGTGAATCCTTTTTATTGCTTTAAACGCATTTTCTGCTCGAGAGAAACATGATTCCATTAAAAACGTTATAGCTTAAACATACCCGTTGTACATGTCTGCAAACAATCAGAGCCTTAAAATAGGGTTTTCACCCATGTGTTTTTTGGAGAAAACCTTCAATTTCAAGGTTTTGTGCATTTTCAGACACGTGCAATATGTAGTTTCAGTGTTTCTGATGAAATCCCTCCTATTAAATGCATTTTCTCACAGAAAATTAGTCTCGCCATGGGAAAATGGCTTTTTTGAAAAAGCATATTCTGGTCGAGAGATTGCGTTTTAAACAATAAAAACGACTCCCGGCCATATTAGTTGACATTTTTTACTTTTGGTAACCTAGTCCATATGCATGAAGCACTCAACCTTTTTATCGCGGTAAACGCATTTTCTCGACAAGAAAAGCACAATTTCATCAAAAACAAACAAAACAAGAAAAATGAATCTATTCAACAAGTCTGCAACACATTCTTAAGAGTTACGTGTTTTCAACCAACGTCAGTGTGTAATTTCACCAGTTCTGATCATTGTTTAGCTTGTTGGTAGCTTGGTCCAATGCCAGACACAGTGAATCCTTTTTATTGCGCTAAATACATTTTCTCCTCGAGAGAAACATGATTCCATTAAAAACGTTGTAGCTAAAACATACCCGTTGTACATGTCAGCATACACTCAGAGCCTTAAAATAGGGTTTTCACCCATGTGTTTTTTGGAGAAAAACCTTCAATGTCAAGGTTCTGTGAGTTTTCAGACATATGCAATATGTATTTTTAGTGTTTCTGATGAAATCCCTCCTTTTAAATGCATTTTCACACAGAAAATGAGTCTCGCCATGGGAAAATGGCATTTTTGAAAAAGCATATTCTGGTCGAGAGATCGCGTTTTAAACAATAAAAACGACTCCCGGCCTTATTAGTTGACATTTTTTACTTTTGGTAACCTAGCCCATATGCATAAAGCACCAAACCTTTATATAGCGTTAAACGCCTTTTCTCGACAAGAAAAGCACAATTTCATCAAAAACAAACAAAACAAGAAAAATGAATCTATTCAACAAGTCTGCAACACATTCTTAAAAGTTACGTGTTTTCAACCAATGTCAGTGTGTAATTTCACCAGTTCTGATCATTGTTTAGCTTGTTGGTAGCTTGGTCCAATGCCAGACACAGTGAATCCTTTTTATTGCTTTAAACGCATTTTCTGCTCGAGAGAAACATGACTCCATTAAAAACGTTATAGCTTAAACATACCCGTTGTACATGTCTGCAAACAATCAGAGCCTTAAAATAGGGTTTTCACCCATGTGTTTTTTGGAGAAAACCTTCAATTTCAAGGTTTTGTGCATTTTCAGACACGTACAATATGTATTTTTAGTGTTTCTGATGAAATCCCTCCTATTAAATGCATTTTCCCACAGAAAATGAGTCTCGCCATGGGAAAATGGCTTTTTTGAAAAAGCATATTCTGGTCGAGAGATTGCGTTTTAAACAATAAAAACGACTCCCGGCCATATTAGTTGACATTTTTTACTTTTGGTAACCTAGTCCATATGCATGAAGCACTCAACCTTTTTATCGCGGTTAACGCCTTTTCTCGACAAGAAAAGCACAATTTCATCAAAAACAAACAAAACAAGAAAAATGAATCTATTCAACAAGTCTGCAACACATTCTTAAGAGTTACGTGTTTTCAACCAATGTCAGTGTGTAATTTCACCAGTTCTGATCATTGTTTAGCTTGTTGGTAGCTTGGTCCAATGCCAGACACAGTGAATCCTTTTTATTGCTTTAAACGCATTTTCTGCTCGAGAGAAACATGATTCCATTAAAAACGTTATAGCTTAAACATACCCGTTGTACATGTCTGCAAACAATCAGAGCCTTAAAATAGGGTTTTCACCCATGTGTTTTTTGGAGAAAACCTTCACTTTCAAGGTTTTGTGCATTTTCAGACACGTACAATATGTATTTTTAGTGTTTCTGATGAAATCCCTCCTTTTAAATGCATTTTCTCACAGAAAATGAGTCTCGCCATGGGAAAATGGCATTTTTGAAAAAGCATATTCTGGTCGAGAGATCGCGTTTTAAACAATAAAAACGACTCCCGGCCATATTAGTTGACATTTTTTACTTTTGGTAACCTAGTCCATATGCATAAAGCACTAAACCTTTTTATCGCGGTAAACGCCTTTTCTCGACAAGAAAAGCACAATTTCATCAAAAACAAACAAAACAAGAAAAATGAATCTATTCAACAAGTCTGCAACACATTCTTAAGAGTTACGTGTTTTCAACCAATTTCAGTGTGTAATTTCACCAGTTCTGATCATTGTTTAGCTTGTTGGTAGCTTGGTCCAATGCCAGACACAGTGAATCCTTTTTATTGCCCTAAATACATTTTCTCCTCGAGAGAAACATGATTCCATTAAAAACTTTGTAGCTTAAACATACCCGTTGTACATGTCAGCATACACTCAGAGCCTTAAAATAGGGTTTTCACCCATGTGTTTTTTGGAGAAAAACCTTCAATTTCAAGGTTCTGTGCGTTTTCAGACATGTGCAGTATGTATTTTTAGTGTTTCTGATGATATCCCTCCTTTTAAATGCATTTTCTCACAGAAAATGAGTCTCGCCATGGGAAAATGGCTTTTTTGAAAAAGCATATTCTGGTCGAGAGATCGCGTTTTAAACAATAAAAACGACTCCCGGCCTTATTAGTTGACATTTTTTACTTTTGGTAACCTAGCCCATATGCATAAAGCACCAAACCTTTATATAGCGTTAAACGCCTTTTCTCGACAAGAAAAGCACAATTTCATCAAAAACAAACAAAACAAGAAAAATTAATCTATTCAACAAGTCTGCAACACATCCTTAAGAGTTACGTGTTTTCAACCAATGTCAGTGTGTAATTTCACCAGTTCTGATCATTGTTTAGCTTGTTGGTAGCTTAGTCCAATGCCAGACACAGTGATTCCTTTTTATTGCTTTAAATACATTTTCTCCTCGAGAGAAACATGATTCCATTAAAAACGTTGTAGCTTAAACATACCCGTTGTACATGTCTGCAAACACTCAGAGCCTTAAAATAGGGTTTTCACCCATGTGTTTTTTGGAGAAAAACCTTCAATTTCAAGGTTCTGTGCGTTTTCAGACACGTACAATATGTATTTTTAGTGTTTCTGATGAAATCCCTCCTTTTAAATGCAATTTCTCACAGAAAATGAATCTCGCCATGTGAAAATGGCATTTTTGAAAAAGCATATTCTGGTCGAGAGATCGCGTTTTAAACAATAAAAACGACTCCCGGCCTTATTAGTTGACATTTTTTACTTTTGGTAACCTAGTCCATATGCATAAAGCACTAAACCTTTTTATCGCGGTAAACGCATTTTCTCGACAAGAAAAGCACAATTTCATCAAAAACAAACAAAACAAGAAAAATGAATCTATTCAACAAGTCTGCAACACATTCTTAAGAGTTACGTGTTTTCAACCAATGTCAGTGTGTAATTTCACCAGTTCTGATCATTGTTTAGCTTGTTGGTAGCTTGGTCCAATGCCAGACACAGTGAATCCTTTTTATTGCTTTAAACGCATTTTCTGCTCGAGAGAAACATGATTCCATTAAAAACGTTATAGCTTAAACATACCCGTTGTACATGTCTGCAAACAATCAGAGCCTTAAAATAGGGTTTTCACCCATGTGTTTTTTGGAGAAAACCTTCACTTTCAAGGTTTTGTGCATTTTCAGACACGTACAATATGTATTTTTAGTGTTTCTGATGAAATCCCTCCTTTTAAATGCATTTTCTCACAGAAAATGAGTCTCGCCATGGGAAAATGGCATTTTTGAAAAAGCATATTCTGGTCGAGAGATCGCGTTTTAAACAATAAAAACGACTCCCGGCCATATTAGTTGACATTTTTTACTTTTCGTAACCTAGTCCATATGCATAAAGCACTAAACCTTTTTATCGCGGTAAACGCCTTTTCTCGACAAGAAAAGCACAATTTCATCAAAAACAAACAAAACAAGAAAAATGAATCTATTCAACAAGTCTGCAACACATTCTTAAGAGTTACGTGTTTTCAACCAATGTCAGTGTGTAATTTCACCAGTTCTGATCATTGTTTAGCTTGTTGGTAGCTTGGTCCAATGCCAGACACAGTGAATCCTTTTTATTGCCCTAAATACATTTTCTCCTCGAGAGAAACATGATTCCATTAAAAACTTTGTAGCTTAAACATACCCGTTGTACATGTCAGCATACACTCAGAGCCTTAAAATAGGGTTTTCACCCATGTGTTTTTTGGAGAAAAACCTTCAATTTCAAGGTTCTGTGCGTTTTCAGACATGTGCAGTATGTATTTTTAGTGTTTCTGATGAAATCCCTCCTTTTAAATGCATTTTCTCACAGAAAATGAGTCTCGCCATGGGAAAATGGCTTTTTTGAAAAAGCATATTCTGGTCGAGAGATCGCGTTTTAAACAATAAAAACGACTCCCGGCCTTATTAGTTGACATTTTTTACTTTTGGTAACCTAGCCCATATGCATAAAGCACCAAACCTTTATATAGCGTTAAACGCCTTTTCTCGACAAGAAAAGCACAATTTCATCAAAAACAAACAAAACAAGAAAAATGAATCTATTCAACAAGTCTGCAACACATCCTTAAGAGTTACGTGTTTTCAACCAATGTCAGTGTGTAATTTCACCAGTTCTGATCATTGTTTAGCTTGTTGGTAGCTTAGTCCAATGCCAGACACAGTGATTCCTTTTTATTGCTTTAAATACATTTTCTCCTCGAGAGAAACATGATTCCATTAAAAACGTTGTAGCTTAAACATACCCGTTGTACATGTCTGCAAACACTCAGAGCCTTAAAATAGGGTTTTCACCCATGTGTTTTTTGGAGAAAAACCTTCAATTTCAAGGTTCTGTGCGTTTTCAGACAAGTACAATATGTATTTTTAGTGTTTCTGATGAAATCCCTCCTTTTAAAATGCATTTTCTCACAGAAAATGAGTCTCGCCATGGGAAAATGGCTTTTTTGAAAAAGCATATTCTGGTCGAGAGATCGCCTTTTAAACAATAAAAACGACTCCCGGCCTTATTAGTTGACATTTTTTACTTTTGGTAACGTAGCCCGAATGCATAAAGCACTAAACCTTTTTATCTCGGTAAACGCATTTTCTCGACAAGAAAAGCACAATTTCATCAAAAACAAACAAAACAAGAAAAATGAATCTATTCAACAAGTCTGCAACACATTCTTAAGAGTTACGTGTTTTCAACCAATGTCAGTGTGTAATTTCACCAGTTCTGATCATTGTTTAGCTTGTTGGTAGCTTGGTCCAATACCAGACACAGTGAATCCTTTTTATTGCTTTAAACGCATTTTCTGCTCGAGAGAAACATGATTCCATTAAAACGTTATAGTTTAAAATTACCCGTTGTACATGTCTGCAAACACTCAGAGCCTTAAAATAGGGTTTTCACACATGTGTTTTTTGGAGAAAAACCTTCAATTTCAAGGTTATGTGCGTTTTCAGACACGTGAAATATGTGTTATTAGTGTTTCTGATGAAATTCCTCATTTTTAAATGCATTTTCTCACAGAAAATGAGTCTCTCGCCATGGGAAAATGGCTTTTTTGAAAAAGCATATTCTGGTCGAGAGATCGCGTTTTAAACAATAAAAACGACTCCCGGCCTTATTAGTTGACATTTTTTACTTTTGGTAACCTAGCCCATATGCATAAAGCACTAAACTTTTTGTCGCGGTAAACGCCTTTTCTCGACAAGAAAAGCACAATTTCATCAAAAACAAACAAAACAAGAAAAATTAATCTATTCAACGTGTCTGCAACACATCCTTAAGAGTTCGGTGTTTTCAACCAATGTCAGTGTGAAATTTCACAAGTTCTGATCATTGTTTAGCTTGTTGGTAGCTTGGTCCAATGCCAGACACAGTGAATCCTTTTTATTGCTTTAAACGCATTTTCTGCTCGAGAGAAACATGATTCCATTAAAAACGTTGTAGCTCAAACATACCCGTTGTACATGTCTGCAAACACTCAGAGCCTTAAAATAGGGTTTTCACCCATGTGTTTTTTGGAGAAAAACCTTCAATTTCAAGGTTCTGTGCGTTTTCAGACAAGTACAATATGTATTTTTAGTGTTTCTGATGAAATCCCTCCTTTTAAATGCAATTTCTCACAGAAAATGAATCTCGCCATGTGAAAATGGCATTTTTGAAAAAGCATATTCTGGTCGAGAGATCGCGTTTTAAACAATAAAAACGACTCCCGGCCTTATTAGTTGACATTTTTTACTTTTGGTAACCTAGTCCATATGCATAAAGCACTAAACCTTTTTATCGCGGTAAACGCATTTTCTCGACAAGAAAAGCACAATTTCATCAAAAACAAACAAAACAAGAAAAATGAATCTATTCAACAAGTCTGCAACACATTCTTAAGAGTTACGTGTTTTCAACCAATGTCAGTGTGTAATTTCACCAGTTCTGATCATTGTTTAGCTTGTTGGTAGCTTGGTCCAATGCCAGACACAGTGAATCCTTTTTATTGCTTTAAACGCATTTTCTGCTCGAGAGAAACATGATTCCATTAAAAACGTTATAGCTTAAACATACCCGTTGTACATGTCTGCAAACAATCAGAGCCTTAAAATAGGGTTTTCACCCATGTGTTTTTTGGAGAAAACCTTCACTTTCAAGGTTTTGTGCATTTTCAGACACGTACAATATGTATTTTTAGTGTTTCTGATGAAATCCCTCCTTTTAAATGCATTTTCTCACAGAAAATGAGTCTCGCCATGGGAAAATGGCATTTTTGAAAAAGCATATTCTGGTCGAGAGATCGCGTTTTAAACAATAAAAACGACTCCCGGCCATATTAGTTGACATTTTTTACTTTTCGTAACCTAGTCCATATGCATAAAGCACTAAACCTTTTTATCGCGGTAAACGCCTTTTCTCGACAAGAAAAGCACAATTTCATCAAAAACAAACAAAACAAGAAAAATGAATCTATTCAACAAGTCTGCAACACATTCTTAAGAGTTACGTGTTTTCAACCAATGTCAGTGTGTAATTTCACCAGTTCTGATCATTGTTTAGCTTGTTGGTAGCTTGGTCCAATGCCAGACACAGTGAATCCTTTTTATTGCCCTAAATACATTTTCTCCTCGAGAGAAACATGATTCCATTAAAAACTTTGTAGCTTAAACATACCCGTTGTACATGTCAGCATACACTCAGAGCCTTAAAATAGGGTTTTCACCCATGTGTTTTTTGGAGAAAAACCTTCAATTTCAAGGTTCTGTGCGTTTTCAGACATGTGCAGTATGTATTTTTAGTGTTTCTGATGAAATCCCTCCTTTTAAATGCATTTTCTCACAGAAAATGAGTCTCGCCATGGGAAAATGGCTTTTTTGAAAAAGCATATTCTGGTCGAGAGATCGCGTTTTAAACAATAAAAACGACTCCCGGCCTTATTAGTTGACATTTTTTACTTTTGGTAACCTAGCCCATATGCATAAAGCACCAAACCTTTATATAGCGTTAAACGCCTTTTCTCGACAAGAAAAGCACAATTTCATCAAAAACAAACAAAACAAGAAAAATGAATCTATTCAACAAGTCTGCAACACATCCTTAAGAGTTACGTGTTTTCAACCAATGTCAGTGTGTAATTTCACCAGTTCTGATCATTGTTTAGCTTGTTGGTAGCTTAGTCCAATGCCAGACACAGTGATTCCTTTTTATTGCTTTAAATACATTTTCTCCTCGAGAGAAACATGATTCCATTAAAAACGTTGTAGCTTAAACATACCCGTTGTACATGTCTGCAAACACTCAGAGCCTTAAAATAGGGTTTTCACCAATGTGTTTTTTGGAGAAAAACCTTCAATTTCAAGGTTCTGTGCGTTTTCAGACAAGTACAATATGTATTTTTAGTGTTTCTGATGAAATCCCTCCTTTTAAAATGCATTTTCTCACAGAAAATGAGTCTCGCCATGGGAAAATGGCTTTTTTGAAAAAGCATATTCTGGTCGAGAGATCGCCTTTTAAACAATAAAAACGACTCCCGGCCTTATTAGTTGACATTTTTTACTTTTGGTAACGTAGCCCGAATGCATAAAGCACTAAACCTTTTTATCTCGGTAAACGCATTTTCTCGACAAGAAAAGCACAATTTCATCAAAAACAAACAAAACAAGAAAAATGAATCTATTCAACAAGTCTGCAACACATTCTTAAGAGTTACGTGTTTTCAACCAATGTCAGTGTGTAATTTCACCAGTTCTGATCATTGTTTAGCTTGTTGGTAGCTTGGTCCAATACCAGACACAGTGAATCCTTTTTATTGCTTTAAACGCATTTTCTGCTCGAGAGAAACATGATTCCATTAAAACGTTATAGTTTAAAATTACCCGTTGTACATGTCTGCAAACACTCAGAGCCTTAAAATAGGGTTTTCACACATGTGTTTTTTGGAGAAAAACCTTCAATTTCAAGGTTATGTGCGTTTTCAGACACGTGAAATATGTGTTATTAGTGTTTCTGATGAAATTCCTCATTTTTAAATGCATTTTCTCACAGAAAATGAGTCTCTCGCCATGGGAAAATGGCTTTTTTGAAAAAGCATATTCTGGTCGAGAGATCGCGTTTTAAACAATAAAAACGACTCCCGGCCTTATTAGTTGACATTTTTTACTTTTGGTAACCTAGCCCATATGCATAAAGCACTAAACTTTTTGTCGCGGTAAACGCCTTTTCTCGACAAGAAAAGCACAATTTCATCAAAAACAAACAAAACAAGAAAAATTAATCTATTCAACGTGTCTGCAACACATCCTTAAGAGTTCGGTGTTTTCAACCAATGTCAGTGTGAAATTTCACAAGTTCTGATCATTGTTTAGCTTGTTGGTAGCTTGGTCCAATGCCAGACACAGTGAATCCTTTTTATTGCTTTAAACGCATTTTCTGCTCGAGAGAAACATGATTCCATTAAAAACGTTGTAGCTCAAACATACCCGTTGTACATGTCTGCAAACACTCAGAGCCTTAAAATAGGGTTTTCACCCATGTGTTTTTTGGAGAAAAACCTTCAATTTCAAGGTTCTGTGCGTTTTCAGACAAGTACAATATGTATTTTTAGTGTTTCTGATGAAATCCCTCCTTTTAAATGCATTTTCTCACAGAAAATGAGTCTCGCCATTGGAAAATGGCATTTTTGAAAAAGCATATTCTGGTCGAGAGATCGCGTTTTAAACAATAAAAACGACTCCCGGCCTTATTAGTTGACATTTTTTACTTTTGGTAACCTAGTCCATATGCATGAAGCACTAAACCTTTTTATCGCGGTAAACGCATTTTCTCGACAAGAAAAGCACAATTTCATCAAAAACAAACAAAACAAGAATTATGAATCTATTCAACAAGTCTGCAACACATTCTTAAGAGTTACGTGTTTTCAACCAATGTCAGTGTGTAATTTCACCAGTTCTGATCATTGTTTAGCTTGTTGGTAGCTTGGTCCAATGCCAGACACAGTGAATCCTTTTTATTGCCCTAAATACATTTTCTCCTCGAGAGAAACATGATTCCATTAAAAACGTTGTGGCTTAAACATACCCGTTGTACATGTCAGCATACACTCAGAGCCTTAAAATAGGGTTTTCACCCATGTGTTTTTTGGAGAAAAACCTTCAATTTCAAGGTTCTGTGCGTTTTCAGACATGTGCAGTATGTATTTTTAGTGTTTCTGATGAAATCCCTCCTTTTAAATGCATTTTCTCACAGAAAATGAGTCTCGCCATGGGAAAATGGCTTTTTTGAAAAAGCATATTCTGGTCGAGAGATCGCGTTTTAAACAATAAAAACGACTCCCGGCCTTATTAGTTGACATTTTTTACTTTTGGTAACCTAGCCCATATGCATAAAGCACCAAACCTTTATATAGCGTTAAACGCCTTTTCTCGACAAGAAAAGCACAATTTCATCAAAAACAAACAAAACAAGAAAAATGAATCTATTCAACAAGTCTGCAACACATTCTTAAGAGTTACGTGTTTTCAACCAATGTCAGTGTGTAATTTCACCAGTTCTGATCATTGTTTAGCTTGTTGGTAGCTTGGTCCAATGCCAGACACAGTGAATCCTTTTTATTGCTTTAAACGCATTTTCTGCTCGAGAGAAACCTGATTCCATTAAAACGTTATAGTTTAAACATACCCGTTGTACATGTCTGCAAACACTCAGAGCCTTAAAATAGGGTTTTCACACATGTGTTTTTTGGAGA
Organism: Lampris incognitus; assembly: GCF_029633865.1. Lineage (NCBI taxonomy): Eukaryota > Metazoa > Chordata > Actinopteri > Lampriformes > Lampridae > Lampris > Lampris incognitus. The sequence goes on along the minus strand of NC_079213.1, from coordinate 50,461,154 downwards.
AAAACCTTCAATTTCAAGGTTATGTGCGTTTTCAGACACGTGAAATATGTGTTTTTAGTGTTTCTGATGAAATTCCTCATTTTTAAATGCATTTTCTCACAGAAAATGAGTCTCTCGCCATGGGAAAATGGCTTTTTTGAAAAAGCATATTCTGGTCGAGAGATCGCGTTTTAAACAATAAAAACGACTCCCGGCCTTATTAGTTGACATTTTTTACTTTTGGTAACCTAGCCCATATGCATAAAGCACTAAACTTTTTGTCGCGGTAAACGCCTTTTCTCGACAAGAAAAGCACAATTTCATCAAAAACAAACAAAACAAGAAAAATGAATCTATTCAACGTGTCTGCAACACATCCTTAAGAGTTCGGTGTTTTCAACCAATGTCAGTGTGAAATTTCACAAGTTCTGATCATTGTTTAGCTTGTTGGTAGCTTGGTCCAATGCCAGACACAGTGAATCCTTTTTATTGCTTTAAACGCATTTTCTGCTCGAGAGAAACATGATTCCATTAAAAACGTTGTAGCTCAAACATACCCGTTGTACATGTCTGCAAACACTCAGAGCCTTAAAATAGGGTTTTCACCCATGTGTTTTTTGGAGAAAAACCTTCAATTTCAAGGTTCTGTGCGTTTTCAGACAAGTACAATATGTATTTTTAGTGTTTCTGATGAAATCCCTCCTTTTAAATGCATTTTCTCACAGAAAATGAGTCTCGCCATGGGAAAATGGCATTTTTGAAAAAGCATATTCTGGTCGAGAGATCGCGTTTTAAACAATAAAAACGACTCCCGGCCTTATTAGTTGACATTTTTTACTTTTGGTAACCTAGTCCATATGCATGAAGCACTAAACCTTTTTATCGCGGTAAACGCATTTTCTCGACAAGAAAAGCACAATTTCATCAAAAACAAACAAAACAAGAAAAATTAATCTATTCAACGTGTCTGCAACACATCCTTAAGAGTTACGTGTTTTCAACCAATGTCAGTGTGAAATTTCACCACTTCTGATCATTGTTTAGCTTGTTGGTAGCTTGGTCCAATGCCAGACACAGTGAATCCTTTTTATTGCTTTAAACACATTTTCTCCTCGAGAGAAACATGATTTCATTGAAAACGTTGTAGTTTAAAAATACCTGCAGTACATGTCTGCAAACCCCCAGAGCCTTAAAATAGGGTTTTCACCAATGTGTTTTTAGGTGAAAAACCTTTTATTTCAAGGTTCTGTGCGTTTTCAGACACGTACAATAGGTATTTTTAGTGTTTCTGATGAAATCCCTCCTATTAAATGCATTTTCTCACAGAAAATGAGTCTCGCCATGGGAAAATGGCTTTTTTGAAAAAGTATATTCTGATCGAGAGATCGCGTTTTAAACATTAAAAACGACTCCCGGCCTTATTAGTTGACATTTTTTACTTTTGGTAACCTAGTCCATATGCATAAAGCACTAAACCTTTTTATCGCGGTAAACGCATTTTCTCGACAAGAAAAGCACAATTTCATCAAAAACAAACAAAACAAGAAAAATTAATCTATTCAACGTGTCTGCAACACATCCTTAAGAGTTACGTGTTTTCAACCAATGTCAGTGTGAAATTTCACCACTTCTGATCATTGTATAGCTTGTTGGTAGCTTGGTCCAATGCCAGACACAGTGAATCCTTTTTATTGCTTTAAACGCATTTTCTGCTCTAGAGAAACATGATTCCATTAAAACGTTATAGTTTAAACATACCCGTTGTACATGTCTGCAAACACTCAGAGCCTTAAAATAGGGTTTTCACACGTGTTTTTTGGAGAAAAACCTTCAATTTCAAGGTTATGTGCGTTTTCAGACACGTGAAATATGTGTTTTTAGTGTTTCTGATGAAATTCCTCATTTTTAAATGCATTTTCTCACAGAAAATGAGTCTCTCGCCATGGGAAAATGGCTTTTTTGAAAAAGCATATTCTGGTCGAGAGATCGCGTTTTAAACAATAAAAACGACTCCCGGCCTTATTAGTTGACATTTTTTACTTTTGGTAACCTAGCCCATATGCATAAAGCACTAAACTTTTTGTCGCGGTAAACGCCTTTTCTCGACAAGAAAAGCACAATTTCATCAAAAACAAACAAAACAAGAAAAATGAATCTATTCAACGTGTCTGCAACACATCCTTAAGAGTTCGGTGTTTTCAACCAATGTCAGTGTGAAATTTCACAAGTTCTGATCATTGTTTAGCTTGTTGGTAGCTTGGTCCAATGCCAGACACAGTGAATCCTTTTTATTGCTTTAAACGCATTTTCTGCTCGAGAGAAACATGATTCCATTAAAAACGTTGTAGCTCAAACATACCCGTTGTACATGTCTGCAAACACTCAGAGCCTTAAAATAGGGTTTTCACCCATGTGTTTTTTGGAGAAAAACCTTCAATTTCAAGGTTCTGTGCGTTTTCAGACAAGTACAATATGTATTTTTAGTGTTTCTGATGAAATCCCTCCTTTTAAATGCATTTTCTCACAGAAAATGAGTCTCGCCATGGGAAAATGGCATTTTTGAAAAAGCATATTCTGGTCGAGAGATCGCGTTTTAAACAATAAAAACGACTCCCGGCCTTATTAGTTGACATTTTTTACTTTTGGTAACCTAGTCCATATGCATAAAGCACTAAACCTCTTTATCGCGGTAAACGCATTTTCTCGACAAGAAAAGCACAATTTCATCAAACACAAACAAAACAAGAAAAAATGAATCTATTCAACAAGTCTGCAACACATTCTTAAGAGTTACGTTGATCAACCAATGTCAGTGTGTAATTTCACCAGTTCTGATCATTGTTTAGCTTGTTGGTAGCTTGGTCCAATGCCAGACACAGTGAATACTTTTTATTGCTTTAAACACATTTTCTCCTCGAGAGAAACATGATTTCATTGAAAACGTTGTAGTTTAAAAATACCTGCAGTACATGTCTGCAAACCCCCAGAGCCTTAAAATAGGGTTTTCACCCATGTGTTTTTTGGAGAAAACCTTCAATTTCAAGGTTTTGTGCGTTTTCAGACACGTACAATATATATTTTTAGTGTTTCTGATGAAATCCCTCCTTTTAAATGCATTTTCTCACAGAAAATGAGTCTCGCCATGGGAAAATGGCATTTTTGAAAAAGCATATTCTGGTCGAGAGATTGCGTTTTAAACAATAAAAACGACTCCCGGCCTTATTAGTTGACATTTTTTACTTTTGGTAACCTAGTCCATATGCATAAAGCACTAAACCTTTTTATCGCGGTAAACGCATTTTCTCGACAAGAAAAGCACAATTTCATCAAAAACAAACAAAACAAGAAAAATTAATCTATTCAACGTGTCTGCAACACATCCTTAAGAGTTACGTGTTTTCAACCAATGTCAGTGTGAAATTTCACCACTTCTGATCATTGTTTAGCTTGTTGGTAGCTTGGTCCAATGCCAGACACAGTGAATACTTTTTATTGCTTTAAACACATTTTCTCCTCGAGAGAAACATGATTTCATTGAAAACGTTGTAGTTTAAAAATACCTGCAGTACATGTCTGCAAACCCCCAAAGCCTTAAAATAGGGTTTTCACCAATGTGTTTTTAGGTGAAAAACCTTTTATTTCAAGGTTCTGTGCGTTTTCAGACACGTACAATATGTATTTTTAGTGTTTCTGATGAAATCCCTCCTATTAAATGCATTTTCTCACAGAAAATGAGTCTCGCCATGGGAAAATGGCTGTTTTGAAAAAGTATATTCTGGTCGAGAGATCGCGTTTTAAACAATAAAAACGACTCCCGGCCTTATTAGTTGACATTTTTTACTTTTGGTAACCTAGTCCATATGCATAAAGCACTAAACCTCTTTATCGCGTTAAACGCCTTTTCTCGACAAGAAAAGCACAATTTCATCAAAAACAAACAAAACAAGAAAAAATGAATCTATTCAACAAGTCTGCAACACATTCTTAAGAGTTACGTGTGATCAACCAATGTCAGTGTGTAATTTCACCAGTTCTGATCATTGTTTAGCTTGTTGGTAGCTTGGTCCAATGCCACACACAGTGAATCCTTTTTATTGCTTTAAACGCATTTTCTGCTCGAGAGAAACATGATTCCATTAAAAACGTTGTAGCTTAAACATACCCGTTGTACATGTCTGCAAACACTCAGAGCCTTAAAATAGGGTTTTCACCCATGTGTTTTTTGGAGAAAAACCTTCAATTTCAAGGTTCTGTGCGTTTTCAGACAAGTACAATATGTATTTTTAGTGTTTCTGATGAAATCCCTCCTTTTAAATGCATTTTCTCACAGAAAATGAGTCTCGCCATGGGAAAATGGCATTTTTGAAAAAGCATATTCTGGTCGAGAGATCGCGTTTTAAACAATAAAAACGACTCCCGGCCTTATTAGTTGACATTTTTTACTTTTGGTAACCTAGTCCATATGCATGAAGCACTAAACCTTTTTATCGCGGTAAACGCATTTTCTCGACAAGAAAAGCACAATTTCATCAAAAACAAACAAAACAAGAAAAATGAATCTATTCAACGTGTCTGCAACACATCCTTAAGAGTTACGTGTTTTCAACCAATGTCAGTGTGAAATTTCACCACTTCTGATCATTGTTTAGCTTGTTGGTAGCTTGGTCCAATGCCAGACACAGTGAATCCTTTTTATTGCTTTAAACACATTTTCTCCTCGAGAGAAACATGATTTCATTGAAAACGTTGTAGTTTAAAAATACCTGCAGTACATGTCTGCAAACCCCCAGAGCCTTAAAATAGGGTTTTCACCCATGTGTTTTTTGGAGAAAACCTTCAATTTCAAGGTTTTGTGCGTTTTCAGACACGTACAATATGTGTTTTTAGTGTTTCTGATGAAATCCCTCCTTTTAAATGCATTTTCTCACAGAAAATGAGTCTCGCCATGGGAAAATGGCTGTTTTGAAAAAGCATATTCTGGTCGAGAGATCGCGATTTAAACAATAAAAACGACTCCCGGCCATATTAGTTGACATTTTTTACTTTTGGTAACCTAGTCCATATGCATGAAGCACTAAACCTTTTTATCGCGGTAAACGCATTTTCTCGACAAGAAAAGCACAATTTCATCAAAAACAAACAAAACAAGAAAAATGAATCTATTCAACAAGTCTGCAACACATTCTTAAGAGTTACGTGTTTTCAACCAATGTCAGTGTGTAATTTCACCAGTTCTGATCATTGTTTAGCTTGTTGGTAGCTTGGTCCAATGCCAGACACAGTGAATACTTTTTATTGCGCTAAATACATTTTCTCCTCGAGAGAAACATGATTCCATTAAAAACGTTGTAGCTAAAACATACCCGTTGTACATGTCAGCATACACTCAGAGCCTTAAAATAGGGTTTTCACCCATGTGTTTTTTGGAGAAAAACCTTCAATTTCAAGGTTCTGTGCGTTTTCAGACATGTGCAATATGTATTTTTAGTGTTTCTGATGAAATCCCTCCTTTTAAATGCATTTTCACACAGAAAATGAGTCTCGCCATGGGAAAATGGCTGTTTTGAAAAAGCATATTCTGGTCGAGAGATCGCGATTTAAACAATAAAAACGACTCCCGGCCATATTAGTTGACATTTTTTACTTTTGGTAACCTAGTCCATATGCATGAAGCACTAAACCTTTTTATCGCGGTAAACGCATTTTCTCGACGAGAAAAGCACAATTTCATCAAAAACAAACAAAACAAGAAAAATGAATCTATTCAACAAGTCTGCAACACATTCTTAAGAGTTACGTGTTTTCAACCAATGTCAGTGTGTAATTTCACCAGTTCTGATCATTGTTTAGCTTGTTGGTAGCTTGGTCCAATGCCAGACACAGTGATTCCTTTTTATTGCTTTAAATACATTTTCTCCTCGAGAGAAACATGATTCCATTAAAAACGTTGTAGCTTAAACATACCCGTTGTACATGTCTGCAAACACTCAGAGCCTTAAAATAGGGTTTTCACCCATGTGTTTTTTGGAGAAAAACCTTCAATTTCAAGGTTCTGTGCGTTTTCAGACAAGTACAATATGTATTTTTAGTGTTTCTGATGAAATCCCTCCTTTTAAAATGCATTTTCTCACAGAAAATGAGTCTCGCCATGGGAAAATGGCTTTTTTGAAAAAGCATATTCTGGTCGAGAGATCGCGTTTTAAACAATAAAAACGACTCCCGGCCTTATTAGTTGACATTTTTTACTTTTGGTAACGTAGCCCATATGCATAAGCACTAAACCTTTTTATCTCGGTAAACGCATTTTCTCGACAAGAAAAGCACAATTTCATCAAAAACAAACAAAACAAGAAAAATGAATCTATTCAACAAGTCTGCAACACATTCTTAAGAGTTACGTGTTTTCAACCAATGTCAGTGTGTAATTTCACCAGTTCTGATCATTGTTTAGCTTGTTGGTAGCTTGGTCCAATACCAGACACAGTGAATCCTTTTTATTGCTTTAAATACATTTTCTCCTCGAGAGAAACATGATTCCATTAAAACGTTATAGTTTAAACATACCCGTTGTACATGTCTGCAAACACTCAGAGCCTTAAAATAGGGTTTTCACACATGTGTTTTTTGGAGAAAAACCTTCAATTTCAAGGTTATGTGCGTTTTCAGACACGTGAAATATGTGTTTTTAGTGTTTCTGATGAAATTCCTCATTTTTAAATGCATTTTCTCACAGAAAATGAGTCTCTCGCCATGGGAAAATGGCTTTTTTGAAAAAGCATATTCTGATCGAGAGATCGCCTTTTAAACAATAAAAACGACTCCCGGCCTTATTAGTTGACATTTTTTACTTTTGGTAACGTAGCCCATATGCATAAAGCACTAAACCTTTTTATCTCGGTAAACGCATTTTCTCGACAAGAAAAGCACAATTTCATCAAAAACAAACAAAACAAGAAAAATGAATCTATTCAACAAGTCTGCAACACATTCTTAAGAGTTACGTGTTTTCAACCAATGTCAGTGTGTAATTTCACCAGTTCTGATCATTGTTTAGCTTGTTGGTAGCTTGGTCCAATACCAGACACAGTGAATCCTTTTTATTGCTTTAAATACATTTTCTCCTCGAGAGAAACATGATTCCATTAAAACGTTATAGTTTAAACATACCCGTTGTACATGTCTGCAAACACTCAGAGCCTTAAAATAGGGTTTTCACACATGTTTTTTTGGAGAAAAACCTTCAATTTCAAGGTTATGTGCGTTTTCAGACACGTGAAATATGTGTTTTTAGTGTTTCTGATGAAATTCCTCATTTTTAAATGCATTTTCTCACAGAAAATGAGTCTCTCGCCATGGGAAAATGGCTTTTTTGAAAAAGCATATTCTGGTCGAGAGATCGCGTTTTAAACAATAAAAACGACTCCCGGCCTTATTAGTTGACATTTTTTACTTTTGGTAACCTAGTCCATATGCATGAAGCACTAAACCTTTTTATCGCGGTAAACGCATTTTCTCGACAAGAAAAGCACAATTTCATCAAAAACAAACAAAACAAGAAAAATGAATCTATTCAACGTGTCTGCAACACATCCTTAAGAGTTACGTGTTTTCAACCAATGTCAGTGTGAAATTTCACCACTTCTGATCATTGTTTAGCTTCTTGGTAGCTTGGTCCAATGCCAGACACAGTGAATCCTTTTTATTGCTTTAAACACATTTTCTCCTCGAGAGAAACATGATTTCATTGAAAACGTTGTAGTTTAAAAATACCTGCAGTACATGTCTGCAAAACCCCAGAGCCTTAAAATAGGGTTTTCACCCATGTGTTTTTTGGAGAAAACCTTCAATTTCAAGGTTTTGTGCGTTTTCAGACACGTACAATATGTGTTTTTAGTGTTTCTGATGAAATCCCTCCTTTTAAATGCATTTTCTCACAGAAAATGAGTCTCGCCATGGGAAAATGGCTGTTTTGAAAAAGCATATTCTGGTCGAGAGATCGCGATTTAAACAATAAAAACGACTCCCGGCCATATTAGTTGACATTTTTTACTTTTGGTAACCTAGTCCATATGCATGAAGCACTAAACCTTTTTATCGCGGTAAACGCATTTTCTCGACAAGAAAAGCACAATTTCATCAAAAACAAACAAAACAAGAAAAATGAATCTATTCAACAAGTCTGCAACACATTCTTAAGAGTTACGTGTTTTCAACCAATGTCAGTGTGTAATTTCACCAGTTCTGATCATTGTTTAGCTTGTTGGTAGCTTGGTCCAATGCCAGACACAGTGAATACTTTTTATTGCGCTAAATACATTTTCTCCTCGAGAGAAACATGATTCCATTAAAAACGTTGTAGCTAAAACATACCCGTTGTACATGTCAGCATACACTCAGAGCCTTAAAATAGGGTTTTCACCCATGTGTTTTTTGGAGAAAAACCTTCAATTTCAAGGTTCTGTGCGTTTTCAGACATGTGCAATATGTATTTTTAGTGTTTCTGATGAAATCCCTCCTTTTAAATGCATTTTCACACAGAAAATGAGTCTCGCCATGGGAAAATGGCTGTTTTGAAAAAGCATATTCTGGTCGAGAGATCGCGATTTAAACAATAAAAACGACTCCCGGCCATATTAGTTGACATTTTTTACTTTTGGTAACCTAGTCCATATGCATGAAGCACTAAACCTTTTTATCGCGGTAAACGCATTTTCTCGACAAGAAAAGCACAATTTCATCAAAAACAAACAAAACAAGAAAAATGAATCTATTCAACAAGTCTGCAACACATTCTTAAGAGTTACGTGTTTTCAACCAATGTCAGTGTGTAATTTCACCAGTTCTGATCATTGTTTAGCTTGTTGGTAGCTTGGTCCAATGCCAGACACAGTGAATACTTTTTATTGCGCTAAACACATTTTCTCCTCGAGAGAAACATGATTCCATTAAAAACGTTGTAGCTAAAACATACCCGTTGTACATGTCAGCATACACTCAGAGCCTTAAAATAGGGTTTTCACCCATGTGTTTTTTGGAGAAAAACCTTCAATTTCAAGGTTCTGTGCGTTTTCAGACATGTGCAATATGTATTTTTAGTGTTTCTGATGAAATCCCTCCTTTTAAATGCATTTTCACACAGAAAATGAGTCTCGCCATGGGAAAATGGCATTTTTGAAAAAGCATATTCTGGTCGAGAGATCGCGTTTTAAACAATAAAAACGACTCCCGGCCTTATTAGTTGACATTTTTTACTTTTGGTAACCTAGCCCATATGCATAAAGCACCAAACCTTTATATTGCGTTAAACGCCTTTTCTCGACAAGAAAAGCACAATTTCATCAAAAACAAACAAAACAAGAAAAATGAATCTATTCAACAAGTCTGCAACACATCCTTAAGAGTTACGTGTTTTCAACCAATGTCAGTGTGTAATTTCACCAGTTCTGATCATTGTTTAGCTTGTTGGTAGCTTAGTCAAATGCCAGACACAGTGATTCCTTTTTATTGCTTTAAATACATTTTCTCCTCGAGAGAAACATGATTCCATTAAAAACGTTGTAGCTTAAACATACCCGTTGTACATGTCTGCAAACACTCAGAGCCTTAAAATAGGGTTTTCACCCATGTGTTTTTTGGAGAAAAACCTTCAATTTCAAGGTTCTGTGCGTTTTCAGACAAGTACAATATGTATTTTTAGTGTTTCTGATGAAATCCCTCCTTTTAAAATGCATTTTCTCACAGAAAATGAGTCTCGCCATGGGAAAATGGCTTTTTTGAAAAAGCATATTCTGGTCGAGAGATCGCCTTTTAAACAATAAAAACGACTCCCGGCCTTATTAGTTGACATTTTTTACTTTTGGTAACGTAGCCCATATGCATAAAGCACTAAACCTTTTTATCTCGGTAAACGCATTTTCTCGACAAGAAAAGCACAATTTCATCAAAAACAAACAAAACAAGAAAAATGAATATATTCAACAAGTCTGCAACACATTCTTAAGAGTTACGTGTTTTCAACCAATGTCAATGTGTAATTTCACCAGTTCTGATCATTGTTTAGCTTGTTGGTAGCTTGGTCCAATACCAGACACAGTGAATCCTTTTTATTGCTTTAAATACATTTTCTCCTCGAGAGAAACATGATTCCATTAAAACGTTATAGTTTAAACATACCCGTTGTACATGTCTGCAAACACTCAGAGCCTTAAAATAGGGTTTTCACACATGTGTTTTTTGGAGAAAAACCTTCAATTTCAAGGTTATGTGCGTTTTCAGACACGTGAAATATGTGTTTTTAGTGTTTCTGATGAAATTCCTCATTTTTAAATGCATTTTCTCACAGAAAATGAGTCTTTCGCCATGGGAAAATGGCTTTTTTGAAAAAGCATATTCTGGTCGAGAGATCGCCTTTTAAACAATAAAAACGACTCCCGGCCTTATTAGTTGACATTTTTTACTTTTGGTAACCTAGCCCATATGCATAAAGCACTAAACTTTTTGTCGCTGTAAACGCCTTTTCTCGACAAGAAAAGCACAATTCATCAAAAACAAACAAAACAAGAAAAATGAATCTATTCAACAAGTCTGCAACACATTCTTAAGAGTTACGTGTTTTCAACCAATGTCAGTGTGTAATTTCACCAGTTCTGATCATTGTTTAGCTTGTTGGTAGCTTGGTCCAATGCCACACACAGTGAATCCCTTTTATTGCGCTAAATACATTTTCTCCTCGAGAGAAACATGATTCCATTAAAAACGTTGTAGCTAAAACATACCCGTTGTACATGTCAGCATACACTCAGAGCCTTAAAATAGGGTTTTCACCCATGTGTTTTTTGGAGAAAAACCTTCAATTTCAAGGTTCTGTGCGTTTTCAGACATGTGCAATATGTATTTTTAGTGTTTCTGATGAAATCCCTCCTTTTAAATGCATTTTCACACAGAAAATGAGTCTCGCCATGGGAAAATGGCATTTTTGAAAAAGCATATTCTGGTCGAGAGATCGCGTTTTAAACAATAAAAACGACTCCCGGCCTTATTAGTTGACATTTTTTACTTTTGGTAACCTAGCCCATATGCATAAAGCACCAAACCTTTATATAGCGTTAAACGCCTTTTCTCGACAAGAAAAGCACAATTTCATCAAAAACAAACAAAACAAGAAAAATGAATCTATTCAACAAGTCTGCAACACATCCTTAAGAGTTACGTGTTTTCAACCAATGTCAGTGTGTAATTTCACCAGTTCTGATCATTGTTTAGCTTGTTGGTAGCTTAGTCCAATGCCAGACACAGTGATTCCTTTTTATTGCTTTAAATACATTTTCTCCTCGAGAGAAACATGATTCCATTAAAAACGTTGTAGCTTAAACATACCCGTTGTACATGTCTGCAAACACTCAGAGCCTTAAAATAGGGTTTTCACCCATGTGTTTTTTGGAGAAAAACCTTCAATTTCAAGGTTCTGTGCGTTTTCAGACAAGTACAATATGTATTTTTAGTGTTTCTGATGAAATCCCTCCTTTTAAAATGCATTTTCTCACAGAAAATGAGTCTCGCCATGGGAAAATGGCTTTTTTGAAAAAGCATATTCTGGTCGAGAGATCGCCTTTTAAACAATAAAAACGACTCCCGGCCTTATTAGTTGACATTTTTTACTTTTGGTAAAGTAGCCCATATGCATAAAGCACTAAACCTTTTTATCTCGGTAAACGCATTTTCTCGACAAGAAAAGCACAATTTCATCAAAAACAAACAAAACAAGAAAAATGAATCTATTCAACAAGTCTGCAACACATTCTTAAGAGTTACGTGTTTTCAACCAATGTCAGTGTGTAATTTCACCAGTTCTGATCATTGTTTAGCTTGTTGGTAGCTTGGTCCAATACCAGACACAGTGAATCCTTTTTATTGCTTTAAATACATTTTCTCCTCGAGAGAAACATGATTCCATTAAAACGTTATAGTTTAAACATACCCGTTGTACATGTCTGCAAACACTCAGAGCCTTAAAATAGGGTTTTCACACATGTGTTTTTTGGAGAAAAACCTTCAATTTCAAGGTTATGTGCGTTTTCAGACACGTGAAATATGTGTTTTTAGTGTTTCTGATGAAATTCCTCATTTTTAAATGCATTTTCTCACAGAAAATGAGTCTCTCGCCATGGGAAAATGGCTTTTTTGAAAAAGCATATTCTGGTCGAGAGATCGCCTTTTAAACAATAAAAACGACTCCCGGCCTTATTAGTTGACATTTTTTACTTTTGGTAACCTAGCCCATATGCATAAAGCACTAAACTTTTTGTCGCGGTAAACGCCTTTTCTCGACAAGAAAAGCACAATTCATCAAAAACAAACAAAACAAGAAAAATGAATCTATTCAACGTGTCTGCAACACATCCTTAAGAGTTCGGTGTTTTCAACCAATGTCAGTGTGAAATTTCACAAGTTCTGATCATTGTTTAGCTTGTTGGTAGCTTGGTCCAATGCCAGACACAGTGAATACTTTTTATTGCGCTAAACACATTTTCTCCTCGAGAGAAACATGATTCCATTAAAAACGTTGTAGCTAAAACATACCCGTTGTACATGTCAGCATACACTCAGAGCCTTAAAATAGGGTTTTCACCCATGTGTTTTTTGGAGAAAAACCTTCAATTTCAAGGTTCTGTGCGTTTTCAGACATGTGCAATATGTATTTTTAGTGTTTCTGATGAAATCCCTCCTTTTAAATGCATTTTCACACAGAAAATGAGTCTCGCCATGGGAAAATGGCATTTTTGAAAAAGCATATTCTGGTCGAGAGATCGCGTTTTAAACAATAAAAACGACTCCCGGCCTTATTAGTTGACATTTTTTTACTTTTGGTAACCTAGCCCATATGCATAAAGCACCAAACCTTTATATAGCGTTAAACGCCTTTTCTCGACAAGAAAAGCACAATTTCATCAAAAACAAACAAAACAAGAAAAATGAATCTATTCAACAAGTCTGCAACACATCCTTAAGAGTTAAGTGTTTTCAACCAATGTCAGTGTGTAATTTCACCAGTTCTGATCATTGTTTAGCTTGTTGGTAGCTTAGTCAAATGCCAGACACAGTGATTCCTTTTTATTGCTTTAAATACATTTTCTCCTCGAGAGAAACATGATTCCATTAAAAACGTTGTAGCTTAAACATACCCGTTGTACATGTCTGCAAACACTCAGAGCCTTAAAATAGGGTTTTCACCCATGTGTTTTTTGGAGAAAAACCTTCAATTTCAAGGTTCTGTGCGTTTTCAGACAAGTACAATATGTATTTTTAGTGTTTCTGATGAAATCCCTCCTTTTAAAATGCATTTTCTCACAGAAAATGAGTCTCGCCATGGGAAAATGGCTTTTTTGAAAAAGCATATTCTGGTCGAGAGATCGCCTTTTAAACAATAAAAACGACTCCCGGCCTTATTAGTTGACATTTTTTACTTTTGGTAACGTAGCCCATATGCATAAAGCACTAAACCTTTTTATCTCGGTAAACGCATTTTCTCGACAAGAAAAGCACAATTTCATCAAAAACAAACAAAACAAGAAAAATGAATCTATTCAACAAGTCTGCAACACATTCTTAAGAGTTACGTGTTTTCAACCAATGTCAGTGTGTAATTTCACCAGTTCTGATCATTGTTTAGCTTGTTGGTAGCTTGGTCCAATACCAGACACAGTGAATCCTTTTTATTGCTTTAAATACATTTTCTCCTCGAGAGAAACATGATTCCATTAAAACGTTATAGTTTAAACATACCCGTTGTACATGTCTGCAAACACTCAGAGCCTTAAAATAGGGTTTTCACACATGTGTTTTTTGGAGAAAAACCTTCAATTTCAAGGTTATGTGCGTTTTCAGACACGTGAAATATGTGTTTTTAGTGTTTCTGATGAAATTCCTCATTTTTAAATGCATTTTCTCACAGAAAATGAGTCTTTCGCCATGGGAAAATGGCTTTTTTGAAAAAGCATATTCTGGTCGAGAGATCGCGTTTTAAACAATAAAAACGACTCCCGGCCTTATTAGTTGACATTTTTTACTTTTGGTAACCTAGCCCATATGCATAAAGCACTAAACTTTTTGTCGCGGTAAACGCCTTTTCTCGACAAGAAAAGCACAATTCATCAAAAACAAACAAAACAAGAAAAATGAATCTATTCAACAAGTCTGCAACACATTCTTAAGAGTTACGTGTTTTCAACCAATGTCAGTGTGTAATTTCACCAGTTCTGATCATTGTTTAGCTTGTTGGTAGCTTGGTCCAATGCCACACACAGTGAATCCTTTTTATTGCGCTAAATACATTTTCTCCTCGAGAGAAACATGATTCCATTAAAAACGTTGTAGCTAAAACATACCCGTTGTACATGTCAGCATACACTCAGAGCCTTAAAATAGGGTTTTCACCCATGTGTTTTTTGGAGAAAAACCTTCAATTTCATGGTTCTGTGCGTTTTCAGACATGTGCAATATGTATTTTTAGTGTTTCTGATGAAATCCCTCCTTTTAAATGCATTTTCACACAGAAAATGAGTCTCGCCATGGGAAAATGGCATTTTTGAAAAAGCATATTCTGGTCGAGAGATCGCGTTTTAAACAATAAAAACGACTCCCGGCCTTATTAGTTGACATTTTTTACTTTTGGTAACCTAGCCCATATGCATAAAGCACCAAACCTTTATATAGCGTTAAACGCCTTTTCTCGACAAGAAAAGCACAATTTCATCAAAAACAAACAAAACAAGAAAAATGAATCTATTCAACAAGTCTGCAACACATCCTTAAGAGTTACGTGTTTTCAACCAATGTCAGTGTGTAATTTCACCAGTTCTGATCATTGTTTAGCTTGTTGGTAGCTTAGTCCAATGCCAGACACAGTGATTCCTTTTTATTGCTTTAAATACATTTTCTCCTCGAGAGAAACATGATTCCATTAAAAACGTTGTAGCTTAAACATACCCGTTGTACATGTCTGCAAACACTCAGAGCCTTAAAATAGGGTTTTCACCCATGTGTTTTTTGGAGAAAAACCTTCAATTTCAAGGTTCTGTGCGTTTTCAGACAAGTACAATATGTATTTTTAGTGTTTCTGATGAAATCCCTCCTTTTAAAATGCATTTTCTCACAGAAAATGAGTCTCGCCATGGGAAAATGGCTTTTTTGAAAAAGCATATTCTGGTCGAGAGATCGCCTTTTAAACAATAAAAACGACTCCCGGCCTTATTAGTTGACATTTTTTACTTTTGGTAACGTAGCCCATATGCATAAAGCACTAAACCTTTTTATCTCGGTAAACGCATTTTCTCGACAAGAAAAGCACAATTTCATCAAAAACAAACAAAACAAGAAAAATGAATCTATTCAACAAGTCTGCAACACATTCTTAAGAGTTACGTGTTTTCAACCAATGTCAGTGTGTAATTTCACCAGTTCTGATCATTGTTTAGCTTGTTGGTAGCTTGGTCCAATACCAGACACAGTGAATCCTTTTTATTGCTTTAAATACATTTTCTCCTCGAGAGAAACATGATTCCATTAAAACGTTATAGTTTAAACATACCCGTTGTACATGTCTGCAAACACTCAGAGCCTTAAAATAGGGTTTTCACACATGTGTTTTTTGGAGAAAAACCTTCAATTTCAAGGTTATGTGCGTTTTCAGACACGTGAAATATGTGTTTTTAGTGTTTCTGATGAAATTCCTCATTTTTAAATGCATTTTCTCACAGAAAATGAGTCTCTCGCCATGGGAAAATGGCTTTTTTGAAAAAGCATATTCTGGTCGAGAGATCGCCTTTTAAACAATAAAAACGACTCCCGGCCTTATTAGTTGACATTTTTTACTTTTGGTAACCTAGCCCATATGCATAAAGCACTAAACCTTTTTGTCGCGGTAAACGCCTTTTCTCGACAAGAAAAGCACAATTTCATCAAAAACAAACAAAACAAGAAAAATGAATCTATTCAACAAGTCTGCAACACATTCTTAAGAGTTACGTGTTTTCAACCAATGTCAGTGTGTAATTTCACCAGTTCTGATCATTGTTTAGCTTGTTGGTAGCTTGGTCCAATACCAGACACAGTGAATCCTTTTTATTGCTTTAAATACATTTTCTCCTCGAGAGAAACATGATTCCATTAAAACGTTATAGTTTAAACATACCCGTTGTACATGTCTGCAAACACTCAGAGCCTTAAAATAGGGTTTTCACACATGTGTTTTTTGGAGAAAAACCTTCAATTTCAAGGTTATGTGCGTTTTCAGACACGTGAAATATGTGTTTTTAGTGTTTCTGATGAAATTCCTCATTTTTAAATGCATTTTCTCACAGAAAATGAGTCTTTCGCCATGGGAAAATGGCTTTTTTGAAAAAGCATATTCTGGTCGAGAGATCGCGTTTTAAACAATAAAAACGACTCCCGGCCTTATTAGTTGACATTTTTTACTTTTGGTAACCTAGCCCATATGCATAAAGCACTAAACTTTTTGTCGCGGTAAACGCCTTTTCTCGACAAGAAAAGCACAATTCATCAAAAACAAACAAAACAAGAAAAATGAATCTATTCAACAAGTCTGCAACACATTCTTAAGAGTTACGTGTTTTCAACCAATGTCAGTGTGTAATTTCACCAGTTCTGATCATTGTTTAGCTTGTTGGTAGCTTGGTCCAATGCCACACACAGTGAATCCTTTTTATTGCGCTAAATACATTTTCTCCTCGAGAGAAACATGATTCCATTAAAAACGTTGTAGCTAAAACATACCCGTTGTACATGTCAGCATACACTCAGAGCCTTAAAATAGGGTTTTCACCCATGTGTTTTTTGGAGAAAAACCTTCAATTTCATGGTTCTGTGCGTTTTCAGACATGTGCAATATGTATTTTTAGTGTTTCTGATGAAATCCCTCCTTTTAAATGCATTTTCACACAGAAAATGAGTCTCGCCATGGGAAAATGGCATTTTTGAAAAAGCATATTCTGGTCGAGAGATCGCGTTTTAAACAATAAAAACGACTCCCGGCCTTATTAGTTGACATTTTTTACTTTTGGTAACCTAGCCCATATGCATAAAGCACCAAACCTTTATATAGCGTTAAACGCCTTTTCTCGACAAGAAAAGCACAATTTCATCAAAAACAAACAAAACAAGAAAAATGAATCTATTCAACAAGTCTGCAACACATCCTTAAGAGTTACGTGTTTTCAACCAATGTCAGTGTGTAATTTCACCAGTTCTGATCATTGTTTAGCTTGTTGGTAGCTTAGTCCAATGCCAGACACAGTGATTCCTTTTTATTGCTTTAAATACATTTTCTCCTCGAGAGAAACATGATTCCATTAAAAACGTTGTAGCTTAAACATACCCGTTGTACATGTCTGCAAACACTCAGAGCCTTAAAATAGGGTTTTCACCCATGTGTTTTTTGGAGAAAAACCTTCAATTTCAAGGTTCTGTGCGTTTTCAGACAAGTACAATATGTATTTTTAGTGTTTCTGATGAAATCCCTCCTTTTAAAATGCATTTTCTCACAGAAAATGAGTCTCGCCATGGGAAAATGGCTTTTTTGAAAAAGCATATTCTGGTCGAGAGATCGCCTTTTAAACAATAAAAACGACTCCCGGCCTTATTAGTTGACATTTTTTACTTTTGGTAACGTAGCCCATATGCATAAAGCACTAAACCTTTTTATCTCGGTAAACGCATTTTCTCGACAAGAAAAGCACAATTTCATCAAAAACAAACAAAACAAGAAAAATGAATCTATTCAACAAGTCTGCAACACATTCTTAAGAGTTACGTGTTTTCAACCAATGTCAGTGTGTAATTTCACCAGTTCTGATCATTGTTTAGCTTGTTGGTAGCTTGGTCCAATACCAGACACAGTGAATCCTTTTTATTGCTTTAAATACATTTTCTCCTCGAGAGAAACATGATTCCATTAAAACGTTATAGTTTAAACATACCCGTTGTACATGTCTGCAAACACTCAGAGCCTTAAAATAGGGTTTTCACACATGTGTTTTTTGGAGAAAAACCTTCAATTTCAAGGTTATGTGCGTTTTCAGACACGTGAAATATGTGTTTTTAGTGTTTCTGATGAAATTCCTCATTTTTAAATGCATTTTCTCACAGAAAATGAGTCTCTCGCCATGGGAAAATGGCTTTTTTGAAAAAGCATATTCTGGTCGAGAGATCGCCTTTTAAACAATAAAAACGACTCCCGGCCTTATTAGTTGACATTTTTTACTTTTGGTAACCTAGCCCATATGCATAAAGCACTAAACTTTTTGTCGCGGTAAACGCCTTTTCTCGACAAGAAAAGCACAATTCATCAAAAACAAACAAAACAAGAAAAATGAATCTATTCAACGTGTCTGCAACACATCCTTAAGAGTTCGGTGTTTTCAACCAATGTCAGTGTGAAATTTCACAAGTTCTGATCATTGTTTAGCTTGTTGGTAGCTTGGTCCAATGCCAGACACAGTGAATCCTTTTTATTGCTTTAAACGCATTTTCTGCTCGAGAGAAACATGATTCCATTAAAAACGTTGTAGCTCAAACATACCCGTTGTACATGTCTGCAAACACTCAGAGCCTTAAAATAGGGTTTCCACCCATGTGTTTTTTGGAGAAAAACCTTCAATTTCAAGGTTCTGTGCGTTTTCAGACAAGTACAATATGTATTTTTAGTGTTTCTGATGAAATCCCTCCTTTTAAATGCATTTTCTCACAGAAAATGAGTCTCGCCATGGGAAAATGGCATTTTTGAAAAAGCATATTCTGGTCGAGAGATCGCGTTTTAAACAATAAAAACGACTCCCGGCCTTATTAGTTGACATTTTTTACTTTTGGTAACCTAGTCCATATGCATGAAGCACTAAACCTTTTTATCGCGGTAAACGCATTTTCTCGACAAGAAAAGCACAATTTCATCAAAAACAAACAAAACAAGAAAAATTAATCTATTCAACGTGTCTGCAACACATCCTTAAGAGTTACGTGTTTTCAACCAATGTCAGTGTGAAATTTCACCACTTCTGATCATTGTTTAGCTTGTTGGTAGCTTGGTCCAATGCCAGACACAGTGAATACTTTTTATTGCTTTAAACACATTTTCTCCTCGAGAGAAACATGATTTCATTGAAAACGTTGTAGTTTAAAAATACCTGCAGTACATGTCTGCAAACCCCCAGAGCCTTAAAATAGGGTTTTCACCAATGTGTTTTTAGGTGAAAAACCTTTTATTTCAAGGTTCTGTGCGTTTTCAGACACGTACAATATGTATTTTTAGTGTTTCTGATGAAATCCCTCCTATTAAATGCATTTTCTCACAGAAAATGAGTCTCGCCATGGGAAAATGGCTTTTTTGAAAAAGTATATTCTGGTCGAGAGATCGCGTTTTAAACATTAAAAACGACTCCCGGCCTTATTAGTTGACATTTTTTACTTTTGGTAACCTAGTCCATATGCATAAAGCACTAAACCTCTTTATCGCGTTAAACGCATTTTCTCGACAAGAAAAGCACAATTTCATCAAAAACAAAACAAAACAAGAAAAAATGAATCTATTCAACAAGTCTGCAACACATTCTTAAGAGTTACGTGTGATCAACCAATGTCAGTGTGTAATTTCACCAGTTCTGATCATTGTTTAGCTTGTTGGTAGCTTGGTCCAATGCCAGACACAGTGAATCCTTTTTATTGCTTTAAACACATTTTCTCCTCGAGAGAAACATGATTTCATTGAAAACGTTGTAGTTTAAAAATACCTGCAGTACATGTCTGCAAACCCCCAGAGCCTTAAAATAGGGTTTTCACCCATGTGTTTTTTGGAGAAAACCTTCAATTTCAAGGTTTTGTGCGTTTTCAGACACGTACAATATGTATTTTTAGTGTTTCTGATGAAATCCCTCCTTTTAAATGCATTTTCTCACAGAAAATGAGTCTCGCCATGGGAAAATGGCATTTTTGAAAAAGCATATTCTGGTCGAGAGATTGCGTTTTAAACAATAAAAACGACTCCCGGCCTTATTAGTTGACATTTTTTACTTTTGGTAACCTAGTCCATATGCATAAAGCACTAAACCTTTTTATCGCGGTAAACGCATTTTCTCGACAAGAAAAGCACAATTTCATCAAAAACAAACAAAACAAGAAAAATTAATCTATTCAACGTGTCTGCAACACATCCTTAAGAGTTACGTGTTTTCAACCAATGTCAGTGTGAAATTTCACCAGTTCTGATCATTGTTTAGCTTGTTGGTAGCTTGGTCCAATGCCAGACACAGTGAATACTTTTTATTGCGCTAAATACATTTTCTCCTCGAGAGAAACATGATTCCATTAAAAACGTTGTAGCTAAAACATACCCGTTGTACATGTCAGCATACACTCAGAGCCTTAAAATAGGGTTTTCACCCATGTGTCTTTTGGAGAAAAACCTTCAATTTCAAGGTTCTGTGCGTTTTCAGACATGTGCAATATGTATTTTTAGTGTTTCTGATGAAATCCCTCCTTTTAAATGCATTTTCACACAGAAAATGAGTCTCGCCATGGGAAAATGGCATTTTTGAAAAAGCATATTCTGGTCGAGAGATCGCGTTTTAAACAATAAAAACGACTCCCGGGCTTATTAGTTGACATTTTTTACTTTTGGTAACCTAGCCCATATGCATAAAGCACCAAACCTTTATATAGCGTTAAACGCCTTTTCTCGACAAAAAAAGCACAATTTCATCAAAAACAAACAAAACAAGAAAAATGAATCTATTCAACAAGTCTGCAACACATTCTTAAAAGTTACGTGTTTTCAACCAATGTCAGTGTGTAATTTCACCAGTTCTGATCATTGTTTAGCTTGTTGGTAGCTTGGTCCAATGCCAGACACAGTGAATCCTTTTTATTGCTTTAAACGCATTTTCTGCTCGAGAGAAACATGATTCCATTAAAAACGTTATAGCTTAAACATACCCGTTGTACATGTCTGCAAACAATCAGAGCCTTAAAATAGGGTTTTCACCCATGTGTTTTTTGGAGAAAACCTTCAATTTCAAGGTTTTGTGCATTTTCAGACACGTACAATATGTATTTTTAGTGTTTCTGATGAAATCCCTCCTATTAAATGCATTTTCTCACAGAAAATGAGTCTCGCCATGGGAAAATGGCTTTTTTGAAAAAGCATATTCTGGTCGAGAGATTGCGTTTTAAACAATAAAACGACTCCCGGCCATATTAGTTGACATTTTTCACTTTTGGTAACCTAGTCCATATGCATGAAGCACTCAACCTTTTTATCGCGGTAAACGCATTTTCTCGACAAGAAAAGCACAATTTCATCAAAAACAAACAAAACAAGAAAAATGAATCTATTCAACAAGTCTGCAACACATTCTTAAGAGTTACGTGTTTTCAACCAATGTCAGTGTGTAATTTCACCAGTTCTGATCATTGTTTAGCTTGTTGGTAGCTTGGTCCAATGCCAGACACAGTGAATCCTTTTTATTGCGCTAAATACATTTTCTCCTCGAGAGAAACATGATTCCATTAAAAACGTTGTAGCTAAAACATACCCGTTGTACATGTCAGCGTACACTCAGAGCCTTAAAATAGGCTTTTCACCCATGTGTTTTTTGGAGAAAAACCTTAAATTTCAAGGTTCTGTGCGTTTTCAGACATGTGCAATATGTATTTTTAGTGTTTCTGATGAAATCCCTCCTTTTAAATGCATTTTCACACAGAAAATGAGTCTCGCCATGGGAAAATGGCATTTTTGAAAAAGCATATTCTGGTCGAGAGATCGCGTTTTAAACAATAAAAACGACTCCCGGCCTTATTAGTTGACATTTTTTACTTTTGGTAACCTAGCCCATATGCATAAAGCACCAAACCTTTATATAGCGTTAAACGCCTTTTCTCGACAAGAAAAGCACAATTTCATCAAAAACAAACAAAACAAGAAAAATGAATCTATTCAACAAGTCTGAAACACATTCTTAAAAGTTACGTATTTTCAACCAATGTCAGTGTGTAATTTCACCAGTTCTGATCATTGTTTAGCTTGTTGGTAGCTTGGTCCAATGCCAGACACAGTGAATCCTTTTTATTGCTTTAAACGCATTTTCTGCTCGAGAGAAACATGATTCCATTAAAAACGTTATAGCTTAAACATACCCGTTGTACATGTCTGCAAACAATCAGAGCCTTAAAATAGGGTTTTCACCCATGTGTTTTTTGGAGAAAACCTTCAATTTCAAGGTTTTGTGCATTTTCAGACACGTACAATATGTATTTTTAGTGTTTCTGATGAAATCCCTCCTATTAAATGCATTTTCTCACAGAAAATGAGTCTCGCCATGGGAAAATGGCTTTTTTGAAAAAGCATATTCTGGTCGAGAGATTGCGTTTTAAACAATAAAAACGACTCCCGGCCATATTAGTTGACATTTTTCACTTTTGGTAACCTAGTCCATATGCATGAAGCACTCAACCTTTTTATCGCGGTAAACGCATTTTCTCGACAAAAAAAGCACAATTTCATCAAAAACAAACAAAACAAGAAAAATGAATCTATTCAACAAGTCTGCAACACATTCTTAAGAGTTACGTGTTTTCAACCAATGTCAGTGTGTAATTTCACCAGTTCTGATCATTGTTTAGCTTGTTGGTAGCTTGGTCCAATGCCAGACACAGTGAATCCTTTTTATTGCTTTAAACGCATTTTCTGCTCGAGAGAAACATGATTCCATTAAAAACGTTATAGCTTAAACATACCCGTTGTACATGTCTGCAAACAATCAGAGCCTTAAAATAGGGTTTTCACCCATGTGTTTTTTGGAGAAAACCTTCAATTTCAAGGTTTTGTGCATTTTCAGACACGTACAATATGTATTTTTAGTGTTTCTGATGAAATCCCTCCTATTAAATGCATTTTCTCACAGAAAATGAGTCTCGCCATGGGAAAATGGCTTTTTTGAAAAAGCATATTCTGGTCGAGAGATTGCGTTTTAAACAATAAAAACGACTCCCGGCCATATTAGTTGACATTTTTCACTTTTGGTAACCTAGTCCATATGCATGAAGCACTCAACCTTTTTATCGCGGTAAACGCATTTTCTCGACAAAAAAGCACAATTTCATCAAAAACAAACAAAACAAGAAAAATGAATCTATTCAACAAGTCTGCAACACATTCTTAAGAGTTACGTGTTTTCAACCAATGTCAGTGTGTAATTTCACCAGTTCTGATCATTGTTTAGCTTGTTGGTAGCTTGGTCCAATGCCAGACACAGTGAATCCTTTTTATTGCCCTAAATACATTTTCTCCTCGAGAGAAACATGATTCCATTAAAAACGTTGTAGCTTAAACATACCCGTTGTACATGTCAGCATACACTCAGAGCCTTAAAATAGGGTTTTCACCCATGTGTTTTTTGGAGAAAAACCTTCAATTTCAAGGTTCTGTGCGTTTTCAGACATGTGCAGTATGTATTTTTAGTGTTTCTGATGAAATCCCTCCTTTTAAATGCATTTTCTCACAGAAAATGAGTCTCGCCATGGGAAAATGGCATTTTTGAAAAAGCATATTCTGGTCGAGAGATCGCGTTTTAAACAATAAAAACGACTCCCGGCCTTATTATTTGACATTTTTTACTTTTGGTAACCTAGCCCATATGCATAAAGCACCAAACCTTTATATAGCGTTAAACGCCTTTTCTCGACAAGAAAAGCACAATTTCATCAAAAACAA